>NW_027256882.1:110203393-111403393 GCF_029215685.1 Pituophis catenifer annectens
TGGGAACAATAACTATATTCTCTCAAACATTTCATACAGATGAAACTTTTAAACTATTCAGTAAGTAAACTACACTCACATTGGAATATTACCTGCAGCCTTAATAATTATCCTAATATTTATATTAGGAAATATATTTTCATAATTTTGGGGCACTAACATTTATATTAAATTCAATCCTACCCTTTGAAATAGCTGTATAATCTCTACACAATACTGTATCTCCCTTATTTTAAGCACATTAATGGCTCTGTTTTAGACTTTTTCACTTCATCGTTTCAGCAAGCATGCTTTTTCATAATTTCCCTTAGTATAGTTCCACACAGTTTTATTGTACTGAAATTTAATAGCAGCTTCTATATTTTCTTTCCTTATGTCCACTTCCTGTTTATTCATTTGAGAGATTAATCTTTCTTCTGAACCTTTTGCATGCAGGACTCATGCTCTCACCCTGCACTCATGTCATTTTTAGTCTTGTTTCTTTCACTTCTTTCATTTTTTTCAATATTAATACCAATTAATGACCTCTCATAAACTTTTAAAGAGCATAAACAGGTAGGTGAGAATGAGATGAGAGCGTACAAGAAAAGTGACTGGACCATTTGGGGACCCAACAGAGAATAAGTATAGTGACTGTATGGTGAGTATATGGTTAGAAAAGGGTCTGTTTGAAACAAATGGTTTAAGCATAAGTCTATTCATGCACATACATGAAAAAGGAATTATTTCAATGGTAGCTTTGATTTAATTGCTTATGATGAAAGACTGAGAGAATTGATGAAGGACACATGGGTGGTAAATGCTTTAACGGTATTATAAATTGAAGAACTTTCTATCGTGCACAACTATATTACCCTAATTATTTAATCCCCAAAAATAGTAATCCAAGGTTACCTTTCAGAGAATCACTTTCAGCTCTCATTATGTCGATTAATGAATTCTCCAGTGAATGCATGTCAAAAGTTCTTGTACGATCCTGCAAATAAATACAAAGAACAGTTTAGAGCGGGAGCTAGGCTAAGCAAAAGAGCATTTTTAATTACTTTTTTCAATGTATTAATCATTTCTAAATATAAGAACCTGAAGCAGAAATTAACTAGAAAGTTATTAATGGCTTAGTAAATATCTAAAAATGCCATATATTGCAGAATTTGCTAAAACTGTACATATTTCTGAACAATCCTTTAGAACTCTGGCCCACCTCCCATGTCAAAAATTATTCAAAGTACCATACACAATTTCAACAAAGTAAAATATAATTTCAAAACATAATAGCTTGCATGTTTCAAGTAATTATTATTCATATATTACAAGAAACTCAGCAGCCTACAATTTAGTCTGCCAGCAATAAAGTCAAATCAAGTGAAATAAAAAGTGACCCTATATTGGAATATTAAACATTGCTTCTGTTGACATGAACCTCACTTATCCTTATTTGGTATCTATTCAAAAGGATCCCACTCCATTGAGAAATACCATAGATACAAATGCACATTACAATTGTTTTCTATAATTCTTTCCAGCAACACTTCCTTGCCTGAACCGTACAGTTTTAGATGCCAAGTGACAATTTGTATTAGAAGGTATAATTCTTATGTTTCAGTAAGGATGGTTCTATTGTCATCATATAGAATTCATAAATAGCTATTCTGAGGGTTTTCTGCTGTATATTTCATTATACTGTTGTAATGCAAATGCAATTTAAAATGCAGATTGAAAGTGCTATATACTAAATGTAATCAGTTAGATTCTCTACATTATAACTAAAAGCCATGGACTTCAAACTTAAGTGAAAATAATTTTATAAGGAATTATAGTTAACACAATTATTAATATATGACTATGTAAATAAAATTCATTCCCAAATCCTAATAAACATCAATATGTCAAGATAAAAATCATTAAAAGATAAGAAACATTTTTAAATATTACAACAAATAATCTGTGGATATTGATATTAAAGTGTCCTTTAATATCCAAAGTTCCAAAAAATTATTATTTCTAAAATAAATATTAATCCTGTAAGATAGCACTACAGGACATTTACTACATACTTTATAATTAGGTAAGGTACTATACAATGTCCTATAAATGGTAACTATCAATAATTTCAATAATCAATAATTACTGCACAAAAAAGTACAAGAATGCTATTTCTTAGAAATATTGATATTCCAAATTGCCTGGTATTTCAGGTAACAAGATTACTCTGCATTTAAGATAGTTAGAATTATATTATAATTTACATAAACATTTCACCTAAATGACTAACTTATCACCATCATATATTCTCTGTAAATCTGGAACATGTATATCCAATAATTCTTTTATAATATCCAAAACCCTATTTTAACATAAGCCTACACAGTTCAGTCTAGTCTACAACTATGTAGAGCTCAAATTAATAAAGAACCATAAAGTTCAATGGATAGTTTTGATCCAGTCAAATATCTAATTATAATTTATTTCTCACTTGAGAGTAGGAAGAAAACTTCTGAAGGAAAAAAATGGAACATAAATGGATTAATTAATATCATGTTCCTAATTAATATTAAGCTCTTGTACTGACCCACTTTTTGATTTCTAGCTTTACTTTGTTTCACTATATTTATTAATGCATGGCACTACTAATAAAAACTAGCTCGAAGTAGTGGTTAAGGCATCAGGCTAGAAATTAGGAATTAGAAATTCTAATTCCTGCCTTAGGCCCAAGACCAGCTGGATGATCTTTGGCCAGTCACTTTCTCTCCACCTTAGGAAGGAGGTAATGGCAAACCATTTCTGCAAAACCTTGCCAAGTAAACTGCAGTGACTTGTCCAAGTAGTTTCCAAAAATTGGACACAATTAAATGGAAGGAGTAAAAAGTCCCTCAAAAAGTATACATTGCTTAAAGCAGGGCTAACAAACTCCTGGCCCATGGGCTGGATGCGTCATGCACTGGCCACGCCCACGCCACAGTTTAGCAAAGGGGGAAAAAGTCCCGATACATCATGTGACACTGCCATGACGATCTGAGTTTGACAGCCCTGGCTTAAAGCATCCCTGAACAGAAATCTATTGCCTTTCAAAAATCAAAACAAACTTTGCTGTGTCACATTTGAATACTGTGTCATCTTCAGAATTATAGAACTTCTTTTGAAGATTTCAAATCATGTAACATCTATACATATTATAGTTCTATGAAACGGTACTAACATGGACATGACAAAATGTGATTTTTGATTTACTCATCTAGTTCAGTCTGGTAACTCTTCTATACCTAAGACATCAAAATTAAATTACAGATACCACTTTGTATTTCAAGTTCAAAGCCAGCTCATCTTCCATTCTCATTTCCAAAAGAATGAGTGGCAAGTAAAATTTAAATATACAATAATTCTGTGTGTTCTTTGAAAACTGAAATGTTGAAATGAATTTACTATATTTACTAAATAATTATCCTCATTTCAGTATCCTAGTTACTTGAAAAACTATGTATACTTAACATCTACAATGAGAGAGAAAATAAAAAGTAAAATATAAAGCAAAATTTGAAGCAAAGCTTTTCTATCATTGAACTTTATTAGTATGTTTAAAGTTGAAATATCAATTTTAATACTATAAAGATTGAAATAACAAATTAATTTCATATAGGGATGAAATTCCAGTATTGAAAAAGAAATCCATAACTGGAAAATAAGTCAGGAACAGTTCATTTATTTCTCTTAGCAAAATTGATAGGACTGAATTGTGAACAGTTTAAGTGTTATGTCAAAGTTGAAACCCTCCTCCAAAACTTATAAAATAGTTGTGTTAGAAATACAATGTGGTAATCTAATGTAATGTGTTTTTTAATGTGTAGTTATTTTTATTAAGAATTCAGCTTATTCCTGCTAAAATATCATACACTGGTGAAGAACTCATATTAATCTAATATGGCATCAGAATTCCATGCTAGTGTGCAGCAGTCCAAGGATGCCAATTGTCTTCAATCTTACAGCACTTTCTAATCACTGCTTTGTCCTTTTGTAGAAAAACATAATAAAAATCCCACATATACATTTTTAAAAATCATCCAAAAATTAATTTTGGATGTAGCAGAACATTAAGGAAAAGCTTGAAATGTTTTTGAGTTAGTCATTCAGTCAGCATAATTACTGAGAGGCTGGCATCAAGTCAGTGCAGTATCAGATTTTTCACCTTGATATATCTTGTAACAATGTCTGTGAAAGCCATTAATAAATGTACCAAGAATGACTCCACAATAATTCAACACATCTAAAGACATAAAAAAGCAGGTACTACACACGACCTTTTTTTTTTTTACATATTCTTAAAATATACATTTTCTTAGGCACCAAGAGGCTTGCTAACAACCAATAATTGTGAAAAAATATAGGCACAAGTAATTTTAAACAGAAACTCCCTTAACTGGGATTCTTAGAAGCTGAGAAGGTAGAGTTGCATTAGTTCACGCTACCAGATTGACAAGTAGTTGTGCCCATAAATAATTTTTACTAACTTTCACCCTTACTCCATTTTTTATTTAAAAACATTACACATTGATATATTCCCATTCCTTATCTTTTGATCTCTGTATGTCAAAAGCTTTTATTCTACCATCTTCACTGAAGGAAACAGAGTCTATTTTCTGTTGTTAATACAGGAAAACTGAAATAGCCCCCATTAGTGACACAATTCTGCAATAATTTCTATACCTTTTCCATAAACTGAATATTTTTGGCAGATTTTTTCACATTTATCCAATATCCTGAAATTAAAACTTGGAAAATTTTATAATACTAAATGGCCATAAAATAATTATGAAATAAAATATCTTGCTTCAAAGAAAAAATATAATAAGGTATAGATAATAAGGGGTTCACTACCCTTATTTTCTAAAAGCTTACAAGCAAAGGATTAGTCCATATACAGGTAATCCTCAATTTACGACCACAATTTAGCCTGAAATTTATACTGTTAAGTGAGAAATTTGTTAAATGAGTTTTGCTCCATTTTATGACTTTTCTTGCCACATTTGTTAAGTGAATCACTGCAGTTGTTAAATTAATAAAATGGTTGTTTCCCCATTGGCCTTGCTTGTTAGAAGGTCGCAAAAGGCAATCACATGACTCCTGGACACTGCAACTGTCATAAATGTGAGTCAGTTGTCAAACATCTGAATGTAAATCACATGGCCATGGGGATGCTACAACAGTTGTAAGTGTGAAAAATAGTCATAAGTCACTTTTTTCAGTGAAGTTGTAACTTTGAATGGTCACTGCATGAACTGTTGTAAGTCGAGGAGTAGCTGTATTTCTGTAGCAGTTCATCACACTGTAAATTTAGATGTTCATGTAATCAAGATGTACCAATGATCCTAACCCAACTGCCACTCAAGAGTTCCATACACAGTAACATGCATCAAGTATCACAGAAAAGACACAGTGATAGAAACAAATGAACAAATAGGAAAATACTCCTGAAATAAGAATCAAATTTAGGAGGTCAGCCCTTCTAATTTTATTGCCTTGTGGTCTAAGCAAAATACATTTAGCTATAAAAATGACCAACTAAAAACCATTGGTACACACTGGAAATGTAGATAAAGAATAAAGGAATTAGATCAACCTATAAATAAAAGTAGGTTTACTTTTTAGATAATGTGGTCTTGTGTTTATAACATACAATTTTCATAAAACTGGGTATCCTCGAATAGCATTTGGTTAGCTTAATACATTACAGCATGCAGTAAAAACAGGTATAAAATTTTATTTTTTCTACTTTCATTCCCTGCTTTAACATTTAAAAGGGGAAATTGTTTTTTCTTCCAATAAGAGAAGACCAAAAACACTATTTCACTCAGAGGACTCCTAATTCTGTTCATTTTAGTTCACGTCTAAATTTCAGAAAATATTATGTAGCTCTGGAAGAGATCTTGGAAGAGACACGAAACTGTCTTGATGGCTCAGAGATTTAACTTAACATGGGTTAGTTGCAAATGTTAAATTCATTGTAGCATGATATGGTACAAAAGGGCTATCTTACATTATTTCAGAATGCATGGTTTGGCTCTCACATCTTTTTATCGGAAAGCACAGAATGGTCTCCCACAAAGCTTTAACTTCTCCAAAAGCTGAAAGAAGCTGTTTTAATCTGCTACGTTACACGATGCTAGTTGTCTGATGTGGCTATCCCAAAAGAGGAAAACAAATCCACTGCCTGTCAGTGTATGAAGAATGTTTGCATATTTGTTCATGAGCTTCTCCGTAAAATTTGCAGCAGTGGACTTTCTCTAAAAATACGTATGTACAAATCCCTTTTGACATGCAGTAAATTATATCTTTTGCCAATTAACTCATCCCACCCCCCAAACTCCCATGAGGCACAACAAGCTGAAGAGACACTTCCATGACCACACATTACCTACATAAGTAAATCAATCCAGTTTGATGACTATGCTTATATAAGAACTGGGACCAGCTCCACAACTAAGTACTTCAGATTTACCACAGCATAATATAACACAGTTTTTAAGTTAAAGTTTTTTTAAAGAACTTGTACACAAGATCCTGAACTGTAAACTCTACAAAGAACACACAAATAATTGTACTAATAACAGTCTGACTAATCAAGGTTACAGTACTAATTTAGTACTTTATTCCCTTGAAGATAGAAGAGTGTCAGCAAATAAGGAAATACGGTAACAGCTGTTTCTTAAAGAGATATCAGGATCTTATACTATTTTTTTCATTTGTTCAAGGCACAAAAAGCATATAAGACTTTAATTAAACCTGTCAACCTGTGGGAAGGCTTGGTAAAAAGGGAGCCAAATGGTACTAATAAACATTTGCTTTATATAAAGCAAAAAACTTCAATGAATATTCTTTATTACCATAATTTACTCTGTTAAAAGAAAAATAAAATTGTTGGCTTTTTTGCTTAAAGTTATTTTAAAATAATTCAGACATATGGAGGGGAAATAAAACATAACCTGGCTGCAATTTGTTTTACATTCTTGCTTTAACCATAATGTATCAATTTAAATAAAGATTTTACCCTCATTGTGACATTCAAAATGGGAAGCCATCAGTTTGAAATCATAGTTCCAATTTTGTCTACAATCCCTCCGAGAAAAATGAAAATAAACTCTGTGCACACCGCATTTACTACAATCCTTTTGAACTTATTACAAATGAACACAGTAATATATGTTTTTAAAAGCCAGTGTAAATACTGACCAAAACACCGAATTCTTTTTTCAGAAGTAGCCAAATCTCTTTATTTAATAATATCCTTCCCCCAAGTTCAAGATATGGAGGAGGAAGATGGGAGGCAGGAGGGGAACTCTTTGATTACCTCCCAATCATGTCCTGTAAACTTTTAAAAGAATAGCAAAGATATTGGTACATAAGGCAGATAGAATGGAGTCCTGCGATTAATGCATTAGTCCCATCTTCTGCTGTAGAAGTATATAATGAAGTTAATCAAGAATATTAGTATCGGATTTTGCAGTTGGAAAAACTTCAATACGATGCAAGAGGAACAAGAATACAAAATTAGGACATCAACCATTAATGTAACCTCTTGCACCACAATACCACAATGAGTTCCCATCTTTGTGGTTTTATACCTAGTTCCTACCTAAGCAAAGCATGCATACAGTTTAAAGTATCAAGATGAGTCAGTTTTTGTTGCTATCATCTGAACAGTAACTGATGAAAGTTCCAATGTTTGCCAAGGTGAGGCAATCTCACCTGGAACACAGCAACAAACGTTATAAAATTTTAAAAAACATGTTTGGGTGTGCCAAATTTGTTTGGAACAAAGGCCTGGGTTTTTAAAGAAGTGCTTTTAAAGTGAGAAATATTTGGAGATGAAGGACTCAGTAACATAACTAGTGATGATACGATTTATCTGGGCCTCTCTTTATTCAGCAGGCATATATCCACCCACCATATATTATTCACTCTATCACATGATATTTAGTATAAAGTCCCCTTTGAGTCAAGCTCAACTGTTGATGAATCCATGGGCAGATGCATGTAGTTTTCCTGGTTGATCACCACCTTCTTCTAGAATTTCTTTTTTTAATTTCCCAATCCAACTTGTAGCCCTAGGAGTTTTTAGTGATCTCTAGTACTAACCAGATTCAAACCTGCATTTGATTAATAGAACATAAATAGATCCAGATACGCCTCCCCTTCTTCCACTCCCCATTCCCAGTCCTTCTAGATTTCAACTTTCATAATTCCTAACCAGCTAACATTCCTGAAGGGCAACAAATTGGGAAAAATTGCTAATATCTCCAAATTAATACAGGTGGAAAATATGTATTATGTATTCTTGGAAAAATAAGTCATTAACCTTAGTGATCCATTCCCTTTTTCAACTACTGTATTTGATTAGAACATAACATAATCAGTAGGCTAAACATGCTTCAGATTCAAAGGGAATAATGTACCTAGGAGGGTAGTCACATAATCCTGGGGAAAAACAGCTGTTTTAAGGAGCTGTTGACAGATACTAAATGATTACCTTCATATATCCCCCAAAACAGCCTTTTGCCTTCAATACTTTAATGTAAACACTAAGTTTCTATCTAAATGTCTTAATCTTCAGCAATATCAGTAGTGACAGCACTTGCCTAACCTTGGCTGGGTTTAAAACTAAAGAGGGGTGGGCCTGGTTAGTACTTGGAGGAATACCAGGGGTGAAAGCTAGACCAAAAAAAAAAAAAAAATCCAGAAGAAATATTTTGTTTTATTGCCAGGAAAACAAAATGGACATGTCCATAAAATCACCTGGACTTGGTTGATTTGAGAGAATGTTCAACCAAGTGGCTCCCAGTCTTTTATCATTTTGAGGCTTAACCATTTGCTTTTGTCCTACCTCAACTGGTCAACAGAAAAGACTGATACACAACTACAGTTTCTTTTTTTAGGAGGGCAACCCTAGCATTAGAACTTGCCCAAACATATGTAATTGGAGACCAAACAGTAAACTGAACACCATGTTTAAAAGAAATGGTGTATCTTTATATGCATTTTCATTTTTTTACCTTTACAAGGGGGAAAACGAAAACATACTGAAAGCAGTTCTAAGTCTATAGGTTGTCAATTTCACATTTCCCCATGGAAAATGCTACGGTGGGAAGAGACAGCCTAAAAATGCTTGTTTGGAGTCCATCAAAATTGCCTCAGATGCTTTCTCAGTCATACATTTATGATCACCCTAGTCCATATTTCTTTCTTTCTTATGCAATTCCCAGAACAACATGACTATAAATAAAAGGTTCTGATGTACATTCCAGATTGTGGTTATGTAAAAAAAAAAAAAAGAGTGGAGAAAAATGGGACAAGCATGTATTGCCTTATATGAAGAACAGCCACTATGAACCTAACAATACAAAATGTCGGGCTGGAGCTACAGGTTCATACAATCATGATTCAACTTTAGCAACATCTGTCAGATGTACAGACATGCTTTCTTTAAAACACTGAATCCAATTTCAACCTTCTTGAGCAATAAGTAAAACAAATACCGTCAAAGGCAGGCCGAAGATCAGATAAACATTTAAAAACAGTCTCACTACTTTTAATCCAGAATATCGCATTATTATCATATAGCTAATGTAGATGAAAATTTAAAGAAAATAGAACAGGCTGCTGTTCTAAGCATGCTTGTCTTCATAGCAATCAACCATTCCTTATAAATTATTTTTCTAGTTTCCTTACCAGACTCATAATTTTGCATATGAAGTAGTAACTCCATTTTGCCTTTCTTTGAACAGATATTTAGGACAAATAAAAACAGATTTAGCAAAAGATAAATGTAGCATATCCAATTAAAATATAATCAGAATCATTACAATTTTTTCAAGCAATTTATTGGAGCCAAGAATATACCACTAACCTAATTAACATCTTGCTTGCTATCAAGAAGCAAGTTAGGTTCACAAAACCTTGTTTGTTTCAATGAAGCTATAGATTTTTTTAAAAAGCATTAGTTTTTTGTTGTTTTTTTGCTGGAAACATTTAACAGCTAAATGTGGGAGAATAGTCAGTATGCAGCGGTTGCATGTTTCAACTTAATAAATTCCTTCAGGGCAAGTGAAATAAGCATACAGCTATTTATTTTAGAAACTGGACTTCTGCCTAGCAGCAAGGATAAGTTTTCCTGTTTCAACCTTAACTGTCTTTAGTGCAGAACAGTGTCCCTGTTCTACAAGGAAGTACACTAGCAGGAAAGACATGTTTGCATACGTAAAAGCCGATTTGAAATCTAATTGCTACCGATAGGCCTCTACATTCTGTTACGAGTGCAGTGCAAAATAAAGCTACGAATGTTCTTTTTAAAACAAGACCAGTAGAAGTTTTACAGTAATATATTTGCTTCCAAATTGCACCATCATGATGAAGCATACATTTTCATTGTGAAAAATATGTGGGCTTCTTCTTCACTGCATTCTCAGCAGAAGTTGGTGTCCCTATTCAAAAGGAAAGGTAAAGATAGCAAAAGGTTTTTTCCCTGCAAAGAAAATATTTTAAATAAATTGTATTCTTATTTATATCTCTTTCCCCTCCGCCCAGATTTAATCAGTACTTTCAAATGTTCAGAGCACTTTGCAAAAAGCATTAATGCATCAATACCATGTACTTATTATATGTTGAGAATTTTAAGCAGGTTGTATTCTAAAATACAAAAAGAACAGAAACAAAACATAGATGTTTCAACAATAAACAACCTTTCCTCTGGCACTCCCAGATCGAAATGTTTGAACCTGTCACATTCAATATAGTACATGCGCACGCTTGCAGCTTAAAAGAGGACTGGCTCTTTAAATCAAAGAGAATATGACCCACGTGCACAATTCCATACTTCTGTGGTTGTGTTCCTGGTTGGGAGCTGCACTGCAGTTTTTACTCGCTCTGCATGCAGTTAGTTTTCTCATGCTAAAGTATTAAAGGGAAAAGGTGACATAGGGACGCAAACAAAGCTCACATTATACTGTATCCTATTTCCTGTTAGGAAATGCAAACTGGACAATTCAAATTGCCATACCTGTCTTTAAAGAGCTGCCTCTTTGGCAAACAAGCAAGAAAAACCAACAAGCATTGTGTAATTGCTGTTTACCCTTTATCTGTGCACTAGGGGGCAACTGCTACTGACTAGTGCTGCTGCAGCTACCATCGCTTCCCTCGTTGTTAATGTAGCATTAAATCTATGGATATCATTGAACATCTTCATTAGCGGAAAATATTTTGCTGATTTTAAAACTTCAAGGAGCCGAGAGTGCAAATAAATACAATAAATATACAGCCCATTCTATTTTCTTCCTAACAACCCAGTAAAAGATCCCACATGCAACACTGCAACAACATCCCAACTGGGAAAAACAAGGGCAACAACCACTGTTAAAGGCAAAACTGGGTTCTAGCCTCACACCAATATCCATTTTCAATTGTCTGGTCTTCTATATCATCATAACAAAACTAAGATGTGGGATGAATAGAATTTTTTATTTCGCCTTCCATTAAATCAGGCCTAGGCACTAACAAACTATTATTTTAGTAAAGATGCATTTTAGCATCAAATGACAATGCTTTTTTAAAACAATTATCCCAGTTCGTGCATCATACAACATACTAAGTATTTGAATGAAAACCAGGCGATGCTCTTTAAAAAGAAAGCCAGGTCAGCAAAGGCCTTTTGCATCAGAGTTAATCTCTGAAGGATATTCATGTCTGTATTTCCCGTGGCACCAAGATAAGGCCAGCTCCTCTACTAGGGGAGTCTGTGATTATTACATTTGCATAAACATTGCAGAATTTACTGAATTTTCATTTACTGAAGAAAAGGCAACTTCTCTATATATGGAAGCTATTTGTGTCTGTGTGGAAAAAATAACATTGGTCCAAATAAATGGTATTGTATTTGTTACTTCTAGCAAGATACCACATAGCAGTAATACTAAACATAGCTGAACACAGGTCTTTTAATTAAATGAACGAGAGGTAGAATTTAATTGTAGGTATTCCAAGAGCTTAATCCAAATGTAAAGCTTTGTAAACATATTTTTGCACGCACTTTCATTCGAAATAAATAGTTATCTTGCACAATCATTTGGGGAAAAAAGAGAACCATTTCATGTGAAAAAGGAGGAAGAAAAAAAAGCACTATCGGCTTCATGCTGCAAAAAGTAAATGCCAAAAATTACTGGAGAATTTTCTAGATCTGCAATACTCAGCTGTTCTTTGAAGTCCTGCACTTGCCTCCTCAGCACTGAGCACAGGCATTTTAAATTAAAATGTACTTCATTAAAATATGTTCCTTTTGCTAGATACAAAGAGGCAGGATTTGGTCCTGATATGGCCAATTTGTTCTTCATGGGAAAAAAAATGCTCACAATATATTGCCACAGATATATATATATATAATTGGAATAATAATCCAAAGGATAAAAACCACGTAATAATATTCCAGTATTCCAGGACAAAACATTCTACTTGCATCATGCCTAGGTCCGAGGCCTTAATTTATGAAGAGAAAGACAATGCTTTATCCTACCACAGTGTAGTTTATATAATCGCAATTTGCAAAATGAACTACTAAAACAATGAACCAAATCTTGCTGCAGTGAGGCTCGACCATTACCTCTGTACTCCAGCTGATTCATAGTATTATGAATCCTCATATTGCTTCCTGATTTATTATTTCATGATTTCTATTTCAGGTACATGAACTAAAAAGAAAATACAAGACGTGTCCTCTGGGTAATCTAACCCAATTATAAAATAGTTTTCTATATTTAACAAAAGTATGGCTTTTGTCTATCTACCAGTTTTCCAATTACGACAAAACTAGGTCATAGCACATGTCTGATTATATATACCATGTTGAGAAATAACAAATATTTTACAATTTTATTTTTTCATCAATATTTTTTAACGTTTTGCTATCTCAGTAAAACATTACAGAATATTCAAACTTAACCAGATCTTATAATGAAATGCAATATACTGTCAAGGTTTTCACTGCATTGTTTAAATGGCGATTTCTAGTGGTAATTGTTTATAAGTGGAGAAATAGGTACTACTGAAATTCTCAGCCTATTTCCTTATAGCAAATGGCTACCCTCCAATAGAAAAAGCTGTTTGAAATAGCCCACATCTATTTTTAGTAATGATTTATAATCTACTACTAAAATATATTGCCCTTCCTAGTAGAGACCAGCTCAACATTTTAAGATTGTTATTTGAGCTGCATTTAAAAACCCACACATTCCAAATTAAATCAAAATGAAAATTATGCTTGTTGTACAAAGCTGTCAATGTATTTTCTATAGTTTTAGGAACCGGTAATAATTAATTGCACAGAATTCTATTATATTTAAAAAGGAGCACAGTTTCAACAGTTCTTGTGCTTTAGGATTTTATTCAGTTATAAGGATGACTCCAATTATTGCTCTTGTAGTTGTTTTATTGATCAGATAATACTGATTTGACAGCAAGCTAACTAGATAATAGATTTCCTATTTTGTTTTAGGTATTTCTGACAAACATTATACAGAGCATCCATGATTCAGACATGAGCAACCATGGCATGAAATGTCACAGGATGAACTACACATTTAGGTGCATTTTTAAAACTGATTTTCATAATTGTGCATTTTTAATATTTGAAGCAATGCAAAAAAAAGATAAAACATTACAATTCACGCAGTCTTTCCTAGATCTCTTTATACAGCATTTTATCTAATATTAATAAAATGATCTCACCTGAAAGGGAAAGATATTGTCAGCTCTGTTCAAACTGTCTTCCATCCAAGATTTTGGAGCAAAAACGGAACTGGGTCGTGCATACTTCTGCAACTGGATATGATTATTTGGAAAATTCTTCTTCAGGGGTGAGATGGAATTCAGGGGTGTTATTCCTCCATTCAGTCCCCTGCGGTGATCTCGCCCTTGGGACCCACCCCACCCACCACATCCACCACCAGGACTCCATGAGGAAGATGGTGTAGGTGATGGGCTTTGGTAGCTGCTCCATGGAGAGGGTGGTTTGTTAAGATTATTAGCAAGATGAGGCAGTTGATTAAAAGCAGCATTTCTATGTGTAAATGGAGGTGGATGAGGGCTTGCAGGAGACCTCCTCTGTTGTTGATGCTGATTGTGATGATGTTGAAAATGGGGGTGATGAGGGTGGTGCTGAGAGAGGGGTCCAATCTGAGGGGAAAAACTACCCCCAAAACCAGGACTGACATGATGTGGAAAATTCTGAAACAGCAGAGCACCATTATTTGCTGAAGCAGGAGGCACCCCTCCCTGGTGGAAGAAACTCGCATCTTCATTTATTATTGTTGAAGACGAAGGAGCTATAGCTGCTGCTGACCAGTTACTGAAACCAGTCAGAGAAGATGCAGTAGATGTCAGGGGCTGGCTTGAAGTACCTAGCCCTGTAGCCTCTTGATAATCAAATCCTGTTAACACTGGCGATTCTATTCTTATTTTTTCCTTCCCATTGCCATTTTCAGAAGAATTATCTCCCTGGCTTTCTTCAGATTTAGCTTTCTCAGAATCAGGCAGCATGCCTGCTTCCTGACTTTGACTAGGGGAAAGCTGCTGTTTTTCTAGGGAGTCTTGTTTTTCCTGTTGTTGACTTTTCGATTTTTCTGACCCCAGAATCTCATCCTGAATATTATGGGCAGCTGGAGCAGGAAAGAGCCAAGCTGACCCAGCACTACTGCCATTGGCAGCTGTGTTATTTATAAAAGCAGCAGGATTGGGGGCTGCATTTTGATGGTGATGTGGAGGCTGCAGATGTGGATGAAATCTGACTGGAAAAGCTGACTTATTCCCGGTGTTGTTCTGCACTAACACGCCAAACCCGTAATCCCCCATTTATTTTATTTTAGAATCTGAATTCCTCCTGGAAAGAGAAAAAAAAATCTTTAAATGGTTTTCTTCTACTAAAGCAACAGAATAGAAAATATCTTTTTATGATAAACTTTCTTCCTACCCACTTGAGATATCTGATTTGGATATTTTTCCTGGATTCTTGTAAGTGAGATCACTTAAAATATTGACATGGGTCAATTTGTGTTCACTTCCTTCTAATAGCCAGAAGGAATGGAAAGTAAATCTTTGGTTAACAAAATAAGAGCTTTCCTTTTTTAAAAAGGAAATACACAAGAATGAAGTGGGGATGAAAGAAAGTTCCAGGGAATTTTTTTAAAAAAAGATATATATAGATATATATAGATATAATATATATTAACTTTCTTGTCTTACCAACTGCCTCAACCTGCTCACGTACACATTAATGAAAAAAAGATACCATGACATCTGGTACTCCTCACTCCTTCACAGCTCCAAAAATATATTTAAATCTGGAATCATTTAATAAATTCTATATAATCTAATATATATCTGTGTTCTACTCTAACAGTCTTTGCTGTGGAAAATGTAAAGATTTTAGCTCAGGATCTCTTTAGGGAAGCAAATTCTAGAAGAGAAACTTCCCTCCCCCACAACCTGTGCTGCTACTGCCTTTGCCTGTAGGACTATGAATAATATGATTTATGCGGATGCCCTTCTGACAAGGCCTTTCTATCTCGAGAGGGAGGGTGTGAGGATTTGTTCCTTTTTCTGATCTCTAAATATTGGCATTCAGTGAGTGCTGGGTGTATGTGTACAGACTGAGTTGAGCAGGCGAAGGGTGGATTCTTGCTGCTGCTGCTGCTGCTGGCTGGCTGGCTGGGTGGGTGGGTTCCTGCTTTTTGAAGCTCGCCTTCTATTATGATCCGATATTTACGTGTCCTTCAGATGAATCCTGGCTGCCTGCAGAGGAAAATTTTCACCTCAGAAAATCAGCAGTCAAGTGTCTGGAGGGGGGATGGAGGAAAAATACCCGGACAGCATAAGTTAAGACATTAAAAAAAAAAAAGCCATCAGCAGAATTATTTATTGGGCACAAAAAAAAAAAAAAAAAAAAACACGAGAGAAGGGGCTTGGGCTCAAATCCATATACTGTACCCAGAATATCTAAGGCAAGGGAGGGGAAGGCTTCCTTCTGATGAGATTTCTTCGAGGGGAAAGGAAGGAAATACAGGTCTGATGCCGCCCTTGCTCTCTCTCTCTCTCTCTCTCTCTCTCTCTCAGAGATAGGAGCTGGCACCAAAATGGGGATTTCACCATTCACTACCCGCGCAGAGAGGGGAGGACTTTACCTCTGGAGGGGAGCAGTCTCCGCCGGGGAGGGGACGACGTTGGCGGGGAGCCGGACTCCTCTCTCCCCCATGGGAGCCGGTTTCTCAAGGGAGGAGGGTCACGAGGATCACTTAGTGGCGAAAGCGCAGGGAAGGGCCGAATCAAGGCTGGCTCTTATGGTGGAGGTGGAGGAGGAGGAGGAGGAGAAGGGTGAGGAAAAGAGGAAAGCGTTGGTGGCGGCGATAGCGGTTCCCAGGGGTCCTGCCTTTCCTCTCACTGCCGATCCTCGGGGGCTGCGACTGCTTCTCCGCCTCGGCTCCTCCCGGCGTCGTTCTTTGCCCCTCATGTAAAACAATCGTCGATCGGGAGGGTGGAGGGAGGCTCCTATTAAATCGCGGAGACGCTGGGCTATTTCTGTCAAATACGCCGGTGCGTCAGCCCGGCCCGGCCGCCTCAGCCACCGCCGCCGTCTCCACAGGACCGAGCCTCCGATCGAAATGACAACCAGCTGGAGAGAGGCAGCGCGACACTTCCGGTACAGAGAAGCTCCGCCCCTCCTCTCTCCCCCCTCTCTTGTCTGCATGAGCCACGCCTCTACTCCCTCCAGTCGCTAGCCAGAAGAGGGACTGCGAGAGTCGGCCTCCCTTTTACATAAGGGCAAATGGGGCGGCGCTGCGTCCGCCATTCTTGCTTCAGGCAGTTTTCTTTCCCTCAAGAGAAGTTGAGCGGCCATGTTGGGTTAGGTAATGAAGCCACAGAGTCTGTTAAATGTATGGTTTGGTCTAATCTAAGCAACCATTTTTGAGTATGGCAGGCGTGAGCTTTTCATTGGCTAATGGTTTCTGAATGGCAGTTTATTTGATGGGGTCAGTTTATTTTAAGCATCCTGAGAAGTTTCTGGATATATAAAATTTTGTGATCTGGCATAAACATTGTTCTTGATAAAACTGCCATACGTTTTAAATCCCAATCGTAGATCCCAGACAACAATTTAGATGAATCCTTGATTAAAAAAAATATTTAACTGGAATATTACTCAGTCATCCTGGTCATGGTTGTCCCAAAGGTGCTTTTTCCAGAGGCAACTGGACTTTCCAGATAGTCCAGTTGCCTCTGGAAAAAGCACCTTTGGGTTAACTGGAATATGGCATTTTCCTTTGTGATTTTGAAGACCTCTAAAGAGAGGTACAGCTCCCCTTAGGAACGTAATATTCACAGCTTGTTGTTTTAACCATTCAGTCTCCTCCAACTCTTGGTGACTTTATAGGCACAGCAGTGGCTTCTTACTTAAAGTCTGTCTGAGAAGTCATATAATCATTATTTCTAGTTGGTTCACTTTCATCATACTTCCCCAATCTGATGTTCTCCAGATGAGGTATACCTTGGTACCCATCGCTTCTCAATGAAATGGGAACTGAAGTCCCAGCAGGTTGGGAAGGCTTCCCAGTAGGGAGGACAATCTTTCGATTATTGAACCAATCTTAAACAAAAAAAGGATATTGCTTTGTCCATTTTGAACATTTGGATATTCGTAACTTCTCTGATCTCCGGGTTTTTCGCTGTGCCCTCAAGGCCCTACTGTTCCGACAGGTGGGGCTGTCAAATTGAATGATTTTAAATTGGGTTTTAATTTTGGGTTTTAAAATTTGGCCAAAACTATTTAATGATTTTAATTAATTTTAACTATGATATTGTATATTTGTATATTTGTATTTTAATTCTGGCTGTACACCGCCCTGAGTCCTTCAGGAGAATGGGCGGTATATAAATAACATCATCATCATCATCATCATCATCATTATTATTATTATTATTATTATTATTATTATTATTATTATTATTATTATTATTATTGAAGGCACTGGGTTTGTCACACCAGGATAAAGCTGGCAACCATGGCATTTCCATACTATGGACTAGCCTGTTTGTGTGATATCACATATATTTATTTCCTCACCAAAACACGTGTCTGTTAAGATGCCAAAATGAAGAATCACCACGGCTAATTTAACAATTCTATAAGTATTACTCTCCTTCTCTTTTCAAGCCATTCTCTCTTGTTATTAATACCTGCAGTCATCATACATTCAGAAATTAATAACTATATCTGTGAAGTCATTATTTTGGCTTTTGTAATGTAGTGTTGCTGAATATATGGCTTGGATGTTACATCTGCAGATGTTCATCACTTATATTTCAGTACAGGTTTTGCAGCATGTTTAGTTATCCGGTTACAGAAGTTCCTGACTTTATTATCATTACGTATGATTGTGGTCTGGCACCTCTTGTTTGCTCCTGTTTGTACATTAAATATTAGGCCTTTTTTTAGGACAACATAAATATCCAAGATATGCTGATACATTTAGTTGCACAGATGACTATACCCCAAGACAAAAATTAGAAGCTTCTTTGTTTATAGGAATTTAACTACGGTATCAACAAGTGAAGTGCCATATTTGATATGAACAAAAATAAGAAAGCTTTTGGGAACAGAAGAGCTTTCAGATAAATACCCTAGCGCTTCTAATCAAGACACACTATATAGTTTTTTTCACCTTTTTCTTACCACCCTTTTGTGGATTTTATGGGAAAACATAGGAAGATTACAAATAGAAGACTATGACAGAATCACCCACACAATTTTATATTGTGATAATACAAAAAAATTCTCACTTAGAAAAATACCTGGCAGATTATTTTCCTCTAGGTACATGTGTGTACACATATATACATACATACATACATGTTGCACATGTGATAATGCACACTCTGTATGGAAAAGAATTTAAGTGTAACTAATCTATTATATCACTGAATAAGAAATAATGGCAAAGAGTTTCTGTACAGTCTTTTACTCAAAGTAGTTTTTGAGGCAGCATGAGCAAGTACTGTATGAGGCAGCTTCCTACACGGTTATTTAGGATTCAATATCAAAGGACACATTCTTTAGCCTTTTCCACACAGTTCAGTTGAAGTGCCATTTTCCCAATCTTGGCCAGTAGAAAAAAAAATTATTGGCATAAAATCTGCTGCCCAATTGCTGATCCCTATCCTACCTCAATTACCTCTGTTCACTTATGTCAGTCAATTAATTTCCCTCCAAGATAATAGATGAAAAATGCCTAATAGATTGACAAACCTTGAAGCTTCCCTTGAATGGTGTTGAAAGAAAATTCTACATATAACTTCAGTATAGCCAAGAGTGAATGGTTTAAGCCTGTCTCCCTTGTGGTCTGGGGATGAGAAAAAGGTCATCTTATGCTGGGGTGGGGGGGAGATTGCCAGGGTATCTTTGTGTTGTGGTTCAGTGAAAAGGGGAAAGACCTTGCATAGGAACAAATGAAAAAAAGTTACATACTTCAGTGTGGGGAGCATTTATTAGAGTCCTGGATTACTCCCAGAGTTGAATGATATAATTGACTTAGACTCCACCCAAAAGTCATTTTCCAAATGCTGCTCTTCAGAATCAAATCACTGTGAACTTTCCTGTGCATGAAAATCTCAGAATTCTCCCCTTCTCCTTTTGTAGACCAGTCTGACTTTGGGACACTGGAGTTTGCAGAGGGGCCTTTTAGCTAGGCCACAAGAAGCTAAATCAAGAACCTTATATCCTACATCAAGCCTATACAGGAAGGAGGTTCCCTCAACTTTGCCATATGTTTTCAGTGAATTGTGACGATTTAAATACCACATGTGTATAAAAGATCATACTGAACATTTGGTTTAAAAACAGTTCTGAAAAAATCCTCCTTTTTTGAAAATTCAAATACAGCATTGTCCTGACACCAAATGTCACAATTAACCTTAAGGCTATACTGGAAGACAAAGCTGTACTGATAAACAAAATGAACATTTGCTCAGCCTCAGCAATTTATGGCATTGGTACTTTTTAAAAAAACAATAATGAGGTATTAAGAAAATGGTAATATATTCAGATGCATTATACTCTATATACATAAAGTAGTTAGACCAACACAAGAAATTAGCCAGAAACAAGTCTTTATCCTGTTGTAGTAGATAACTAAGTTTTAAACAATATGTTATGTAGAGTTTTTAAAAAGACATAATAAAAAAATTGAACAGTCGTCTAGTCCAGTAAGACTGGGGCAACAAATTTACTTTCTTCCCAAGAAACAGTTTTGCCTTACAATCCAGTGCATGCTTACTTGTGAGTTACTGTTATTTACTTCCAAGAAATCATATAATTATGTGGGCTATAATTGCCATCAATTATAGTTATCTGTAGTTGTCTTGCCTAAGTAACCCCCTGTACTTCATAATAGTACATGAAAGATATTATATGAAAAGTTCACAGTGACCACTTCTTTTATACATTTGAAATCCACCTTCCACTAAGCAATCTTACCCTAATGAGCCTAAAAAAAGTTACCACTTTTTCTTCCTGTTATAATTTATGCATAACTTACTACTCTTTCATTTTCTTGGAGGCCTTAACTTGTATCTTAAGTACGATATGCTCACTCCAAAAGACTTCAAAGCAAATCATACTTAGAACTGGTTTTTAAGTATTTCCCTAGATATAACAGTTGGAAAACGAGATTATGGTTAGAATTTCCAATCTTCATGTATGTTGGCCTCGTTAAGCCATCTATTTTCAAAGTGACTGTCATGTTAGTCTTTCACAGCAAAATCAAAACAAGTGTCTTGTGGCATGAGATATTTGTGGTATATCTGATCAGAGGACTGGGTTCTAGGAAAGCAAAGCAGTAATAAATTTGTTAATCTTTAAGGTAACCCAAACTCTTTACTATTACAATTTTATTCCTAACAGTTTTCAGATGTCTTTCTCTGCCAATCATATCAGAATATTTCTATATCCATTTATTTAATTCAGGGTGATGAATTCCCAATTAAAGATCTTTTATTTTAAGAAAAATAAACAATCATTATTTTGATTTCTATCACTATTGGATGATTGTTTCATTGATTATGTGACATCATGTCAATGCTGACTCTTAATTTCTATCCAGAATGTCCCCAACCTGATCCTTCAATTCTTCCAACATTGTGATAATTTGAGTCTATCTTACTAATTGTCTTCTCTTTCCTTCCATTTTTCCCAGCATTAGACACCAGAGAGTCAAATCTTCATATAATGTGTCCAAAATATGATAATTTGAACCTCAATATTTGTGCACCAGTGACAATTCTGAATTGATTTGTGTGATGGTCAGTTAGTCTGTTTTCATGATTATTTGTGGTATTCTCAGAAATCTTCTCCAGCACCAAAGTTTAAAAGTGTCGATATTCTTTCTAACCTACTTTTTCAAGTCCATCTTTTGCTTCCATAGAGTATCAAAGGGAAAAAAACACTGCCTATTCAATTCTGATATTTGTAGATGTGTGCACATCCCAGCATGTAACATTTTTTCCAAGGCCTTCATTGTTTCTCTAGCAAGTTCTAGTCTGTATATTTTGCATATAGTTTGCATATAGTCGGCATATTTCTTAACTCTGGTTCCTTTGGTGTTCATCATTGAGTCTAAAAGACAAACACTAGCCACCATTTCAGTATCTTCACTGTCAGTTCTGAGGCTGGTTATCTATAGTAGTCTTTATATTTAATCTTAATCCCACTTTTTTCACTTTGTTCTATGATTTATTTTAACAGATCTTGCAGATTATTTGCATTTTCAGCTATCAAAATAGTTTCATCATTATGACAGAGGTATTGGTTGTTCCTCCAGTCTTAAAGTCATGCTCAACTTCTTTAGCTTCTCCTAGTATATATTCAGCATATAAATTGAATAAATAAAGAGGGAGTATACAGCCTTGTCTCACTCCTATGCCAATCTGGAGCCAGTCTGTTTCGCTATGCTCTTTCTGGACTGTGGCTTCCTGACCTGTATGTAGGTTTTGCCAATGATATTATGGGATTGCTTTTTTTCTGAACACTATAGTGTTACCTAAAGTATCTAAATTAGGTAAAGAAGTAGATGTTTTGGGCAGAATTAGCTAAATTGAAGTACATGCTTAGCGACTGGTACAACAGCTTTTATCTGGAAACCTGATGCAAAGCAGGGGTGGGTTCTAATTACCTTTACTACCAGTTCACAACAGGGCTCCATGTGCTCACACGCACGTACTCTTCTGTACATGCGCAGAAGCGTTCTGATGATGTCGGGGTCGGTGGGCGGAGCTTCCTGCTGGTTTTACTACTGGTTCTATAGAACCGGTGCGAACCAGAGGTAACCCACCACTGATGCAAAGGCTACAATATGTGCCTTATGTTGGAGGAATTATTTACATTTATGTTTGTACATATATAAAGTAAATAGTATTAATGTGCCATTTTATCATCCAAACTGTATTTTGCAAAGGAAAATAAACCTTGTAGTATTGCTTTTAGAACATGCACAACATTATTCAAAACTCCATATATTTAAACTGGAATACATTAGGAACATTAGGTACAGCTGTAGAAATGTTGGTGTGCTTGATGCAGAGTTGGATTTATTTTGCCAAAGTCCACAGTGATAAAAGCAGATACAAGTTTATAATATGGCAATTTTTAAAGCAACCATTTAAAATAAATGCACAATTGATGAGAGTTTCATCATATTCCCCAAAGAACTAATAAGGAGTTATGGTCCCTATTCCTGGAGATAAATACCCATAATGACTAATAGCTACTGTTCCTGTAGTCATTCCATGGTAACTAGCTTTCCTAGCACATCATCATGTGAGGTATCTCCCTTGTGTCCTGAACACACATTTCTCTGCTCTCTGGGAAATTAATGGCATTCATTATTTCAACACCTTTGCATTCCTTCCTGATTTTATTCTCCATCTGAATAACATTTTCAGTGATATAAATATGAAGACAACTTGTGAAAACCATGGTGAATGTTTGTATAGAAGGACCATGAATTCAGTTCCTGTATGCAAAACAAATTTTTGGATTCATAAATCTTTAACACTATTGGGAACCTTGTATTGTCATTTATGCATAGTGATTTGGTTCAGGAGTCTTCTGCTTTTAAGAGTTTTAGCTTTCTGTGATCTACAGTTTGGTTCTGCCTCCCCTGTCCTTCTGCACCAAAAGTTTGTCTCTGAGCTATGGCTTCACATTACAGCTACTGAAAAGGTAACAAAGTCTCAAAGAATGAGAAAATTGTTTGCTTGTTCCATTATACTTAAAAATATTACCTGTTACGGCAAACCTCCTTCCCAGGCTGAAGGAAATCAACAACTGCCAGATGACCTGAACGTGTTTTATTGCAGGTTTGAAAGGAAACTACAGCCTACCTATCTCCAGAACCCCCATCTCAGACACACCAACAACAGCCAAGCCTCCTACAACTGACACCATCCCATTGGGTTCCCAAACCCTAGTGATCACAGAAAAGGAAGACCTATTTCACAGACAAAAAGCCAGGAAAAGCTCCAGGCCCAGACAAGACTCCTTCTTGCTTAAAAGTCTGTACTGACCAATTGACCCCCATCTTTACCCATATCTTCAATAAATCGCTAGAGATGTGCTATGTTCCTTCTTGCTTCAAATGCTCTACTATCATCCCAGTGCTGAAGAAGCCCACCATCAAGGAACTGAATGACTACAGACCAATTGCTTCTGTAGTTATGAAAACCTTTGAAAGGCTAGTGCTGTCCCATTTGAAAACCATCAGGGATCCACTGTTAGACCCCCTGCAATTTGCATACCGAGCAAATCGATCAACAGATGATGCTGTTAATATGGCTCTGCACTACATTCTACAACATCTTGAATCTCCAAAGACCTACGCAAGGGTCCTCTTTGTAGACTTTAGTTTAGCATCAGCACCATCATTCCAGACACTCTTCTAACTAAGCTAAACCAACTACAGATACCTGAATACACTTGTAAGTGGATCATAAGCTTCCTAACAAACAGGAAGCAGCAGGTGAAGCTAAGCAGAATCACATCAGATACCTGTATAATTAGCACAGCCCCCCCCCCAAGGCTTTGTGTTCTCTCCAATTCTCTCTGTATACCAATGACTGCATCTCAAACAATCCATCTGTTAAACTACTGAAGTTTGCAGATGACACAACAGTGATCGGTCTCATTCAAGACAATGATGAATCTGCAAACAGACAGCAGGTTGAACAACTAGCCTCGTGGTACGACCAGAATAATCTGGAACTGAACACACTCAAAACCGTAGAAATGGTGGTGGACTTCAGGAGAAACCCTCCATACTACCACCTCTTACAATACTAGACAACACAGTATCAACAGTAGAGACCTTCAAATTTCTAGGTTCTACCATATCTCAAGACCTAAAATGGATGCCCAACATCAAAAACATGATCAAAAAATTACAACAAAGAATGTTCTTTCTGCAACAACTCAGAAAGCTCAAATTGCCCAAGGAGCTGCTGATACAGTTCTACAGGGGAATTATTGAGTCTGTCATCTGCACCTGTATAACTGTCTGGTTTGGTTCTGCAACCCAACAAGACAGACACAGGCTTCAGAGGATAATTAGAACTGCAGAAAAAACAATTACTACCAACCTGCCTTCCATTGAGGACCTGTATACTGCACGAGTCAAAAAGAGGGCTGTGAAAATATTTACAGACCCCTCACATCCTGGACATAAACTCTTTCAACTCCTAACCTCAAAATGATGCTATAGAGGACTACACACCAGAACAACTAGACACAAGAACAGTTTTGTTCCCGAATGCCATCATTCTGCTAAACAAATAATTCCCTCAACACTGTCAAATTATTTACTAAGTCTGCACTACTATTAATCTTTTCATCATTCTTATCACCCATCTCCTTCCACTAATGACTGTATGTCTGTAACTTTGTTGCTTGTATCCTTACGATTTATATTGACTGTTTCCTAATATGATTTGATTGCTTATTTGTTCCCTATGACTATCATTAAGTGTTGTACCTGTGATTCTTGACGAACGTGTCTTTTCTTTTATGTATATTGAGAGCATATGCACCAAGACAAATTTCTTGTGTGTCCAATCACGCTTGGCCAATAAAGAATTCTATTCTATTCTATTCTATACATATGTTTCATTTATACTCATACATAGAGCCTTGGTAGTACAGTGGTTTAAAGCACCCTGTTATTAACACAGCTGCCTGCAATTACTGCAGGTTCGAATCTTACCAGGCTCAAGGTTGACTCAGCCTTCCATCCTTTCTAAGGTAGGTTAAATGAGGACCCAGTTTGTGGGGGCAATAAGCTGACTTTGTATAAATATACAAAAGTATGAAGGCTATTGCTTAACGCATTGTAAGCTGCCCTGAGTCTCCGGAGAAGGGCGGCATATAAATCAAATTAAAAAAAATTAAAAAAAATATACTCGTATCTTCCTCTAAGAAACCTAGTATAGTGTTTTGTTAAAAGACACATAGAGACATATATGCACACACCACTTCATGAGACAGGATGTGTCACAAAAGTATAAACTGCCCAAAGCTATTCAACAAGCTTAACTGCATTTGAACCTAAATTTCACCAAATTCCATCAGCATCACACATCTGCTAACATTCCTTCTCAAGCTAATTTGTTTGACAACTTGACTAGCCTGACCAGTTTTATATAATGTTGTTTTTGTAGATTTTTTAAAGGAAAAAATGTGGGGTGGGGAGAGAGATTCTGATTTAAAAAAATAGAAGCCACATTCTGAATCTTAGGCATCATTAATCTGTTTCAAGCAGGGGTGAAATGCTCCCGGTTCAGAACGGATCGCCTGATCCGGTAGCGATGGATGGTTTTTCTTCCTAAATAGTTTATTATATAACTGTTATATAACTGTTATATAATAAATTATATCAGTGACGGCGAACCTTTTTGGCACCGAGTGCTGAAAAAGTCATGTGGAAACATCACACACGCTCGTTGGGGCCGTGCTCTGGAAAAGCCGAACTTCCGAGTTCTGGTGCACATGCACACCTGACAATCAGCTGACAATCAGTTTTTGGCACTGCCATGTGCATGAAAGACAGCTGATTGTCACATGCGCATGTGTGCCAGAAACCCAAAAGACAAACAGGCAAGGCCGCGTGTACTGGGCGATATGGCTTCGCATGCTACTTTGGGCATGCGTGCCATAGGTTCATCATCACAGGTCTATATATTAGTTATCAGTTATTATTACTATATAATACCTTTTAAACAATTTAACTAATATTTAAAGAAATCTATTTTTGAAAAGAATTAAATTCCAAAATATTTGGCACTTTTGGATGCCTAAACCTGTAGATTAATTTCAGGGTTTTAATAAAAAAATTTAAAAATATATTTTTTCCAGCACATAAGAAAAAAGTATGCTTTTCTGCTCCTTTTAGATTCAAGTATTAACGTTAAAGTTGCTAGATTTTGTGGTATTGTTCATAATATTAGAAGACAGGTAGCTAAATCCACATGATTAATTTAAGGGGAAATGGGTCATTTATAATGTAAAAGTTGTTTAAATGCTACATTCATCATGTTTTATTATTCTATAATAATTCTGAGATACATTTTTCTTTATAAACTGGTGATATAAAGAAATGACTACATGATTGTTTAACTAAAAAGTACAAACTAGATGTAATAAGCCTTAAGTCTACCCATAGCTTTCTTCTGTGTGTGTTCCCATGTAGATCTTCCTCTGTTTTGAAAGGCTCTTCATTTACTTTTTTAGCATTATAATATCTTAAGGTATGTATAACTCCATTAGGCAAGTTTTGTAATTATATTCCATTGAATTTTAATGTAGGAATTATTGAAAATTAATGGGTATCACTGCAAAGCACATATCATCCTATCAAGAAGTTACTGTGAGTATAGTTCTATGTGCAAAGAGTGTGTAAAGACAAGTCAGTGAATTCTAGCACGTTATTATACAAAGTGTCCATCAGAATAATTGGCACAATTACCAAAACCCATCTGGGATATATCTTGGCTTCCTAAGCTTTTCCAACAGCTCCACTTGAATTAACTTATTTATCATTATCCTGTAGTCACTGACCATTTTCCAAGGTGAATGAAGATAGTTTCCCAGAAGGTGACTTTCTTTGTGTCTGTCACTACTAGTGGCATATAATGTGTTCACAGCATCATCCAGCCTGGGTTGAAGTATGATAGAAACCTCATAACTATTATTTTGGCACCAGTGGTGGGATGACTCTAGAACACAGGGTTAAATTATAGTGGGAAAATGATTCACAACAGTCAGATTATTATTTGGCCCCAGGAAACCATGAAGCCTCAGCTTTGTCAGTCAGTACAGCAGCATTTAAAAGAACAACAACCCATGATTGCCGATAATGGAGTGGGTGGGAATAGAAAGAAATACCATGTTTGAGATACTGTCTTATTAACATTGTTTGTTTCTTTTTACCGGTCTGATTTATCTAGTTTTTAAATTATTATTTAAAAAGTGGTTTGGATAGTTACATTTTGCTTTGTGTTTGGATGTGATTGAATACTAATCGGGAGGCAGCTGCTTTTTGAGTGCTGTTCATTTCAATGGGCCAGGCTGTCTTAGAATGCTTGGAGTTAAAATCTAACACTTCTATTATTAGGACTAGGTTGCAGAAGGCTGATGTGGAAAAATTTAAGAGTTACAATTTAACAAATAAATACCTAAAACTGAGATATCCCTGTGTCACATGCTTTCTTCCGTAATCTTTTTTTGCTTTGTAGCACATATTTAAGAGTCCCTAAAAATTAATGACATGGGCAAGAATGGGGGGAGAGACAGCTATGGGACACAAGTCATCCAATGCAGCATTAACTAGGGTCATAGGGCCAGCCATGCTCGTTCCTGATATCTCCAACATATGGGCAAGGATTTCCATACAGAATGGAGAAAACAAAACTGACAGGAAGAAATGTTCAATATATACTATCTGTCCTTCTCAGCAGATTCTGTGCCAGAGTTATATCCAGGCAACCAAGAAGAAGCTGATACAGAACAGACCAAATTTAGAGAATGTTTTTGCTTCAAATACTGCACAAGAGGTGTTTTACAGAGCAATCCTATGCACATTTATTCATGAACAAATCCCACTGCTTAATGGGGTGTATACCCAGGCAAGTATATAAAAGGTTATAGCAGATTAGATCCTAGGAACATGATGTCAGCTCCTTTACACACAGACACCTTGTCTGAATCAAAATGCAACCACAATTTGTTTTCCTGAATTTTCTTCCTCTGTTCAGTTACTGTAGTGCCAATTACTTGTTCTATAAACCATTTACCCTGTTCACAGGCACATTTATTTGTGTTAAGGTCATTTAATAAAAAATGCCTTTACTATTTTTCTGAAATTGCATTAAGATATTATATAGTTACACACTCTCGTGTTAAATAAGCTGTTAATAAAATTCATTGCCTTGGAGCATGCTGTCTTCCCCTTCTTTTTTTTCTCCTTTTTTTTAAGCTGCCGGTACCTAAAGAAGTATTTCAGATGTACTGTAATTATGTAATATTAATGAATGGTATCACATGCAGTTCTATTTGCAAGTCCTTTAATGGATGGAAGAAATTCATTGTACACAAAGTGCTTCTTGAGAATGACCTGACTTTGCAAAACTGCCCCAGGTTTAACAGCTCATGTAATATAAAAAGATGCATAAATAATTGAAAATCAGAAATAGGCAATGTTTTAAGGATGATAGTATTCATGCAGATACTTATTAAAAAAATCTGCTAGTTAATTCTACGGAAGCTTCCCATTTTATCAGTAAGTGTGATGCACCATCCATATAGTCTTCACTGTGCATATTAGTTCTGGGTACGGCATAATCTTGTATGTTTCCTCAGAAATAAGACTCAGTATCTGAAATCAAACTTAATGTATACTTGTTAGTCTTTTTAATGCCATGTCCTGCCATATTGCATTAAAATATTTCAGGTGTGTCTCGGAAAAAGACATACAACTGTATTGTTGCATATGATATGTGCATAATATAGTGTGAACAACCATTCTTCAGTGCACTTTGCAAGAACAAAATTTAAATTTTGAGATTCACAACATTACAAGGCTCACTTCAGGCAATAAAGCCTAGAGTGAAAAGAGTTGTTGCATATTTAATGCTCCATTTTTTTCCCCTTTCATTACATTGGGGGGGAAAAGTTGTACAGTTTAGGCATCTGCTACGGTAATAGAAAGAGCACATGGCTCATAGTTTTCCTCCATGTTAAGAAACCAGGTTTATGTCATTACTGATGACAGCACATATTGGTAGGTCATGGAGTAAGGGGACAGCCCTGCATGGAGCAGCTGGGGCCCAGAGCCAGCAATCTCATTAAAGTAAGCCGCCGCTGCTGCTGTTGCTGCTGCTATTTTCAGCCAATAATAGATCTTTGCAGCTTGGTTATATTCAGTGAAAGCAGGTCATTACAAATTGTGTGCTTTTTTTTTTTTTTTGCATATTATCTAAATTGAAAAAATATAATTTCTTCTTTCATGTGCTATATTGATAACTTCCAGTTCAGTAATGAAACATGTTGATTATTTAATTAAAAGGGGTAGTTCAGTTTTATGCTTCCAACATTAACTCTTGCTTAGTGCAAAGAAATATTGTTTTGATTATAGGTTATTTCGTTTTCAATGGAACACACAATCATTAAAATGATCCTGAAGAATAAGTTGAAATGCCACAGGATTCTCCCTTACCCAGCATTTTTTTTTTTTTTACTATTTAAGCTTAACTTTATTTGCTATTTTTAGAACTTAAAAAGCTTAAAAAGCTACATTGTATTTACATTCTCTATCCTTCATTCAATGGTCTAATAATATGCAAAGGAAATTCATTGTAGTGTGCAAAGGTTCAAAATATGGTAATATGACAAATTGAATTTCATAAAACATCTTTATACTAAACTGAAGGGAATGTATCCATGGGATTCTTTAGGTGGCAGACAATGTTTTTCTATACAGTAATTGCACCTTCCTTAATGAGCAGATAAACAGCCAGATTTACAGCCTTATCCAGACTTGCTATGCTAGTTTCTACACATTTAAACTAAGGCGTTCCTATTTTTGTATTAACTATTGCAAAATTTGTTGTGCAAGCCATTTTTTTTCAGATTGCCAGCCCCAGCACTGATAAAGATTCAGAATTCTAGGGGCTTTCCTTGTAAGATTAATTCTTGAATAGTGTTTTCTAACCTATAAAACTTCAGATTGGATAGCTACAAGATACCCTGCTCTTGGTGCTTGCTTAAGTGCCTTTCTAGTCACTCTCTGTGAGGCATTCTGAGATGCTAGATGCTCTGAGAATTAACCAGAATAGACACTCATAATAAAAATATCTTAATTAACTTGTAGAATATTAATAGTTATATATGAAGTAAAATCAATATAGTTATCCAGTGCATAAGGATATAGGAACCTTTTTTAAAAAAATATTACATTGACATTCATTCACTATCCAAGTGAAAAAATATAAGGCTACTCATATAGCTATCTTTATAGTATTTGATTGTCTTCTGATTCTAGTTAGTGGCTGAAAGCCTGATGGTTTATCTGTATCTAATAGAAGTGGCCACTCCTTCATTCGTCACTCTGAAATATTTTCGAAGCCTCCACTCAGAAAGAAACCAGGTTTAAAACATTTAACTCTCAGTAGTCATTAAGACTTAAATATATGCTTAAAGTCCAGTTTGTGTTTGCAATGTCCCATTAAAATTATGCTTTCCTAAAGCCTCACCCTGTGTATGTTTACTCCACCCTAATTCTCACTAAGTGTAGTGGAACTGACAATTATTTTCATCTCTAAGTAACTGCAATCTTAAACACACAATAAGTCCCATTGCACATAATGGTTTTTTTTCCCAAGGAAAAATGCTTAGCAATGTGCCATTAATTAGTTATATGGCAGTCTACACTGCCAGTCTGTCCCAAGAGCAAAGCTGTGTACTGTTGCCATAAAACATGCCTTTACGTAATGATTATTGGTAATTTCAGTTAGTTTATATATTGCTAGGTGTGAGTACACAAGAGAAAGAAAACTGGAAGACCAGAGAAGCTTTTGTGATAAGGAAATATAAATCATAATATGCAAGTATAGATGAGTTCTATCTAGCTTCCATTCATAACTTTCTGGGTCATCACTGGGTTTCCTTAGTCACAGTCTCCCAATATTTATTCTTAATCAGTTTAAAAAAAAAATTGTGGTAGATAATCCTGCAGTCCTTGAAATGTTTTGGATCTTTTTCCCTCATTAGCTTCAGCCAGCAAAAAATACAGGAATTATTGACTATCCCTTTTTAAACTGTTGAACATATGCAATCAGACATGCCTTCTGGCATCAATAGTAGTACATAACTCCTATCATCGCAGAATTAGAGACTTGTGAATAGAATTAGCTTAGAAGATAGTTTGGGGTAACTGAAATAAAGTGTGGCCCTACTTTAATCCTTTGATTTGGAATAAAAAACACCCAGTACACCCATGTCATTGTCATCATCATCATCATCAAGTTATCAAGTTATCAAGTTATCAAAGCTTCAGTCACTCTCACTAAAAAGCCCAGGTAAAGAGCCAGGTCTTCAGAGCCCTTCAGAACAATGGTAGGTGGGAGCTATTTGAATCTCAGGAGACTTGTTCCGGAGAGCCAGCACTGCTATAGAGAAGGCACACTTCTAAAAATCCCAGTTGATGGTATTGCTTTATTGAAGGAACTGGATCAGATCAGCCAAGCATATATTTTTGCTAGAGAAAGTGTGCAACATGTATATAATAATATTTATACATTGTAGTTACAATTAGTTGCAGTCATTTCCAAAAAAATATTTTACACCTCACATGGAGAAAAATTATTTTTCAGTTAAGTTTAAGTACTTAAATTTTTAAGTACTAAATGTAGCACAATTTCAATCCTTTTTGCTTCTGGTCTTTGAAAGATGAACAACGAAAAAGAATGTAAAAATCATAATGAAAGGCTGATTTCTCAGAAATTAAAATTTTGCTGAAATGTAGTTGTTCACCATCACTACATTGTACTTGCACCTGCAATAATTGTAAGTTGCAAAGTATATTTAAAAGCCTTAGACCTTGATGATTTGCTGTTCTTTTATCTCAGTTTTCTTTCATATTGTTCATTTAAAAATTAGAGGTCAGTACATCGATCTGTTAGTTCAAAATTGTTTGTGATGATTGGCAGCAGTTCTGTAATTCTCAAATAGGAAGGTTTTGTTTTTTTTAAATCAATCCTACCTAGAGATATTGGGGATTAAACTTGAAACATTTTGTGACCTTTTCTCCTAAAGTGAAGTACTTTGGCTTTCTATCTCATCTCCCCCCGCCTCTCTCTTTCTCTCTCTCTCTCCCTCCCTCCCTCTCTCTCTCCCTCCTTCTCTCTCTCTCTCTCTCCCTTCCTCCCTCTGTGTGCGTGCATGTATAAGAGAGAGAGAATGACAATATATATTATTGTGATACAATGTGTCTTTAAATAAAGAAACAGATATATTAAAATAAAATTCTGCTTCCATGGCTTGATTATCCTGTCCAAATTCAGTAAGTAAGGTATCAAAGGTCTTAAGCAAATTTAAAAGTATTGAGTTTGAAAGACTCAATGTATACTGTTAGGAAATCAGTATGTTATTGTCAAACATTCAATAACCATAAGAAATAACTTTGTTTAAAGCGTCTGTAGTACACAGGTCAAATGTGGGAAGAAATCACCAGACCAGATGTACTTGAAAAGCAACATTATTTGTTACCACAGCTTTGTTGCCAGAAGCTAGAAACTAGTTTAGATCCTGTTTTATTACTGAAGTCAAGTGTAGTTGTTTTATAATTCCCATTATGCTCCTCCTACGTCTCTTATTCCAGCTTTCCAATCAACCATGCACAATATTATAATGCACTTCTTGCCTTGTAAGGAATAAAATATGTGTGGCATGTGCCTATGTGGCATATATAGAACTTGCTCTGATGTTCATTTGCTGCATTTCATTTATCAGAAGGCCAAATAAACACTGTGTCATATCCATCCAACAATTTTGTATTGTAACTCAGCTCACGAAAGAACAGCACACAAACATTTTCTTCCTCATCTGTATAAAATTCAGCACATATAAATAGAAATATTTTGAGCATTTGACTCAATAAGGTTTGCCTATCTGCTATATCAGAATTAAGCTTTACTTGCCTGTGCAATTATTAAGAAAACGTGTATGTGTCCATGGGTATGAACAGTCCATCTACAATGTGAAAATAAAACAGCTAGGTGTTAACTTCTCTTTGAACATATTGTCTAGATCTTCAACTTGCCATAATGTTCTGACTCTGCCTATGTTTTGCAAACTGCGTGTCTTCAAAATCTCTGATGGAGCAGATTTCATTTGTTGGGCTATAATTGACCATTTGTCAGGTTGCCAGGCCCAACAAGGCTCTGCGTTTGCTCAAATGACTATGAAGATATTATGTACTTTCCGTTTGTTATGAAGCACAATAAAGAAAAAATGCTAGGAACGTTGCTGGGCAAACATTGTGATGTCAACAGAGAAGGTTATAAAATCAGATATAAAAAGTTTCTTCCAGTGTTTCCCCTTTAGATGACTTAAAGGTCAGGGTTTAGGTTGCTCTATTATAGACCCGGTTATTTGTCAGGTTGCTGTTTAGTTCTGTGGGGGAGAAATGAAAAGAATAGCAAATAGGAAAGCATCTCAAACTGTAGCTTTTAGTGCGCAAATGAGTGTGTGTACATGCAAGCGCATGCATACACACACCTATCTTTTGAAGTTGTAATCCTTCCCAAGCTTCATACGCTTCAAATATCTTGACACTAAACTGTCTGTAAATTCCCATTCCATCTTTATGGCCAAAGAATTTGGAAATTCTGTTCTCAACTCATTCAGAGGTAGCAGATTGAAGATAGATTCTATGCGTGCTTCCCATTTTGTGAAGATACTATACGGATTGTGATCTTATTCCTGATTGCCATATAACAGATATTAGGCATATTGTGGCCTAAGAAGTCAAGCCGGGAGAGGTGGGGGGGGGGGTAGAAGAAAGGAGAAGAATAATATAGAAGTTAGCAGTGTGTCAAAAAGTATGCTGTTATTGTTGGAACTACAGGAATATTTCCCATTTTTGTCATTTTTTAATATAAATACTTAAATACAGCTGCTGTTGCCTTCAAAATCATGGAAATTATATGGTTTGGGAAGGACAATAGAGGTTTTAGCCAGTATGCATCCGAATGTAAATTATATGAGTATGGGGATGCTGCAACTGTCATAAGTGTGAAAAATGGTCATAGCTCCCTTTTTTTCACTGGTGTAACTTTTGAATGGTCACTGAGTGAACTGTTGTAAATCGAGGACTATATGTATTAATATCTCATATGATACAGTTCTACTAAAATGCTATCCCCATGGAATATTCTTTTTTCTTTCATTATTTAAAATATAGCATAGCAATCATTCAATTGTTTAAGAAAGTCCAACACATCTGAGCAGCACCAGACTAGATTAGAAATTTGTCCTAATTTATTTCTTAACTGGGTAAGGAACTTAACATTAAATGTTCAGATGAAAGTTCTCTATGGTAAACAAGTTCATGTATTGCCACATTTCAGAGAATGCACATTAAATAAATTCTGATAACATGGCATGAATTAGATGCTTTTGCATCAGTACTTTCACGTATCATGGTGACTCTTTTTTGACTGGTTCTTACTACATATTTAACCTTATTTTTGCTGAGTTCTTGTTTGTCTTTGTTTTTTGGTAAAGCAAAGATAAAATGAAGCATGTCTCCAACCATGCAAAACAAAAAACCCTATCAAATTTGCCTTTCTCCCTGTTTTATATCCTACCAGTTACCAGCATATGCAAACAGTAATGCACATCTGTAAGGAATACCATATGCAATTATCTGCAACACCACCTCCCTAAATGCCAGAAGTGGCTCTTTTAACAGTCCTCTAAATTTGCCATTTTCTGTTGCATTCATTAAGCTGTCCTTTTGTGCATATCAAGTAAGGTTCTCAGTGCAAACTGATATTTTACGTGCTTTGTTGGTCTACAGGTAATTATCAGTGGGATTATTTTAATCCATTTGCTGCATGTGCTGCAGTATTATTTATTGTCCCAAACAAACAAACAAACAAACAAATAAAGCTCCCACAATGAGATTTCTGCTAAGTAATACATTTATAGAGTTCGGAACTAAAGAGAAAAGGGCTGCCAGTATGTTCTTGGTTCAGGACTGAGATTTAATTCAAGAACGCTTTCAGATATAAAGTTAACACTGTGTCTACTCAGAAGACAATTTCAATGAGATGGACTACAAAGGAAGCAGGAGGATTGGAAACATTTGCACCTTCCGTTTTTTCAGTATTACAACTCATACTAATCCCATCCAGTGTAGACACTGACACAGAACATGGTATTTGTAGTTCAGAAAGATGTGGAGGGCCCTTATTCCCACCCCAGCATCAGTGGGCATTTTTTACTACCGGTTCTGTGAGCATGGCTTGGTGGGCATGGTAGGGGAAGGATACTGCAAAATCCCCATTCCTGCCCCATTCCTGGGAGAAAGATATTGCAAAATCTCCATTCCCACTCCACTTGGGGGCCAGCCAGAGGTGATATTTGCCGGTTCTCCGAACTACTCAAAATTTCTGCTACAGGTTCTCCAGGACCTGTCAGAACCTGCTGAATAGCACTCCTGCTAGCATTCAAGATAGATGATTTGAGTTTCATTTACCCAAAGCTGCCTTGATCATGAGGTTATTTGGAGCAATAATATCATAATGTGAAAGAATTTAATTTAAGAACTAATGTTTGTCCCAAATCCAACACATTTAATAAATTCTATCAGCAGACATCCTCTGCACTAGTGAAATATAGTGGTGGCTAATTAAATATTAAGTGAGTCTGTATGGTTAGATTTTGATGATCCTTGCAACTTACAAGCAGGCAAAAATTTGCTGAGTAATACCATAAGAAAGGCAAAAGGACACAAACTACTGACTATGAATTTTATGTTTATGTAAAATCATAGATCTTTCTCTCAGAGGTGAGCATTAAATCTGAAAGGATTTAAGCAACATTAAAAACAGTATAGCTGGATACACATATCAAACTAAGTCACTATGTGATTTGCTTGGTCTTAGGTTTAACTCTCATTACTCTGTTATCTAGTTCAGTATAACTTGTAAAATAAACAGAGAAATCATTAAACTTTTTGGAACAGTACGCATAATTTTAAGAACATATACGGGCATTCTCACAAAATGGTTGCTGTGGTAGGTGTGGTCACTCACAAAATACTCAGTTACTGGAAAGCAAACAAAATACTGGGTTGTAGCTATGTACTATTTGGTTGTCTTCTGTGTTCCAAATGTGATCTAAAAATATTGCTGGAAATACAGATGTGCTTGAAGTTAGTGATATGCTTTGCAGCATATCATATTGTTTTGTTGTTGTTGTTGTTGTTTTAATTAAAAGAATCAAATATTAGGTTGAAAAGCTTAGTGGGCACCAAGGAATATGATAGAGGCACACCATTGCTCAGACATTACTTTGAGGACCAGCAAAGATCTGGACCAGCTTGAAAAATATATTGTTGACCAACATGTGCAGAATCTTACTACAATTTTCAGGTACCCCTGACAAGACTGAACAACAGTGCTCCCGACTTTTTCAATCATGAGAAAAGCCATCCCTTTTTAAAATGTTTTCTTGCCTTCCTTATTAGACCACATTTTAAATTGGGTGGGGTGGGGTAAGGAGGTCTAAGATCAGCTATTTTTATAGAAATGAAATGCAGCTCCATAACAGAAAATTCCATAGGCCAATTTCATACTGGCTGCATGGCTGGGCAAGATTCTGCCAGTGTTCAGTGCAGGATCTCCACACTGTTGGCTTTTAAGTTCAACTATCGGTAGGGAAACTGCTTTATACCAAGAGTCAGCAGAATCCGAATCACAGCCTTAAGTACATGGGCCTGCAGCACAGAGTAATAGCTGCATAAAGATCCAGGCTTTCCTGGAACACCATCCTATCGGTGCTATGATCATGCCTTTACTTGGGCTTCAGTATCTCTTTTCCTGGAAAAGCATTTTCAATTATTAATCAGGGTTTTACTGCTGTCACCAGTGGACAATGGGAAGCTTTGACTTCCTTTTGTTTACTCCTCTTATTCAGCAAATGTCTCTCTTTCCCTTTTTTTCCCCTTACAACACAGCAGATTCATCGGTGCAGAAGTATCAGCTGATAATACAACACATATACCACAAAGAGGTACAAAGGCAACAGCGCCATATTCTCCAAAATACTGAAGATAATGGCTGTTCTATAAAGTGTTCCATTTTAATCCTAGCATGTACAGCCTTCCCTGTAATGGTGGCAGACCCTGGGCAGGTTTTAAGGTTTTTCATGAACAAGCCTTTGCAATTCAATTTGGTAGTTGGTGAACAATATGCTCTTGTTCCAGCAAATTCCTCTGTGTCCCAAACCAATTAAATGAAGGGTGGCTCCTATAGGTGGTTGGCAGTGGTTGACCTCCTGAGCTAAACTTCAGGTGATACAGGCCCCTAGCTAGAGTCAAACAAGGAGAGGAATGTGTGTATTAGTACTTGTTTACTGTTCAAATTGCAAAATGAAAGAGTTTCTCTCTGGGCCATTGAACTATTCTATAGCTCTGTCAATAGAAGGTTGATGTTGCCATAAGGAGTCATAAGGGCACATGGTATTCACAGTGTTCTTTGCATTGTGCCGTGAAAATAGCAACTCCACCATGCTTTTGCTTGTCTTTTTGATAATTAGCAGCAACCAAGTACAAACCATGTTGGCCCTTAGAGTTTTCAGACATTTGGAAAAAGCAGTATATTTGCTGTGTCCTTAATATGCAACTGTTCAGAAAGTAAAGCAGCATATGGTATGATAAGCCAGGCTTCTTTTGCCTCTTTCACGTTAAGGGCATTTCAGTAACACTTTCCCCCAGCCCGTGGCTTCACTCTAGAATTGTTGGTGCATTGTGTATTTGCTTAGTGGCCATTGCGCATCCATTTTCCAAGCTAGCTTAATCTCTCACCATATCCATTCTCCCAAATTTACATGTCCCTTTCGTTCAATCCTTTCTTTCAGTTATCTCAAAGAAGCACATACCGTGATTCTCTGTATTTATCGTTGCAACAAAATTGAAAACATCCTAAAGCTACAAAGAATAATCAGGCTCCAGGATTATCCAATATGATCTACGGTTGAGGGAGATCTCTGTAATCTTAGTCCAATACTGTTTTCAAGCCGCTTTTTCAACTGAATTTCATCTTCTAGCAACTTTATATAGCTCTCCCCCCCAAATCCTGAAATATTTCCTGTTTCCCACAAGTTACTGGATCCAGGTCAGACTGCCCTGCTGTTAAGACTACTACCCTTTGCATGATTATTAGTCAGTTCAAACCCATTTTAACACTGTTGCATTTGTCTCCAGGTTAACACACATAAGGCCAAGTTAGTTCAGATTTTAGTCTGTTGTCTTTTATATACTGTTTTTCAGGGCTGCATGTCTCACTTTTGCCCTAAAAACTCCTCATCTGCTATTGCCTCACTTTAATTGCCTAAGCATAAATATAAACCAAAAATAAAGAGAATCAAACAGAAAAAGAAGCATGAAAGCATACATTTGTCAGGTAAAACTAGTTTTGCATATATTTTCATTTCTTGTATACATTAATATACAATTTCTTGTTGCATTAATAACGTTTAAGTCAGTTTTATTAGCAATTTATACAGAATGTGCTGTATAAACTTCTGGATAGTCTTCCAATAGGAACTCTTTCTCTTGTGTCTATGCTCATGTTTGTAGCAACCTATAAACTTCTCAGGTGCCCCAACAAATATCTTGAACTGTGTGCCTTTTCCACATTTTGGGATAGCTGATAATTTTCTTTTTCTCCTCCTCCTTGTCATATCTTTGTTAACCAGTTGCTCTCTTTCTGGCATTTAAGCTACTTCTCAGTTATCAGACTGTGTCATGCTCAGCTCAGCTGTTCTGGAGGATGGTCTTTTAATTAATGATGCCACTCTCTAATGTGTCTGTGTCCTTATATCTTGAACAATATCTTCCACAAATGATCTCTTGGTAATCAATGTGTCATCTTCATCACTTATGTTCAATATCTTGTCCTGATTGTCTTTTCAAATTCCTCATAGTTTGCCTATTCTCACCCTCTGCTAGTGGTCACAAACCATTTAGTTCCTGACCACTAGCAGGTCTGATTTGAATTTCCAAGCAATTTACTACCCAGGAGAAGAGAAAATAAGCAGAGAGGGAAGGGCACTATCCACAGTACATTCCCAGTGGCCAAAGTGTGAAGATCCAGGAATGAACAGTACAACTGAACTGGGGTCTCTACTATCTAAGCTCAACACCCTATGCATGCTATATCAACCTGCTTAAGTTCTGCAAATTCTCCACAAAGAATCCTATTTCTACTCCCCTATTTCTCTTGTCTCTCACTTCTTTTTTTTTTTTTATTGAAAAAGTTTTTCAAATACAAGTTTTTCCCCCTTTTCCTCCCTTCTTCCCTAACCCCCCCTCACCACCCATCCCCCCCTGTGACTTCTTCTTCACAACAATAAACTAATTCATAATTAATTACATAATATTTTACCATGCCCTTACTCACTCCTCAAAATGCTGACCCTTAGCATAGTATTCTTATAACTCCGCTTTTCTCCGCTTTTCACAATCTACCCTTTTTCTCCTCCCCCAAACTTATAAAATATTATTATTATTACAACAACATAACCTTTACTTTTATATATATTAATTTAACATTTCAAAGCAGCCTTCTCCAAATTTAACATTTATTCAGTTCTATCCAATTCTTCCACTCCCCGAAATATATGACTTAAAAATCCTTTTTCTTAAACTAATCAATCACTAAACTAACCTATTTCAACCCAGTTTCCTGCAAGATTACCATGCACTACAATTCTAAATATAATCCACTGCCCACTCTGCTAAAATATACATATGTCTATATATACATTCCATTTTATAAAAAAAGAAAAGACAATAACTTTAAATTTATAATTCATTTAGTATCTTCTTTGATGTCTTTCCACTAGATTGTTAAATCCATCATCCATAATAGGGTAACATAGCATCCTGGTGCAACAGTTTATTCAAAATCTTCAGTCATCTTCTGCCCCCATCAATAATGAATATCCTCATGTATATATAAAAGTAAAAACAACCACCTGAGTGACATTATAATTATATTCCATATAGTTGTAATTGTGGTTTTCATCAGGATTATAAATCCCCATCATCTTAGTGGGTAACAGCCAGATCTTCTGCATGCCCCAGCATGACTCTCTTGCCTTGTAACTCGAAATAGATATAATATATTTATCGGTAAAAGAAATCCAAAATAGATAGTTCAAATCCAACAGTGTAAGGCTCTTTCCACATCCCAAAATCACAGCATTGCAGAGATCTGCCACTTTCCTCAAGATAGTATTAAACGATAATTCGCCTCCAATATCTTTTCACATATTCATTTATTTATTTTTTAAATCCCTGGCTTCACTGTTGCTTAGTTTAGAAACTACTATTTCTACGAGATCTGTTTCTTTTCTTTTTCTTTTGCGGGTTGCATTTCCATCCAGATTTCCTTCCTACAAGTTGTGTATCAGCTGTTCGGTTGTCATTCTGCTTTGTAAATTGATCTTGTTGGTTTTGTTTTATTATCTCATATGTCTTTTCCATCACTTGTATATCAACTAATTGATTTGCGCACTTGTCTGTAAGTTGATAGTTCATCACATTAGAATCAGATGACACTGCTCTCAAATTTATAGACAATCCAGCTGGGGTATCCAAGGAGTCCAAAGACAGTTTATCTACCACAGCCTCTGTAATTTGATGTTTTCCCTTTATTTCCAACTCCTTTTGCTTGTCCTGTGTTATGCCTAAAGATGTTAAATTTATTTTTAAAATTTTTTGATAAAATTCTTCCGCTTTTTCAACAGTATTCAGTTGGTATCTTACTCCTTGGTATCTCAATATTAAACCAACTGGGACGTCCCACCTAAATAGAATATTCCTTTTTTTTAACTCATTCACTAGAAAACCAAATTTCTTCCTCTCCATTAACATCTTGGGCGGGAGTTCCTTAAAAATCCAAATCTTTCTTCCACGAAATTGCAAAGCAGAATCATAAGAATTCTGGACAATATTATTTCTAATTTCTTTGTCTGTAAAATAAATCACCACATCTCTAGGCAATTGCCTTTGTTTTGCCAACCAGGAGTTTATTCTATAAATTCTGTCAATCCTGCAAAACACTTCATCAGGTTGAACCTTTAAAATCCCAGCCAGAATTTCAGAAGATATCTTCCTTAAATCATCTCTGTCATCTTCCTGCAAACCTCTCAGTCTAATTGCATATTCTGTAAAATTGTATTGGATCCTTAAAACTTCTCTTTCAATCCTCTGTTGTACATTTGTACATTGTACATTTTCTTCATTAACAGACTTTTGATCAGCCTCCATTTTAAGTTTGTCTTCTGAACTATTATCCTGAATGTTTGCCAAATCCTTTTTAATTTTTTGGATCTTGTCATCCAAATTCTCCTCAGTTTCTTTCATTTTAGAGTTAGTATTTGCTTCCAACTGAGTCATAAAGTCTGCTAAGCCTTTAGCTACTTTTAAAATCTTTCGATCCAAAAAGCCAAACTTAGATTTCACCAATTCACCAATTTCTTTGATTTCCAACTTAAATTTTTCAAGTTGCTGATTCACAATCTCATCCCTTCTTACAATCTCCTCAAGAAGAAATTCTATTATATTAAAGTCAGGTTTCTGAGACTGGAGAGTTAAAACTTGTTGATGTAATTTATTAATGGGGGAATCCCCCCCCACTGCCTGTTTGTCTAGTTTTATAAGTCTCAGTGCCATTTTTCCACGCAGACAAAATTTACTGGAAAAGAGAGGAAAAAAAAAAACTTTTTCCAACCAAGATCAATATCAGATCCTCAAAGAGAAGAAAAAAAAGAAAAAAAAAACAGAAGTGAGAGTGAGGTTTTGCCTCAGTTACAGCCAAAAGTATTCATTCCGCTACTTTGTAATTGAAAACGGAAGGAGTTTCCCTTTCAGCCTCTCTTCAAGCCGCAGCAGCAATCGCCATTTTAAAAAAAAACTTTTTTTCCCTTCACTTCACTTCTTAGGCAAAATAGAATAGAAAGAATACTTGCGCTTCAGGATCAGAGGTCCAACTCATATCTTCTTTAATTAATTTATTTGACAGATTTACAGGCTTGCTTTTGCCCCCTAGCTCTGCGTGTAGCAGAGATTTCCCAGAGCCCGGAGCATCGGCTGGGGATACGGGGAGTCTCTTCCGCTCCCTCCCAAAAGTAAATAAAAAACTTTTGGGATTAGGCAGAGGACTCTACCCACCCCAGCCGGCTCTATCTCCGTTTCCTAATGGAAACGGAGTTTTTTCGAGCCACCATTCCGCTGAAAAAGGCGGCTCTTACAGGCAGTGGGTTCGACGATCCCGAAGGAGCATCCAGCGGGGACAAGCAGCAAACCGGAAGCCCTCTCTTGTCTCTCACTTCTATTGTTGCTAGATCCTCTCTACTTGGTCTCCAGGTCAGAAGTGTTATTCAGCCGGTTCGGACCAGTTCAGGTAAACCGGTAGCGGAAATCACGGGTGGCAAACCAGCAAATACCACCTCTGGCTGGCCCCAGAGTGGGATGGGAATGGAGATTTTGCAATATCCTTCCCCCAGGAGTGGGGTGGGAATGGGGATTTTGCAGTATCCTTCCCCTGGAGTGGGATGGGAATGGAGATTTTGCAGTATCCTTCCCCTGCCATGCCCACCAAGCCACGCCCAAAGAACTGGTAGTAAAACAATTTGGATTTCACCACTGCCTGTGGTCCAGTGCTTTCTGGAAGAGATATCTATAATCTATCAGAATGGTATATATAGTCTATAGGTTATCTGCAATAGGTACATATAAACTGTAAAAATATTTTTTTAAAAAGAAGTAGGGGGACTTCATGTAAAAAGCCATACATGAGGGCCATGCATAATATAGCATCTGTATTTCTCTTCTCTGAGAGCTCAAAAAAGGGTGTATTGTATTGTTCCTAATATAACTATCTGGATGTGCTATCTATAACTATCTCATGAAGTCGCCTGGAGTTATGTAACCATTCAGTTTACTGCTCTCTGACCATGTAATAAAAAAAAATAATGGAGTTCAAGAAAGCTTCATTTTCTCAGTCATGCTCCAAACATTATTTTAACGTCTATATCCGCAATCACTGTTAAGTGCTACAAGTGCTGTTTATCCAAAGAGTGAGCCTGTGGATGGATGTATCTTTCTTCATAATAATGGTGTGGGGAACCATTATAGGCCAATCATAAGCCTGAATATGTAGCGGAACATGCTTAGCATTCTCCAGTGTTAGCCTTGCAGCTGGGGCTTCTGGGAGTTTTGGGTACATTTAAGTATTACCTTTGTACTAAAATGGTAAGCATGTTCTTAACCTGAATTTTTAAGATTGTGGTTTCAAGCTCCATTGAGGAAAGTTATTCTTACAGTAGAAATTTAAATGATGGGAAAGTTCTGATTCTAAGCCAGATCTCACCAACTTCTACATATAGATAGAATTTTGATTGAAAAGTTATTGTATCTTTTACCCATTCCATTGTAATCTGAAGTAATAGAGTCCAGATTTACTCTAAGGTGCTCATCCATCAACATTTATAAACATATTAGCATGGTAATTTGCCCTCTCTGGTCTAAAGTGCTGTATACATAGTGGTTATGTATATGATTCCAAGCATCTTATTGTGTGAAAAGGCTCCCATTACAACAGTGAATCCATCTACAAAAAGAGCACAACTATAACAATGCACGTATTGTTCTATATTGATTGACACAAAATGAAGAATCTTTAATTCATCAGGGAGCTCTTTTGAAGTGCTGGGTCAGAATGACTAATTAAAGGCTTCAAATACCTAATATCCAATATTTTACCTCTCTTGAACCTGCCAATTATTCAATGGACACTTTTGTTCCTTGAGTAGGTAATTTATCCCCCCATTTCCCTGAGAGCAAATGGCCCATTCTGTTACTACTATTACCACCATGAAAAGTATAACAGAAAAAAGATTAATGTGGGTAGGGACACTCTACTTTTCCAGTCTTGTGAGTTTACTCTGAATTTTATTCTCTGAAATTTAGCATGCTGACTGGAAGTTATGGGAACCCTCATCATTTTCCGACGGCATCTAGTTTGGAAAGGCTGCTGAATTGCAATACAGGCTAAGGCAATTATTTTCATAGATGCTCATCAGAATTATTTAAAAAAAATGCATGGAAACAAGCAAACTATTTTTTAAACCATTTACATTCACAATAAAAATCAGCCAAAGTGAGAAGATGGTTGTAGCAGAATTCTTCCGGCTTAGGGCAACTAAATTACAGAGTGCTACTTTAGACATAATTATGTGAAGTCACAACAACACTGCCTCCATTTCAAGAAAATACTGATTACCCTCCAAAAGGACCAGAATAGCCATCTGAATAAATGGAGGTCTTTTCAGTATAAGGAAATCATGGATTTTTGTTTTTATTTTGCAGGTCTTTATAGACATCAGGGTATTATTTCTTACATGTGAGACTGCATCAATATAGTGCCATGTTTTCATCAACTTTGTTATCTCAGTCAGGGCCAAGGGTAGTCACATGATCAGTAAACAGAAATAGGCATTTATTCCATGATTGGATGCAGGTGGGGATACAATCAGTATAATTACTGCCCACTCTGAAAGTTTTATTTCTTTTGCTCAAGCAACCACTGAGGATTTTAAATGTGTCATTGTTCTTAGCTGGTATTACTGGATTTACATATCTAAGTCAGGTTTGCCCATTTTTTGTGGATCTAGTGGAATTAGTATCTGTGATTGAGTCAATGTCAACTCCTAGACTTTCTCCAGGATGAGCAATCTCTAACCTGGCTCTTCAGATTTTTCAAAGGTGCATCTATCTGTCCATCCCACTCAAATCATCTTATCTTCTCTTTTCTTCCACTTTTCTCAGCAATATGGACTTCTTAAGAGATCTGAATCTTCACATAAAGTCATTATTTTGACTTTATGTGTCAATTCTACATTATTAGAATCATTATTTTATTATTAAGCTGAATTTATATGCTGCTCAACTGCCAGCAAGACTGGGCAGAGTTTATAAATTGATAAAAATATTTTTTTTTAAAAAAAGAAAATTACGTGCAATAAAGGTGGCAGAGATAACAAACCCAAATGGAGAAAGAGAGAGAAACAATTAAAAGGATGCTTCAATCACACCCACCAAGTCCTGAGCAAAGAGCCATGACAACTCTTTGAAATGCCAGTAGGATGGGAGTTATTCAAGTTTTTTGGGAAATCACATTCTAGATAGTAGGCAAATATTATAATTGTGTATGGTTATTTGTCCCTTGTGTAGTAACTTTGGATTGATCTGTTCTATGATCAACTAGTTTGCTTTCTTGGCTAGCTAAGGCATTCCTAAGAGTCTTCTACCCGTTGAGATTCAAAAGCATCAATATTATTTTCATCCCGCTTCTTCAAAGTCAAACTTTCGCTTCTATAAAGTGTCCCAAAGACACTGCAGTGTTTTGATATTTCCAGGTATAGACACATCATAGCAATTGATTATCTTTTCTCAGGTCTTCATTGCCACCTAGCAAGTGTTAATTTTCTGGTTGTTTTACTGCTGAATTGAAAAGGCCGAAACTACCCATCTCTTCAGTGAATCCCTGGTCAGAAATACTGTGGATTATAACCCCAACATATTCTCCCCAAAATTAGCTTCCAGCTGCCTGCAATTACTGCGAGTTCAATTCTCACCAGGCTCAAGGTTGACTCAGCCTTCCATCCTTTCTAAGGTAGGTGAAATGAGGACCCGGTTTGTGGGGGCAATAAGCTGACTTTGTATAAAATATACAAAAGTATGAAGGCTATTGCTTAACGCATTGTAAGCCGCCCTGAGTCTCCGGAGAAGGGCGGCATATAAATAAAAATAAATTTAAAAAAAATTAGGAGAGGCAGACTTACGTCTCAGCAATGTTACAGCTATCTGAGACCTCAGTTAAGGGTAACAAACAGCGGCTCACAGCACAGCTGTAGTGGGGCAGGTTTGGAACAGGCTTACATTTATAATGCAGGGTTGTCCTCTAACTCAAGGAACTTCATACAGAAAGAGGGACACAAAGGCTGCTTTGTATACAAAGAGCTTGACCAGCAGCGAGCATAAAATCTCCCAGCACTTGTTAATATTTTTTGTGGCACGATATCCTTTGCACAGGCTTTTGTTACGTTGAATGAATCTTTCCACCACCTCCCCCTACACCCAGTAGCTGCTGATTTATTATTATAAAGACATAATTGAAGGAAAGCTGGAGTTGCCTCACCACACAGAGCATATGCATCACTTAGGCAAAGCAGACATTTAAGCTGAGTCATCGTAGCATGGCTGAGAGCAGATGCTAAGCAATAAAACTCCAGGTAAGCTGGTTCATTAATGACAGGACTCTCCATTTCTTCCACCTATCATTTCCATGATGAATCCAAAGTGCCTTGTTTGCTGCTGAGGCAATGTGGAAAAGGGAAGCTGAAAATAATTCTGTCCTCTTTCTGTTTTGCTTTCAAAGTATTCAAGAAAAGTTCTATTTAAATACAGTAACAGATAGTCTATAATTTTTTAAAAACATCTGAAAGGGGACATACAACGGTGGATAATCTAACACACACATCTGCATTTCTCATCACTTTGTGTGTCAGCCTGTTCACTGGCTGACAGCTCATATATCAGGAAGTTTCTCCTGATACCTTGTAAATTTTAACTCATTGGTTCTGCTCCAACAGTAGAGAATAAATTCATTTCTTATTCCATGTGACAGTCCATGTATTTGAGAACTGGGCACAGATCTGTCCAGGGCAGAGAAGAATGTAACGGTTATTTCCCATAATTTAGACACAATACTCCTTTTATTACAACCCAGTATAACATTTACCTTTTTACCATCTGTATGGCATTGCTGTCTCTTGTTTACCTTGTGTTCATTTTTGAATATACTTTGCCACGATTTCTTGCATATGATATGTGTACCTTACATTTTTCTTATTCAGATCTCCTTCCTATACATTTAAGCCCATGCACATGCATTTGAAATTTCCATTCCTCCTGTAAAACATAAGTCTCTATTCCCAGCTTTGGGCCATTTGCAGACTTGATAAATACTCCTTCAATACCTTAGATGCTTAGTTTGAAACAAAACCATTGGTTTTGGCCCTGAGTATTTCTGCAGCAGAGTAAGCCACTCCAATGGAGTGCGTCCACAGATACAAAATAAGATTGCGGTCAATGAAGCAGAATGCATAAGTGACAAGATGCCTTAAACCCGTGATGGTGAACCTACAGCACACATGCCCAAAGTGGCATGCAGAGCCATGTCGCCTGGCACATACGATGTCACCTGTTCTTCTTCTGGTTTTCTGGCACGCAGGCACGCATGTTGATCAGCTACCTTTGTGCTTGCATCAGTGCCGGAAACTGGAAGAGCTGGTCTTCCATTTTCCAGCATGAGCATGTCCTTTGGCCAGCTGATCGGCGCATGCGCATGCATGGCAGTAACCTGAAGAAACTGCAGGTACATTCACTGGTGCACGCACGCCCCTGGGCAACTCCTATTTCTGGTCTCAGCCCAGGCAATCACGCAAAGTGCTCCCTTTTTGGCACTTGGTGCTATGGATGTGCATGCGCACGCTCCCTTTTCAGCACTCGGTTGTCTTGAAACTCAACATTAAGAAAACTAAGATCATGGCATCCGGTCCTCTCAATTCCTGGCAAATAGATGGGGAAGAAATGGAGGTAGTGACAGATTTTATTTTCCTGGGCTCCAAGATCACCATAGATGGGGACTGCAGCCAAGAAATTAAAAGAATCTTGCTCCTGGGGAGGAAAGCTATGGCAAATCTAGACAGCTTACTAAAAAGCAGGCCAACAAAAGTGCGTATAGTCAAGGCTATGGTTTTCCCAGTTGCAATGTATGGCTGTGAAAGTTGGACCATAAGAAAGGCTGAGCGCCAAAGAATTGAGGCCTTTGAACTATGGTGCTGGAGAAGACTCCTGCGAGTCCCTTGGACTGCAAGGTAGGGTTGCCAGGTCTGCTTCCAAAAAATAGTGGACAAGTGGGGGGGGTGGGGGTTAAGTAATAAAAAAAAATTACAATTAAATTATATATTTTCTTATAAATATTTTAACACGCCATTTTAGGTCAGTCGACACAAGCTACAATACATTTTAAAAATGTGAACATAATTTTATAATATATTTTTATTTTAATCTCATTAATTTTTTCAGAGAAACGAGTTCAATGGATATTCGATCTTTGTCTCATTCTAACTTATGAGAAAAAAGACAAAACGTGATTCTCCTATCCTTATCTATTTTGTGAAAAAAAATAGTGAACATAATGTGAAAAAAGCGGACTGTCCGCTCAAATAGTGGACACCTGGCAACCAGGTGATCAAACCAATCAATCCTAGAGGAGATCAACCCTGACTGCTCTTTAGAAGGCCAGATCCTGAAGATGAAACTCAAATACTTTGGCCACCTAATGAGAAGGAAGGACTCACTGGAGAAGAGCCTAATGCTGGGAAAGATTGAGGGCAAAAGGAGAACGGGACTGCAGAGAACGAGGTGGCTGGATGGAGTCACTGAAGCAGTAGGCGTGAGCTTAAATGGACTCCAGGGGATGGCAGAGGATAGGAAGGCTGGAGGAACGTTGTCCATGGGGTCGCAATGGGTCAGACATAACTTCGCAACTAGCAACAACAACAACAACCATGTCTGATGGTACTGATTCCGACAATTTAACTGTTCCATCAGAATCCTGGTTCAGTGAAAGAAAACTCTTCTCTTTTGTAGCCTGAACATGCACATTTGCACTGAACATGCACATATCTGCAAGAAAACTGATGACATTAGAACCACAACATCAGCGGCTGAGGATGGTGGATATTTAAAGGTTTATAAAGAGAAAACAAGATTCCTGGGGATCAGTTCCTAGGGGTTTTGTTTTTATTTTTTTTGTTTTGGGGGGTTGGTTTTTTTTTTATTTTATGGCTCATGATTTTATAATTATTGATTATTGTTGTTGTGAGCTATCCCGAGTTGTATTTAAGATGGGTGGCCATAGAAATCTTTTAACTAAATCATTAAATAACAATAATAATCAAGCACACAAAAGTCTGTCTCGGTCTTTTTGCCACTATTTTTTCTGTTCACTTCTGAATTCCATATTTAATTCCCACCCATAAAGTTAATCCCTCATCAGCTGATTACAGTGTGGTAATTGGGGAAACATTTTTTTTTAACAAAAATCATCCACATAATTCTTCAGTCAAGCAAGGATATGGGTAGATGGAATTGCATATAAAAGGATAATTGTATCCAAGAGGATCATATCTTATATAATTTTATATGATGTACAACAGGAAGAAGCCAGTGCCTGCAAATGTAGAACATTTTCCCCTAATTCTTTCTCGTAGTACTCATAGTACAGTTCCCAATTTTGGAAATCAAAACATTCAGTATTTGAATATGACAGGTGATGGGCTGGGCCCAAGGATGAAGAACTGAAGGGAGAAATGTCTATGGAGATTCTCAGTCATCCAGGTCATGGTTGTCCCAAAGGTGCTTTTTCAAGAGTTCACTGGACTTTCTTTGAAGATGTTTTGCTTCTCATCCAAGAAGCTTCTTCAGCTCTGACTGGATGGTGGGGAATGGAAGGATTTATACTCCTTGCAGTATTACATTCTTTTAGTGAGTCCTTAAAGGAAGGGAGGAACTAAAACATTGAGAGTGGGTTGTGAATAAGAGCTATCTAATCAACTAAGATACCCAATAAATAATTATTAAAATCTGGGAGATATTAAATAGCCTGCCCTATTGTTTCCCTGGTATATCTTTTAATTACAACTATAGTCACAAGTAGGAAAAAGTGACGTCTGTCTGGTCAGCTGCCTCGTCGTGTTTTGCACTAGGAAGCTATATTTGTATTCTCTTCTTATTTCCAGTAATCATCATGATCCAGTTGTCTTCTCTTGTGTTAAAGTTCAGATATATTCCACTTTGTGAATGATTTTAATCAGGGAGAGATTATGTCTTGATGCAAAAGTAATCATTATTATCCAAAGAATTTCTTCAGCAGAGTAATAATGTTATGGTTGTTTGCCGCCAATTATACTTGTAGGCCAAAGTAAATCAGTGGATTTTATTCAAAATGCACTGCAATATATTAGAATACATTGCAGCATGTTCCAAAATATATGTGCTCAAAGTTATTTATTTGTTTGGTTGTAGGACCGAACATGGCTGCCTATCTCAGACAAGGACTCTAGGACAATGATGGCTAACCTTTTTGCCATCGTGTGCCAGGAGAGGGGGGGCGGGGAGGGTCGCGCGCGCACGTGCCCACTCGCATGCGTGCACAACCCCTTCCCCCCTCCCCCCTGCTCCTGGCACATGATGGCCTGGTAGGCCCTTTTTTCTTTCTTACCTGGCTCCAGATCCTCTCTGTGTATGTGGGAAGGGCGAAAACAGCCTTTCCCACTCCCTTGGAGGCCCTACAGAGGCTGAAAGGGCCCATTTCCCTACTACCGATGGGACAGGAAGTGATGTTTTTTCCTGTCCCCAGCCTCCAGAACCTCTCTAGGAGTCTGTAGGAGCCTCTCTAGGAGTCTCTGGATGCTGGGGACAGGAAAAAAACGTCACTTCCTGTCCTATCGGGAGTGGGGAAATGGGCCCTTTCAGCCTCCGTAGGGCCTCCAAGGGAGTGGGAAAGGCTGTTTTCGCCCTTCCCACATACACAGAGAGGATCTGGAGCCAGGTAAGAAAGAAAAACGGGCCTTCCCCCCCCCAGGCCCTCCAGAGGCAGGAAACAGCCTGTTTCCCTACTTCTGGTGGGCCCAGAAGGCCCGAAAATCAGCTGGCCGGCACGCGCATGCGCCCCCGAGCTGAGCTGGCGTGCCCACTAATATGGCTCCGCGTGCCATAGGTTCACCATCATGGCTCTAGGAGGTTCACCACAAGCCACAAAACATGGTTAAAAACAAAGATACTTTTCTCCTCAGGCATCAGACCAAACATCCTTGCAACTCAACCCACATCCTAGCCAAATGCTTTGACAAAGAGCCAAGTCTTCACAGCCCTCCAGAGGGTCAAAAAGGTAGGGATCCTCTGATCTCAGATAGGAGGCTGTTCCAAAATGTTGGGGTGACTTCTGAAGACTCTTTAGATAGCAACATTTGAGGCAGGGACCTGGAATGCACCACCCTATTTAAATTGACGGCCAGTTTTTATAGTGATTAATGTACCAGTCTAGAAGCCAGGAGACCATGAGTTCGAGTTCTTCATTAGGCATGAAAGCCAGCTGGGTGACTTTGAGCCAGTCACTCTCTCTCTCAGTCCAACTCACACCACAGGGTTGTCATTGTATAAGAAGGAAAAGTATCATTGTAATATAATGCCCTCTCCCTCAAACCCTGAAGCCAGTTCAGAAGGCTAGGTCACTTTGATCTAGTGGTTAAGACACCAGGCTAGAAAGCAATAGTAAATTTAAGTCCTGCCTTAGCCATGAAATTCTCTTTCAGTCCAACCCATCTCAGAGGGTTTTATGGTGGGGACAATAGGAGTAGCAAGGAGTACTAGATACATTTGCTGTTTTGAGTTAGTTATGAAAATAATACAGGCAGGATAAAAATAAATGAATAGCCTGATAAGACAGACTGAAACCCTCAGGAGAGGCATCCCACAGGTAGTCACACCCTGTGCTATGTAGCACTTTGAATATTACAACCAATGGAAAGCACCCAGAAAGACTATGGTTTGTTATATTTTGATAATTTGTGGTACCCCAATTTCAGCTGAACCATGGAGAGATTTCAGTGGCACCATACGTGGCATAAGATACTTCTGTGTCTCTAATCAAAACTTGGCAATAAATCTTCCTCATGATCGGAAAAAAACATCATGAAGGTGCCAGGTTGGAGAAGTCTATTCTGCTATGGTCAGAGAGATCTACAGGATCTGATGTTTTTATTAAATCAGTGAAATCAACATCTTGCCACTGTAATGTGAGTTTTTCCACTTTCATAAGTGTGTGTAATAACACAATTCATGTATAAAAGGGGAGTGCTAGAAGCAAGAGGTCATTTGCCCCCTCCCTTTGTCCCCTTCCCGTAAACACCTTGGGACAAACAAGCACACACTTTTATTGCCAATATTATAAAATAGTTTCCTGCCTTGATCAAAATGTAATCCAATAATAAAGACACAACAAGAATGCACACATCTCTTTCAATAGAGACATCTGACCTGTCACTTAAAGAAGCAGTTCAACCTAATTAGAACTTCTCATTAGGATAAAGTGAACTTTGTTTTGAAGGACAAAAGAAAGAAAGAGAGGGAAGCCTGACCTGAATTACAAAATGCTCCTGGTTAGTTCTATTATTGTATACTCTAGAACACAAAGAGGTTTCCAAAATTAAATACTGCCATTTACTATTAGGTGGTTTTTTTTAAAGCCTCACTGCATTCTTGTTCAGTTCTATCATCGCTCCCAAAATTTCACAAAGGGAGACATCGACAATATCAACTCAACAAGCAGTTTATGGAAGAACTGGAAACAAAATCAATAATCTGACACAGTCTCGGCTATTTTTTTATAAACAGGGTGCTTCTTTTATTGCTCAGGGAGGTGCTATTAAATAAGCACCCCATTTAAAAAAAAATAGAATGTAAATATGGTTAGGGACGGGTTAAATCTGCAAGATTTTCATAACACTAAACGGTCTAATACACTATACATTATGTTTTGCTTTCCCATAACAGGTATGTAGAACATGTGCTGTTTATTACATATGTGAATCAACAGTCATTTAATTCAGCGAATGGCAAGCTTTACACTTTAGCAACAGCGAAAGGAGAAATCATTTGCCATTCTATAAACTGCCCAGATCTTTCTTATCTAAATCTGTTTAGAGCTGCAAATTTGTATTCCAGCAATGTCACTGCTGAAGTTATAATATGCTGCTATCCCACATATTTTAATGCAGTGAAGCATGCAGGGTTCCAAGTACCTGGTAACATGAGGAAGCCTGGAGACTCTTGAAAATTCTACGCTTCTATTATTTATGTTTAGTGACCTGGTGTGCACATATGCAAGTAAAAATGTCAAGTACTTCAAAGTTTTAAGAGTTTCCCACCTGTTTATGGGCACTAGAAATCAAAGCATCAACGTGCCACAGGAGCTTCTCCTTTTCCTTCCTCAGGTGCTCATTTACATGCCAGATTAGTCAAAAACCAAAAAATTCCAACCTAGATAAACTTTTCTCATCCAATACATTACTTTTCCTATGGAGATGATGCTTGGAGGCTGCAAAATGAGACTATAATAGGAAAAAAAAAGGAAATAAAAAGGCAGAAGCTGTAACAAAACCACATGAAATGCATATTTAAGCCTCCAAATAACAACCACAACAACAAAAGATTAGATCAAAATAAAAAGGATTAATAGGTAAAAGCAATTCATTTTTTGAACAAAAAAATTCAGTCTTACCCACATGGAATCATGTTGATTAATCTTTGTTGACAGAGGGCTAATTTAAAAGCTAATTTTAATGTAAAAAAATCCAAGGTTTTAAATTTGGATTTTTTAAAAAAATATAAATTGTTGCTATAAGATAAAGAAAAGGAAAAAAAGGAAATATAGGGGATCAGAATTAAGCATTTCTTCACCCAACATGGCAGATTTGCCTCTCCTGAACCCCTTCATATAAACTGTGATCAGACTTCTTAGACTTTCTGGTGAACATGAACATTGGCTGAAACAGGCTTGTTTATGGAATCATCATAAGATGCACTGATGGTCACAATCCTAGACAGTGACTTTTAAAGGACTGTTATTATTTAGACATTCAGTCTTTTGTGTAACCCAATGGATATTATTTCTCCCATACTTCTTTAAGTCCTTATAAGCTCCTGCGTGGTTATCTGTGATAATATTTAGCTAGCTATCATTTGTCAGCCTCTGTTTTCATTGCCTTCCATTTTTCCTAACATCAGGAACTTCTTCAACAACTCTTGCCTTTGCATTATTTGTCTGAAAGGACCAAAACAGTAGTAGTGGATGCCAGGACAAAAGAGTGTTAGTTGTGATAGCTAAATGGTATCTGCAGCTCAAAACAGCTTTATATACCAGTTGGTGAGTGTCAGACAGGCAAGGGCTCTTACTTCCATGCTCAGTTGAAGGGATTCCCAGAATAGATGGTTAGCTGTTGCTGGGAAAATGCAGGAATGCTAAATTAGATTGCCTCTTGATCTAATCTCTGGGGCTCTTTTGGAGGATAAAGCCTACCAATAACTAAAGCGATGACAGCTACAGTATATATATCCTTCAGAATCAGAAGCAGCGTTTATCTCAGTATCAGCTCCAAGTAAATCCAAGCAGAAATTGTTCTTTCATTCAAATCTTGCCTGTTACCGTAATTTCCCAGAAGCACCTGGTTGGTCATTATAACAATAAAATGCTCTACTACAGGGGTGTCAAACTCACGTCATCATGGCGGTGTCATGTCACGTATCGGGACTTCACTAAACCAGGTGTGGGTGTGGCCAGCGCATGACGCATCCGGCCTGTGGGCCACGGGTTTGACAGCCCTGCTCTACTAGATAAATCTTTGGTCTGATTCTGATCTAGAAAGGCCTAGCATATAAGATTTTTACCTACATGAATGTACCGGGGTGGGTTCTACTTACCTTTACTACTGGTTTGCAATGGGACTGCGCGTGCGCGCTCGCTTCGCTCATGCATCCACTCTTCTGTGCAAGTGCAGAAGCTTCTGCGCATGCGCAGAAGCATTCTGATGACATTGGGGTTGGTGGGCGGAGCCTCCCGCCAGTTTTAGTACCAGTTCTATAGAACCGGTGCGAACCGGGGGCAACCCACCACTGGAATGTACGTTTTGTGAAATTAATTATTGTTCACACTGATGGTTGAATGCCCACTACTTTTTTTTCTTTCCTGATATTAAGAAAGTGTAAAATCCCATGACCTTAAGAAATGACCAGGTCTAGTTTATCTTGTTTTAATCTTAATGTATTTTATATTTCCCACATACTTAATGACAAATATACATCATATCTACAGGGTTACACATCTTAAAAATAGATTTTCTAAAAAAACAAAAAGTCTTAAGGATTTTTGCTACATGGGGCCATGGAACCAGTAAAAAAAAAAAGGCATAACTGGCTTGTCACAGATGGTACCTAAAATCAAAATACTTGCAGAAAAAATGTATTGTGTGGTTATATTTGGGAATACTGCCTCAAATCATTATCCCTGTTTTAATCTTGAAATAACCATTTTCAGGCACATGCGGGTCATTCACACCTGTGGATAGGGACAAGGAAGGATAAATGATGGAATGTTCATTAAAATGCCAACTCCATCTCTTACGTATTTGAGTGAGTTGAGATAAAACTTGTATCAGCTTGCATTCCGATATCACAATTCATATTTCAGCCTTTTATCATCATTGTGATAAGGATGGAAGTCCAGGAAAAAATGCATCTTGCTGAGGTCTTTAAAGGCATTCTAACAAAATGAAAAGCCTTGCTTTTTTCTTTAGGATGTGTAGCCATATTGGCTGATTCTCAAGCTATTGTATAGATTTGACAGCCTTTTAGTCTCAGCCTATCCACAAAATATATCCCCATCAACATGGTATTCTCCAAAGAAGTCTGCCGAGATATTGACTACTCTAAATATTTTAGGAAATTCAAACTATTGTCTCAATTTATTCACCATTCCTATATGTCTGTGCCTAACATTAAACCATGATTATTACTGCACTTATTTATGAGTTTATGAGTTTTATTGATGAGTACCAATGACATGACAACACTCTTCAAACAATGGTTTCCTGGTTTCCCCCTATTCCCCCTCCTTTGTGATGGTTATCCAAATGGCATTTCCTGTGCTGCTGTATACTAAATAAAGAATTACTTTTGGGTCAAGAGAGGCTAATCCCTCCTGTATCTCCCTTAGTTTTGAAATGCACCTCCTCCCCGCACTACGATGGGAATGGCACATGATCTGCATGCAGTTCTTCCTGTCACTTGGCTCTGTGTCAGGAAGCCAGAAGAAAATGTCTTCATTTGGTAAATTCCCAAGCAAAGTCTCAGGCCATGACTTTGCCAAGTAAGCCAAGAAAATTATTACAAGCTAAGTTTTAGATATTCTGCTGGAAACTGAGCCATGGTTCAGATTCAAATGACATTGTAATCCAATCTAGAGTATGTCTCACTCTGGACCTACCAAACTACATTCAAGGCTTCCAGTAGAATATTTTCTTAGTGCTATCTGAGAGCGTCAAGAATTGAAATGGTTTAAAAAATGAGCTATCATGCTTGGTGGGCCTGTTTAATACATGCTATGTTTGGCGGACATGTAAAACCACTAAAATATTTGGATTCAAATGTATACTTTGACACAAAGGATTTTAAAGATTAATATACAATTAAAGCCAGAACTTCTCTTCTTTTCTTGCACTTTTTGCCTTCTCTTTGATTTCTTTCTCTCTTTTTTTTCTTCCTTACTTTTATATTAGTTTGGGTTAGTTTTAATCTCTCTCTTTTTTTTTGTTTCAATAAAAAAATTAGATATTAAAAAACATGCTGTGCTATTAGAGAAACAGAATTTTCTGGTCTAAATTTTATATACATATGGTGAAATATTCACCATTTTATAATACCTTGGTAAGGCCACACTTGGAATACTGCATCCAGTTTTGGTCACCACGATATAAAAAAGATGTTGAGACTCTAAAAAGACTGAAGAGAAGAGCAACAAAGATGATTAGGGGACTTGAGACTAAAACATATAAATAACCGTTGCTGGAATTGGGTATGTCTAGTTTAATGAAAAGAAGAACTAGGGGTGACATGATAGCAGTGTTCCGATATCTGAGGGGATGCTACAAAGAAGAGGGAATCAAGCTATTCTGCAAAGCACCTGAAGGCAAGACAAGAAGCAATGGGTAGAAACTAATCAAGGAGACAACTAGAGCAACCTAGAACTAAGGAGAAAATTCCTAACAGTTAGAACAATTAACCAGTGGAACAACTTGCCTCCAGAAGTTGTGAATTCTCCAACACTGGAAGTTTTTAAGAAGAGATTGGATAACTATTTGTCTGAAATGGTATAGGGCAGTGATGGTTAACCTTTTCGGCACTGAGTGCTGAAACTGTAGCCCAAGCGTGCACGCCAGAGCACTAGAACCCGGAAGAGAGCAGCTGGCCGGTGTGCATGGAAGTGGTTTGTCTTCCTGCATTGGATAGTGTTCCAATATCTAAGGGGTTGCCACAAAGAAGAGGAAGTCAAGCTATCTCCAAAGCCCTGAAGACAGGGCAAGAAGCAATGGATGGGAACTAATCAAGGAAACAACCAACTGAGAACTAAAGAAAACGACTTGCCCTCAGAAGTTGTGGATGTTACAACACTGGAAGTTTTAAAGAAGAGTTGGACAGCCATTTGTCTAAAATGGTATGGAATTTCCTGCCTGAACAGGGGGTTGGACTAGAAGACCTCCAAGGTCTCTTCCAACTCCATTATTCTGTTGGTCACAATTTCTAATGAGTTTCCAGTTCAGTTTGCAACCTGTAATTTCCTGGGACCTCCCCTCCAATCACTAAAGCTAAAACACATATATATTCCAAATTGCTCTGCACTTTTAATCCTGCTTAACTTTTTGAGATCAACTAACGTTCACATTTGATTCATGCCTTTATTTATTTGAAAAGGTATATTCTGCCCTTCTTTTCAAAACAGGGTTATTCCAATTTGATGGAACACTGGAAACTTGCCCTCTAAAGTTCACCCATTATGGCTGAGATTGATTTATGTATTTTGGACCAGTGGTCCCCAACCCCCGGTCCGCGGACCGGTGCCGGGCCGTGGAGTACCTGGCACTGGGCCGCGCAGCGGCCGGGGGACATGAACGCTGCAGCGCAAAGGCTCCTGGGCCGTGCGCAAAAGCTCCTGGGCCGTGCGCAAAAGCTCCTGGGCCGTGCGCAAAGGCTCCAGGGAAGAGAGCCCCGCGCAGGTACGCACGTGTGGCCCAAAGCCCCCACCCCTGCGCGCGCTCAGCGGGCCACGGTAAAATTATCAAAGGCTGATTGGTCCGCGGCAATAAAAAGGTTGGGGACCACTGTTTTGGACCATTGTATAATACCGATTATAAATACCCATTTATGGTGTATACGTGAGAGATAAAGAGATGAAAATATTCTCAAGAGCAACCTGGTCAATGACATTTCCAAACCTGATACAGTTTGTAGTCCTTTCTGCTGTTATGGTTAAATGTGATTGAAATTGAAGTACATTGATTAACTCAAAATAACTTTCCCTCATTTTGCTGGCTGCTCAAAAATACTCAGGGAACTTGCTTTTGTTCTTAGTTAGTCATTCAGGAGCCCTGGCTCCAGTTTTGATGTAGCTATTGAAACTGAGTGAACCAGAAAAGCTCCAGGAACTATGCAAGGACACGTAGTACAGTTTAATTAGTTAGAGGGAAGAGTTCAATTTTTCTCGCAAAGTATTACTCAGATACTTTGTTTGTTATTTTGATATTACATTTCATGCCTGTGTGGGTGTACGCACACATTTGTGGGTAGATACTTTTATTTTTTCATCCATAGTTTATTAGAGCAGGCCAAGGCTCAAGACATCTCAGAACATGATTAGAATACACTTAGTGTATTCCATTCTTCCAAAATTTAAAAGTGTAAGATTTGGCTTATAAGTAAATGTTTTGATTTGCTGATGGTTTGTAGGTTGAAAAAGCAGAATGGTCACTGGTAGATGTGAGGCAGAGTGACCTAATAAAAACATAACAGCTTCTGGATTTTTTTCCAGTAATGGTCTCATTTCCAGAGTGACAAGCCTAATGAAAAGAACTGTATTCAGAAACATAAACACTGGGATTCAGCTAAATTTTGCTTTCTGTAGTTGTAGTTCCTGGAATCACATTCAGTATTGATGAGGTTCTTCCAGTTGTAAGGGTAGCGCCAACCTGAGAATGCTGCTATAAATTTAGGTTAGGAGACTGATAGCTCAGGAAATATGGAACCAATAAACTGGGGCTAAGTATGGTTTAGCATTATATGTTAACCCTAACTGTTAATATACATATAAACATATATATTACCTGAGATTAAAGTCGTGGTTGACAGCAGAAGATCCTTTCCTTTAGTATGAAGGTATTCTAATCACTTACAGGAAACATAGGAAGCTACCTTATACCAAATCAAGTCTCTGATATTCTTTACTCATCTTTACAAGGTTCCAGACAAAGTTTTTTCCAACCTTCTGCATTTAAATTATAGATTAGATCCTGCCTCCTAAGGCCAAGCATATAGCAGGGAAACATTGGCAACTTTCAATTCCATAATACGGAAATGGGAAAAACATTATAAAATCCCCTAATATCGCTAGGTTAAATTTGGCCTCATCACTGAGCCAGCAAGATGCAGTGAAGAGAAAGGGCAGTTGAGTGGTTAGTGTTCATGGTAGTGAAGTTTGCCTCTATTACGAAGATGGGGGTCTCCTATAAAAATTGATCATGTGCCATCACATCATGTTTGCTTCCTAGCAATTACATAGATAGATTTGCTCTATGTCAATGTAACTTCAATCTGTTCTTCAAGTCTCCCAACGGTGCACTCACTGCCATTGTAACTGAGTCCATCCACCTTAATGCTGATTGTTCTTTTCTTCCCTTTCTTCCCCATCTTTCCCAACATTCTCTAGAGAACTAGATCTTTGAATAATGTATCTGAAGTAGAATAATTTGAGCCTGGTCATTTATGCCCCAAGTGAGAACCCTGGTTGATTTGATCAATTAACAGATTAGCAGAGTTGGAAGGGACCTTATAGTTCACCTAGTCCAACACCCCACCAAGCAGGAGACCCTACACCATTTCTGACAGATGGCGGTCCAGTCTCTTCTTGAAAGCATCCAGTGATGAAGCTCCCACAACTTCTGAAGGCAAGCTGTTCCATTGGTTGATTGCTCTCACTGTCAGAAATTTTCTCCTTATTTCCAGATTGAATCTCTCCTTGATCAGTTTCCATCCATTATTCCTCGTCTGGCCTTCAGGTTCTTTGGAAAATAGGTTGACTCCCTCCTCTCTGTGGCAGCCCCTCAAATATTGGAACACTGCTTTCATGTCTCCCCTGGTCCTTCTATTCACTAGACTAGCCATCCTATGTCATAGCCTCCAGTTCCCTAATCATCTTTGTTGCTCTTCTCTGCACTCTTTCTAGAGTCTCAACATCTTTTTTATAGTGTGGTGACCAAAACTGGATGCAGTATTCTAGCTGTGGTCTTATTAAGACTTTATAGAGTGGTATTAGTACCTCACTTGATCTTGACTGTATTCCTCTGTTAATGCAACCTAGGATTGCATTGGCTTTTTTGGCTGCTGCCGCACACTGTTGGCTCATATTTAATAGGTTGTCCACTAAGACTCCACCATCCCTCTCACAGTTATTGCTATTAAGCCTAGTTTCACCCATTCTGTATGTGTACTTTTGGTTCTTCTTGCCTAAGTGTAAGACTTTACTTTTCTCTACATTAGATTTCATTTTGTTAGATAGGGTATGATCCTTTACTTTGTTTTCTTGGCTGTCCACAGGTTCTTCTTTAACACCAAAGTTCAAAAGCATCAATACTCTTCCTGTCCTTCTTTAAAGCCCAACTTCATGGGAAAAAAAATTGAAAAACCATGTACTTTTAGCTGAAGAAGCCCTGGGTAGCCAGGTATATAACTCCAATTTGCCCTCACTTGGAAGTGGCAGAAAAGGAGTACATAGGAATCTAGATGCACTGAAGCAGGACCCACCATCTCCTGTGTTGCTATGATGCTCAATTTAGCATCTAGCATTCACACGTCATAATTTTATCCATCAACAAAACAGATAATGAGCAAGTACAAATAAGCACCATGACTCATTGAAATGGATCAAGATAATCACAAGTTCATTGTCTTTTAAAAAATCGTGTGAATCAGCTTCAGGAATAAGTTTTCCCCACATGGAAAGAAACTGCAGGAAAAACTGACAGTTGGGGATTGATTTTTAGGAACCAAACAGCCCGTTCTTTGTCAGGGCAAGTACTGTTAAATTTGGCAGCAGTTCATTAAATCCAGTGCTTTTTTCTTCTTTCAAAGATTTAGGAGTGAAATGTTAGAACAAAAAGGGTTCATTTTCCAGATAACAAAATGAACAGAATAACACAACAGCAATACAGAAAATACATGTGAGGGTTTTAAAATGGCATCATTTTTTTCAGTAGTCTTTGGGAGATACTGTTCTTTCTGCCAAGGAGATCATACAGTTTTAATCAATAGAACCTTCTGGAATCAACTGCATGTCCTTACTGGACTTCTGCTTATAGGACAATGGGTGATGGCCTTTTAATTCTCTGGATCTGGCAGCAAATGCCTTGGCATATCAAATGTATTTTTCCCACAGTACAACTGAAATGCATGATGCTATTAAATTTGATCACAACCAAAATCATTCTGGGAATCAAATGCTTGTTGAAGAAGGGAGGGAGGGAGGGAGGGAGGGAGGAAGGAAGGAAGGAAGGAAGGAAGGAAGGAAGGAAGGAAGGAAGGAAGGAAGGAAGAGAGGGAGGAAGGAAGGAAGGAAAATATCCCATGTTTCAGTGTTTAAATTAAGCTGCAAGTGAAATACAAGAGAGGCAGCAAAAAGAAAACATGCAGCACAGTGGTGGGTTCCTCCCGGTTTGGTCCGGTTCGGCCGAGCTGGTAGCGGTGATGATATGACATCACCGAACCGGTTCTCCCACCCACCCACCCACCCACGTTATTCTTACCTTTTATTTCGTCCCACCCCCAATCTATTGCTGCCTCCTGAGTCCCAGCTGATGACTAGAGGGAAAAAAACTGTTTAAACTCTTGCCGCGGGGCTTCAAAGGGCTGTCCTACAGCTGATCAGTGTTAAAAGCAAACAAATGAGTCGGGTCGAGGATTGGTCGTAAGTGCGAGGACCTTCCAGAAATGACTCTGACCAGCTAGCCACGCCCACCTAGTCACATGACCTCCAAGCCACACCCACAAAATAAGCCACACCCACAGAACCGGTAGTAAAAAAATTTAGAACCCACCCCTGATGCAGCATGATTGATATAACAAATGTTAAATAAGTGAAAATACTACATTTAATTGGTTAGTTTGTGGTACTATCAAAGGAACTGTGAAAAACAGAAATTTTTCTTTCTTAAATAAAGACAGAGATATGCCTCCTGCTGTGAAAGGTTATGGGGCACATTTGTGCACAAACTAATGCACACTACTGATTGTTATGTTTACAACTAATCTGAGTTTGGGTGCCTTCTGTTGGGTGCATCCTGTCTTCATGGGCTCTGGCAGAATTATATGCAAATAGTGCTAGCAGTGTTCTGAATCAGCAGCAAGGAGCTTCTGTTTATATTTTCCATAATGCCTAGAGGGATGTTACACTAGGAGACAATGGAAAATTTGAACAGCAGTTCCAAAACCTAGCCCTTTTTCCAAGACAGATTAGGACAGATACCATCAGTTGCACTAAGGATGCTACACAGAGAAGCCTTTTCTGATTGTGGCCATGATGAATTATAAATGCTTATTATTATAAATACCATATATGGAACTAACTGACATACCTGGAGCTAGCATTATAATTAATCTTTGCTTTTAGGGACCTAAGCTATATAGATCTCTCCCTGCCCCTCAAGGAAAACAAAAGAACAATTCTATCACAATGCAGATTTAAACCATGAAATCCATCTTCCTTCTCAAGGAAGGAATTTAAATTAAAGCATTCCCAATGGCTGACTGTTCTGCCTCTGACTGAATATAACCTGTGAAAAATATCTCACTATCTTCCTTTGTAATTAAGTCTATATTAATGCTAAACTGCTTCTACACTTGTTCTGTTTTTTTCCCAATTTCTAATATGGAATAGAGTGAAATGATTTCTATTTTCATGAGCTGGAAGCTACCATTGATGGGGAACTTAAAGCACTATATTTCCCCACTGAAACAGGTACTGTTGAAACAACTAGAAGGGGGGAAGGAAAAATTGGCACAAATTAAAAACAGGGAAGAAGAGCAGAACAAAGGTGACTGAAAACAACCCAAGATATCAAGCTATTTTAGGCTTCCAGCCATCATATACAGGGGTGTGGGCCAGAATAGCATTAAAGAAACAGATGAGTGTGAAGGCAACAAGCTACAAAAGAAGAAAAATGTTTTTAACACAGAAAAACAAAATATACGGGAGAGAATGCATGTCCTATTTTTTTAAAAAAAAAACACAGAACCAATCATATTTACCACCTTCTAATGAAATAGCTACTTTCAACTTATAGTGGGGAAAGAAATCCCAGCAAATCCTAAACAGCAGGGTGACAAATACAGAACCTCTGAATCAAGACAGCTTAATACTGTGTTGGATACTTGCCCAAGAGTTGTTGAACTCCAAAATGCCAAAGGTTGCATTTTAGCTAGCTGGATCATGGGTCTGGCAGACAAATTCCTTTTTGCCCCATGGTGCCTATCAACAAAATAGGACAGTAAGGCAAAGGCCTAGGAATGTGTATATTTTTAATCCTGCCATTTATTACAAGTGGCTGGCTTTTTGTGTAAAATGAAACTGTTAGTTCCCCGAAGAAAGGGAGCTTTTCTTGTTTGCTTGATTAGCAATAATATATATTCAGTTTCCTGTTTCAGGAGAAATACGTCAGCACATTTTGGTTATTAGGATCAATGTAGCATGAATGGAACTTCGGGTTAAATAGAGGTTTGGAATCCATCACAGCTGGCCCTGCCATTTGACAGAGAAAGAGAGAGCTAGAAGTTATGAATGGCAGGGTTAGTGTTAGGATGTACACTGTAATATGACTTGTCCTGAACCTCTGAAGCTAACCTGCTCTTTTCTGACAGAAAGAAATCAGACTCTTGCCTGTATTAAGTAAGATTCAACTGCCAGACAGTTTCTCTGTTTGAACTAGAAAGGGGACATTTTGTTCTTTGTCAATTAATACAGAATAATAGAGTTGGAAGGGACCTTGGTTGTCCTCTAGTCCAATTCCCTGCTCAAGCAGGAGACCCTATACCAGTGGTTCTCAACATCTGGTCCATGGACACCTGGGGGCCCGTTATGTCATCATAGGGGCTTAAAGAAATGTTATGATTTAAATATTGAGTTAAGTCTTTGTGGCCACAAAAGATATTTAAAGGGGGTTCGTGGGGAAGAAATGGTTGAGAACCACTGCCCTATACCATTTCAGAAAATGGCTGTCCAGTCTCTTACTGTGATGAAGCATCCACAACTTCTGAAGGCAAGCCATTCCACTGGGTTCTCACTGAGGAAATTTATCCTTACTCCTAGGTTTCTAGTTGCAATCCATTGTTTCTTATCTTGCCTTCTTCTGGTACTTCGGGAAATAGGTTGACCCCCCCCCTCTTCTTTGTGGCAGCCTCTCAAATATTGGAACAACTGCTATCAAGTCACCCCTACTCCTTCTTTTCTCTAGACTAGCCATACCGAATTCCTGCAACTGTTTTTCATATGTTTTAGTCTCCAGGCCCTTAATGGCGCTCACATGTAACACCTCTCCTGCGCGAGCTGCACTGGCTCCTGGTGGTCTTCCGAGTGCGCTTCAAGGTGTTGGTTCTTACCTTTAAAGTGCTCCATGGCTTAGGACCTGGGTACTTACGAGATCACCTTCTGCAACCAATAACCTCCCACCAACCAGCACGCTCCCACAGGGTGGGCCTCCTCAGGGTGCCATCACTAAAGCAATGTCTACTGCTGGTTCCCAGAGAAAGAGCCTTTTCTGCGGGGGCACCTACCCTTTGGAACAGGTTACCCCCAGGGATACGAATGATCCCAGATCTTCGTACTTTCCGTCGTGCACTTAAGACCTTTCTATTTCACCAAGCTGGGCTGGCATAAATCTCTTCTAATTTTTCTAAATCTTTATGCTGAAAATTCTTAACCGATGAACCAAATTGGCTTAATCATCTTATATTCACATTTTATATGTATGTTATTTTAACTGTTCACCGCCCTGAGTCCTTCGGGAGAAGGGCGGTATAGAAATTGAATAAATAAATAAATAAATAAATAAATAAATAAATAAATAAATAAATAAATAAATAAATAAATAAATAAATATCTTAGTTGCTCTTCTCTGCACTCTTTCCAGAGTCTCACCATCTTTTTTATAACATAGTGACCAAAACTGGATTATACAAAAAGATGTTGAAACTTTGGAAGAGATTTCACTATTATGGGTGGTCTGTATCTTCCTCAAATCTCAGGTTCTCTACCAGAGGCCTGGGCATTTAAGGTTTCTGTGCAGTATCTTAGCTGTTCCTAACGTTGCACTCCTCTGGACAGAGAGCTCTGACACTGTTCCTTGGATCTGTTGGAGCTATTCTGTCAATTTAGGAGTCCCAGCCCCAAAGGCTCCGACCCAGTGGTGGAATTCAAATTTTTTTACTACCGGTTCTGTGGGCATGGCTTGGTGGGCATGGTGTGGTTTGGTGGGCGTGGGAGGGGAAGGATACTGCAAAATCTCCATTCCCACCCCACTCCAGGGGAAGGATACTGCAAAATCCCCATTCCTTCCCCACTCCTGGGGGAAGAATATTGCAAAATCTCCATTCCCACCCCACTCTGGGGCCAGCCAGAGGTGGTATTTGCCGGTTCTCTGAACTACTCAAAATTTCCACTACTGGTTCTCCAGAACCTGTCAGAACCTGCTGAATTTCACCCCTGCTCCCACCACCATTGGAACCACCTTGGCCTTTGTTTTCCGCACCCTCTTTAGTTCCGCCTTCAAGCCTGATATTTCTCTAGCTTCTGATACTCTTTCTTCTTGATGTTGCTGTCACCTGGCAATGCTACATCTGTCACCACAGTATCACCACTATCACAATCTCTAATTAATTGGCCAGTACCTGCTTTTCTTTCTGGATCTGAAAGTCCTACAGGATCTTAGCCCTGTGGTTCTCCATTACAGGGCATGGAGCCTTCTGACTTTGGTATAAGCCCGTACAGTGTGCAAATGTTCCCATATATCATGCCAGTTACTTGGTTGTGCCATTCAGTGCCCACATCTTATCCCTGCCACTATTTGTTGGACTGTTTCTGAGGCCTAAAATTGTAAAGCAATTGTTCTAAAACAGATGCTCACATTAGAACCAGCTATCCTATTAGGCAGAATACAACCATCAACTCAAGCAACAGATTCTGGGGGACATCAGTGACAGGTTCTTGGCTGATGTTTGTAATCTGATCCCTTTTTTTTCCTTGCAGAACCATTCCATTAATCATGTCACTTGTCCTGCATCTCTAACCTATTTTCAGGTACAGTGTACATGACAGTATCCCATCCCCTGTTGTGAAGTAAGTGTCAATTTTCAGCCCACTCATCTTCTGCATGGGGACAATTGACATGTATCATCTTGCCTTTTGCTTCTAGAAGAATAAGGTCTTGGGGTAGTACCAGCTCACCCATTCATGCTGGAAACCTTCTGCTGCTTCATTTCGGAATGAACATTATCCTTAATGAACATTTGTTTGTGGTGTGGAAAATAACATGAAAACAAAGGGAAAATCAGAAGAGTACGGCTTTACACTACGACAAGTTTACCAGGTTTCTCTTCAAAGCCTGTGAGCTTAGTGTCACAGCCCATCTTCTGCTCGCTTTGTTTTTGTCCATGAAATGGTTCTTCTTTCCAATCTTAACTTATTTAAAAAAAGTTTCTGCATGGAATTTTAAAATGACATACTGCTGTCAGACTGCATAATCGAAGTTACATAAAGAATGTTTGAGTTTTTACTATCTTGAAAAGAACTCATGCTTGTAGATTAATTAGAGTAGGGGGGAAAGCAGTGCCGACTGGGGAGAGGCAAACTGGCATAGCTACAACTGGCTTATTATTGGAGGTTTAAGCTATTCTGAAAAGAGGCATTGTCATTGCAAGTTGTGCCAGTGCTAGGAACTCGGAGTCGGGCCCTGTAAAATCCTGTTTGTACAGCTTCCGCCAAAAAATGCTTTATTAGCAAGTTGCAAAGTCTCTGAGGCTGGAATTTCTGCTGCAAAATGGCATCCAGGCCAAGTTCACAAATCATTAGCCCCACAATCTTGTTTATCCTGCTAGGGATTGGAGTTTGGCCTGTTACAAAATCAGAGCAACAAGGTTGAATAGTTCTGAGCAAAATAATAAATAAGCAAGCCACCCTTTGAAGAGTAGAAAGATGCTCGCTTTGTGCTGACAGGATCAAGGCTATGTAACATGCTTTTGGAAAAGAGAAAAGACCAGCAGAAAATCTAGGGCGAGCAGCCAACTGCAAGCCATTCCTCTTCAGCTCCTTTCCTGCATAGGAGTTCTGATGCTAATTTTTGAAGCAGATCAATCAGACACACACCCTGCACTCAGTTCTGTATTAATCAGCCCCTCAATGTAGCACACAGAGAAGGACTGCTTCCTAAGCAGTTACCAGACTTATTAACCGAACCATACAGTATTTATTTTTCTGATTGATTGACTCCATCTGTACCTTATCCTTCTCTCAAGGAACTTGCTGTTGTGTTCTTACTACAACCCTGCAAAACAATTTAGGCTAAACAAAAGCTATTTGTTCAAGGGTAGGATTGGCACACGTGAATCAGAAGTTGGCCATTTTTACCCATCTCACTTGGATAAGTCAGTTAATATGCCACCCAGAGTCACTTGCTTGTGAGACGGGTGACTATATAAATCGGATAAATGAATAAATGTCAAGGAAGACTACAGCTGCTGGACGTCAAAGCTGCTGTAGTTTCACACCTATTTCTTTCTACAATGGGATAGACCATCAATGGTAAGGGACATTAAAAAAATTCCTTAGACAGTTTAACATTCTGGAGCATGGACACTCTAAAGTGATACCAATAATTTAGTATTTTCCTTAAGAGCAGTGGTGAAATCCAAATTTTTTTACTACTGGTTCTATGGGCATGGCTTGGTGGGCAAGCTGTGGCTTGGTGGGCATGGCAGGAGAATGATACTGCAAAATCTCCACTCCCACCCCACTCCAGGAGAAAGATACTGCAAAATCTCCATTCCCACCCCACTCTGGGGCCAGCCAGAGGTGGTATTTGCCGGTTCTCCGAACTGCTTAAAATTTCCGCTACTGGTTCTCCAGAACCTGTCAGAACCTGCTGGATTTCACCCCTACTTAAGAGTCTAGGATCATAATGTATAGAAAGTCAATGTGGTATAGTGGTTAAGTTACTAGCACTGGGGTGGCTTATGTTCAAGTTCACCTTTGGTCTTGGAACCTCCCTAGGTGATTTTGAGGCAGTCATACCTTCTTATTAAAACATCTCTCCTTGGTCTGGTGATTGAAAGAAAATCTGAAGCCAGGGAGTGATATGTATTTTTCTTTGAGAGGGAGAGATATGTTCACGACTGAAGGAACAGGTAGCAGGTAGCAACTCAAGTCAAGAAGCCAGTGTATTATAACAGGCAACCGATAATTAGGGATTTCAGCTCCAGAAACATGGGTTTGTTTACTAACTTCATCTTGGTCCAATGGAACAACCTCTTCTTTTTCCCAACACCTTTTCTAAATGGGAGAATAAAAATCTTTTGCTCATAGTCCTTAGCAAAGAATTACATGTAATTTTGAATGTACTCTTCATTTTATAGATCGAATTTGCAATTTTGTGGTTTGGCTGGAGAACTGGTTTTAAAAGAGAGTTATCCCATTATTAGAGCGAGCACAGTAGTAATTCTCCAGGGTCCCTGTAAATCCTGTTTTAGGACTTTCAATATTTATGGTTTTTCTATCATTCTAAATGGAGTCAATCTCTATTTCAGAAATTTCACTGATCACATAAGAACTCAGAAAATCAGAAAATAAAGTTTCCAAGTAGAATAGACCCCATGCTAATAATATCTCAATCAGTTTGATTTTCAATTGTTTTTATTTATACTTATAGCACACACATTGAATAGGGATAGAGGAAATTCATGTATACTGATTATCAGTTATTCTATCAATGTTTCTATTTAATGAATGCTAACTTTGCAAAGAAAGTCAGTTTGATGTAATGGTCAATGCCCCAGGCACTGAATTCTTGTCCCACCTAAGGCACAAAGCTAGCTCGGTGACCTTGGGCCAGTCCCTCTCAGCTCTGGAAGCAGGAAAGGGCAAACCACTTCTGAAAATGTTGCCAAATAAATGGCAGGGACTAGTCCAGGCAGTCACCCGGGATCAACATTGACTCAAAGGCACCAAAACAAAATCTCAAACAACTTTGCAAAATTCAGAACATCACTGAAAGAACACTAAAGATCATAACTGATTAAAAAGTACCAATTAAGCATTTTTAAAAGAAGTTTTGAAACTCCACAGTTTTCCTGCTTCAGGTTTCAATCACACATATTCAAACATGGTTGCTGTGGTTGCTATGGAAATCAGTAATTTTACTTCAAGGCTGAAGAGATAACAGCAAACAAAGAATGTAAATGAAACTGAAGCTTGCCTGAAGCTTGCTTTTAATAGGATCACACAGAAGAATAGCCCAGGTCCAATCCAGAGTTCTGAAAGCCAGGTCAAGATTGCCACCCTGTTCAGAAGTTCAATGTTTCTTATACAAACAGGACTCACAGGAATATCACACAAGAGCTGGAGATAAGATGTTGCTTCCAACAAAGAGAAGATAGGTTAGAGCTGTTTCTTAATATCAAGCTACAGTCTGCTATCATTAATCAAGAAATTTACTCCCTTGCCTGGCAAGTAGCCTCATGGAACATCTCTGGTCTCCTCTCTGTTTGCTGGGTGCAGGGGCTGGGAAGCCTTATGTCAGCCTCATCTGACTGCTCCAGCTGTCCAGGTAGTACCTGTGTTTGATCAGTCTCATGTGATTCCTGGCTTGGTGTCTCCTGAGGCTGATATTTCACAGGTTCAGCAAGAGCAGTTTCTTCAGATTCAGAATCAGGGTCATGAACAGTGGAATTTGATTGTAATTCATGTTGCATGCTGATGTCCTCACTATGCTGTGGTACATCTCCTTAGGGTTATGGATTTTTACTTGCTATGAACCTGCTTCCATTATTTTTAGAGGGATACATATAGTATGATACGAATAACATCCTCAATGCTGGGAATGTGACAATACTAATACAAAAGTGTATTATGTAGTATTATGTATACATGTGACATGAATCAAATTTGCTAAATATAGTGATACCTTCAGACACAATTTTTTCTTGTTGTTTGCCATATCTTTATCATATGTTTTTGTTTTCCTGAATTCCTATTCTCCTCACATTCTTGTAATATTCCAGAATGGCTTCCTTCATGTAAGAAATAAGTGTTCTTGTAGAAGATTAGTGTAAATTACAATAAAGGAAGAGAAATGGATTTATTTGATCAGAAATTGAAGTTTTCGTGATGCCTAAACCAGGTGGTGTTTTTTTTCATGCCTTGAATATTTGAATTGCTTACCATTCTTCTGGCACATGCCCTACTTTTGGGGAAGAAGGTTTGTTACTTTTTTTTTTAAAAAAAACATCCAGGTGCTGTATTTAGAGCTGACCATCATCCATTTAATGATGGTGATCTGCAACAGTAAGCTGTTAGTTCATCAGCTGTTTATTGCATATGAAAACTTGCCTTCTTCTTAGGAGCAGTCCTATGTACTTTTTTATGACCAACTGGCAACCTTATATGTCATCGCCTACTGTTTTCCACTGTTAAAACACAGCCTTAAAAAGAAGGCATGCTTGCATATCTGATAATACAAACAGGTTTCAGGCTTTGGAATCAGATTAAAATTCAGTTGTTAATGCTAAAGAATTGGGTCCCTTTTCTTGAATGGAGCTCATGTCCTACTTTCAGTCCTCTGTGAAAACAGTGTTTGCTATTGGAGTAATTTTTACTCACTGTATTTTCTTAGTGTACTTTGCTTAAACTACACACAACCCTCTGTGACATTTAAACCATTTCTAGTAAACAGGTGTTTGAGATTATAGATCTTTGGACAGCACAATATACTGTAAAACATCCTGGAAGAGAACTTTAAAATACTATGAAGACTTATTATTTCCCTCATTTTCTAGAGTAATATCATTGACTTCAATATTACAGTTCTTAAATCTATGCTTTGGATGCAAATGTCTCAATCCTCCCATGGGCAGATAACAAAACATTCCAATAGTCTAGATCAGGGGTGTCAAACTGGCGGCCGGCGGGTTGGATGCATCACACACAGGCCACGCACACCCCAGCTCCATGAATGGGAAAAACATTACAAAATGTCATGTGATGGCAATGTGACGCAGCAAGTTTGACACCCGTGGTCTAGATAATTCTTAGCACCAAGGACTATAATCCAATATAATTTGTGGACACGAAGTTGAGGAATACTACTCTAGATGACCACGTATTACTTTTATATTTTTGAGTTAAGCAATTTTCTCTCCTTCATCAGTATTGTGAAGGGGGGCGGTGTTATGCAAATATTGTCACTTCCTTTTTTTTTCCTTTCTGTATTGTTAATCTTCTCCCGGAGCTAACTTCTTTTCAAGACAGATTACCCTTTTTGTAGTATCTAAGATTGCTATGGTCTTTTCAAGCTTCACTCAGTTTATTATTATTGTTTTATACTATAGCGAAATGTACTTATTTTAACTGCAGGAAGATAGATGCCTGCTCATCTTCTCAGTCTTCTAAGTTGTCTGCAAATGTGACAAAGTATAACAATGGTCCATTCTGAATGAGTAGCTCAACAAATATGTATTTATAGGTCATAAGCAGTGGTGGGATTCAGCCAGTTCACACCACTTCCGGAAAACCGGTTGTTAACTTTCTGAGCAGTTTGGCAAACTGGTTGTTGGAAGAAATCATTAGGGCAGAGAACCAGTTGTTAAATTATTTGAATCCTACCACTGGTCATAAGCCCATCATGTATCGTGCAGCAATGTCCACAAAAATATAACAAAATTTATTAGGATTAACTTCAGTTTGTAGCAGCTTGCTTTTCTTCATATGTATACTGTATATGATTAATTTTTGTTTAAAGAAGAAATCATAATCATCTTTCAGAAAATTTCTACGTAGTTTTAGAAAATTGGTTTTTATTTGCTAATTGGCAAAACAAGTGACTATTTGGACAATTGGTAGTTAATATAGTTCTGTACTCTTTGGCTAATATAAAATGTTATGGTGACATATTTTTTAAAAAAATCTTTTTTAAAATCATATTGCTTCAATTCTTCTGCCTGCAGAGTCATATCTTTCAATGTACATTGAGACATCAAACTGATGTAACACCAAAATGGATCATCTTTTCCCTCATAATGTTATGGAGTCATTTTTCTCCCTATTGTCAGCCAAATTCTGAAAACGTTTGTTTGAATAATTTAACAAATGTCATTCAGTTTATATTGGATTTTTAAAAAGCCCTTTATTTTCTGCCTGTTTCCACAAGCAGGGCCCAAACAGCCCCAGATAATTTGCAAGATGGGGATCACTTGGGATGGAGACTGACTCTTATCTTAATTCTTTTTCATAGTGGGGCTAGTTCCAGTCACTGGAAGCATTGAGAGTGATAATAAGTAAATTTAATTTATCCTCCCGTGCCCCATCTCACATTTTGAATGGCTCCCTCCCACCCTATGGCTTTATATTGGCTTTCTCCAACTGGACATCCTTTGATAAGTATGCTGTGACTGCAACACAGAGAGGAAGGGCTCCAGGTTAGAGAACATTGGTTTACAAAATAGGATTACAATTGTTTCATCTGAGTGTGCTAAGAAATAGAGCATCAAAGATACCGTATATGGCTGAGTGTGTAAGAAATTAGGCACTGTTGAATGATTATGGGCATAAGACTAGGCTGACAGTATTGGTTGACTCAGCCTTCCATCCTTCCAAGGTCGATAAAATGAGGACCCAATTTATTGGGGACAATACGCTAACTCTGTAAACCACTTAGAGAGGGCTGTAAAGCACTGTGAAGCAGTATATAAGTCTAAGTGCTATTGCTAGTGTTGATTTCCTGAGAAAGCACTTATCTTGTCCTCTGGATAGTTATTGACAGAATAACAGAGTTGAAAGGGACCTTGGAGGTCTTCTAGTCCAACCCTCTGCCCAGGCAGGAAACCTATACCATTTCAGACAAATGGTTATGCAATCTCTTTTTAAAAATTTCCAGTGTTGGAGCACTCACAACTTTGGGAGGCAAGTTGTTCCACTGATTTATTGTTCTAACTTGTCAGGAAATTTCTGCTTACTTCTAGGTTGGTTCTCTCCTTATTAGTTTCTATCCATTGCTTCTTGTCCTGCCTGCGTTGAGAATAGGTTGACCCCCTCTTCTTGGTGGCAGCCCCTTAGATATTGGAGCACTGCTGTCATATCACCCCTAATTCTTCTTTTCATTAAACTAGACATACTCAATTCCTGTAATTCTTGCCTAAATGTGCAACTTTACGTTTTTCACCATTTCATTTTGTTAGATCGGGTCCAATGTTCAAGTTTGTCAAGATCCTTCTGTATCTTAAGACTGTCTTCTGGAGTATTGGCTACTCCTGTCAGCTTGGTGTCATCTGCAAATTTGATTTTCCCATCTATTCCCCCATCTAAATCATTGATGGATATTGAAGAGTACTGGGCCTAGGACAGAGCCTTGGGGTACCCCTCTGCATACTTCCCTTAATGCTTGCATACTTATTAATGGGTTACCTCTTTGATTTTAATATTGCACCTATTTTTAATGTTATATTTTAGACACATAACTTTTGTATTCTGCTTTAGGGATGCATGACTTCATTTCTGAATATGAGCAGTTTTAGAGAAAAAGTTCCTTTGAGTTAGAGAATAATCAAGCCTTATGTTTTCATTTTATTTTTAGATATATAAGCAATAAATGCTGTATATATATTGAGGGAGATTGGATTGGAAGACGATGAGTGTAATTTTAAAACTAGAAGGAAGAAACATCAATAATCTATGCTAGACTAAATTATTATTAGCAGAATAATATTTTGTTAGCAGAAAATGCAAATGATTTACAAAGTCCAGTAATGAAAGTCAAGGAGCACAGTAAAAAAATGGAACTTAGATAAAACATAAAGAAGATTAAAATGATAACAATAGATGCAGCCAGCAGTCTCAAATCTGCCAAAGTTATTGAAGTGGTTGATGGCTTCTGCCTTTTAAAAGCAACTATCAACAGTAAAGGCAATGAAATATACCACAAAGCAGAAGTTGATAGAGTAGCCTTGAAAATCTTGGCAAAAATATCCATATGCTATTATGTTTCTGTATCTGCTAAAATCAGAATTTTGCAGTTTTATGGTTTTCTTTGCAGCACTCTATGGAAGGAAAAGCTGGGCTTCAAAGAAACAAGATAGAAAGAATATTGGTGCTTTTGATACTCCAATGTTGATGGAGAAGACTCCTGAAAATTCAATGGATAGTAAACAAAACAAACAAATGGATAGAACAAAGCAATCTAGAGTTGAGGTCCCTCACTTGAAGGACCAGGCTCAAATTATCATACTATGAACACTTTATGAAAAGACCCAGCTCCCTTGAGGAGTTCATAATAGTGGAAAAGATGGAAAGAAAAAGAAAAGAGATTGATTATAATGAATGCACCTCTGGAAGATTTGAAGAACCAGCTGGAGAACAACTCATCCTGGAGAAGACCTGCCTATTTGTTTGCTAAAAGTCAACACTCAACTGATGAAACTTACTCAGTTAATATGAGAATATCATGGTCAAAGGAAAAAGGCATTCCTATAGTAGTGAAGAGCAAACAGCAAGTCTGCATCTGTGTCAGTTGACAGATCTGTGAGCATTAATGTGTTTGTGGATTCTTCTCATGCTTACCAGCCTCCCAGATCCCAATCCTCCTCCCTGTGAACTCTTCTAAAAATTATAGTGATCACTGCTAGGCAACATTCACCCTTACTGGGAATCATCAGAAACCTAATAGGAACTAAAGCTAATGTGGTGTACATGATCATCCAAGTACAAAGGTCCCTGAGTTCAATTCCTGGTAGAGGTTTGAACTTCAATGAATAACATCTGACTACTCATGTCTGATGATTCCCAATAAGGATGGAACTGGTAACATGATGTCTCCTGGTGCTCAGTGAAACTGTGAATGCCGCCAGGATATATACTGTGTAAAAATAGAGTTGGAATCATGGGGAAGTGACATAATGTAACATCTCTATCTCTCTTTAAAGGAAGCTGGACTATATATAACATTCTGATAGCTTCAATCAATTACTGTGGAACATTTGCATAATATTATTTCCAAGAAGTCCCCCCCCCAAAGGCCTCACCAGCAACCCTAAAAAAACCAGAAACATTGAATAGTTAACATGCCCACCTACCCAAGAAAAGCAAAGTATCTTTGGTTAGCTGGAGGATAATAGAAAGCCTTGGAGGACTTGGCAGTTTACATTTTTAAAAATGGGATATGTGAAACCCATCTGGCAGACATTTTGTGACCGTGACCATGGCATGATCTCAAATTCCCAAGCCTGCCCTTCAGCTTAAGAGTATTGCCTCCTCCTACTATATATCAATATTTTCCTAAATTGGGTTCCCAAATATTGTTGGACTATGATTCTTATCACAGTTAAAATTAATTCAAGGTATTGATCAATATCTGGAGTCTTTCTACTTTCTGGCAAGTACTTGTGGAGAATAAGATGAGAATGGGACTTTGACAGAAATATGAAAAAACCAGATACCTAAGCAGAGAACCAAAATGTTCTTTAAGTCCTGGAAAGCAAGATAATATCCAGAAGTGGCTAAGGCAAACAACTCCCTGATCCATTGAGGTATAAGAAAGAGAGTAAGAATAGCACAATCAGACTTGCAGGATTTGTTATTATGTTAGGGATTATGTACTGTTATTATATAAAGAGACATCTCATTTATCAAAATGTTAATTATTAACCTAACTGATTTGTGTGGGTGAGTGTGTGGGTGTGTGGGTGTATACATATACACTAAAATAAGTTTAATTAATAATTAACATTTTGACAAAAGAGATGTTCCTTTACTAACCAATCTGCAATCCATTTACTAGGTTCTTGGTTATCCTTTCCCAATGCTGCAACATTTTTATTTATACCTTTTATTAAAATCCTATATACCACTCATTAACATTCTTTTCTTGTAAGCGCTTTATTTTCTCTAGTGGAAAAGATATAAATTGCTATCAAATAAATTGCTATTATAAAATGCCCAAAATGGAATACTGGGACACTGCTATTTTAAAAATGAAGAAGAAAACAAAGCAGCATTTCTTCAGCCCCAAAGTAACATGGACATCCAGAGAATGCTTGAAGGTTTATTAAATACCTGCTATCACTAAATCCTTGATCAGATTCAAAATCCCTTGAATGAACTTCCATGCATTACATTGCAGATGTGACCCACCCAAGTCTAGTTCTTTCTCTGAACGAATCTTGCATGTTCTTGATTGTCCTGTATCCATTTTTGTGGGATGAATGTCACTGCTGAGGACTGGAGCTTTCTGACGGGCATGGTATGAGGTTACAATAGCTTTGATTGGTTCCGATGATTTGGAAAAGGCTTAAAACTAATACAATTTTGCTTTTAAGCAAATTATCTAGCTGGGGGAGGGGGAGGGCACTGCATGCAAGAGATTCCTGCAGAGATTATTGTATTTGCTTTCTCCCCCTCCTTTTTTGCACATGAACAGTCCGTGTGAGCCAAAGTCCTTTCCATGTGACTTGCTCATTCCCATGCTGGCAGCGTAGCAGGGCATTTAAAGCAAGAGGCAAGGTCAATGTCTGTTTGTTGACTCTATTATAAGAACAAACATTACAGAAAAGATCAGAATTCAGAAACTCCCACCACATGCATGTACATCGAGAGGTATAAATAAATGCTCTCTACACATCTGCGGAGAACACAGGCATCATTCCTTTTATAATGCTACCAGATTGGAGATTCCAGATTGGGCATCCTAAAGAGGTCATATGAACTGAATCAGAAGCAGGGGCGAAATTCAACAGGTTCTGACAGGTTCTGGAGAACCAGTAGTGGAAATTTTGGGTAGTTCAGAGAACCGGCAAATACAACCTCTGGCTGGCCCCAGAGTGGGGTGGGAATGGAGATTTTGCAGTATCCTTCCCCTGGAGTGTGGTAGGAATGGAGATTTTGCAGTATCCTTCCCCTGCCATGCCCACCAACCCACGCCCACCAATCCACACCACACCCACCAAGCCATGCCCACAGAACTGGTATTTAAAAAATTTGAATTCCACCACTGATCAGAAGGCATGTCTACTTATCCTGCTATCTTGCACAAAACTGACGTTCAATGCCACACCACTGCCTATGCATCAAATTTCAAAGAAGTCGATTTATTAGCATTTTTTCATGCCCATTCTGGTAGTAATCCCTCATGTGCCCAGAAATTAGATGTTATTACTATCAACATCATGATAATCAACGTATCAGTTCAGACATAAAATGAATTGGTTTCTTCATTATTATTTTTTGTTATTTTGTAAAGGTCTGCTTTCTGCTTAGATTAAGAACAGAAAGCTTTTACAGATTAAATTTATGGATGAAATACATAATGTATCCAAAATTTCTAGGATGAATGTGCATTCGTTTGATTATTGAAAAGAATACTACAATTTTGGGGCTTAAGGACAACAATTTAACAGAGTGTGCGATTTTGTCATCCATTTAGTATATTACTTCATTAAAGACTTGAGTGTAAATTGTAATGTTGCTGAAATTCTGAGAATGAAAATATAATAAAGTAAACTCTGTATTCAATCAATGGAAGTTATGACATTTTAGTCATAGAGTTACATCTACCAAGGTATAATCCTAAACTGATCCAATTTATTGCAAGCAAATCAATGCGGTTTAATTTTAGAGTGAGTTTATGCCAAGATGGAAAGAATTCTTATCCTTTTAAAATTGTAAACACTTGCCCAAAACAGCTTGCTTATTTATTTATTTATTTATTTATTTATTTATTTATTTATTTATTTATTTATTTATTTATTTATTTATTTAATTTTATTTTATTTTATTTTATTTTATTTTATTTTATTTTATTTTATTTTATTTTATTTTATTTTATTTTATTTAAGGCATTTCTATAGTCGCTCATCTTTCAACCAACCTTGGATGGCACCCAATCAAAGTTTATCATGACAGACTTAGAGTGCATTCAATTAATTAATTTGCAACATTTATATAGGTACCTAACTCACATTACCATGACCCCAGGCAACCTACATCAAATAAACACCAACCAATAAAACCAATGCCACCCCTCACCCCCAATTATTACAGATAACAAAGTATACAATTAAAAAAAAAGAATCCTAGCTAGCATATCAAATGCACGTGATAGAGGTCAACCAAACACACATTATTCCTCTCAGAAGACATGTTTATTTATTATTCTGGCCCAAAGGCTGGAGGTAAAAACAGTTTTTAAAGATTTTGGAAAGCTAACAGAGCCAGGGCCATCTCCCCTTGTGGGAGAGATCATTCCAATGAGCAGGCACTAATATAGAAAAGACACATCTCCCGGACACCATCAAATGACCTTGCCATAAGGACAGGTCCTGTAGCAACACCCTCCTGAGTGGATGAGACAGGCAGAAATGGGCAGAGAGATAGTTCTGCAAATAACTAGAAGTCTCCACCTTTAAAGACATAAACACAATGTTATCTCTTCAGAGGTGGAATTCACTTACCTTCCCTACCGGTTTGCAAATGTGAGCGTGGAAGCACACTTCACTTGCCCACACCTCCTCTGCACATGTGCACAGCCTTCCACGCATGCACAGTACTCACACATTACGTCTGGGTGGGTGGGCGGAGCCTCCCGCAGTAGCCACTACCGATTTGCACGAACCGGACAGAGCCGGTTGAATCCCACCTCTGTATCTCTTCTTGTTTTAATTACCCATGAAGCCATGGAGGTGCAGTGGTTAAAATGCAGTATTGCAGGTTAATTCAGCTCGCTACCAGGAGTTCAATTCTCATCAGCTTGAGATTGATTCAATCTTCCATCCTTCCGAGGTAGGTAAAATGTGGACCCAGATTGTTGGGGGCAATATGCTGACTCTGTAAACTGCTTAGCACTATGAAGTGGTATATAAGACTAAGTGCTATTACTATATACCGGGGTGTCACGGCCCGTGGGCTGGATGCATCACATGCTGGCCACACTCAACCCTGTTTTAGCAAAGGGGGGGGGAAGTCATGATATGTCATGCGACGACAACATGATACCATGAGTTTGACACCCCTGTATATACCATCCCAAGTAAAATTGATTGTTTTGTTTCTTTTTTAATTCTTTCAAAATGCCCATATTGATACAGAGTCAATGTGAAGCCTCTGATTTATATACACTTACTGATAGAATATGCATTAAGAATTAGAACTATACCAGTTTGTGAAGCTGACTGCATAATGACCAGCAAAAAATGGAGGACAAGGGGAAAAGGGCACCCTGATCTTTGCCTCTCCTAAATTGTGGGTGGAAAAAGTTTTTTTTTCTTCTTATCTAGAAAAAAAGTATAGGAATGAAGAAACAACAGTGGATATATGGAGGGTCACAGACTGAAAATGGTAAGAGTCATGCTCTGCAATTTTCGCGCTAAGGTTGCCAAAAACTTACTACTGTTTCTGCACTTCCTACTTCTGCAGTGATGAAATGTATTTCTTGTGTTCACATTATAAACCCTGCAGATGCTACATTCTTCTATTCATAATAAAAGGGCTTGCCTTCTGGAAGAGTGCTGCTGTTGTAGTGCCTCATAGATGGAAAGGACTTGCAACCTTAATCAGCCATATGGCATCAACATGTGGAATAGACACAAGAATATTGTCATGGCCCCATTGGAGCCCGGTTCGAATGAGAAGGAGTTGAAACTGGGACCATCTAAGAGGGATGGCATTCTCCCTTGGCATGCTTGGAGAGGCCAGGGGCTGAGAATGATGCTATCCTGAGCCCCTCAGACATTGGGGGAGGTGGTAGACCAGCTGCCTGCCTGCACAGACACAGGGGAGGATCAACTGCTGACAGGTAGTGGTGCTAATAGGCAGCAGATCTCCTCCACTCGATCCAAGGGCAAGGAGCCCAGAGAAGGGCTGCAAGGGAGGAGGTCGCCCCACCCCTCCTCACAAGGAACACCTGGAGTGGAGTAACTTAAGGAGAAGGCGTGAGGAGTTAGTCTTTGCCAGGAACAATTGTTTGCTTTGGATTACACTCCCCCGGCTTCGACTTGTGCCTGTTGCTGTTTGCCTTGCCTTGCTTTGAAGATTGCTCTTCGCCTTTTGTCTTGGACCTTGCCCTTCTCTTGTGGATTGCATTTGGCCTTTGCTTCGCTGTATCCTTGCAATTGGTTCTTGCCTTGGACCTTTTCTTTGCCCTGAGGATTGCCATTGTCTTGTTCCTGGACTCTGCCTTGTGGACTGGACTTGGAACCCTGGACTTTGTCCTGTGAGATTCTCCTGCTCCGTGGACTTTATTTGTGCTATAGGGGCTGTTGTTTGGGGGCTGAGTGTGGCTGCCTTCAGGGTCACGTGGGGGTGGAACCTTAACAGTTATTGTAGGGACCATTTGTTGAGAGAAATAAAGGACTCTCTAGAGGCCTGCCTTGCCTTTGACCATCTGGGTCATAACAAATATCCTGAATTATGCACACACCTTCCAAATTGCCCAGTCCCCATCTAGAATATCATCTAGGCTTAAATATTTTATTTCTTAATTTTATTTATTTATTTAAAACATTTATGTGGCCACCAGCCAACTCTGGTTGACTCCCTGTCAAGTTTCTACATTTAACAATGTAGGTTTCAGAGAAAGGGGGAAAAAAGTAACCTTAAATTTTCCTTCGCTTAAAATTTAGGTTCCATATATTGCAGAAGGAGACCGAGAAGTGGCTGTTTCTCCAATGACAGTGCCAAACTTTTAAAATAGCCTTCCTACAAAGCACTCAATGCTACCTTTGTCCCTAAGCTTCAGGGAGACCTTGTAATTGAACTATTCAGAAGGGCATTTGCTGGCTGAAATCTGTTTCTGGGACACCATTTAATAGCTTTGATAGTGTTACTGAAGGTTGATTTTATTAGTTTGATTTATTATTTTATTAGCATGGGTAAGAGACTTTCTTAAGGATTACCCTGTGGCAATAAGAACGGCAAAATGAAATTATTTCCGTGCTGTTATTTGTCTGAAGAACGCTGACCATCAGCCCTGTTTAAGGTAACTTGCTCCCTTAGGATGAGTTAGGGGAACACTTGCAGACTCATTGTGAGGATTAGTCTAGGCATTTGTCAGATAAAATCGATTGGATTCACTCAGAGTTGCACTTCGGCTGCACAAGTTTTACAGAGTTGACTAAAGTATAGTTTTTAGTTATCTGGGGAGAGTTTGATCCTGTTAAGTCCTGACGAAGCAGACAGAGTCCTTGGTGTTATAAGTTTGGCCATCTGCATTTTAGATCTTTGTTACTCCTGGCAGTAAAGGCCTCCTACAAAGCCTCCTACCTACCACTTGTGGTGGTTAATATTTCACTGAGGGATGGAGTACTGCTGCCAGCTTTTGAAGAGGCAGTGGTTTATCCTTTGTCCAAGATGCCTTCACTCCATTCAACAGAGCTGGACAGTTTTTAATCCAGGATCAATCTTCCCTTTTTAATAAAACTTGTTGACAAGGTTCCCAGTTTCCAGCTCCAAAGGAAGAAAATGAATTATCTGGATTCTTTTCAGTCAGAATTCAAATCTGGCATTAGCAGTGAGATGGCATTGATTGCACTTGTCAATGACCTCTAGTGAGCTTGGGATCTATCCTGGCCAGCAGCTTAATTCCCGAGCATTTTTCAATGTCATCAACTACTTTCTAGACCAAGTTAGGTGGTTTGAAGTGACATTCTTCTAGAGTGGTTCTCCTTCCTTCAAAGCCGGTTGCAATCAGTGACAAAAAGGATGAGGTCTACTCTAAACTCTTTGTAATTATTGCTATTTTGGCAATAGTTATAAAAGGGGAGTTCAAAGGCCATGAAGGGAAAGGAATTATGGGACATGGAACATCTGCAGGAATGGACAGTGACTTCAAAATGGTGGATGCAAACAAGTGATGCATGTTAAAAAGAGATGGCGCTTTGATCACCTCATCCCATTTAAAGCCAGTGGTTGTCTCTCAGATGACCCTACTGGATGGGTTTGTAGGTGGCTCCTCTTCCTAGACTGAGCACAAACATCACCCTCTACCTATAAGCCAAAATGATACAATCCAAGTAAAATCTTACTGTGATTTTTTTTCATTATGAATTTGAAATAGAAACAAGAAATTGTTTCTGTCTTTGTAATTCAATGTATTATGTGGGAAGTAATGCACTGTTCAAATGTTCTTCCCCAAAGGTTACCCCAGTGACACAAAGACACCATGGTAACAACTGCTAAGCTTTGGTAGGGAAAAGTTGGGATGGTTTTGACAGGCTGAATAGAAAAGTAAAATAATTAAAGTAGCAATTCTCAACTTACTTATTGCAGAATAAATAACGTTGAACTCAAGTGTGCTTTATTCTAAGTAAACGTACTTAGGACCACATTACAGACATAACTGCACTGTGACACTGAAGCAGAACAACATGAAGACGACAATTAAATGCTCTTGGTTCGTTCAGCCTCTGCTACATGACAACACTGAAGTCAAAGATCAGGGTATCTTCCAGGACATGCTTGTTCATTTTTATGGTGCTGAAACTCAGAATGGTAAATCCTGTTTCCTGAAAAGAGGTAGAGGATAGATTTCAATTGTTGATACTGGATATTTGTTTACAAGGAAACGCATTTAATGATGACCTATGGATTGCAATTGTGGACTGTTTTCTTAAAAGCAGAAGATATGTTCCTTATCATCAGTTTTGCAGTGAGTTTTTTTAAACATGAGCTGAGCCTGCTGTGAATTCCACTCACCACAAGCAGCCAACAGTAATGATGGAAAAATAAAAGAAATCCAGTATACATTTGACTGGCTTGAACAATTATTCACTGGCAAAATTTGGTCAGATCTACAAGTAGGACACTCAAATATCTGCAAATCTAGTACAAACGGCCATTTATAGAAGAAAACCAGGCAAATGTAATGCTTAAAATTTTCCTGTCCAATTCTTACAAACTTAATCCCTTTCCAGCCATTTTCTCCCCAAATAGGTCTGAGATCAGAAACACACCTGCCGCTAAGAAGTAAGCAGGAAAGGGATTGTGGAGGAAAGAAAAAGAGATAAGAAACTCCGAGTCTAAATGTTGCTCTCATAGGTCTTTATTTTTCCTGATCTCTGGAGCCCTTTTTGAACATACAGATTGTCCTACACGTACGACCACAATTGAGGCCAACATTTCCATTGCTAAGCAAGACAGTCGTTAAGTGAGTTTTGGCCCATTTTACAACCTTTCTTACCATAGTTGTTAAATGAATCACTGCAGTTGTTAAATTACTAACACGGTTGTTAAATGAATCTGACTTCTCTATTGACTTTGTTTGTTAGAAAGTCACATGATCCTGGGACACTGCATCCATCATACCGTGTTTCCAAGAAAATAAGACCCTGTCTTATATTTTTTTGAACCCTGAAAAAAGCGCTTGGCCTTATTGCCATGCGTTCAAAAGCCCGATCGGGCTTATTATCAGGGGATGTCTTATTCTGGGGGAAACAGGGTAACTACGTACCAGTTGTCAAACCTCTGAATTTTGATCACGTAACCATAGGGATGCTGCAATGGTTTTAAGTATGAAAAATGGTCACAAGTCACTTTTTTCAGTTGTAACTTTGAACAGTCACTAAACGAATGGTTGTAAGTCAAGGACTACCTATACTATCAAACCACCAGAATATTGTCCTGCCATTTTGAGGCAGGAAATCTGAAGACTATATACTCCATGCTCTAACACAGACTCACTCAGTCGCTGTCGTCTTGGAAGCACCAAGGATTAGCCAGTGACATCACTGTTGCCCCAGGGACACCAGTTTGGGGGTTCCTTTCATGTCTCCATTAAGTTGCCCACCAAAGTGGTACCCATCTACCGTATTTTTCCATCTATAAGACGCCCCCATGTATAGGACATGCCCATGTTTCATATAGAGTAAGTAAGCACACTACAAGCCATCACTATGCAGGAGCTATTTTATTAGAGAGTGAGTAATACAAGAACAAGAAATGCATCACAGGAACAATAGAGATGAAACCTAGAGTGGCAATGTGAAACTACAATAGAAAGGAATGATAGAGCTGCATATAAGGTAGAGGCTCGTCTGGCAGAGCTGGAGGAAGGGGATGGGCCACGCCTTCTCCTCTCGGCCTCCTGTGTATAAGACGCCCCTCCATTTTCAAATAAATATTTTTAAGAAAAAGTAGTGTTACTGAAAAAATACAGTAACTATTTGCAGTCACCCTTTTTCAAACTGCTGGGTCAGCAGTGGCTGGAGCGAATGATGGAAACTCATTCCATTACACAGCAGCACTCGCATCTCAAACGCGGGCTTACTAATTGTCAATCCAGCATCCTAACCACGTGAGCCACCACGGTCCAAACATAGATTTAGACTTAAAATGGCATACAAACCAAAGAGTCATCAATATTCAGGGTCCCAAAACTCTAACCTTCTCCAACATTTTCTCATCTTCTTCATCCCTTGGCCCTCTAGGATAAATGATCTTGTACTTCTGCCAAGAACACCTGCCCTTGATTTCACCTCTGCTTTTCTGGCCCTGAGACAGCAAGTGGCTTTTAGATAGATATTAGTCTCTCTGGTGCAGCAACTGAAGTCAAATGCTCAGGAGGCGGCTTTCAGCATTGTCAGAATTCAGCCTCTCTTCCCTGCCCAAAGGAGGATTAAGAAATGACATCATTGGCGAGATAGATCCCAAAAGTGACATTTAGCAGTACAGGAGTTCAAGACTCTCTCTTCTTTTTCACTTCCTTACTGAATAGAATGGTTATAAGCCATTTACTAAACATATAGCTCCATAAGTTATATGTTTCCGTGCATTATCCAGTATATAAGCATTCGCTAGCTAGGTAGAAATTATGTCTACATGACACCTGTTGATTAGGCCAATTTACTTCCATGGTTTGCCAGGTTGGTAAACTAGAGTTCTTTGGAAAGTTGACAAGCTCTTACATTATTCCTCACCAACCAATATGCTCACTACAAGTAGTCATTGACTTGAGACCATAATTGAGTTTGGAATTATAGTTGCAAGTCATTGCAGTTGTTAAGCGGGTTACCTTGTGACTGGACTCTATTTTATGACATTTTTGTGACAGTCACTAAGCAAATGCCACAGTCATTAAGTGAATGTGGTGGTCACTAAATGAATGACACGCTCATTAAGTGAATGAATTTTACCCTAACTGGAAGTAGTAGGTGGAAAGCAGCAAAAAAAAAAAAAAAAAAAAAAAAACCTCACAAATTGCAGTCATGTAGCCAGGGGACACTGGAGATGGCCATAAAGGTGAACCGGTTGCCAAAGACCCAAAATGCAATGACATGACTGTGAGGCATGTGTTGCTATTGTAATTTCAAAATTGGCTTATTAAGTAGCTTTTGGTAAGTGCATCCATAGCAATAGCAATAGCACTTAGACTTATATACTGCTTCATAGTTCTTTACAGCCCTCTCTAAGAAGTTTACAGAGTCAGCCTATTGCCCACAACAATCTGGGTCCTCATTTTACCCACCTCGGAAAGAGGGAAGGCTGAGTCAACCTTGAGCCTGGTGAGACTCAAGATGCCGAACTGCAGGCAGCCGGCAGGCAGCAGAAATAGCCTGCAATATTGCATCCTTATCACTGGGCCACCATGGCTCCTATCCATAGCTAAGCAATAAGTCATAAATTGAGGACTACTTGTAGTACTGAAGGTAATATATAGACATAATGACTAATAGCCTTTATTAGTTTTATCCCCCGTATCTGAATGTCCCGTTCTTTAAAATGGATTATGTCACTACTTTTCCTAAGTGCTCCTTTATTCTACATTGTTCAATTATTTGAGACATGTAGACAGCACTATTTGGGGTTTGTCAGCACTTTTAGGATGTGAGAAAATATCATGGGGATCCTTATAAAAAGGATGGCTGTCCTATTGGGTGTGTCTAAACACAAATACCTATTTCATGGAAAGGCACACAGCTGAGGCTACAGGTCACTCTTCTCAAACCTGAATAAGTGGAGGACATGGGAGCAGAGCCCCAAAATGCAACCTACTATTTTGCATTTATTTGGTTCTCTCATTTGAATTATTATCCAAAACTCTTTCAACCAACTCTCCTGATATGTAAGCTGTGTTTACATTTACATGCGTCATTCACTCCTGACCACCATTCTAACATTCATCCCCTTCCATATATAAATGGGCAGAAGAAATGTGAGTAACAGAAGGAAGAGGGGAAGAAGTGGGAGTAGCTAGCTGACCTTTATGTTGGGAAGAGTTTGTGTATCATTTACAGTAACATTTGGCTCTCTTCCCTGCCCCGATCATTGTTGAGCAAACCTGAAGTTATTTTGCAAACAAAGAGCAGAATGAGCGGAATGGAAAGGCAGGTTTCTAATCCACAGGAATTATTAAACTATAAATTAACACAGGGTAACAAGTGCCTGCTCAGCTGTGCAGGTGGACAAAGACAAGAAGATAAAAATGGTTTGCAAAACCCTTTAGGCTGTCTCCAAAAATCAGGCCTCATTAGGCCACTGAATGTGTATGCGGTGGACTCTGCCTCATTATTCCATACATCACAATCTCACAACCAAACACTGCAGGCCATAGTTCAAAGAATTAAATCATAGACTTTCTCAGCATGCAACCTGCTGAGAAATATGAGAAGAACATGAGGAACTAAACAGGCTGTCAGATATTGCCTGCATATGATGCACCAGAGATTAGAAGGGGTTAAGTCTTTACAGGCATCACATGTGACTATATCAGCCAATGAACTCTCTTATTGGACTCTTACCTAGAAACCACTTGGATATCTTCCCCTTTTTTTCTCTCTCTCTCATCTATCTCTCAGCGAGACAACACGTGAACTTCTCTCTCCTCTCAACATCTGAGTCATACAGTTGGGGTAAAAATGTAACAGGACACCCTGTTCATTATCATATGCATGTATATATTTGTAAATAATAAAAACAACCTTTTGAACCTGAAGATGTATTGACCAAATAACTTCCTCATAGAACCAAATGAGCACGACCATCAATATATATCTGATACAGGCAGTAACAGGGCAGTGTAGAATTTGGAATCTAGTTCCAAAGTGGTATTATCAAATGGTCCAATTCCATTTCACTCCTTATATAATAAAGGAAATGAATAGTTTGACATAGTGCATTTCCCCAACTTAAATGAATAATATTGGCAAGCTACAAGAAGGGGGTGCACATTCTGCTTTCTTTGCGGAAAGAAGGGGAACAAAACACTAGATTTTATGGTGGCCTGGTGTTCAAAGTCATACTATGCCCTGCCTTCAGAACCATTAGTAATAAATTAGTATTTCTCGGGACTCAGCCAATGGAGTGATCCTTCTGATTCCAATCAAGTACAATTTTTTTTAAAAAAATGCCTTCCTCTCACAGTACCCAAAACACCTTCCTGAAAACTGAGGCTTCCTGTAAGAGTTCAAGAGATATAAACCAGTAACTTTACAAAAGCAAATACAGAAAGCTAATATTATTTATAAGCCTAAACAGAGGTGGTAATTCAGCCGATTCGGATTGGTTTGGGCAAACCGGTAATGGCGACCTGCAGGTGGCCTCTAGCCCAGGCGCAATCCCATCCTATATCGCTGTGTTTTTGACGCCTCACGCATGGGTGGATGACATACGTTCAAGTGAAGTGAGCATGCTCGTGCGCTGACTTTTCCAGTGCTGGGCAAACTGGTTGCTATAGTATGTGAAGCCCAACTCTGATCCTAAAACACATCTTAGGACTTAAATTTCATCCAAGCCTCACTTCACCCAATGACTGCTTTCTGCTCTCTCTTCTCTGCTAATGCCAAGCATAAAAGCAGCCCTGTCATCTGAATCCTTCAGCCTCAAATACATCAGCATTCCTTCCTGCCACTGTTCGGCTTGTTGATTTGCTGCAGCATATCAGACAGCTCGGTGTATGTGTGTGATAAAATGGGTTGGGCCCCGCCCAAACCATCTGACTGTTCAGCAGCCATGTGAATTGCTTCCAGTGTCTGCCGGAATTGCCTTTACCGGCAAAGGAGGAACCCACTGCCTTCACTTTTCCTCTCCTCTTTGCTTTCTCCAAGTGGGCTTGCTAGTTAGGGAGGAAATTTACCATCTCTTGGCTTAGAGACGGGGACACAGACTCTGGTTTTACTGATTAACTCAGTTGTACCAGCAGCAGTGAATGAGCAATAGAAATAGTACTTAAACAAACATTCATGCAGTGCACTTACGGCTCTAGAGAGTCTGTGCAGTGTAATGAAATGTGCAGTGTAAGAAAATGTTGTTTCATCTGTTTCATCTTTGTTCCATTCTGCTGATTATTAATGTGTGATTACAGAAAGTAGGTTTTCTGATTCAAGCAGCATACATTATAAAGTATTCTCAGCAAAGTATAATATTAATCGTTGATTAATATTCCAAAATGACTCCATTTTTTCCCTAAAGAATTTAGTGCAATGTGTGTGTGTGTGTGTGTGTGTGTGTGTGTGTGTGTGTGTGTGTGTGTATGTGTATATATATATATTGAGGGCCACACAAAGTAACAACATACAACTGATTTCTCACCAGGAGAAAGCTTTCACGTTTGTTCCCTATTTGATCTTTCTGAAAGAATCAGGAATGAATGTATTTGTTTATGTTCACCCTTATTTTTGCAAAATGGCATAACATTAAGAAGGCAAGTACCATTCACTTTTGTTCCTCTCGTTTCCAGGTTTCACTGAGGTTGTTAACACAGGCTAATTAAATTCCTGAAGTATGAAAAGCTGACCAGTCCTCCTTTCTATCAAGAGGAAATTTCTTATTTAGATGGCCCTAAAAATAAGATGACATAATGCATGGGGGAAAAATAGATGCATTCACAAACATTCTTTTTACTGTAAGAAATCCAATTATATTAAAGAGCAGATAGATATCTATAATTATGGTAACCTCATGATGTCTTTTGCTCCCATATCTTGAATAACTACCAATAAAACTGTAATCAGTATATATATAAACAACACAAGAATGTTGAGCTCTGTTATTATGATCTTCCTCTTCGGGAGCAATCCCCATCTATCTTTATAAAGGAAGGTAATTGTTGTACCAAGTTAAGCAATCACATGCTGGGTTACATATATCATTAAGGAGTCCCTCCTCATTCCAGTCCTCCTGAAAGATAGGTTTTGCAAAGCTCTTTTCTCTGCAAAGAGAATCACAGGATGCAAAGGGTTCGCAGTACAAACAGTGATTGCACTCTGTGAATAAAGGACAACTCTAAATCTGTTGATTCTGACTGGGTTTGATTTACAGTGGCACACAGAACTATCTACATTTCATTCCACAAAAGACTTGGGCGCTCTCTCCTTAAGCACGTGCAGAAGAGCAAGAGCAGGCATATTTTTAAAACACAGACTTAAAAAAACAAAATAGGCTTTAGCATATGCAGACAACTTTTCTTGCTGGTAGAAATCCCTTTGAAAAAGCAGTAAGGCCAAATTATGTTTTAGGGAATGAATTGGTTTAGTGATTAAGCACACACACTGCACTATAAAAGAGCCCTGTTTTAATCCCTGGCACCTCTGGGTTGGAAAGATTCACAGGCCACATTCAATGGTTTTGCCATGCTCCCCCTCCCCCCCCCATGAACCCAGCAGGATATCATGTTGTCCTAAATCTATCTGCAGTCTGCCTTTATGAGGATAGGGGCTGTGTTGCTGTCCATAAAGTTTTAGCATGCAAGCTTCTATGGGCCATGATTCAAACTCTTGGTCAAAATTCCAGCTCTACCTAATGTTATCCAGCACATGAAATGCTTATCTCTAATTTTTTGAAATCATAGGCCAGCCATTTGACTCTTCAACCTCTTGACGACTTCATTCATTCATTCATTCATTCATTCATTCATTCATTCATTCATTCATTCATTCATTCTCACCTTTGAGTCAGTCATGACTCTTAGTAACTGCCTGGACAGGTCTCTACAGTTTTGTTGGTAAGATTTCAGAACTGGTTTGCCATTTCCTAGGTTGAGAGAGAGTAATGGCTCCAAAGTCACCCAACTGGCTTTGTGCGGAGGCAGGGTAGAGCTCACAGTCTCCCTGTTTCTAGTTTAATGAGTTAACCGCCACACACAACTGCCTCAACTGTTTGCTTATTTGTTTGTTTGATGTGGGTTGGTTGAATCAATGCTGGCTCCTGGCAACTGTCTGGAGAAGTCTCTGAGAAGCCACAGGCAGAGCTAGAAATCATAAACTTCCGGTTTCTAGCTGGGTGCCTCAACCACTACACCAAACTGGCTCTCTGTTGACCACTAGTTGGGAGCAAAGACTTGCATCTCCTGGTTGACTTCCAGTGGTTGCCAGCATGTAGCCAATGGATAAGTACTGCTCAAGAAAAAGGGGCTTAGTCATGGAGATTAGTGTGGCAACTGTTACTCTTAGAACATAACGTGAGCAGAGGAATTCAGAAGGAATTCTTTGCCGAGCAGACTACAAAAGTATAAGAACTGATTCCTTTCAATTACACCCTGAATTATATACAATAACACAGGCATGGGCTGGTTAGTTTCAAGGTTTTCTATTTTGCATGCTTCCTACTTTCTATCAGTTGGCCAATAGAGTAGGTCAAGAGATCAGAGACCAGACTGAGGTGGGTAATCCCACAGGAAATCAGCAGATCAGTTGAAACCAAAAGGTTGTCACATGGAGCACATCACTTGAGGGCAGCTTCCCTAACGCATATGTTTCTGTATATATTGCCTGCACAAAGCATAGCTTTTTAAGATGGGATATTAGGGAACATACCACCTTCAGAGCTGATGTATGGGATGACAGCGAGATACAGTTGGAAGCAGTGGATATGCACTCAGGAAATGATTCCTAGACTGTCCTTCTACCAGGGCAAGGAGGCTGAGTAGATTTCTCCAGATACCACTCATTTATATCAGCCTTTCCCCAACCTTGCATTCTTCAAAATGTGCTGTGACTTGCAACCAGAATGGAGATTTCTGAAGGCCAGCCAACTAGGAATTCTGGGAATTGCAGAATGACCATTAATGACATGGAAGACAGTCTCATCGCTAATGGGTCCCCAAGCAATTCAAACCCATGGCAAGGCAATACTGGATTTTAAATATAAATAAATAATTCCATGATGATAGAAATAGTTTTTGAAACTATGACAAAACCCCAATACTGTGCATAACAGAGTATGCAGTGTGTGTGTGTATGAATACCAAAGAGATTAAATTCTTCCATCATGAGCCGTGGTGGCACAGTGGTTAGATTGCAGTACTTCAGGCTACTTCTGCTGACTGCCAGCTGCCAGCAGTTTGGCAATTCAAGTCTCACTGGCTCAAGGTTGACTCAGTCTTCAATCTTTCCAAAATGGGTAAAATGAGGATTCAGATTGTTGGGGGCAACATGCTGACTCTGTAAACAGCTCAGAGAGGGCTGTAAAGCACTGTGAAGTAGTATATATGTCTAGTGCTATTGCTATATTATTTTGCCTTGTCTTGCCCTTGTGAAGCCATGCACTTAGATGGGCATGACAGAATTGTCAAGAATCTCATTTAGCTCATCAATGATAACACAGTAAGAAACCATAAACATTAGAATGATTTAAATATGTTTTGTTTGCTTGAGGTTTCTTTTTATGTACTTAACTAATAACAAATTTTAATTGTTGAGGTGGGGGGTGGGGAGTGAGGTCAAGGATATAGATTTGTTCCAGTCCTCAATAAATGAGTAGTATTATTAAGCTCAAAATATAAAAGGCAGTCTTCCATTGTTCAGCAGGAATTGCAGTCACCACCACATTTCATCTCTTTGGGAAATTTACTAATCGGTCAATTAAGTATTAATCATTCCTAACGTGGCTTTTATGTAATCATTTTACCTTGGAGTTGTGACTTCCTGTGTATTTAATCCTCATGCTTCCATTCAACATAAGAATGCATTGTTCCATTTTATCTTATCTCATGTGGCTGATTGTGTGGTTTGGGCAGAAGGTACAGCAGTAGGAGAAACGGACTTCACAGAAGCAAAGTGAAAACAAATTATCTCCCTGCAGTATGCACACCACACTAGCTGGCTCTTCGGAAGGAGCAAGCACCAAACACCACAGTTGTCCACTCCACTTTCCATTTTTCATTAGCAGGCTTGCTCTGGTTTGGCCTGAACCTCTTTTCACATCAAGCTAGCCAACCTGGGTCTTGAAGGCAGCCATGTACATGATTTCAGGCCTGTTGGGCCCATCAGCATTGCCATGGTTACAAGGATATAGCAAGATTGCGGCAATACATCAGAATATCCAAATGAGGCTGATGCGGACTCAAAAAGCAAGAGAAGACATGTCAGCCACATCATTTGTTTAGTCTATCAACCACCTGCTGCATGTTTTTTCAACACTCTGTATGGGGGCGGGGGGAATGAGGGGTCCTTGGTGCTCTCTGAGCTTGGTTGTTTTGTTGTGGACATTTCATTACGAAACTAGGTAACATTTTTAGGGCACTGTGTCTCCTCATTTCAACCCTGAGCTGCAAATATTCTCTTTTATTGGTAGCACAAAAAGGGAATGCCTCACATTTGGTCATCCATTTTAGACATTAGTAAATTATTTGAGGGAGAAATGCTCAACCTTATTTTGATTTGGAAAGACTTCCCCGCCTCTTCCCTTAAAAGAAATGCTGCTCCCCCTTTATACCAATAATGGTATGAGTGAGTCATGTATACTTACTTGGTACAAGTGGACAGACTCCAACATGTTAATCCACATCATGAAGATGTGCTTAATTGAGAAGAATTTTAGGATGAACTGTGGCCTCCAATAAGAGGCTATATGCAACTTTAGAAGCCTCAGCTCCATATTCCTCAAGCTACTTTGGTACCTCCACTCCAACCTTGGCTCTGCAAATGGAGCTTACTTTCTTTAGCGAACTTGCAAGTGGTCCCTTCTTGTACAAAGCTGAGATAATCCTTGAGCCTAGGCAAACAAACAAACAAAAAACAAACCCTCTGTATATTACATGTTCTGTACATAAGTATGCACCGTAAGAAATGTGACAGATAAGACTTGGACTTCCTTGAATTTTTGTTTGGTATGTTACAAAGAAATCTTATTATGGTTATGAGAATATTGCTACTATTACAGCTGGAAGGGTTAGCAGATCTTATTTTCTCAAAGAAAATTACATGCACTTGAAGCAGAAGGCTCCTGCTTTCAAGGGCACTGTGTGTGTGAAGGAAATATATTTTTAAGATGAACAACACACAAAACAGGCTTTCATTGTATACATTTCAAGGTCTTTTTGAGATCTATTGTGCATTGGGTTCTGCTTAGCTTAGACAAAACCACATCAGCAGGCAAACCTTAGAGCAGAAACACACAAAAATCCAGTTTAAAGGAATGCGTTGTCCAGAAAGGCCTTATTTATGGCTTACCTTCATTCTATTTGCTCTTGCCCAAATTTCTTTGTGCTCCAAGGAAAAATGGCTTTGCTCATCAATTTTTCAACCCGTACGCTAAAGGATTCCCTTTTAGGTGGCAGCAACCGAGCTGACTTTGGCTGATCTGGAAAAGCTTAGCACCATCTGATCCTATTTCTGCTTGGGTGAAAGGTCACCAGGAAACTATCAGGGCTGTGTGCCAGACTGGAAAGTCCAAACAAAAACAAAAATCCAGAGGAAGGCACTGGCAAACATATCTGCAATGTTGCCAAGCAAACAACATGGATGCATCTGGGAAATTACGAGGAGTTAAGATGACTCAAAAGAGACTTCATTCTAGAGGATACTTTAGTCAGCTTTCACAATTTCCTAAAGCTTTGACAAAATAAAAAGTGGTATTGGTTTTGTCCATTGAGTCAATTTTTCCTTCACTGCAGCCAGCCTTAATATTTTGGAATACAGTTCTAAAAGAACCTGAAAACAACCAGCTTTTGCTAAAACAGGAGAATAAAACCCAAAATGAATACAGCCTATTATAGAATTTCAGGGGGAAGAACTATTTTGCTTGATAATTTATAGTTTTCTCAAATATTTATGGGGACTCCCTTAGTTATATTTAAAATGAATAGATGACTACCAGCTATTTACTGTACTAGATGAAATGTCCGTAATGATGGATCCATTGCAGCTTGCTCTTAATTGAGTAAATGGACAGCTTCTTTTAATATGACTGAAACCAGAAAGTCAGCAAAACTGCTTGGCGTGTTTTTGGCAACCAGTTGCCTAGTAACACAATCAAAAGGCCTTGTCCTTCTTAAGGATCTTTTATGCATAGAAACCACGATTGCTATTAATTAATATTAATTAATTAATAACAATAATCACTTGTTATTAATGCAACAGTTAACATGACCTAATCTGTAGGTCCTCACTGAGAAATGACTGTGTAAATGTTCTCTAGTTTAATGAAGTCTTCCACGATTTTCTTATCATACAAGAATGGAGACAGGGTGCTTGGATTCTGTTCCTGTAGGAGAAGGACTGGGAGAGCTGGTGGGGGGGATGAAAAAAGGGATCATCCTAGAATCACTACATAGTCACAAACAAACTAAGTCCAACCTCCTCCTTGATTGCCATTGGCCCTTATTTAACTGTAACTACTGAGCATTAATTGAGAAGATTCTTGTGCATGGTCTTTTAGCAATACATTAGTTAAATTGAACCTTCACATGTGGACCTGACAGTTCCATTATCTCTTGTTCTCACTCCTAATCAATTGGCACAGTGAAAATGAAGAATTTGAAGCTTTGTCAATGAAGATTCTCATTGTCTGGAAGTTGAGTCATGGCAACTGGATTTCTTTTCATGTTGGTTCAAAACATTTCGCTGCTTATCCAAGTAGCTTCTACAGTCTGAGCAAGTTTGTTAGATTTCTCACCTAACTTGGATAGGCTCATTAGATGAGTAGGCTGAGAGTCATTGGGATGTCAATGTTCCAATTCCTAAATCCTTTATCCTTTATCCTTATCCTTTATTATTGCTAAGTGTGGCCTTCCTGGTGAATCTGTGAAATGGTCTTAATCTTCCTGATGAAACAGCAACATAAAAAATGGGGGACAGGTTGTGTCTGAGGCCTCGACCTCTATTGAGGAAAGTATTTTCCATTTTGGCACTAATGACTTCCTCTACTCCTCTCTCAAACCATCTATCTTCCCTATTCAACATGTGAATATTATTGTCTTCAAAAGAATGTCCTATTTCTTTTAAATGAAGGCTTATACTGATTCTGTTCCTGTGGTATTGCTTCTCCTGTGTTGGGCCATCTTTTGTGTAAAATCTGCTTGGTTTCTCCAATACAGAGCTCTGAACACTCCACATTGCACTGGACTGCATACACAACATTACCCTTCTTATGTTTTGGTGTGTCAGATTTTTAGGGTGGACAAGCCTCTGTTGCAGTGTGTTAGTGGGTTTTAAGAATACAAGTACGGCAGACGTAGCTGAGATTCAGTTAAGAATCTGGTCATTCCTTACATGACCGGTGTATCGGAAAAGCTAAAACAGGTATTTGGAAAACACCACACGCCTTGTGCGAAAGCCTCAGTTTTTGCATTCTGAATTTATTATGTATGTTTTTAACTTTTTTTAACTGTTTTGTAATTTTTGCTATGCAAAGTTATTTGCATAAGGTGGCGGCCATATACATTTCCTAAGTAAATCGTTTGCGCATATAAGATTCAAATCTTGCTTCATGGGTTTCCTTCAATCTGAAAGTGCTACTAGTTTAGAAGAACTGGTAAATACACGAAATTATTGAAAAAATGCTGAGCTCGAGTTAATTTAATTACTCCACTATTATGCATGACCTCATGATCACTTTTTTAGGGGAAGAGCAATAGGGCAAGATAGCAAACGTTTACACTCCATATTTCCAGAGTACCTGCAATTACACTAAAAGCTCAGTGGTCTCATAAATAAACACATTCATTCTTGCTTTTGGTGAATTTTTAAAACTATCTGTAGTTTTAAAAATGTATCTGTATAGATAGATTTTGCCTTTGCAATAATATAAACATTGTAGCATTTTTGGAAGGAGAAAGCTGCAGATTTGTGGATTGCACAAATCCACACGTACAAGAAAAGGACTCTCCAATAAGAGTATGCATTTGTTTACCCACCCTTGTCTTTACATCCCACCAGGCTGCTGGAATGGCTGCAGATTTTCCAGCCATATTACTAGGCTATTTGCATTTAAATCGTTTTCTCTGTCATTATGTAAATGATGCTTCTTACACTCAAACTGTCCATTTTTCACTGGGAGTTTCACTGTGGGAGTGCCTGGTCCATTCTGCCTCCGAGAACGTGCAGACTATCTGGATTTTCTAGGACCCAAGATTTGAGTTTGATTTCCTAAACCATCTTGAAAATGCTGGTCTCTTTATTCGGTCTGCTTACCATGTTTTAATTTCCATTTTGATGGAAATTAGCACCTTAAACATGTTGTCACTGTGCAAGAGTTACCAGATAGATGGGTACAGAGATAGAGATTGATATTCATAAAATTATGAACACAAGATTTCTTTGTGATTGCCATTTTAAAAAACATAGTCTAATCATTAGTTATATTGGCTGCCTGACCTCCATCTTTTTGGCGTTCTGAATGAATAGTTATTAAAATGCCATTCAAATTACTTTCTTTTTCATATTGTGAAAAAATATGCAACAGGAAGTACCAAAATATCAAATGCATATTGAATGTTTAAAATTCCATTTAAATTTCCATATCTTCTAGGGTTTGATTTCAAACTGATTGATTTTCATGAGATCAGGAATTCCGTTCTAGAATCTAATATTAGATACAAATGCCACATGTTGTTTCTTTCATATGGGATTTCTTATTTCAGAGTCTCAGCTTTTTTCTTCTAGGTTATCTACAAACTAGTATATGGTAAACATGGCCTTCTAAAGAGAAATGTGATTTCATGGTCAAATTATTGCCATAAAGCAGTCATAAAAGAGAACCCCATAATTTGCATGAAGGCATACAGATAGCAAAGGGTTTTACAGAAATACTAGCAAATGGTTCATTCATTCACTCGGTGAGACCCAAATGTAATAATCTAATCACATGTCAATTTGTGTGTATAAGAGCAATGGCAGAAAAAGACTTAGTCTAGGATACACACCTATCATTCATGTGATGCGTTCATCCATCAGTCATTGCTGCCTATAGCCACTGAGGCAAGACTGGCATTCTTAGATTTATTTTCTTACTTTTGATAAACAGGCATAGGCTATGAAATCTTGGTATTTGAATGTTTTTGCAATCTTTTATTTTTAGATCTAGTGGTACGCTTAGTATCACTGATGCATTATTCTGTAGTTTTCTCTTGTGCTACTCCTACTTTTACTCACAAGGTATTTATTTCTGGAAGAACTATGATTGCTATGTTTTATTCATCTTGCTGCAGCCGCTCGCTGAAAAGGCGCACAGACCAATTATTTTAAAAATGTTTCCTATTTGTTGCCTGCCAGCTGAATATTGAAAAGTTATCAAATCTACCAAACTACATGAAGAATTTTGCTTTGTGGTTTCAAAGGATCCAAGAATATTAAGCAGACATGCATGGGAGATTGGGAGCAGAAGGGAGGAAATAACATTTGCAGTAGCTTTATGCTATGCTGCTTCCCAAACACAGACTAAGTGCCTTAGGCTTGACCACATTGGTTCCTCAAACTTGACACTTGAGCCTACTATCTTGATGCCTTATTTCTAAGGCTGAAAATACACTGGATATGTTTACAAGCACTCTCGTATCATCTTTGGCATCTGCAACAAGGCTAAAGATGATTTTTCTGGCAACATAAAATTTAAACTAGGATCTTACAGGTTGGATGCTACTGGACTATACCTTAAAGAAATAGCCATGAGTCTATCTATGGATACTCAAAGCCTCCTTAAATATAGAAGAAAATGATGCAACATTTGTTCTAGCAATTGACTTCAACTTGCACAGTTCCATTACCAGGTTAGGCAGCAACCTTCATACCATGCACTCATGGAGTTAGTTTAGGGGGTTTTTTTGTGGGAAGGCATAGGCATAATTTATATGGCTATTTTATCATTCGAAATATTATGTACATGCATATTGTGTGTCCCACTAAGTTGCAACTTCAGCTGAGGGTCGTGGTTGAAAAGAAACCAAACTTCTTGGGCAAACTTCTTACTACTCCTTAAAGGAGATGAGGCAAATACTGAGGCATCCCAACCTTTACTGCATTGTGCTGGAGCTAATGCTGTGTTTGTAATGGTATCAGACAGATGTTGTATATTATCTCAAGGATGGGAAAGCTCTACCAAATCCATTTTGTCATGAATGGCAATTCCCAACATCCTATACCACTAGCCTGGCTGAGGTCACTGGAAGAGGTAGTGCAAACATCTACGGGATACAAAATAACAACAGAATAACAAAGTTGGAAGGGACCTTGGAGGTCTTCTAGTCCACCCCCCTGCTCAAGCAAGAAACCCTATAACGTTTCAGACAAATGGTTGTTCAATATCTTCTTAAAACCTCTATGGTTGGAGCACCCACAATTTCTGGAGGCAAGTTGTTCCACTGATTAATTGTTCTAACTGTCAGGAAATTTCTCCTTAGTTCTAGGTTGTATCTCTCCTTGACTAGCTTCTATCCATTACTTCTTGTCCTGCCTTTAGGTGCTTTGGAGAGTAGGTTGACCCTCTCTTCTTTGTAGCAACCCCTTAAATATTGGAACACTGCTATCATGCTATCCTAGTCCTTCTTTTCATTAAACTGGATGTACCAAATTCCTGCAACTGTTCTTCATATATTTTAGCCAAAGAACGGTTGCAGGAATTGGGTATGTCTAGTATATTGAGTATATCTAGATGGTCATGGTTTCTTTTGTTTTGAACTAGATCCCAATTTTAATAACCATAGGTTACAAGCTACTCTGTGAAATTCCATGGCCTTATCTCCTTACCTAAAGTTTCCCAAAAGCTTCTCTGAAGGCCATGCTAGTGGAATCACCCCAAATCAAGACCAGATCTTGCTAAATCAAGGAAGATCCTAAGCATTCCCTATCTGTTCTTCTGCCAAAGAGTCCTGCGGCAACCCATCTCATGCTGTTTAGTTCACTCTGTTCTTTTAGTAAAGCTCATTGGGGGGTGCGCAAGGACAACAAGCTTTTCTTCCATGACCTTTCCGAATTTAGCCTATTTTAAGATCTAAGCCACAATTTTTTTTCTGCAAAAGTAAAACATAGCAAAAACAAACCTGTTCTTCAAATTCAACAAATGTGAGATTTGTGCAGCAACAGCAGCTGTATTGTGCTTGGAAAAGAAAACAACATCCCTGGGATTGAATCCTTAATGTTTTCTATTTGTTATCTTGTATGTATAATTCAGTGAACAAATTGAATTCCTCGGTAAATAAGAGATCCACTGAAATAATTTCCCTTTGTCCAGCCAGAAATTAATGAAACCAACAGAAATACGAGGTCTATAATCTTTTCTTTTGCGAAGAGAAAAGGAAAGAAAAAAAAACACAGTGGAAATCTGGCATGCAAGAGCAGTAGGCTACACGTATGCATGACTCACGGCAGCCTGTTGGAGAGCTTGATTTGGAGCAAGACTGCAGAACAGTAATATTCTACTATGTCAGAGCTTTCTTGCCTAGCAGCACTTCCATGCACATCAGAAGGATCAGAGAATGCTAGGATGTGTATGGTTTCTGTACTGAATGGGCTGGATCAAAGAAGCAGGGCTGGCTATCCAGAAATTGCATATGTGATTGCACAGACAGTTGCTGACAGGGCTAGTGTTATGTCACACCCTTCTCCTCTCCTAGAGCAGGGATCTGCATGTATGACAACCCCTCCCCCATGAGAGCTGCCTGTTTTAAACCTGTCAAAAGAGGATTCTTATTCAGGAGCAGCCTGGAGTGAAAATTCTGATGTTTCTCAACAAATTGTGTATCTCCTTGAATAATCCTCTAACTTTCTGCAGTAAGTCTCAATTTTCCATTTGATACCATCCAGTTATCTCTAACCTTTAAAAAAAAAACTTTACCTTAGAAACAAGCAAATAGGATTTGGGGCAAAGAAAGACTGCTGTTTATTGGAATATTTGACACGGTTTAAAGATAGAAAGAAAAAAACCAAGCTTGTCTACAGGAATGACTATAGGAAAGGATGATTAAAAACCAAACAGGCCCAGATCAAAATATTGTTGTTTTAGGATGTCAGTCCTTCAAGGAAATCTAAGGCAGAAATTGTCACGGCAAGAATTACTGGAATACTACTTTAATGTTATGGATATAATAACAGAATCTTGGAAGACTGAAAACATTTTGCCTCCTACTTCTTACACCAAAGAGAGTCGAGGTGGGACAATTTTAAGTTTCTTTTCCATGTTTCTAGACTGAGTTCATCTTTTACAAACAGTTTCCTCATACCTTCTCCAAGATCATCTCTGTGCTCCACTACAAAGATGGAGGACAAAATGACTCCCTCCACTTCCTTCTCCAGATCACTTGCAGAACAAGGTTTCAAAACCTGTCGCTACTGGGTTTGCTTGTGGGCATGCGCCAGCATTCGCTCACACACGACCAGGTGGGCGGAGCCTGCCACCGCCGCTACCAGTTAGCTGGATCTGGGATGAACCAGTAGCAACCCACCACTGTTGCAGAATCTTACCAGATTTCATTCCATCAAAACAAGTGATAAATCATCAGTAAAGAGAAGATAAACATTTGAGAAAAGAAATACTAGACTGGAGTTGTAGGGTAGGCCCATTCTGTCCTCTGATATGTCATCGTTGCCTCTCAGGAAGAGACTATCTCCTGCTGGAAGCGGTGGCTGCCTCAGTGCCTCATCCTGTTTAATACTAGGGTGGATATTTCTACGTTACAAATGTATATCAGTTCTACTTTATGAAGCACCACTTCTGGGTGGATTCAGATCTTAGCTACATGGTAAAACAAGTAGAGGACACTTTCGGCACAGAATGAATTATTTACAACTAGATACATGTAAGCCATTCACAGTATACTGTGAAAAAAAGGCATAAATCATTCTTTTGTTTTAAATTTTCAAAGTAGATATAAATGTTCATACCACTCTGCTACCCCTTTATTTGGACCACATAGTTAATTGTGGTTGCTGTTTTTTCAAGGGTGAAGATAGTTTGAAAGAAGGATTACTATTTGTGGTGCAGTGCATACATTTTGCTTGTTCTCGCCTTTCATTAACAATCACAAGTTTTAGCACTGTTTAAAGCAAAAAGCAGAAACCTGCTTTTCTGAAGTACACTATGGAATAAAGACAATATCCATCTCAGGCCAAATCTCTTTATCATCACTAATCAGAATGGTAAAGAACAGAGGTGCTATTCAGCAGGTTCTGACAGGTTTTGGAGAACCGATAGCGGAAATTTTGAGTAGTTTGGAGAATCGGTAAATACCACCTCTGATTGGCCCTGCCCCCATCTATTCTCTACCTCCCGAGTCCCAGCTGATCAGAAGGAAATGGGGATTTTGCAGTAACCTTCCCCTGGAGTGGGGAGGGAATGGAGATTTTACAGTATCCTTCCCCTGCCATGCCCACCAAGCCATGCCATGCCCACCAAGCCACACCCACAGAACCGGTAGTAAAAAAAATTGAATCCCACCACTGGTAAAGAAGGGTGTACAAACTATTACAGATGTTGGGTTTTTGTTTTTGTTTTGCAGGAGCTCAACTTCCCTCCTATCTTACACCTCAGCTCTTGCAACTAATTTACCTAGTCAGTCCTCATTGCCTTTGGCTTTAATATGCAAGAGATCTGGGAATGCACAAAAGCATAAAGCAACAAGAATGAGAGAAGAGAACAATAAGAACCAGGAAGAAAGTCTCATGGCCATAGCCTGCAACAAAGATTGTTAAAACTAACATCTGCTATTGTCGCACCTTTTAAAAAAGGTGGGAGGGCGAATCCATGGAGGAATCTGAAAAGGAAAGTCACAAGTAAAATGAAAGATTAATAAGTCTTCAGTTCCAGCATTTTTTAAAAAAGATATTTTTTCCCCACAAAAATATATGTATTAATAAGCTTTGCATTTTGTTGGCAAGGGAACTCTTTGGTGAACAGATGGTTGATTATCAGGTGAGGTACTGCCTTGAATGATAATTCTCCACCTTCAGATTAGAATCACGTTTTCAGAGCATTTGAAACATTGTCAGACTTGATTCTACTAACAATGAAAGGAAAGCCCTCTTTTTGCCTAAGAAGCAAACACCACCAAACTTGTTTGAAATCTACAGGCTGAATGAGGTAAGATGAAGAGAAGATAAAGGAAGAAGCAATTCAAACTGTTTCTCTATCACAGTTGACACCACTCTGAGGAAACAGGTTGAGGAGAATTTCCCATTCTTTGCTGGCAAAGTAAATTCCAGAATCCAGTGCCAGTGCTGCAAATTGTTCTTCTCTTAACTCAGATTCTTCTTTTCCATCTAAAATTCGGAAGAGTACAAAATTTCAAATATAAAGTATATTCATATCGTTGAATTATTAGAACTGGCAGAGAACAGCACAAGAAGAAAACAACAATATAGACCCAAGGTGTATCCGTAAGATAATCAATCCTCTAATGAAATGGATAAGCTTTACTAGCCTTCAAGAAGGAAAGGAAAGATGGATTCAGAGGTCTTTCAGACAGCCTACCAAAGCACATTTCTGTGCCAATATATGAAGAGCCCTTTCTCCAGGGAAATTCAGCAGGTTCTGACAGGTTCTGGAGAACCAGTAGTGGAAATTTTAAGTAGTTCGGAGAACCAGCAAATACTACCACTGGCTGGCTCCAGAGTGGGGTGGGAATGGAGATTTTGCAATATCCTTCCCCAAGAAGTGGGGTGGGAATGGGGATTTTGCAGTATCCTTCCCCTGGAGTGGGGTGGGAATGGGGATTTTGCATTCCCCTGGAGTGGGGAAATTTCCGGTAGTGGAAATTTTAAGTAGTTCGGAGAACCAGCAAATACCACCACTGACTGGCTCCAGAGTGGGGTGGGAATGGAGATTTTGCAATATCCTTCCCCCAGGAGTGGGGAGTATCCTTCCCCTGGAGTGGGGTGGGAATGGGGATTTTGCAGTATCCTTCCCCTGGAGTGGGATGAGAATGGGGATTTTGCAGTATCCTTCTCCTGGAGTGGGGTGGGAATGGAGATTTTGCAGTATCCTTCCCCTGGAGTGGGGTGGGAATGGGGATTTTGCAGTATCCTTCCCCTGGAGTGGGGTGGGAATGGGGATTTTGCAGTATCCTTCCCCTGCCACGTCCACCAAGCCACGCCCACGCCCACAGAACCGGTAGTAAAAAAAAATTGAATTCCACCACTGACTTTCTCTAATGCTTACCTGCCATTCATTTGACAATAGAGAGCTGTAGAATAGAACCTCTGAGGCTGACCTTAACACCCAGGCCACTTTGTGTCATACAGGGTGGTCAACATAATGCTCACAAGGGAATAATGTGCCCAGAAAGATCAAGTCAGTTTAGCCTAGTTTTGTCCAGAACCGGGGGGGGGCGGGGGGAGGACCTGACTTGTAGTCCTGCCTTAGGCCCAGAAACCAACTGAGTGACCTTGGGCCGTAATTCACCCTCAGCTCTAGGAAAAAGGCAATGGTAAATTGCTTCAAAAATGTTGCATTAAAAAATTGCATGGAGTTTTCCACATAACTGCTGAGAATCAAGTCATAGTTGAAGGCAAAACAAAAGAAAAACAAATGTCAAGATACAGCACATACAATATTCTAGTGTTGAAGGATTTGGGAGGAATTGTATAGGTTGTACTAGCTATTTTCGTTTACATAAGCTTATCATTACTTTGAGATTTTATTTCTCTGTACTATTGTAGCAAATGACTAAAGTCAATAAAAAAGTGTGACTCATGCCATATTTATTACCGACTTTTTATTTTTCTACATATTTCTGGAGCTCTTATTAAACCAATCTTCTACTCTCTCTAGCTGCCTTTGAGTTTTTTTATGCCTGCATTCTTTCCCGAGAGTAAGTCCCTAAACCACATGCTTGCACAATAACTTTGTCCCATATGTTTTCTTGCTGCCCTTATGTTTCATTATTTGCTTCGAAACAAAGGCAATGATGCAAAGGGATGATGATATTTTAGAGCAGGGGTGTGAAACTCAAGGCCCGTGAGCCAGATCCAGCCCACTGGGTGCTTAGATCTGGCCCGCAGTGCTGGCCTGGAAACAGCAAAGGACCAACCTGCAGTGCCTCTGCCAGCAAAAATGGAGCGTGGGGGGCCGCATGCACCCCCACCCCTGTGCCTTGTTTTCGCTGGCAGAGGGCTAACAAAGCAAACTAAAAACAAAACAAAAGAAAAATATTTCCCTTTTTGCATTTGAGCATGCAAGAAGGGACAGGAACGGAGAAAGGGAAAGAGGAAAGAAAAAGAAAAAGAAGGAAAGGTGGGAAGAGAGCAAGGAAGGAAAAATAAGGAAAGAGGGGGAAGGAAGAAGAAAGGAAAATGAAGAGGGAAGGAAAAAGAAAAGAAGGAAGGAAGGAAGGAAGGAAGGAAGGAAGGAAGGAAGGAAGGAAGGAAGGAAGGAAGGAAGGAAGATTATAATGAGAATGAGGAAGGGACTCAGGAAAGTCCTGCCTTAGCACTTGGCCACCACACCCCCTCCGGCCCTCCAAGGTCAAGCACAACCCTGATGTGGCATTCAGTGAAATTGAGCTTGACACCCCTGTTTTAGAGGATAAGGATGCTTCCAAACAATTGGCTCCTATTGTTATTCTCCATAAATACATTCAACAAAAAATAAATAAAAAGACGGGTGAGTTGGCAATCAACAGCATGGTGAAAAAACGACTGCTGAGATTTAGAGCTTCCAATCTGGATTACAATTTCCATCATCAACCTAGCTGGGGCAACCTTATGTCTATTAATGAAACCTAATCTGGAAGTACCATCAAAGTTGTCCAGAATAGATCAGAGAATGTTCGGTGTGACATCATCATACAACTCTTGATTTGGTAAAAACCTCACCTTATATTTCCTTAGAAACTTCTGTTAAAATGGTTTAGACAGCTAATGTGATTACTCATTAAAAGTTATGTTGAGGGAGAAACGAAGAAATGAACCTTTGCAGCCTCATGAAAGTGTTAATGGCTAAACTGTTATTACTTTGATTCTATGTACTAGAAGGGTGGGGGGGGAAATAAACAAACAGGAAAATAATAAATGCAATAATTTATAAAAATATAAATTATTGCTTTATAATACATGAACAATTCAAAGGGTTACTTTTCTCAGTGACTCTTTTTTTCCCAATTCCATCAGAATGTTCTACTGGTAAACAATTTGGTTGCGATATTTAAGCATGCATGCTTTCCAAATAGTGTTAAAGGTTAAACAGGGCAAAGGCTAGCAACAGCCTGTGAGACAAAATAGAGGAGAAATCTGAGAAAGGTGAACTCCCCTTTATTGATCTGTCTGGGTTCTCTTCCTTCTTCATTTTCTAAAGCCTGACTTTTAGAAATACCCTGGAACGTCTCATTTTTGTACAGACCAGGCAAAAGTAGCCTTGTGCAGATGTTTTCATTTCACATACACACACACACACCAGTACTCACAAAATACCAGAGGGCACGTTAGGGTAGAAATCAAATTATAAAAGGTAGATGCTTCCTGCTGGATTACCATCTGTTTATTGGCAAGCTTCATTGACAGCATAGCTCTTGGGTATCAGAACAAGTCCTTTAAAGATGGACTTCAATTTGCAAAGGGAAGCTGGTCAAGCGTCTTGCTTCTAACATCTCAAGGACATTATCTTTATGATTGTTGAAAAGTCAAAAACACGGATAGATTTAGGTTTCTGTGCCTGACCTTCAATTCCCATTAAAGCTCGCTCAGGAAAACCAAGAAGCTTATGTTGCATTCTTTCTCGTTGTATTCTTACATAGGTACTTAAAAACAAAAGCATTAAAATGCTTCAGATTACTCTGCTTGAAAACATCTTAGCAGGTTTAGTTCTTTTTTCTTTTGGCAAAGAGTACCTCAGCAGTTTACAAGCCTTGGGTTGAGGGGGGGGGCTATCTCCTCAAAAACAGTTCATTTAACATCATGCCCCTCCCCTAAAGCAGAAAGGCAGCACCAGAAAGCTCTAAAATCCTCTGTATGTTTATTTAATATCATCACATGCAATGAGACTCCTGGAATAAAGACTGTTTAAGATCTAAGAATCCGGTTGTTTTCTAAAATATCATTGTATCCAGGGATGAAATCCAGCAGGTTCCGACAGGTTCTGGAGAACCAGTAGCGAAAATTTTGAGTAGTTCAGAGAACCGGCAAATACCACCTCTGGCTGGCCCCTGTGTGGGGTGGGAATGGAGATTTTGCAATATCCTTCCCACAGGAGTGGGGAGGGAATGGGGATTTTGCAGTATTCTTCCCCTGCCAAGCCCACCAAGCCACACCACGCCCACCAAGCCATGCCCACAGAACCAGTAGTAAAAAAATTTGAATTTCACCACTGGTCATATCCTAAGGTAGTTGCACCCTTCTTTTCATATATTCCCCACTATAGAAACAGTACATACACATACATGCATATCTAGCATTCATATAGGTCAGTGTTTCTCAATCTTGGAAGCTTGAAGATGGGTGGACTTCAACTCCCAGAATCCCCCAGCCAGCAGCTGGCTGGAGGATTCTGGGAGTTGAAGTCCACCCATCTTCAAGCTACCAAGGTTGAGAAACACTGATATAGGTGCTCCTCTGAGCTCAGACAAAGGGCCTGCATCTTTCTTCATATTGAATTCTACTGTATAGTGCAATATTAATGCAATATTAATGCAATATCAGGGGTTTTCAATTCAATTGTATAGAATGTGAAGGATGTGTGTTTGTGTTTTATTTTTATCATTATAATGTACACTGAAGATGGCATTTAATTTCGTTGTACGAGGTGCAATAACAATAAAGTAAACTAAACTAAACTGAAGAAAGAAAAACAGTGGCCAGCCATGGATGAATATATACCCTCACGTCCTCTATTGTTAGATATCTCTGTTGTTTTCTCTGATGGAAAAAGAGCCAGCCTTCTTTTTCATGGTTTGTTTGCTTCTTTTTTCTTTTTTTTTTTTTACTGGAGAGTCTTCTTTAACTGAATAACGATGGAAATTTACCCTCGTGTTTGAACAAGAACGAGCCACTTGTCAGGCCTTGATGTGCTAAATGGAAAGTTTTGCAAGATGAATCTGACCTACTCGACGATTATTCTCGTTCCCTTTTCTCATAAATTATCAAAATTGAGGCGTTTAAATATGAAGTAGTGGAAGCCTCGTGAAGAAGTCTGGTTTAATGTATGTTGCATGTATCTTCTGGGAGAATTTTTAAAAGTAAGCAACCAAAATCATGTTGATTCATGAAAGGGGAGAAATTCAAAATTCAATAAAAAGTAATGTTTTCATTAAGTCCAACCATACGCACAAAAGAATGCACAAATTATCAGTTTCTCCAAAAAGTCTGGTTATAGCTAGCATTGGGGGGGGGAGGGGTGATGGAGAGCCTGTTCCTAATGTCACCTAACACCAGTGGTGAAATCCAGCCAGATCTATCCGGTTTGCGTGATCTGGTAGGGCCGGTGGCAGGAGGCTCCACCCACCTGCTCACTTGCCCAGACATCATGACATCTTGTTTTTGACCCTCTGCACATGCGCAGAAATCTCTGTGCATGTGTGGAGAAGGTGCGTGCAAGCGTAGCAAGCAAGTGCACGCTCCCATTTGCGATCCAGTAGCGAAGTAAGTGCATTTTACTCCTGCACCTAACACCAACCAGGCATTCAATCCACAGCTCCCATTTTGAATCTGACTTGCATGGATGAAATGCCTTCCCTAATTTGGGAACTTTACTGCTTCTTTCCCATTCTGTTTTGCTTTGTTTTATTTATTTATTTATTTATTTATTTATTTATTTATTTATTTATTTATTTATTATTAGATTTATATACCGCCCTACTCCCTACAATATATTTAATTGTTGAAATTAAAACAGATGCTCTAGACAACAATAGTGGCCAATAACATCATTTTGGAAGCAGAAATATGGCCAATGTTATTAATTCCCCAGTTCGGATTATAGAGTCTGGCAACGCCTGATACCCACCCCCTATCTTCTATTCCTGGAAATAAGTTCAGGAAAAACATAATTTTCTGTTCGTTCTTCCAGCTAACCTGCTTATTGTGCAGATGCTTCAGAGGGAGGGAGCCCGCTCCTCTCCTTGTAACTAGCGCTCAATCAATATGGCTATGTTAGCAAGCCAAAGCACTAGATCTTCTGGGAAATGTATTTTTCTGGGATAGGTTGGACGATTATGGCAGAGTACAAATCATTTCAATATGCTGAACATTAGAAGTCCCCATTTAGGAAGAGGTAATGATTAAAAAAAGGGATGCGGTGGCTCAGTGGCTAAGATGCTGAGCTTGTCGATCAAAAGATTGGCAGTTTAGTGGTTCAAATCCCTAGTGCCGCGTAACGGGGTGAGCTCCCATTACTTGTCCCAGCTTCTGCCAACCTAGCAGTTTGAAAGCAGGTAAAAAATGCAAGTAGAAAAATAGGGACCACCTTTGGTGGGAAGATAACAGTGTTCCATGCACCTTTGGCATTTAGTCATGCCGGGCACATGACCATGGAGACGTCTTTGGACAGCACTGGCTCTTCAGCTGTGAAATGGAGATGAGCACCATCCCATAGAGTTGGGAACAACTAGCACATACCTGTGAGGGGGACCTTTACCTTTACCTTTAATGATTATTTGAAGTGAATAGGGAAGGGAAATGTTGCCATTAGGATGGAAACTTCAGTGAGTATTGCAAGAACATAGACAAATACGGAGAATCCAAATTAATAACATGCCAATTTTAACCTGATTTGAAGTCCTGGTTTTTGGACAGTTACATGACTGGAATAATCTTGCCTGAATAATCTCTACTGAATAATCTTGCCTATTAGGGAAAAGAGGTTGAACCTCCAGAATCAGTAGGCTAACACCATATTTTATTTTATTTCCCCCACCCCACCCCCCAAAATAAATATCAAGATCTATCATGGGATATGAACTGCTTATGAAGATATTCAAGGCAACAAATAGCATGCATTAAAAGCTTTGGTTACATTCTACTCCTCAGGGGTACAATGCACCATTGTAGAAATGACACAATGTCCTGTGGTTTTCTCACAATGGGAGCGTTGTACAATTGTCCGTGAATATTCAGAAGTGTTTGGCTGGTTAACACACAGACCTTACAAATATTCTTACATATTTATTTAAATCCAGAAGGCCTGGTTTCAATTCTGTTATAAGCTAACACAAGGTAATGTATACAGGCAAAGGACGGTGGGATTTTCAGTGACTAAAGTCTACTACATTCCTACAGTTTGGATGTGTTCCTTGAATTGAAGATGGTAGAAAAAGACCAAAAATGGAACTTTACATATAAATAAGAATTAGTCCTGTGGTCATCTTTTCTATTTAATATTGGAATAAACCACTCCTGTTCAAAACAAAACAACTGAACCTTGATCAGCAGCCCCACCAGAAATACGTTCAAAGAGCATCTTTATGAGAATAATAGAATGTATTCCCTTTACACTGTGTTTTGGGGTATTTGTATCCTACTCTCACCTGCTAAATCCCATCACTCAGAGCCCCCAGTGGATGGCAAGCAGCAATCTTCTGACAGCAATACTGCTGAGACGTGAAGTATTACATTTCTGATATGGTCAGGATACTGGAGCAACCCTTGTTTCAAATAACTTGTCTCAGTCCATTACTCAGTTATTGGAGAGTGATGTCTCCAGACAGGCAAACATCTTCCAATGGTCCTCGGATGGTCAATGCCGTAAGAAATAGAAGCAGCCAAAATTCTAATAACTTTACCTTGGTTTGGAATAAGGAGGAGAGGGCAAAGTTCATATTGCCAAAGTCACATTCATTTCATATTGCGAGTCAACTTTTTTCGGTTGACACAACGGTTTAGCAGCAAGGAGAATGACTATTTGCTCAGCCCCAAGGAGATGATCTCATCTGAGATTGATTTTGCCATTGTTCCACACAAGGAACGGCTTCTTTCCAATAGGGAGCTTCAATGCAGCAGAGATAACCAGTACAGAGGAGGTCCATGGCAATTCAAACAGAGCTGAGAACGCTCAAGGCTTTCAGGCACAAGGTTGCATGTTTTGGCCCATAGCCAAAAGCATGGACAGCTTGTATAATTGCTAGAGAGAAGAAAGAAGAGAAGAATAAAACTGTATGCCTTAAGAAGAGTTCAGTGGGATGATGTCTATTATGTGGTAGAGAGCAAAGATAAATGGCTTCCCCACCGCTGCACCCCTGGAGCAAATATCCTTTACCCTAAGGAGCACCTGAGGGTAGGACTAGAAGTAAAGGATGGAAGATTATCAAAGATCCAACCTAGGATTAAGGAGAAATTTCCGATCAGGGAGAACAATTAATCAGTGGAATGGTTTCCCTCCAGAAGTTGTGAATGCTCTGTCAGTGGAGGATTTTAGGAAAAGATTGGATAGCCATTGGTCTGGAATGGTATGTGATCTCCTGCCTGAGCCAGGGGGATGGACTAGAAGACCTCCAAAGTCCCTTCCAACTCTGTTATTCTGTATGCTGTAAGGCAAAATGGCCTGGAACACTTGGATCAAGGGCTTTGTGGCCTGTGTCATTCTTTTCTTCCCACCACCCTTCGGTGGTTGCTACCAATCATGTTTTATCCTCCTGGTCAAGAAAATCTGGTGGGTGGGACCCAGGGGTGAAATCCAAATTTTTTTACTACCGGTTCTGTGGGTGTGGCTTGGTGGGTGGGTGTGGTTTGGTGGGCATGGCAGGGGAAGGATACTGCAAAATCTCCATTCCCACCCCACTCCAGGGGAAGGATACTGCAAAATCCCCATTCCCTCCCCACTCCTGGGGGAAGGATATTGCAAAATCTCCATTCCCACTCCACTCTGGGGCCAGCCAGAGGTGGTATTTGCTGGTTGTCCGAACTACTCAAAATTTCCGCTACCGGTTCTCTAAAACCTGTCAGAACCTGCTGGATTTCACCCCGGTGGGACCTCTGAAAACTGAGCCACCTCTAAGCACAGAGACTGCTGATTCAAAAGAGCCAGGGCTTCAATATGTATTCCCTACTTATTTATTACAGCTTCCCTAAGTCACCATCAATTTAATTCATCTTTGTTGTTGTTTTCCTCACTGAAAATGGCTTTCCTGCCTGTCCTCCTTTGTTGGGCTCCTCTCTACACCCTGCCTCTGCCAGCATGCTGGGAAACAAGATACGTCTGACACAGTGAAGGCTTTCCTTCTCAAACTTCTGACACACATACCCGTTACTGAGCAACAGCGGACGTGGCCCAGGGTGAGGTGAGAGAAAGAGTCAGTTATTCCATGTGTTTAAAGGAGCCCTGTGCCAGAAGGTGGAGCAGGAAGGAGCAGTTGAGATCCTATCTGATGCCTAGTGTTTCTTCAAGAAGTCTTTGACAGTGCCAGCTCTGGAAAACACATAACAGGGTGCATTTTCTCTGTCTAAGAATGGATAGATACTTTGATGCATTGATTCCTGGCCCTTTTCAGACAGAAACCCTTCAGTTTAAAGTATTCAATGGAACTCTGTAACCGTCTCATCTGCCAAATTAGCACTAGCTATCATCCAAACTATCCTATCCTATCCTTAAAAGTGAAAATTAGGTCTTTGGGGTTGTGCTGAATTCCTATTATTAATATTGTTTGTGGCACAGTCAGCCAGATGCTTACATTGGATTTGGCATTTTTAATCTACCTATCGAGTCCTTCCCAAAAACCTGGGCTAAAGATATTGTTGCAGGTTGTAAGCTGTTCCAAATAAAGCTGCCTTCTGCAATTCACTGGTGGTGATTTTGTCAATGCTGATTGTGTTCAAGTGGTGTTCCAGTTATTTAGGGATTACATTCAAGGCACATGTTACTACTGGTACTATCTTTGCTTTCTTTTGCCACAGTCATTCTATTTCTATTTGTAGATCTTTGTATGCATTTATTCTTAAGGTTTGGTCTTGTGCAGCCAGAATTAGACCCTCTGTCTCTTTCTTCAACTTTCCTGTTCTTAGCTATTGTCAGGTCTTGTTATCTGTTTCATCACTTTTTTAATGTAATTGCTTTACCTTGCCATACCTCTTTTCTCTTCTTCATTTGGTTTTTCGTGCAGGCTAATTTGGTTTCTCTGCTACTTGGTAAGCTTTCCTGGTATATTAGCTTCAGTGAGTCTTCTTCACTGTCCTTCAGATATTCTTCCAAAGCCTTTCTTTTCCCCCAATATTCCACACCCACCTATTTTCCTTGGTATGTACAGTCTGTAATATCGCTGTGGGGATGAAGGGAATGATTCATTGCCATTATTTTTCTGATCTTCCTATCGTGAACTTTCAGTTCTGCTTGAATCAAGTCCACCATTCCAGCAACTTGGAATTGCCCAGGTGTTAATTGCCTTGATGGTACTTCCTCAACTGAATTTGAGTTAATAATCTTCTTTATACTCTCATGATGTATTGCCCTCTAATCTTCTTCTTGACTTCAGTGTGCTTGTTTTTGTCAGCTGGAAGGATGCCCAGTTCTTGATGTTATTTCCATAGAGTATCTTGATTCCTTCAGTTTTCACAATTTTTTTTCCCTCTGTTGAGGGTAAGGGTGGCACATTTCTGAAGTCCAAATTCCATTGCAATTTCTTGGCTATATACAGTATATGGACAGCGTTGAACAGTGATTCTATTTCAGGTGGTATTGTTCTATATAACGTCAGATCATCCATGTAAAGGAGGTCAGTTAGCCTGACAATTGTTTTTGATGTTTGATAACCATGGCTTGACTGTCAAGTATTGCCAACAGAGAAATCAGTGCAATGACAAGCAGTAGTGGTGATTGTGACTCTCCTTGGAAGATTCTTTTTTGATATTACATGATGGCCATGAGTGGTTTCAGGTCAGTCAGTAGTTTCAACCAAATACCATCTTCATTCAAGGCTGACAATTTCTTGATTTTCTGTTACTTCTGATTCTGGATGTTGTTCTTTCCAGAACTGGTGCGTTCTTTTCATATATTCTGATGGACTTGATTTGTAATAACAGGTCATTATTTCTTTGTTTCCATTCATTGTATATTTGCAATGGGTAAACAACTTTTCTCCCAGTAGTACTGCAGCTGCAGGTCCCAATTGCTCATCCAACAGTCCTGAATCCCATTTGTCACCAGATGTCCAGGAACTCCAATATCTAGCGCTGTCCATGTTGGCCAAGGGAACAAGTAATCTAATGTGGATTTCTATAAATTACATCTCACCATATTGTTTATGGAAGAGCCTGCCTTCATCTGGCTCCTCTGATGAGACCTGTCCAGTACAATTGAAACTCTGATATGACTCTCATCTTCCTCAGAGCACACAAGCCCCCAAAACTCCCTATTATTATTGTTATTGTGGTGGTTGTTCAAAACAAAGACCATAAGAGATTCTTCTGTTTACAAAAAGGTTAAAATATGTACTTCTACCTATGTTTAAGAGTCCTGTTTCTTTCTAAAATGTATTTCCCTTTTATTTCTTAAAAAATACAAATGCAGATAACTAGCCCTGCTATATTTGTTACATTTTGAGTGATCAATGATTTCTTAACATATGCTCCTGTTTTTTACAATATATTTTCCAGACTGTGATTTTTTACAGGTATTCTTTTGCTTTAAAAAAGTGTGGGATCTTCTGTCCACTGGAGTACATCTGTTAGTAATATAGTGTGTGAGCCACATGGATTAATTCATTTTTTTTCCAGCAAAGTTCACGTCTGTTTAGTTTTGCTAATTTAAATAGCTAGGTTCCTGGCATGAAGTTCTTCTCTGATTTTTTTTTAGCTTTGTCAAACAGTGGCCTCAAGGGTGTTTATTCATCAAAATGTCCAAATGTACCAGACAAATTAGCTGAATGAAATGATTGAACCGCCTGTGCCAAAGTACAAATTCTGATTTGATGGGTGAAAGTTTGTAGCCAAGCCTTGTGATGTCATGCCACAAATCACCATAGCACAAAGAAAGACAAGATGCAAGTCAGAAAGAACTCAACAATTAGTCAGAGTCTCTAAATATGAACATAATTTGCAAGTTACATTGGCCCTAGTTTTAGTAATAACTGGGTAATCTATTGCTGAAAAAGGATGATTTGCAGATACCAACACCTCACTGAACAGCTCAATCACCAATGCTGAATAAAGGGGGCACAGCATCATCACTTGTAAATTAAGATCCCTGATGACCATTTCACACATGACCTCTTCACCACTTGAGGTTGACTGTGAGATTGCTCTCACTAGGATTAGAAGTTGCACTAAGTGAACCGAGTCCAAAGAGAAAAATGCAACAAACAGAAAGGTGTCATCAAAATCAAGATTTAGAACAGACATCAGAGGCTTTGTTGTTTCTCAGCAATTGCTAAAAGTGTATCTTTAACAGAGGCTTATAAATAATCGATGCATCTAAGTTTGTGTCTTGAAGATCTGTTTCTTCTTGCAAAGTACTTCCCTTCCTGAGTGTGATTCAGAGAGCAGAATATTGACTTTAAGCAGATGTAATAAAAGGTTTTAGCCTTATAAGGCTCATGTTCTTGATTTACAAGTGATAAATAGAATATTAAGCACAAATTTTAATCTATTTATCTTTATAACACTATATATTGCATACTGCTGAGTAATGTGAGCAACACCTAACTCAGGGGTGAAATCCAGCAGGTTCTGACAAGTTCTGGAGAACCGGTAGTGGAAATTTTGAGCAGTTTGGAGAACCGGTAGTGGAAATTTTAAGTAGTTCGGGGAACTGGCAAATACAACCTCTGGCTGGCCCCAGAGTGGGGTGGGAATGGAGATTTTGAAGTATCCTTCCCCTGCCACATCCACCAAGCCACGCCCATCAAGCCACGCCCACAGAACCGGTAGTAAAAAAAATTGGATTTCACCACTGCCCTAACTCCACCCCAATAGAAACCTAACCTATCCTCCTAAGGAAGGCAAAGAAAGATTTGTGGTTCAGGATGACAGGATCTGTTTTAAAGAATCGTCACAAGAACTTCATAACTCCAGTTTTCTCATCATAACATCTTCCTGATGTATTTGGGCTGGGAATTCTGCGATTGAACATCTCAGCTAAATTGGATGCTGGATCAACTCATTATGTATAGAAATCATACCTATTAATAATCATATTACATTTATTTTTAAAGTCTCCACAATTATCATGGCTGCACTAGTGACCCACTCCTAATTTAAAAGCCTTCTATTAACTAGATGGAGGCAGGGAGTGATTAGGTTTTAAGGTTAGCTGTAGGCTTATAATATGGATGAATTTACCTATTCTTTTTTTAAAAAATTATAGTCATCAGATGACAGGCAGTAACAGTTCACAGCTGGTAACCAGTCGAAATGACACTGCTGATTATTAATCATCCCAAGCAACTATACATACTCAAGTTATAACTATAATTATTAGAAGACATGTGATTTTAGCTGTCCTTTGTTTGGGTTTCATTATTTCATCTCCTCAGTCAGAGATCAACAGAACATGAGATCTGGATTTATTATAATACCTTGTTCATAAAAGCCAAAGCTGCATGCAGTATGCATTAGTTATTCTATTATATTTGAATTGTTCAATTCAGAATCAAATAGAAGATACAATAAGAAAATAGAAGGGCAATTGGTTTTCTTTTTTCTTTTCTTTTTAATTCTTGCAGCTCTCCAATACTTCTTGACTAGACCATGACATGAGATAAAACATGAAAGCCTCTATCTGCCTCAGCATGGAAAACCCAGGTGAGCTGCCCTTCGCATTCTGTTGTTGTAAATAAGAGTTATATTGTACCATTAAATTATCAATCTATTACCCAGTCTCCTTTGCATTAAACTAACATCATAGCTTGAAACCTGCAAGCTGGACCCCATAGGAAACTAAATACACCTCGGTATAATTAGCGATTACAGCTTTGTCACTCGATAATAGATGATGTGACCATACATGATTTATGCAGCAAGGAGACAGCTTTGTATGTGGCTGCAATGTGACGTCGATGTCTCTTTACGTGTTTCTACTACAAGGGGCAGGAGCTTAATGAGGAGGTTTGTCATTTTAGATGTTGTTCTGTCGTTTTAGACATCTACTTAGCTACATGCTCATTAATATGCCTTTCAAACAGACCAGCGAGTCCTTCAAGCTAGAATGTCTCCTAGGCAAGCAAGGCCAAATGCCTAATATTTCTAATTCAAACCAAGCAAGGTGGACTACTAAATGAAAGACACAAAATGGGAAGGGAGAAAAGGAGGGAGGGAGGGAGGGAGGGAGGGAGGGAGGGAGGGAGGGAGGAAGGAAGGAAGGAAGGAAGGAAGGAAGGAAGGAAGGAAGGAAGGAAGGAAGGAAGGAAGGAAGGAAGGAAGGAAGGAAGGAAGGGACTGATGTGGAGAAGGCAAAAATATATTCCTGGAGCATACCCAGGTTCCCACTATTCAAAGAATTATCAGGGAAGGCACCATGACATACAAGTAATGTTCCAGGCTCTCTTTTTTTATTAATTCATTTTATCTGCAGCCCATCATGCATTTGCTACTACCCTGTCTGCTGTATGCTGATCATGACCACTAGCAGATCACAGATATAATGCTGGATAACAACTGAGTCACTGGGAAAAGCTTACATTGTCCTTCCCTGTTGACTTTCTAAAGGATAGAATAGCTGACTGATAAAGAGTCTGAGAGGGAAGGGGTGGGCATTGGCTAGGCATAAGAGGGGTTGTGGGCCTGCTTCTGCTAAGCCAAGAGTTTTCTAAGGAACCTTGAGGATAAAGGAGAGCAAGTCAGGGTTATCCAAACATACATTCACCCTCAAAATCCCTCTTGAATGTATGCTGAGCTCTTTGGAGCAAGACTCAATAGAAGACATGTGCCTCTTCCTACGAGTATATATTAAGATGCTGGAGAAAGGAAGATAGTATAAGATACTGGTGCTAAGCAACCAGTAAGCCCCCTCAAAGTAGGTGCCAATAATGATCTCTTACAGTACACTCTCAAGGGCTTTTGTCACATTACAGTCAACAAGAAATGCTTAGAGCACTTCTGGAGGAAGACAAAGAGTGAGGCCAACGAAACACAGGTGGGAGCTTATATTAGGACATACCTTGTGGCAATAAGAGCAATGAAGTATACTTACATCTCCATCCTTACTGCAGTTGTAGATAACTTCCCAGAGGCCCCTCCTGGGTAAGGAGGAGCTGGGGGAGCCCTTGCAGGGTTGCTGTGAGGAATATTCTCAGCGCCTTTCAGATAAGGTTACACAACTTTGCTCAGAGATGGACTCTGGTTGGAGACAGATGCCTCAGAAGTAGCTGGGACACACGTCTCAATCCTGTTATCTGGAAGGAGTTGAAGACAATTAGTCATGGCAAAGTGAACAGTGTCCCCATGGCTGTATTTGGGTGCTGAATGAGTCCCTTTCCTGTTTGGCCAAGGTCTCCCAGGAAACGGCATGCAGTTGGGTTCAGGAATAGTTAATGCCTCTTTGCAGAAAGAGGTGCTACTGTCTACCTTGAAAGAGGAAGTCATGTACCCCCTTCTCGAGAGGCCATACAGGTAGTCCTCAACTTACGACCACAACCTGAGCCCAAAATTTCTGTTGTTAAGTGAGGCATTCGTTGAGTGAATTTTGTCCCATTTTGCAACCTTTCTTGCCTCAGTCGTTAAGTGAATCACTGCAGTTGTTAAGTTAGTGGCACAGTTGTTAAGTGAATCTGGCTTCCCCGTTGACTTTGCTTGTCAGAAGGTTGCAAAAGGAGATCACCTGAACCCAGGACACTGCAACTGTCATAAATGTGAACCAGTTGCCAAGAATCTGAATTCTGATCACATGATTACGGGAATGCTGAAACGGTTGTGTGAAAAATGGTAAGTCACTTTTCTCAATGCTGTTATAACTTTAAATCAGTGGTGAAATCCTTTTTTTTTTACTACCAGTTCTGTGGGCGTGGCTTGGTGGGCGTGGCAGGGGAGGGATATTGCAAAATCTCCATTCCCACCCCACTCTGGGGCCAGCCAGAGGTGGTATTTGCTGGTTCTCCAAACTACTCAAAATTTCTACTACTGGTTCTCAAGAACCTGTCAGAACCTGCTAGATTTCACCCCTGCTTTAAATGGTCACTAAACGAGCTGAGGACCACCTGTATTTTTACCTGCAGCAGTTTCAGACAGCTTTTATCCAGCGTCCAACCTACCCTTTTTAGGTTTAGAGGGGCTTTGATTAAGCAGATTATTGGGACCCTTTTTAATCTAGATTCAGGTTGGGATACGGTACAAAGATGGCATTGGTCTCCCCTGCAGATGACTTCTGGAGAGCTCAGGATGATGGTGTTGCAACCTCCAGGTTCTCCTGAATCTCTCAGCAACTTTCAACACCATCAACCGTTTATTTATTTGTTTGTATCCTGCCTTTATTATTTTTACAGATAACTCAAAGCATTGAATTCGATACGCCTATCTCCTCCTATTTTCCCCACAGCAACAACTCAGTGAGGTGAGCTGAGAGAGAGCAACTAGCCCAAAATTACCTAGTTGGCTTTCATGCTGAGGCAAGGCATGAACCCACAGCCTGCTACTTTGGTGCCTTCACATTAGGTCAAACCAATGCATCTTTCTGAATTGGCTTCAGGATTTGGGAGTGGGGGACCTTATATTACAATGATTTTCTTCCTTCCTATGTACCTGGTTCCAGCCGGTGTTAGTGGGGAGGGAAAGGTCAAGACTTTAGGGTCAAGAATATGAGATGCCTCAGAGTTTGAGCCTTTGCCTCTCCTCTTTAACACATAATCACAGGCCCATGGTCATAGTGACCGCAACAGTTTTCCAAAATGTTTGGAACACCCCTATTTTTAGAAATGGACTGTTCCGGTTGTGAATAGCTTTTGTTTTCACGCATCACACTTGCATGAGTTATTTGGTGTTTTCTGTAGTGGCATTTTAATTTGAGTTGTGGTCATTTTGACCACAGATCAGAGGTGGGTTTCAGCAGGTTCTGACCAGTTCTGGAGAACCGGTAGCAGAAATTTTGAGTAGTTTGGAGAACCAATAAATACCACCTCTGACTGACCCCACCCCCAACTATTCTCTGCCTCCCGACTCCCAGCTGATTGAAAGGAAATGGGGTTTTGCAGTATCCTTCCCCTGGAGTAGGGAGGGAATAGAGATTTTACAGTATCCTTCCTCTGCCACGCCTACCAAGCCATGCCCACCAAGCCATGCCCACAGAACCGGTAGTAAAAAATTTTGAATCCCACCACTGCCGCAGATCTTTGTTAACATGTATTTTTTTATAATATCGGGGCCACGTCTTCTGTCAAAAAGGGTGCGATTTGGTGATCCAAACTTCAAAGAAACTGTTCTAGCATGGTATGAAGAAGCAGAGAGTGATCTGAGTGAGGTGGAATTGGATTGCAATGAAAAATTTATATTGGACGATGAGGAACCCGCCGCCCCCACTGATCTGACATCAGCGATGATGAAGCTCGCAATGAAATTGATAACCAGGTACAATCTATGTCGTGCAATAATTTCTATGGCAAGAACAAATTCAAATGATCTTCTGCACCTTTTGGAAGCAATAGATCACAATATTGTAGTGCAATTACCTGGACTACGGACAGCAACTAGAGCAGTCATTATGACCTCATGTCTGTAATAGCGTAGCCGGAATAGTACGTCTGTGATTAAGGGTTAACATCTACGTGAAACCATTAGGGGAGATCATCTGACAGAATGGGGTATCCGATCCACCCTAACTGGACAAGGAATGCTGTTGCCATGCTGGATGAGTTTCTAGAGGCTGTTAAGAGTCTAGATGGAAAAATCAGCTTCAACTCAACTCTGGCAAGACAGAGTGGCTCTAGAGTTCAGGCCCAGGTGCAGAGGTGGATTTCAGCAGGTTCTGACCAGTTCTGGAGAACCGGTAGTGGAAATTTTGAGTAGTTCGGAGAACTGGTAGTAAAAATTCTGACTGGCCCCGCCCCCATCTATTTTCTGCCTCCCAAGTCCCAGCTGATCGGGAGGAAATGGGGATTTTGCACTAACCTTCCCCTGGAGTGGGAAGGGAATTGAGATTTTACAGTATCCTTCCCCTGCCTTGCCCACCAAGCCAAGCCATGCCCATCAAGCCACACCCACAGAAATGGTAGTAAAAATTTTTGAAACCCACCACTGCCCAGGTGATAGTCCCCCTATAAATCTGACAGAATGACATTTCTCGTTTGAACTGGTGCACAATTTGGGAGCCTTCTTAGACTCACAGAGACTGTTTGTTACTAGCTGTGGCTAGGGAAGCCTTTATACAGGAGCGTCTTATGCACCAATTGGCTGGGCTCCTGGACCGGGAGGCTTCGTTCATGGTCACTCATGTCTCATTTCCTGTTTGGATTACTGCAACCCACTCTACATGGGGCTGCCCTTAAAAAACACCTGGAAGTTAGAACTGTTCCAGAAGGTGGCAATGATGGGAGCCCATAGTTTATGCACATACAGTAGGAGGAGGCGTGGCTGGCATTGGGCAATACGGTGTGGATTCTGGGGCTCCAGGAGAACACCAATATCCCAGCTGATTTTGGGGATCCCCAGGGATCATAGCTGTCTTGTGGAGACAGCGAAGAAAGAAGATGCTGGCTGGCATGGATAGGGAATGAGCAAGTTCCCTAAAGTGCCGGCATTAGTCTTCGATCTGTCGGTGAAGGAAGGCAGCCATTAAGGAGCTGTCACAAGCCAGAACGCCCACGATCAGAAAGAGGGAATGTCAGAGCGGTAATTGAACGGACCCTGTTATTTATGGGACTGCCTTTCCCTAAGAAATCTTCCCGTCCTATCAGGGTGGGCATACTCTTAGCCCCCTCCTTTACATATTGTCATCTTATGGGACCTAGGAAACATGCCCTATGGAACATCCTCCCCCCCACTGAGGTTTGTCAGGCCCCCACCTTTTTAACCTTCTGAAAAACTCTTTTAAGAACTGCCTTTTTTCCCCCAAGCAGTGAGATAGGGTGAAATTGATGAGATAAAGCTGTTGTGAACTGTTGTGAGCTGCATGTGATGGTATAGCTGTGGTGCCAGGATTTTGGTTCAGTTTGAACACTTGTGGTTTTAATACAGGTAGTCCTTGACTTACAACAGTTCACTTAGTGAACTGTTACAATGGCACTGAAAAAAGTGACTTATGACCATTTTTCACACTTACGACCGTTGCAGTATCCCAATGGTCATTCGAATGCTTAACTACTGATTCACATTTATGAAGGTTGCAGTGTCCTGGGGTCATGTGATCACCTTTTGTGACCTTCTGATAAGCAAAGTCAATGGATTCACTTAACAACAGTGTTACTAATTTAACAACTGCAGTGATTCACTTAACAAAAGTGGTAAGAAAAGTCATAAAATGGGATAAATTCACTTAACAAACGTTTCACTTAGTGACATAAATTTTGGGCTCAATTGTGGTCGTAAACTCAAGGACTACCCATACTTTTATTGACTCTAGATGTCGCTTTATCTTTTCGGTTCCAAGTCCTGCGGAGTTTGATGCAAGATGGGCAGTTATGTAAGTGTTTTAAATAAATAAATTCCCCCTATGTGTGAAAAGCAGCTGACTTCACTCCCAACTTTCACAGGGCAGAGAGAAAGTAGGACTGTGTCCCTCTCTTTAGGTTCAACCACTTTCACCCGTGACCACATGTGGCCAAATATACGGAAACAAATAGTTCCTTTTGCAATTCTAGTGAGCAAAAACAGTCTGTGGGTCTGTCAGCCCTGAAGGGCTTTCTATAAATAACATTTTAACATAGCTGGAAATCTGAAGTGGTTCACAGCTTCTGCTACTGGTCTTTTTTGTCCTTGCATCTGGATTTTTCCCCCACTCCATACTGCTGTCACAGCAGAAAGTTACCATACCTGCTCAAACTGCAATGCTTTCCAAATACACAAAGGGCACAAACACCACACCCAGGACTGATTCATCTGACAGGATTAAAAAAAAAGTTGCCTGAATAGAAAAGAACCTAAGGATTCCCAAATGGAATGAAACTGTGGCCCACCTAGAATAATACATCAAGCAGGTGCTTTCGATAGTTTAGAAGCAGAGTATGGTGGTGAATTAGGTCAGACACCTAAGATTTTATCTCCAACACCTAGGATTAAAAATCTACTATCCTGTTTCCCCGAAAATAAGACATCTCCTGATAATAAGCCCAATCTAGCTTTTGAGCGCATGTGCTAAAATAAGCCTCCCCCCCGAAAATAAGCCCTCCCCAAAAATATTTAAACACAGAACTGGAAATCAGGTATGACGGCAAGAGGAGCCCCATCTTGCTCCATGCGCCCCAAAATAATAAAATCTCCCTGAAAATAAGGCCAAGCACTTATTTTGGGGTTCAAAAAACATAAGACAGGGTCTTATTTTCAGGGAAATGCGGTATCTTGTACATGAAAGGCTTCATTTTTACTACAATAGCAAATAGGAGACACAATTTCTTCGGATAATTGTTGGCAAATAAAGCAGCTACTCAGGATGGTTAGCAAAGTTAATTTATATTAACAAATCATATAACTGAAGCTCTAGCCCAATCCTAGGGACCCCAATTCGTTGCAACAACAGAACGAAGCGCCTCAAACAGTCCTCAAAGTTGCAGAAGAATCAATCCCAGAACTGATAGATGAAACTGGCACAAAAAAACCCCCAAAACCCTGAGATATTCACAATGGATGATATTGACATTTTTCTAACTTTACAGTTCTGGATAGGATCCCTCCTCAGCTGTGAGCTTGAGTAAATAAATTCTGAAAAGATTCTGCAAAGTGTGAGAAATAGAGCACATAATTAGCAGGGCAAATCAGGCACTGAGTGTAGCCCTATAAAATTGCCTAACTAAAAGATATTTCCTTGAAAGTGAGTCCTGCCGCCTTAGATGTGATGCTGTTCTGCAGGCTGAGCTGGTAAAGCAATCCTGGGAGTGACTCATCTGAGCAAGCCAGAAGCTTTAATTACAAATACCAAACGCTCAGCCTGCCCTTTGCATCCAGGGTGTTTGTTTTACTGTCAGCTGATTGCAGAGTGCCAGCTTGCCTGGAGATGCCTTCCTCTTCCTCTGTCTCTCATGTGGTCATGCCCCCTCCAGTGGATCCATGGTGAAGTGCAGCCTTTGTTTGCCGAGCTGCTTCCTTAGCTGTGCCTTAGGAAGGAGTAGACAAGAAAGGAAAGGGTGGGTGTTTTTCTGCTTTGAAAATGAATTTCAGAAGCTGGGCTGAACTTAAAGCTTTGAACATCTTAAACCTTAGGAGTGCCTGATGCTCTCATTCTTCTATCTTCTGCATCCAGCTAACTGCAAAACCAGATTATGCATCGCTAGGGATCGTCTGCCCATATGGTCCCTCAGCTCTCTTCATTACTGACACTGCAAATATTCAGAGGAATTCATGCAGAACAGGGTTGGGCATTCTTAACACAGACTATTTTTGTGCAGAGTTATATACTCCAGACTTGGGTGTAATTATTTTAATTCTAGATTTCTAGATACCATCACAAATCCTTGGAGCACATTCCCCATTTCTTTCTTTAGCTTTGATCTCTAGCACTTCATCTGAGGCTTATTTTGGTTTTATGTGTTAAAGCTCCTTGTTTATAGGTTCTGCTTATTTCTAATTTAGTCAAGGAATAACAATGTCTTTTCAGTGACTCCTTTCCATTGTCTTTGTGAGTAACCTCTTTCATTCAAAGTGGGGGAACTTTAATTATTGAGTACAGACACAGACATACATCAAAATAGCCATGAAACTACGGTAATATATAGCCCACCTTCTATAAAGGAACCAAACACATTGGAGCAATGAAGAGGTTATTTGTTACAAATTAACTTTTGATTAAGGGTCAAAAGAGTAGGGGTCTTGGTTTTGGGGAAGGACAATGCTGCGTAATATTGCATTACATTAATTATATGTAGCATCCTTATTTAATATCACTTTATTTCCTTTCTCATATACAAACACATACACATGCACATACATACATATGCAATCTCATTAACACTGAGGGGCTCTGATGTCAGGGAGCTATGAAATCTACAGAGACAACCATGGTTTAAATTGATCTAGTGGTCAAACAATATGGGAAGTGGTATGAGTTTTTTTATGCAGCAAAAGGCACAGTAAAGAATTGAAATCATTGGACAGTCTTATGATAACTACTTAAAATAGGCTCAGATCAGCTTTTTTTTTAAAAAAAATCTCTTCTCCTTCCCTCCTTTTCTTGAAACAACTTCCCCTTTTAAAGAATGACACCATCTTCATATAAACAAAAACATTCCAATGTTCAAGAGGAAGTAGGGAAAAAAGATATTATTCTGTGTGATCCTGCCCTGAGAAAAAACAAGGAACAATTAATAGAGCAAACAAACAGGGAAATGTTAAAGGAGCCTTCCAGCACCTTATTCCCACCAAAGGACCACCAAACTAATAGATATTAATAAAGTTCTAGCTGCTGCAGTTATCCCTTCCAGGTGCATGCAAGGTTGCTTAAGAAGAACTCAGGAAGGTCCTGAGCATATCACAAAAGAAGTAATTTTAAAGAGTAAATTAACAGAATAACAAAGTTGGAAGGGACCTTGGAGATCATGTAACCTTATCACTCAAAGCTTGGTGAGACTTTCTTTCATTGGTGTGACCTTAAAATGGATTAAAAAGTTTTTACATGAAAGATCTGTTTTATCATATCCTATTGTGGAAGTATATCAATCCTAACAATTCTCTTTTTCCCCCTAAATGGACAATCAGTTTTAGCAATCATCAACCAATCACACTACCTAGACTTCAAAGCAAGATTTACTCTTAAGAATCTGTCGTCTGTTATAGGACTACAGAATGACAGCGCTGAATTTGAATTTGAACAAACGTTGAACAGCCACTTTTGTGTAATGATTAAGGTACCAGGCTAGAAAGTGGAAGACTGTGAGTTCTAGTCCTGCCTTAACTATGAGAGCTAGCTGGGTGGGCCTGGGAGTCACTCTCTCTTAGCTCAACTCACCTCACAGGAGTCTTGTTGTGAGGAAAATAAGAAGAAGAAGGGGTGTTGGATATGTTTGCCACTTTCACTTATTTATAAAAACAATGATGGTGGGATACAAATAAATAAATAATAAATACATGTTCAAGCAGAATGAGTCAACCATCAGGTAACCAATATAAGGTGCCATGAATGGGGAGAAAATTACTAGTTACATATTTTGTGGAAGTTATTTTTACTGCCAACAGCAAAATATTTGTGATTTCCCCCCCCCCCCCCTTTAAATGCCAAAGTAACTCGGGCGGCACTGAATGTTATAAAAACCTGAAAGAAGGACATACTGCTTCATCTCTTGAGTCATTCCAAAAGATGGCTTCTTCACTGAAAAATGTAAAAAGCAAGTAATTTCTACCACCACCCACAAAAAAGCCTAGCAGATTCTTCACCATTCAATTGGGTTACGTAAACATCCTATTAGCATCTTCATTATATATTTATATTGCTTTTCCTTAGCATAAATTTGGAGTTAAACATATTCAAATCATGTAACAACAACATTATTAAGACATGGTTAAGCAAGCAAGTTAAAGCCAGTTGGCAATTAACTGTGAGTTCTAGTCACACCTTAGGCATGAAAAACCAGATGGGGGACTTTGAACCAGTGACTCTCTCTCAGCCCAAATCACTTCACAGAGTTGCTGTTGTACATAAAATAGAAGGAGGAAGGAGTGTTGGTATGTTTGCCACCTTGCATTGTACATGAAAAAAATGTGGGATAAAAATCTAAAGAAACTAAGATCTGTTACCAAGGCAATGAACAGATAAATATGACATAAATCCATATCCAGATGTAGAAAAACACCTAAGGCAGCTCCCTCACCTCCAATTCACATGAAGATAAAAGAGGAATAAAGGGAAAAACATTCCAATTTTCTGTTACTGAAGGTATCCCTCATTTAACAATGTTAATTGGCACCAGCAATGCCACTGCTAGGTGACATAGTTGTAAAGCATGACATCAGGTGATCGCATTGACTTACAATGGCAGTTGGGCAGTCCCAGTTGACATCATTAGGTGAATCCTGAACAGGTCCCATGCCCATGTGATCATCATTTGCAACCTCCTGTTAGCTTGCCCATTGACTTTGCTTGTCAGAGACTGCCAGTGAAGATTGCAAATGGTGTGACCACGGGATACTACAACTCTTGTAACTCTAAGCCAGTTGCCAAGCACCTGAATCACAACCATACAACTGTGGGGACTCTGTGACAGCCTTAACTTCAAAAACCAGCCTTAGACCAGTCAGTTTGGTCTGCTGATTAAGGCACCAGGCTAGAAAGTAGGAAACTTAGCCATGAAACGTAGCCATGAAACTTAGCCATGAAGTTGGCTAGCTGGCTGACCTTGAGACAGACAATCTCTCTTGGCCCAACCCACCTCACAGGTTATTGATGTGGAGAAAATAGGAGGAGGAAGGTGTCTTGGATATGTTCAATCCTACCCTGAAGTTATTTGTAAAAATAATAAAGGCAGGATATTTATTTAATATAACAAGTCTCCTTGTTCAGTGCTGTTGTAACTTTGAATGGTCTCTGAATGAGTGGTTGCTGAATATAGACTACTTATATAGCCATTCTAATAAAAACAGTTTTAGGCCTACTCAGTTTCTGTTTCTCAAGCTGGTCTATCTTATAGGGTTGACACTATTCATTTCAGTATCATGTTCCTTGCAGATAGAAGAATAGAATTAAGACCACTGGTTTGGTAGAACTTACAGTTAGAGAAAGCACAATATCTCCACACAGTAAAAAGCTCACTTAGGGCTTGGATTAGCATTAGGAATCTCCCATTATCTAATAAAGTTCAGAATTCTCCATTAAATCAATTCTTCTAAGATTTGCTAAAGAGAATTATGAATAGGAATATCATAGAAATATGACAACAGCTTTATATACCAAATGCTCTTATTAGCCTTACCCATGTCCCAGTGATTGTCCATGTGCAGCAACCATGGACAAAAAGGAGAAGAAAGGGAATGCATGTTATAATTTTACATACTATATACATGGGTTTTAACGGAAAACATAATTAAGCTTCTGAATAGCATGGTAAAGACAATATTGGCTAGTCCTCATCATATTGTGTGTTAAATGTTCTCCTGAGTGTTTCTTCATTGTTGAATCTCACAGTAGTTCTGGGTTTTTCTCCTAAATGCTCATATCCCAGAATCATATGGTTTATATAAGAATCTTATATAAGAATCTTAACCGGGGCTGACTTTTAGCTTTCAAATAAAATATCCAAGCTACACCTGGTATTTGCCAGATGATGCCCAAATTAATTATGTACAAATATTCACATGCCATGATGCTGTAACCCAGTGCGGTGTCAGAATAATTTGTTTACACTGCCTTTCTTCTGCCCTCCTAAATAACAAGAGCTTTATTAAACTTTGAAGTTAATGCAATGTCACATTCCTAACCCCTAGTGTCAATTTATTTATTTCAAAATAAGTTCTATTGCTGCCTAGGAAGGAAGCTGACGCAGTGACGCAGAGTTGCAATCTTACTTTTCCCGTTTCAAGATTATCACAAAGTTGTCAACATTCAGGTAGAGGAAGTACACTTTCCAATTAACAAACATTAGGAAAATCATAAGCTTTCAGGAACTACAGCTCACTTCATCAGATGCAAACGGAGTGGACATTTCCATTAGGATGACGGGATGGGAGAAAAGGAGAAGGAAGAGATGGTTTACAAGCAGCTTATCAATTAACAATTGTAATAGGTTAAAATCCATTGTGTTTGTTGAGTTGAAAATGAACTAGCAGCCTCCATCTGTTGTGGGGCTACTTCAACCATCACAGCTCTCCTTCCTCCTACTATGGTAAAGTTGCCTATTTCAAGCAGGCAGATATCACAAAGTCCACATAGTCTCCTACTACTACTATTGAATCACATCAGTATAATTGTGTTCCTAATCTCTCCACTTCCCCTCCTGCCACCATGTTACTTCTGGTGCTTATTCGGGGAAAAGATCTGTTATGCAAAAGCCTCTTTGTATCTGCATTTATTCCTGTTTAGGAACGTCCTCGCTGGGGCTGGAGATGCCCTTTGGCCATCTATACAACTGGAACAATTGCTCACATTTCCTCAAGAGTGGAATTAACAATGGAGCACCCTGTGTTTCTTTTGAGGTTCTCCAGGATCACCTGCCACCTCTCAGCAACTCCTACTCAAGGAAGTATGTGGAGCAGAGGTGGGTTTCAGCAGGTTCTGACCAGTTCTGGAGAAACAGTAGCGGAAATTTTGAGTAGTTCAGAGAACCAGTAAATACCACCTCTGACTGGCCCCGCCCCCATCTATTCTCTGCCTCCCGAGTCCCAGCTGATGGAGGAAATGGGGATTTTGAAGTAACCTTCCTCTGGAGTGGGGTGGGAATGGAGATTTTACAATATCCTTCCCCTGCCACTCCCACCAAGCCACACCCACCAAGCCACGCCCACAGAACCAGTAGTAAAAAATTTTGAATCCCACCACTGATGTGGCGGAATCTGATGCAACACCCATGCAGCTTAAAATGCAAGCAAGTACTATTCTATTACAATGGTGAAGAAACTGGCAGAATTTGAAAGATTGTACATGCTTTATCATATCATTTGTCTTTACAGTGATAAACCTCAGTTTAGTGCTGCAATTACAGGCACAGGAGGAGATTACAAAACCATTTCAGACTGTTTCTTTAAAATCAGTCAGGGCAAGCACATCTACAGAGCTGCACACAACTATAAGCTGTTGTCCTTATCTGCAGTTGAAATAAATGCATGCATTGGAAAAATAGCCTCTGGAGTGAACAATCAACCATGAATTATCTGCCTACAGATCCCACTTCCGGGCACATCTGAGGCCAAAGCAAAAGTCAAGGGAAATGTTACCAAATTTCAGGCTGTGCAATGAACTGGATTTGAAGGGTAACGTGTCACTTGGTGTGTGCAGGGGCATTGCACCTGTTAATCCCTTAAAGTGGCTGCATTTTTTCCTAGGCTCATGCAGCTGCCACACAGGCCTAAGGAAAGTTGAGTTTAGAAACATGGCGTTACTACATTACTACTTGTGTACCTGCACATATCGGCACCTGCACACATCTATATCTACCTGCTCATGCACACTCCAACTCACTTTTAATTTAAATACAGCAATGGCCCACGTAGTCATTTTTACTGCACAGAACAGACATTATTCAATAGCACATGAAGATCCTAGGCAGAGAAAACAAATTCATGGCAGGAATAGGAAGTATATTGAGTAGACAGGTAGAATCAGTGTCAAAGGAATAAGTGTGAGGCACATATCATATGCCATGTAATTGAATTCAAGAGAACAGTATTAGGACAAACATTCACGTAACTTCCTCCTGGTTTTAGCTTAGGTTAATAATGCAGCTTCAGTACAACAGGGAGACTATGGCAACCTGATTTTAAACATGCTTCCAGTTTCACTGCTTTCTTTTTTTTTTCTTGCAAACAGCCTTTCAGCTACTATCTTCCCTTATCATAGTCTTGCAGAATCGCAACTTGGCTTGGGGTTTAATCTTGTGATGGTACATCGGGCAGCCTCCCTTTCAGTTTATACGTGGGCATAGTCCCTAAATTGCTTTCTCCATTGTCTTTGCATTTTATGTCAGGACAGAACCAATGTAATTTTTTTAAAAAATTAGCAATTAAGAAAGGAAAACATTTGTCTACCAATAACATGGGATTGGGAAGTATGCTGGCTTGTTTGGGAAAGAGAGTCTGATAAAGTCCTAAAGAAAGAGGACCTGGTCTTGGTTGACAGAAGGGAAGGCAGATGCTTTGTCAGTGGATAGCCATGAGCGGAGAAAACCCAAAGCACCGAATTAACACACTGGCTCATCAGAAAATGTTAATGTGCTTGAGATTGGGGGTGGGGGGGAGGGATGGCTTCAGATGGGCAAACAAGCTGTGCAAAATGGATAAGCAGAAATGGAATTTGGTTGAAAGGCGGGGCAGTTTTCGACAATGATTTCACCTCCTCCCAGCTGCAGCCTGAGGGTTAATGCTGAAACCAGAACAGGAAATAACCCTGGTTCTAAAGCACAGGAAATAAAAACAGTCTCCTAAAGTGGGCATCAGCTTCCTAAAGGCAGTCCACAGTACTGCCATTACTTACGCATACAAAAGGCTATCAAGATATCACAGCACATTGCAATGTTACTAAAATGAAACGTAAAAGGGGGTCGCCCGCTTGAAACACCAGCAGAGGAAGAGTAATCAGAGAATATTGATCTACTCGTATGTAGAGTAGGTTTGTCATCTTAGGTGCAAAGCCAGACTCATTTGGCAGCTGGGGTACACTTTTTTTCCTACTCATGATGCTAGGTTTGCTAGGCATTAAAGCCTAGTAAACATGGTTTTTAAAATCCAACCCTTTAATACACCAAAATTATCCTAAATAATATATAATGGCAGTATGTCCTTTCCTTGATTATTGATTCATCATATTTCCCATTTTCATCTGCTTCCTTGTCCATTGATTTATCTGGATTTTTGTAAGTCAAATAGAAGTCATGGTGAATTTCACCCCCAAAATAAAACATGATTTATTTATTTTTTAAAAAGGAAGCCTGAGATAACCTCTGGTTTCTCCTTAACCCATCTCCCCAGACACACACTTCCTTACCTTCCATTGCAAAGGTCCCATGAGCAAGAATCTATTGAAATGCATTATACCATATTTTTCGGAGTATAATATGCTCCAGACTATCAGACGCACCTAACTTTCCTCTCTCCATTAGGGAGGAAAACAAGAAAAAAAAATCTGCCTCTACCTTCCAGCATCCATCCGGAATTCATCTGGCCCATTTCCCATGGCCCGTTTCCCGCGGCCCATTTGCCACAGTCAGCTCTTCGCCCCCGTGATCCATTCGTCACCACCTGTTTGCCACAGCCTGTTCGGCGTGGCCCGCTCAGCACAGCCCGCTTGCCGCCACCCATTCGCCACCACCACGGCAGCCCATTGCTGCCACAACTGCCCATTCAGCGCGACCTATCATCGCCACCATGGCCTGCTTGCCACCGCCTGTTTGCTGTGACCTGTTTGCTGCTGGCACAACTCGTTCAGCATAGCCTGTTCATCACTGATGCGGCCCATTCACCACCACTGCCACAGCCCATTCTAGAACAGCTGATTGGCACCGCACCCCCTCTCCCCACCACAATATTCGCTGTATAAGACGCACCGAAATTTTCACCCATTTTTTGGGGGGGGGAGTGTGTCTTATACTCTGAAAAATACGGTAAATATACAAATAAGCAAACTTTAAATAACACTATTCTCTAAATAATCTCAAAAGGACACAGCCTTATAATACTGTATATAGCATAGAAGATATGAAAGGTATATATCACAGGTTTCAGAAGGACCCAAGTAAATTCACATTTCATCTAGAGGAGTTCTGGTATGGTAGCTCATTATTCAAGGGAGGACAGACAAATAAGTTTCACCTACAATTTGAATTTGAGGCTTGCTGCTTTGTGAAACTGCAAAGTCTATCCACAGTTAAATCCTAGTGATATACTTGTAAGCTCATGTCTCAGTGAATGGGTTTTAAGTTGTTTAACTTTGAATTTTGCCCATTGGCTGCATTCCTATATAAATCCAGGCTACATATTTTTAAAAATCCTGTTTTGTTAAGTCATATATTGACCCAGTTTGAATAGCATATTAAGCCAGAAAACAAACCACATTAGTTTATGAGTTATGCACAACTAGGCCACTGCTGTGCTTATTTCCAGCCTGGAGATTCAACTCAAACTTCTAGATCTTTTTCTTTGGGGGTGGGGGCGTAAAACACAAGCATATTCCTTTCCCCCCCCCCAAAAAAACCCCTACCACATAGATAATCATTTTAGAGCAGACAAAATGGTACGGTAGTAGTCCAGTAATTTTGCCTTTAGACTTAGGTTTTTATTTTTTCCAGTCCCAAACTCAGATATGTGTGCTTCTTAATACAAAAATATCTTCATCCCAGGCGACCATCTCCAAATGTTAATCCTTGAATAAATAAATAAACACTCATTATCCAAGTCCGAATCACTTTATAGTAGCTTCTTTGAACCTACATGTAACCTTCTAATGAACTAATTTCCACTACAAACACAGGATTCCCTTTTATCTCTTAGGTTCCCCAGAACCTTACCCACATATTCTCCCAGGATACTTGCCCGTTTCTTTGGGATGGCATTCCTAATTCTCTGCCCTTTTTAACAGATTACTTGAAGTCTGGTTGACAAGCAGAGCAACCCCCCCCCCCCCCAATGCAGGGCATGTAAAGAAGCCTCAGAACTTAGCTGCTTTTAACTCTTTTGGTGCTGTATTTTTTTTCCCCAAGGATGCTCAAAAAGCCAGTTTTGTTACATAATTAGTATCAATTCCATTTTCATTGCAGGATTTGGGATATTTTAGCGGCTGAAAATAAAGCAGAAATTTACCTTATCTAATCCAATGGTTATCCAACATTTCCTCTGGTTTTTTTTGGGGGGGGGGTTCCCCTCTGCATTCCTACACAATTGAATCACTGGGAAGTTAACCAGGGAAACACATCACTGAATTAGAGCACAATGACTAGAGTCTTATTTTGATATGCCAAAAGAACTGTGAGCCAGTAAGTCTCTTTTGGAGCCATTCAAGGATTTGAAGAATGTGCTTTGCAGAACTGGTTAATGTAACTGATGCAAACTTCTCAAACTGTTAAAACAGCTGTATCCTTTGGAAGGCTCACACAGCAGCTTTGAATGTCATGTGTGACTGCATGTGTATGTACAGCTGCTTGGCTGAAAGTCTCAGCAAACATGTTCTGTTTCAAGTGCAAATCATTTCACCCTTGACTCTTTGCTCTTTTAAAGGAGCAGGATGCTCCATGTGTACAATAGGGAATTATCCTTCATTGTCAAGCATTTTACTTCATGAAGGAGGCTAGGAAAGGTTTTTCTTACACCCAGTAAATAGTCATCTTGACACAGCCATTCTGAAATGTGTGGTGTAGTACAGAGGTGGGTTTCAACAGGTTCTGACCAGTTCTGGAGAACTGGTAGCTGAAATTTTTAGTAGTTTGGAGTACTGGTAGTAAAAATTCTGACTGGCCCCGCCCCCATCTATTCTCTTCCTCCTGAGTCCCAGCTGATCGGGCTGAAATGGGGATTTTGCAGTAACCTTCCCCTGGATTAGGGAGGGAATGGAGATTTTACAGTATCCTTCCCCTGCCACACCCACCAAGCCATGCCACACCCACCAAGCCAGACCCACAGAACCAGTAGTAAAAAATTTTGAAACCCACCACTGGTGTAGTGGTTAAGATGATGAACCAGAAACCGGGAGAATAAATCAAATTAAATCAAATTAAAGTGAACTCTAGTCCTCCCTTAAGCAAGGAAGTTGACCAACACCAGTCATTCCTTGTCCAACCAAAGCCAAAGTATTTTTTTCTTGTGGGAAAATAAGAGGTAGAAGCAGGATATATGTTGGCTTGAGTTGTACACACTAAAGGTACAATATAGAGCTGGAAAAACTGATGGAACTAGCAGAGATGGCTAAATTAACTCTATAAAAGAAAAGAACACATCTAGCTTTGTTTCTGTGTGGAAACTGCTTCTGGATTTTGTGGTTGAGATGTAAAAAAAATGAAACTTTGGGTTTTGTCAATTAAATAAATTTGTTGTTATAGAAATAGTTAGTGCATATTACGTGTGTAAGGGTAAAAAGTTCAGGCTGCAATGCTATGCTAAAAAGAGTCAGAAGTCAATGTGGTTTTTTTTTTTCTCTTTTTCTTGCCCCTGTCTTCCCATTATTTTTATTTGTATTTTATACTTTGATAAGTTTAGTAAAAAAAAAAATTATTGACTAAGAATAAAAGTGTGATATAAATGCGATAAACAAATAAGGAAGGCACTTGGCAATTTGGAAGAGTTGATATGAAAAATACTGAAACGTGCCCTTCTGTATCCAATTCCTGATACGTGCTAATGTAATAGTGGGAGCACACATGGAAGCCCAGCTACAAGATACGGTTTAGAACAGGGATAGAAGAAGCATCTGTTGAGAAGAGATTCAAGCTACTTTGAAGGGCCCAGACAGCTTTCAGAGGTTATTATTTTCTCTTTTTCCTGTTTTGTGTCAGATTAGGATAAAGGAACATCAGGAAGTAAGAAAATGGACACGGATTTCTTTGATGGACTGTTTCACATCAGCATTTTCACTTTTGCTGTTGTGTTGTTAAAAAGAAAAGAAAAGAAAAGCCCACACTGAATTCATATCCTGCCTGCTGCCTAAATTGGCACTCAAAGCAGCATCTTTGCAAACCCGTTTGCATTGCAAATGCAAAGCTAAAGGTTGCAAATCAGCTGCCTGAAGCTGTGTCCTGATGTACTCCTCAGAGTGAACCTCCGTAATCAAAGTGAGCTTTTTGCAGAATTAAACAGGGTTTATTCTTATGTAACCTTGCAACTGGATCCAAGGCAAACCGAGCGTAAGAAATGGCGTATGGCATCTGCAAAGTCCTGCCCATCAGACTTTACCAATACGCCACTCTTTTAACCAAACACCAAAGTAGGAAATAAAGAGGCTGGAAAAATCAGCTGCAAGGAACCACTTTGCTAGGTTGCCATAGCAATCCACTGGCCAGACTCCAGGAACAGAGCAGCTACTGAGGGTGGAATAATAGTTGTGGGTTATTGCAATCCCGATGGGCATGTGTGGGTTTCCAATATTATGGGGGATCTTATGCTATATAGTCAGTACACAGATCAATTAAATATGCATTTATTTATTTAGTTTGTATGACTCCCTATTTTATTTGAAACTTGGCCTCTTTTAGCCAGAGATCACACTGAGAGATTTAACCCCCCTAGATAATGAGCAAGCTTTTTCTATGATTCAATTATATATTCTCCGTTATTGTTTTCTGTTTATTCAAATTTTTTTCCCCTGCATGTTCCCATAAAATATTCCCAAAGTGGCTAACAATGGCCCACACTTTTTATTCATATTTATATTGGCATATTTTACTTGCATTCACCAACCCTTCAGTATCCCTACTTTGTAAGAACATACTCTAAAAATGCAACTTAAATAATAGCAAAATGTACAAGGAGCAGTTAAAATTACAAATAGATTAAAAACAAAAGAAACAAAATACATTTTGGGGGGGGTGGTGGAAACCCCACTGATGAAATATCAATAGCCAGAAATATGCTGAATGAAAATAAATGAGTTCTTAGTCAATCGTTGCTCCAGAACTGCTGGCTAGAATGAATTAGGATGCCATGGGGAAAGGGGGCACTTCTTCTAGCAGACACTTCCATAGATGCTAATCTATCAAGAGCAGCATCACTACTGTTGGGGGAAACCCCAGGAGGTGGCATTTTAGTCTTGGGAAGAGAAGCCTTTGGAACCATTTCACTCATATCCTTCCTCTTGGTTTGGTCCCTTGGCTATTAATCAGTGGAACGGCTTCCCTCCAGAAGTTGTGGATACTCTTATCACTGGAGGTTTTCAAGCAGAGACTGGACAGCCATTTACCCAGAACGGCAAAGGGTATCCAGCTTGACCAGGGGGTTGAATTAGAAGGACCCTTCCAATCCTGTTATTCTATGTTCTATTCTAGCATCAGGCTAATATGACCATCCTCTCTCCTGATGTAACTTACGTAAATAGCAATAGCAATAGCACTTAGACTTATATACCGCTTCATAGTGTTTTTACAGCCCTCTCTATGTGGGTTACAGAGTCAGCATCTTGCCCCCCAACAATCTGGGTCCTCATTTTACCCACCTCGGAAGGATGGAAGGCTGAGTCAACCTTGAGCCTGGTGAGATTTGAACTGCTGAACTGCAGCTAGCAGTCAGCTGAAGAAGTAACCTGCAATACTGCACTCTAACCACTGCACCACCTCGGTAAAGAAATAACCGGGAAGACAGACCAGGGTTTGGAATGATGGTGCTATGCAATTTTCCTCCATTAAACTCTCACACACTTGAGTCCAGCAGAGCAAGAATCAAAAGCATAAATATGAATTCGTTCCCCCATATTTTTGTCACAGTCTTAAATTTAAGAATAGGAATATTACAAATTAAGTTGTCTTCAGTTTCCCAGGATGAATGGTCATTGGTTTGACTATTTAAAATAGAGTGAATAAGTGCTTGTGAGATGCAGCTTACCATGGAAGATTTAATACTTTACTAAGTATTCAAGAGGGATGCGGTGACTCAGTGGCTAAAACACTGAGCTTGTCGATCGAAAGGTCGGCAGTTCAGTCGTTCGAATCCCTAGTGCCGTGTAACAGGGTGAGCTCCCGTTACTTGTCCCAGCTTCTGCCAACCTAGCAGTTCGAAAGTACATTAAAAAAATGCAAGTAGAAAAATAGGGAATACCTTTGGTGGGAAGGTAACAGCGTTACGTGCGCTTTTGGTGTTTAGTCATGCCAGCCACATGACCATGGAGACATCTTCGGACAGTGCTGGCTCTTCGGCTTTGAAATGGAGATGAGCACTGCCCCCTAGAGTCGGGAATGACTAGCAAGGGGAACCTTTACCTTTACCTAAGTATTCAAGGTGCACTTAGTAAGATTCTCCACAAATACAAAGCTGTTAACTATATACTCTCTTACCTTCCTTTGTTTACTTTCCTATTTACCTCTCCACGTAAAGCTGATTGGTGTTTGGCAATTATTGTGAAAGGCCCATATTGATTCTGGATGAAAATGATGCCTCCAACATGTACACTATACTGATAGTTATTGCAACTAAGGAGCACATTAGCAACACAGATGAAAGTCCTAGCAATTAAATGTGGTCACTGCCATAGAGAAGTTATTTGGTTAAATGTGAACTGATAGTCTTTTGCCTTCCTCGGGGTTGCATTGAGTATAAATTGCCTGGGACCATAGGGAATGACAGCTCTTGATTGCACCATATGGTCTCTTACTGGCCCCTACAATATTCCGATTCTTTGTTCATCTGTAAGATATTAACATAATATTCCTTCGATACACCATTAAATGGAGTCACATGTGTGGCAGAACGAAATTTTATGGCCAGATCCTGTTCTTAGAAGCAATGACGATCAAACGAGCTAATCAAATCAGTGCAAATTTGCAAATACCATCTCAGCAGCTGTGATTGTAAATATCCGCAGCAGAATGTGAACAATCCTGTCCGCAGGATGACTTGAGTAATGGGTTCCCAATGGGTGTTTCAGCCATCAGTTTGCTGCCTGGCAACCCAAGGGGGCCTCTGATTATGATGAGCTTGAAAACAGCAGATGCTGTTATCATGATAGAGCAGCTATAGCAGGCTTCCCAGGAAAATAAACTTCTGCAAACAAATAGGGAAGGTGGAATGCACTGTGTTCTGTGTTGATGTCCTGTCAATGTTTCTTCAGTAGGTCAGCCTGAATGGGAAGAGTTTGTGGCTCAATAAATAGTACTTTCAACATTTATAGAAGAGATGTAGCAGATTATAATATGGTTATCTTTTAAACAGTCTAAAATTTCTGGAAGAAATAACTTATTTGTTTGCAAGTAACATATATGTTCCAGTGTTTGGGTTATGTGTTACACTGGTTTCTCCAAGTGAAAAGGATCCTATTATAATGTATATTCCAGCGGTATTTGGTTATTAATCTATAATACCAAGACAATATATCTCATAGCTGAACAATTTTGTTACCTTGGAGGTTACGAGAATTCAACACAACTGAAAGGGACCAGGTTAAGAAGGCCAACCTAGAATTTCCATCAGCTCAAAGATTTAGAGATTGTCTTGAAGACGATACTTTTGAAAGCAAAAGCTTACTACAACTACGTAGAACAAACTGTTAATGATAAATACCTACCTAATGATTGATCCCATGATCAAGACCATGCTCTTCCCAAAAGCCTCCCCTGAATTCTTTGTCTCTTGTGAATTATTCTGTAACTCAGGTAAAATTAAAGGTACTATTGTGTCTGTTGAAAATGTCTTATCACAAGGTCAGAATTTTAAAACCACCCTAAGCAAGAGGACTGGTAACAAATTGAATTATCTTGTGTTTCAGTTTTTCTTAGATACAAAGCAGAGTATCTAAATTGTCTAAATGACAGTTACTGTATTTGGCTACTCAGCAAGAAAGCAAGTGAAGCAAAATGTCTGCATTGCAGACAGCAGTACCATAGCTTACACGCATTAACTTCAACCTGTACAGGGGCTGAACAAGAGGTGAAATCCAGCAGGTTCTGACAGGTTCTGGAGAACCGGTAGTGGAAATTTTAAGCAGTTCGGAGAACCAGCAGTGGAAATTTTGAGTAGTTCAGAGAACAGGCAAATACCACCTCTGGCTAGACCCAGAGTGGGGTGGAAATGGAAATTTTGCAGTATCCTTCCCCCAGGAGTGGGGTGGGAATGGAGATTTTGCAGGATCCTTCCCCTGCCATGCCCACCAAGCCATGCCCACAGCATCGGTAGTAAAAAAAATTGGATTTCACCACTGGGCTGAACCCATAGGATGGCTAAAATTAGAGATCTCAATCTTCCTGGATCCTTACATCCTGTCCCAACCCCTGTTATGTGATAGCGGCTTTGGAATTTCTTTCTTTTTTTTAATTTTTTTATTTTATATACAAACAAACATTTAATACATCAGTTATTCCTTCCATGCGACATCTCAGGGATTTCTCCATGGCTTCATCTTTTTGTTGTTTCTTCTGTCTTCATTTTCACCAAATCTATTACAGCATTTCTCCAAAAGTACAGTATTCTAATTATGCCATTTTCTTACATAACTATTAGTTTGCTTATCTATATTTCTTTGGCTTTGGAATTTGTGTTGTCACCACCTGTAACCTTTCTTCCCCCCCCCCCCCGCCATTCTACCACAAATTGTAAGGTAGATCAATCTCACAAGGTATATAAAATCAAATTTTATTTTTTAAAAAAAGAGAAAAGCTTTTTAAAAATTCAAATATTATATATACAAAAATAGCTCCAAATTAATATTATGGTTCAGAAGAGCAAAGGAACAAGGGAGGAAAGAATATACTCTTGCATAGCCTGAGGTTTGCTACAAAGCTTTCCAAACTGTACAGAGAAATAAAAGGAAGCACAAGCGTAATAATACTGAAATTAAACTTATGGCATCTTTTTGGTTAAACTGCTACCTATTGCTACCTGTTTTCTCTGCTCCAAATTACCTGGACATTCACCAGATTCCTGGAAATTCCAGCCATTTATCAAAAATTACATGACTGAGGCCTTACTCTTCCAGGCACAATGCTGTCACTTTACCCATGCTTTTGTTTTAAAAGGCCCAAATGTATCATTTTCTTTTTCCAGCAAAGAGAAGTCCTGAGGGCATCTCTTTGTGAACATAAAAAAAAAAAAAAAAAAATCTCACTGTCTGAGTAAGATATGGACTGGGACTATCTTCAGTGTCCAAATGTCTAGCACAACACAAAAATCACAGCAAACTCTTTAGTCTGTACATTTTTGTGTACAGGATTTGAAAAGAAGTCCAAGTAGCATTTGACATTGGAATTGTAGAAACAATGATGAAATGATAGTTATTCCTTCTGCAATTGTGTACTTTGGGCACACCCACTTCATTGATTTTCCTGAAATCAATTTACAGTTGTCTTTATTTCTGCTGGCTTCAAAATATGTGAAATGTATCAAGAAAAACATGAGACAACCTCTGCTCACATCAGTTGGCCAAGAGAAAAATGCAAAAAATGTAATTAAATTGCTACACTGCCTTCTGAATCGTAAGGATAAGAGAAACACAGAAAATAAGAAATGGATATTACCCTCCATATATTCCTGATGCTACAGTGGAGAATTGCAAGGGATCATGGACTGTAAAACTGAATCAAAACAAACAAACAAACAAAAAATCAGCCAAGCCATCTTGCCAAAATCAGATAAAAGGATTTTGAAGATGTGATGATATCATAGCAGCAGTTTTAAAACTACAGGCTTTTCTCAATATCTCTAACCATGGTTACATGGATATGGGAGATCAATCCTGACTCACTCACACCCAAATGAACAAAATACCCTTCCATCCTTCAAATAGCCCTCCATCCTCACAAAACATCAGGATGGATATGAGGTAAGAGGAAGCAGCTGCTGCACAGGAAATAAAAAGCAGGAGGAAAGAGGGGACAAAACTGCATGGGGATGAGATAAAGAGAAGAGATAATTAAAACCTATATATTTGCTACAAAAAGATTGAAAAAGTCAGCTGGTAAAGGTCCCTCCCAAGCTGAGTCCTCCCCATTCACAGTAGCTACCTTATTCTCCTGTCAGTCAACCTTGCTCTTAAAATCTTCAGGAAATGAATTATACCATGTCTTATAGGATTCCCAGTGTATACTGCTAAGTAAGACATTATGATGTTGAACAATTGAACATGCTTTTGGAGTTGATGATGATGGGTTATTTGGGAATTGCGAGCCTTTTGGTACTAATTTCTATCCCATATTTTTATGGCTAGTGATAGACAATACTCAGATGGAATCTTCATAGATTCTTTAGAAATATTTGTCTTCTCACAGAGGTAAAAATATTTAACAAGCAAATATAAATAAAATTATAACAACCCTTCTTTCTACAAAAAGCCATGGGAAAACATGATGTCATCATAGAAAGCTTCGGTTAACTTCCTACAATGGTGTATGAGAAGTTGACAGATACTAATGAATTACCACCATAAATATATTTCTCTTTTTCCCTAGAAAATCAGGGTTCGCAACCACCGCAACTAAAGGGAGGAGAGGGGACACATCAATTTCCATCAATAACTTGGACATTGGACATTTTTATTTCTTAAACAAGACAATAATATTAGATGTTTAATATGTAAAATTGAGGGACAACTCATGGTGAAATGATATTACATAGGATTAACATTCATTTGATGGATGCTAAGCTGTGTTAGAATCTTCCATAGTTTGAGAACTAGAGAGTTGTCAGAACTGAGGCTCAACTTGAACTTCAGGACTGAAACTGAAATCTGGATGCAAAATCTAGAAATATTATTGTAAAGGAAAATTTGAGGTCAGATGTTGGAGGAACCATAAGATTCAGAAGGAGAAGGAGAGGTATTAGAAATCAGATCAAAATTCACCCTGATATTTCTATTGCCAGCAGTAATCAAGGGGTCACTAGATCAAAAACTCATTCAAAATTAGCTGTATTGGAACTGCTGTCTTATATCTTTGAAATGATCAGTGTAGATAGGGGCTTCTATAGAACAAGAAAGAGCACTATCAGATGATTACTACTCCTGCTATGATGATTGTCAAGTCAAAGACAGATTTCAGCTTTGACCTTCACTCTCTGGCTCTCAAACTACTAAAACCTTTCTATAATATCTTGCTAAATTGCCTAAACATTTTTTCAAGAAAAACAGAAGTGAATCCCAAAGATTTAAACCTACATGAAGAGCAACCAAGATGATTAGGGGACTGGAGGCTAAAACATACGATGAACAATTGCAGGAATTAGGCATGGCTAGTCTAGTGAAGAGAAGGACCAGGGGAGAAATGATAGCAGTCTTCCAATATTTGAATGGCTGTTACAGAGAGGAGGGGAAAAACCTGTTTTTCAAAGCACCTTGGAATAATGGATGGAAACTGATCAGGAGAGATTCATCCTAGAAATAAGGAGAAATTGTCTGACAGTGAGAACAATCAACCAATGGAACAGCTTGCCTTCAGAAGTTGTGGGAGCATCATCACTGGAAGCTTTCAAGAAGAGACTGGACTGACATCTGTCAGAAATGGTGTAGGGTCTCCTGCTTGGGCAGGGGGTTGGACTAGATGACCTACAAGGTCCCTTCCATCTCTGTTAATCTGTTAATAGGTAGTTCCAAATAGCTGTAATGCTAATTTTGCAACTAAAAAAATGTTCTACTTCTTCAGGTATTGTTGAGGCCAAGCCAGGAAATGACTATTTATTTATTAATCCATAAATGGTAAAGCCTGTTGATCAGGAAGGGAACCAGCTCTGAGGCTAAAGTATGTAGTCTCTATGCCATCAGCAGATTAATCTATGGACCAGAGGTGGGTTTCAGCAGGTTCTGACCAGTTCTGGAGAACCGGTAGCGGAAATTTTGAGTAGTTCGGAGAACCGGTAGTAAAAATTCTGACTGGCCCCACCCCCATCTATTCTCTGCCTCTCAAGTCCCAGCTGATTGGGAGGGAATGGAGACTTTACAGTAAGCTTCCCCTGCCACGCCCACCAAGCCATGCCCACCAAGCCACGCCACCCCACACCCACCGAGCCACACCCACAGAACCAGTAGTTTAAAAATTTGAAACCCACCACTGCTATGGACTGTAGAAATACTTTATGAAACAGTCCTCAGAATCAGATTAAAAAGTAACATGATCAATACTGCTGAACTTTCCTTTCCCAGACAATGGATGTTGGAGTGGTGGCTAAGTATGAGCAGAAGGAACACAACATTGCAGCCAAGATTTCAGATAATGGTGCTCAGTTCAGTATAATTCATCTTCTAGGCACGTGATTCCTATGCCAGATTGCACTGCATATAATAAAAGTAATATTATTTCAAACAATGACATTTCAAGTGACTCTGTGCATCAGTGCTTCAGATGTAGTGGTCAAAACATATAAGCAGTAAACCCAAGAAAATCTTTCATTTGGACGAAGGAAACTAAAAGCCCTGAAGCCCATTGCAAGGCAGAGAGATTCTGACAGCCACTTCTGTTGTGTTTCTAGCACATTCCATCCCAACGTGGCAATTCAACCAGAAGAGAAGTGCCTGCTGTGTTTGGGGATGACCAATGGAAACACTCAGATGACACCATTATTTTTTAATTGAATTTGGTTATTTCCTCAGAATCTAGAGAATATGTTGAGATCACCACCAACCATTCGTACACCCTCCAGTTAACTATAGAAATGTCTGTCTGTCATTTCTCTCTCTCTCTCTCTCTCTCTCTCTCTCTCACACACACACACACACACACACACACACACACACACACCTATCTCTCATCTATTTATCTATCTATTTATCAATGGTATCTATCTATCTATCTATCTATCTATCTATCTATCTATCTATCTATCTATCTATCTCTCATCTATCTATCAGTATCTTGACTACTGAAGAGTGCTCTTGGAATGTGCTTTATGCCATTTTTTCGGGATTGCTAAGTGATTAATAATTTTCAAATATATTTGTTTTAAAATGTACTGTACTCTAATTCAAAAAAAAAATAATCATAGGAAGAACTTATTTTTAGAAGTATTTTGGCTGCAGCTCCAATCATTCCCCCTCATCTGGGAACAATGGGAATTGCAATCCAATCCATCAGAAAGCACAGAGAAGGCACTTCTTCTCATGCTCTTCACCTTCTTCCATTGATTTTGACCTCAGTTTATGATGCAATGTGTACACATGTTTGCATGCCAGCATATTTTCTCCTTTATTACTATCTCCTGCTCTGCAGACAAGAGGTTCCTGTTCATTGTTAAAACATGCAGCTGACTATTTATCACAATCATATATAGAGCCAGTATTCAACTACTTGTTTAATGGAAGAGTACTTTGTACAAACTTATAAAAAGAGGACAAATTCTGTAGTCTAGGAATAAACGTTAAATAGAGATGATGCTAGTGATGATGATGTTATCCATTCAGTCATGTCTGACCTCTTGGCAATTCTGGGCCAGGTGTCTCCACATCTTCCAATCTTGCACTGCTTCTTTGAGTTTTTCTATGCTCTAGCTGGCATTAGCTTTGATGGTGTCTACCCATCGTGTTCTTTGGCAGCCTGGTTTTCTTTTACCGCTCTTTCAAACATAATTGCTTTCTCCTGTGCAAAATGCAAAATGACTTGACTTTATGCTCAAAGACCAGAAGTTCTTTACACATGGCATATCATGCAAATATCCTTATGTCTAATTAATTGAATAATTGTCCTTCTCCTGCGCATGTCTAAGATGGCGTCCCGGCGCTGAATCCCGGATCCTTGGGGGGCGATGCCTCAGCTTGGGGGGACTTCGGGGGGGTCATTTTGAACAGCTATGACCCCCGTTTGGGAAAAAGAGCACCTGGGGATCCCATCGAGAGCTTTGTTAGCTCTCCGGACCACCCCAGCTCCGAGGAGGATGACGTTGAAGCGCCGGCGGGTGAGGGCGTGAAGGATGCGGCCTGCGGGGGCGGCACTAGCACCGGCGGCTACGGGCGGTGGCGGCGGCGGCGGTGGCGGCCCCCTGACGACGGCGACGTTTGAGGCCCCTACGGAGGTTCCCCACGCCCCTGGATGCCTCGAGGAAGATCTAGAGGCAGGGGGCGGCTGGGGGCGTCCGTGGGGAGGCCGATGGCGACGGCGACGATGGTGGCGGCGGCAGCCGCGGCGGCGGCCGCGATGACGGCAGCTGATGTCGGGGCGGCTCCCAGCGGCTTGCAGACCTGAACTACAGCATAGGATTCTTCAGCAGCAGCCTTAGACTGAGCTCTGGGAGATTGGAGAGTGTTGGACCCTTGGGGGAAGGGTTACCTCCATGGAGACCCAGAGACACCCCCCCAGGACGAGCTGGATGGGGGGGGAACGAAATAGGGCAGCATTATCCATCAGATAATGGTTGAGGGATTTGCAGGGGTCGGAAAAGAACTACAAACCTATGCGGCTTGAATTTCCCCTCCCTCTTCCATCTTTTGGATCGAGTTTAGGCCTATGGGCCTTACTACGGTTACAGCTACCCATCTACTTTGGCCTGCTGAATTATTCCAAATTTTCCCCCTTTTACATCTAGCCTGTCTGAACTCCCTGCCATGTAAAATCTCTTCAACATGAATTTACGAACTTAAACCTCCTTCTGAGCAGGATACTTGGACCCCTGGATGCTACTAATCCCAGGAGGGATACTGGTTCTATGGACATAAGGCCAGTGGGAGGCGGACTATGGCTATCTTCACGCCCGGATTTCCATCAGAGTTTCCATGGGTGGCCTAGGTGAGAGCATGGCTGCCCTGGAAACCTCCGGGGTCGAAAGATATGCACCTCCTTGGCCATTGTCGTGAGAGGACAATGGGCTGATGGCCTAACCATGGACTAGAATTTTCCCTATGTTTGTAACATCAGCGGTACTCCCTTCCCTTGGACTTTGTCTCCCCTGATGATTATATGTATTCGGTGTCGGAACTCCTCGCCCTACGAGATTCTCCCCTCTCGCAGGTTTGGCCCTCCACATTATCGAGGGCCTATCTCGATGACGGACTTTGGAGTCCAGAGAGATGGCATGGAGCAAGGAAGAATTTGTGGGGGTTTTTAGGGAAATTTTTTAAGATTTTAAGGGGTTCTGGGAGGGGGGTTTGTAATGATCTTTCTAGAGAAATTGGGAAGAAGACTCTGGGGGATGGGGGGGGAAATCCACCAGGGTCAGAGCCGAGCCCGGCACAGGGTAACGATTTGGGAGGTGTTGGTCGAGGGACTGGGAAAGGGATGGGGGACGATACCTATGAGGTCTGTACCATCAGCACGGTAGATGGGAGGGGCAGATATGGCGGGAGCAGGGGACCATATCATGTGTTGGGGGCTCGCACTCGCTGTTTGAGAGCAATTGCTTGCCCCGGTCCCCATGGCTCCTCTTGGAGACTAGGTGGCTTAGACACTCAGGATCTGGGCCTTCGGCTGATGTTATGCAATGCCAGGTCCGTGGTTAATAAGGCCCCCCTCATTCACGATCTTATACAAGAGGGAGGAGCGGACCTGGCGGGTATTACGGAGACCTGGTTGGGCCCGGAGGGTGGCGTCCCTCTGGTTGAAATGTGCCCACCAGACTTCAGAGCATTCCATCAGCCGAGGGCCCAGGGGAGGGGCGGGGGGGGGTGGCGGTTATTATTAACGAGGATCTGGATCCGAGGGAGACCACTGTGCCTCAGATAGCCGGATGTGAGTCCCTCCTTGTGAGGTGGGGCCGTGGGGTTCAGATGGGCTTGTTGCTTACGTACCTGGCTCCCTGCCGCGTGGCAACAGCCCTACCTGAGCTACTCGACGTGATAGCCACGGTGGCAGTAGATACACCCAGGCTTTTAGTCATGGGTGATTTCAACTTGCCATCCGTCGGTGAAACGTCTGAGGTGGCTCGGGAGTTCATGGCTTCCATGACGGCCATGGACCTGACCCAGTTAGTTCATGGCCCTACTCACAGGGGAGGTCACACTCTGGATCTGATTTTTGTCTCTGGCCAGTGGTTGAGTGGTCTTGTTATAGGGGATATAGATATGGAACCCTTGTCATGGACTGACCACTCACTCCTTCGCCTAGATCTTCGAACCGCGACCCCTCGCCGCAGGGAGGCGGACCCAATTAGATGGATCCGCCCCAGGCGCCTGATGGATCCTGATAGGTTCCAGATGGAGCTTGGGCCATTTCCTGAGGATCTAGCACATGACTCGGCCGAGGACCTGGTAGCCGCCTGGGATCGGGCGGCTGGTGGGGCCTTGGACCGAGTTGTGCCTTTGCGGCCTCTGACCCGATGCCGATCCCGGGTGGCTCCTTGGTTTACTGAGGAGCTGAGGGAAATGAAGCGCCGGAAAAGACGCCTGGAGAGCGGTTGGAGAGCCAGTCTCGCTGAATCTGATCGAACACTGGTAAGGTCGCATATTAAGACCTACCTAGTGGCGATAAAGACGGCAAAGTCTAACTACTTTTCCGCCTCTATTGCGTCATCAGGGAATCGTCCGGCCGCCCTGTTTAGGGTGACCCGCGCCCTGCTCCATCTGGGAGTGCGGGAGGATCCCTTAGAAGGCAGGGCGGAGGATTTCGGACAATACCTGTATGACAAAATCGCTCAGATCCGGGGGGATTTGGACTCTGACTGGGTAGATCAGGGCAGGGTGACGAGGAACAGTCTTGAGAATGTTATCTGGGAGGAGTTTGATGCTGTGACTCCCGATGATGTGGACAGGATTTTGGGGAGACTTAGTGCGGCCACATGTTTACTGGACCCGTGTCCCTCCTGGTTGGTACTGGCTTCCCGGGAGGTTACACGAGGCTGGCTCCAGGGCGTCATTAATGCCTCGTTGAGTGAGGGTCACTTCCCCGCTGCCCTGAAAGAGGCGGTGGTGAGGCCTCTCCTCAAGAAGCCGTCCCTGGATCCAGCAATATTGGCTAACTATCGTCCTGTCTCCAACCTTCGCTTCATTGCGAAGGTTGTTGAGAGTGTGGTCGCGCAACAGTTTCCACAATTCCTGGAGGAAACATCCTATCTAGATCCGTTCCAGTCGGGTTTCAGGTCTGGGCACAGCACGGAAACGGCATTGGTCGCGTTGGTTGATGATCTCTGGAGGGCTCGGGACAGGGGTTCTTCCTCTGTTCTGGTCCTATTAGATCTCTCAGCGGCTTTTGATACCATCGACCATGGTATCATGCTGCACCGGCTGGAAGAGTTGGGGGTGGGAGGCACCGTGTTACGGTGGTTCTCCTCCTTTCTCTCCGACCGGTCGCAGTTTGTGTTGGCAGGGGGGCAGAGGTCGACCTCGAGGCCTCTCATTTGTGGAGTGCCGCAGGGATCGGTCCTCTCGCCCCTTCTGTTCAACATTTATGTGAAGCCACTGGGCGAGATCATCCGTGGCTTTGGGGTGAGATACCACCAGTACGCTGATGACACCCAGCTGTACATCTCCACCCCAGGCCACCCCAACGATGCCCTTGAAGTGATGTCCCAGTGCCTGGAGGCTGTGCGGATCTGGATGGGGAGGAACAGGCTCAGGCTCAACCCTTCCAAGACTGAGTGGCTGTGGCTCCCGGCATCCCGATATAGTCAGTTGACTCCATCACTGACTATTGGGGGCGAGTCTTTGGCCCCCACTGAAAGGGCTCGCAATCTGGGAGTCCTCCTGGATAGGCAGCTGTCTTTGGAGGAACATCTGACGGCTGTTACCAGGGGGACCTTTTATCAGGTTCGCCTGATTCGCCAGTTGTGGCCCTTTCTTGATCGGGATTCCTTGTGCACAGTCACTCACGCCCTCGTCACCTCTCGCCTTGACTACTGTAACGCTCTCTACATGGGGCTCCCCTTGAGGAGCACCCGGAGGCTCCAGCTGGTCCAGAATGCAGCAGCGCGGGTAGTGATGGGAGCAACATGGCGCTCCCATGTAACACCGCTCCTGTGTGAGCTGCACTGGCTCCCGGTGGTCTTCCGGGTGCGCTTCAAGGTGTTGGTTATCACCTTTAAAGCGCTCCATGGCATAGGGCCTAGCTATCTCCGAGACCGCCTGCTGCTACCGATGACCTCCCATCGACCCGTGCGCTCCCACAGAGAGGGCCTCCTCAGGGTGCCATCAGCCAAACAATGTAGGCTGGTGGCCCCCAGGGGGAGGGCTTTCTCTGTGGGGGCTCCCACCCTCTGGAATCAGTTGCCCCCGGAGATAAGAAGAATCCAGGACCTCAATGCCTTCCGTCGTTCCCTGAAAACCTATCTTTTTCAGCAAGCCGGGTTGGCTTAAGAAGAAATTTTTAAAATTTTTAAATTCTTTTAATTAGTCTGTGATTCTTAATTTTTGGGCCAAAATTTATATATATTTTTAAATGTTTTAATATTTGTATTCTATGTTTTTTATCTTGGCTGTACACCGCCCTGAGTCCTCAGGGAGAAGGGCGGTATATAAATTCGAAATTAAATTAAATTAAATTAAATTAAGGATATTTACTCATGTGGTAAGGCTTTATTACTATTATCCTTCTTATCTTTCCTATTGCCTTTTATTATTATTATTATTATTATTATTATTATTATTATTATTATTATTATTATATCTTTAGTGAGATTCACAGCCTTTCAGGCTGGTTAATAGCTCAGCAACTCGAGTCCTAACCAAGGACCTAGGAACTGTTAAGGTATCGTCGGAGGATGTAAGCTGTTCCGAGTAAGGTGGTTTTTTGTAGAGTCAAAATGTTCAAGTCCAGCAAATTTAGAATTTCTAAATAGCAGGGTAGCCCTTTGGGTATTGCTCCAAGGGCTCCAATTACAATTGGGACAACACACAATTTCTTTTTCCATAGTCCCTCAACCTCAATTTGCAAATCCCGGTATTTTGTGATTTTTCTTGCTACTTATTTTCAATCCATGCGTCACCAGGTATTGCAATGTCAATGAACCATACTTTTTTCTTTTCAACTATTGTCATGTCAGGTGTGTTGTGGACCAAGTGCCTGTCAGTCTGAATCCTAAAGTCCCACAAGATCTTGAGTTTCTCATTCTCTAAAACTTTCTCAACCTGATGTTCCCAGTGGTTTTTGCTGTACTCAAATCCAAACTTCTGGCACAATTTCCAGTGAATGATCTTAGCAACACGGTCATGGCATTGTAGGTAGTCAGTTTGTGAAATTTTGCTGCATCCACTGATCAGGTGGTCGACTGTTTATTATTATTATTATTATTATTATTATTATTATTATTATTATTATTATTATTTAATTAAATTTATATGCCGCCCTTCTCCCGTAGGACTCGGGGCGGCGTACAGAGTTAAAACATATAACAGTAAAAAACTTAAAAACAACCAATTAAAACCCCAGACAAATAAAATCACATAGCAGATCAGGGAAAATGCTGGAACAGCCATGTCTTCAGGTCGGTGCGGAAAGTGCGGAGGTTGGGGGCGGTCTGGAGCCCGATGAGTAACTCATTCCAGAGGGTCGGTGCGGCCACTGAGAACGCCCTCATCCTGGGGGCCACCAGCCAACATTGTCTGGCCGATGGTACCCGGAGGGCAGCCCTATGTGACCGCACAGGGCGGTGGGAGGCCAGTAGAAGGTGGTCCTGCAAGTATCCTGGGCCCATGCCATGAAGGACTTTATAGGTATAGGTATATTATTGGCTTACTTTGTAGCTTGCATGTACACTGAGAACTTATGCACCAAAGACAAATTCCTTGTGTGTCCAATCACACTTGACCAAGAATAGCAATAGCAATTATTAATAATTAATAATTAATTAATAATAGCAATTATTAAGAATAGCAATACGGGAGAAAGGCGGTATAGAAATATAATAAATAAATAAATAAATAAATAAAATATTGCTTAGACTTATATACTGCTTCATAGTGCTTTACAGCCCTCTCTAAGTGGTTTTGTGTCAGCATATTGCCCCCAACAATCTGGGTCCCCGTTTTACTGACTTTGGAAGGATGGAAGGCTAAGTCAACCTTGAGCTGATGAGACTCAAACTGCTGAACTGCTGGCAGCCAGCAGTCAGCAGAAGTAGCCTGCAATACTACATTCTAACCACTGCGCCATATGTATGTATACAGTATATGTGTACATATAATGGGTATGCATAATGAACATACTAAAACAATGAGCAATGTACTGCATCAGTATAGTTCCATAAGATGTGTAATAATTGTATATACTGTATAAACATTCAGATTGCCAAACTATATCAAACTGTATTTCAAACAGCAATGGAATTAGTGTGGAAGTTAGCCATTTTTGAGATTTCTGGAGCTGAATCTTCTAGTAGGAAAAATACATTCTTCCCATTTGACCTCTTAGGAGGTACCATTCCATCAATGTGCCCCCTCTCAGGTATTATAGACAACTGGGTAAAATGTATATGACTAGCAGATCCTCCCCAGATAGGCAAAAATCAAGATGATGTTAATTGGGAAATTATTGTATCCTTCTCAAGACAAAAATATAATTCTGAGTTTTACTAGTAGCCGAGGTAACACTATATACCTATTGCCATTGACTAAGGTATTCAGTCCTGTGCTTTATGGATCACAGATTTGTGTTTAGAAATGTATAAATTGAAATCTTGCTTGTGCCTCTAGAGAAACTACTTCTAGAAGCAGTGCAATCAAATTTTCTAAGAGCTTAGCTTCAGTCTCTCTGCCCTTGGAATATGGACTAGTCTGTCTAGAGACAGACACAAGATTCTGACATCTAAGATATTGCTAAAATGAGCTTTTAACAAAGAATCTATAGACTAATGGATCCTTGTAGATAATTTTTGCAGCATGTCTGTTAGCGTGGCCTCTCCTTAATCATTAATCTGTCCTGGGATCAAAACAGCCAATACAGAGTTGAAGCAATATCTTCCAAAAGATCAGATTACAATCTTCCATTACCATAATGGTGACCTTTGTCAGGAAGTTGGTATTTTTTAAAAAAGGTGAAGTTACTATTGTTATGGGGAGTTATCTCTTGCAGTCTGTTTCTTTTTTGTTCCAGGGCAGATGAGTCCATGCTGTTCTTAATAAATACAGCCAGTTCACGTCCTGCACCGTTGCCTCCTTATCAATAAGTAATGCAAAATGTCAGAAGTGAAGCTAAATTTTTTGTGCAGCAGTGATGGGGTATTAGAGCCCCAGATTTGGCCACTACCACACCAACTTTTTGCTAATGTATTAAACTGGGAAAATATGATTACTACTCAGACAAATCACTGAGACTCAGCAAAGGCTACAAGGCTTATGGAACAGCCACAGCAATTAGTGGCTTCTTTGGTGCTAGCTGAATAACACCACCATAAAAAAAAAAATAAACAAAAAAGGATGCCCTCAGAATAGAAACATACATGTAAGGTCAGTGTGACACTTTTGACATGAGAGCAACTGGCTGTCTACTCCCAAAAAAGGGATGAAAAAAAAATAATGCTCTTTTGATGTGGCCTGAAGTATGTAACAATTTATATTGGTGAATGAAGAAAAGTCACTTTAAAGCTTTGTGACAGAAATCTGAGGCCTGTTGTTCTCTGCAGAAAAATATAACAAACATTTGTCTTCCTCCCTACAAAAAGAGACTAAGGCAATTGAAGAATTTGTAACAGATAAGAAACTGAAGATTAAGTATTGAAGCCTTGGTGTGTTGACTGCATGCATGATCAAAAACAGATTCAGAACAGTCTAAAGCATTACTAATAAAAAGCTTAGATTAATTATTACAATTGAGAACAATAATTGAGAACAACTACAAACGAGATCTAGACAAGGAGTGGATCAGTGGTGGGCTGCTCCCGGTTCGCACCAGTTCACAAGAACCGGTAGTAAAAATTTGTAGTAGTTCAGAGAACCGATAATAACATTGGCTGGCCACGCCCCCGAACCGGTCCCCGGCGCAGTCACCACTCGCTTATACCACCCACCTCATCAGAGGCTTTTTTTTTTTTTACTTTTAAAAGCATTTTTTCTACAACCTCTTCGGCTGAAGAGGTTGTAAGAAAAAAAATGCCTTTAAAAGCCTCTGGCGATCCCAGCTGAGTTGCCTGATCATCAGAGGCTTTTAAAAGCATTTTTTTCTGCAACCTCTTAAGGTTGCAGAAAAAATGCTTTTAAAAGTTAAAAAAAAAAAAAAGTTGGCCATGGCCACCAGTCACATTACCCCACCACCAAGCCATGCCCACAAAATAAGCCACGCCCACAGAACCGATAGTAAAAAAAATTAGAACCCAACCCTGGAGTGGATGTATTAATCCAGAAGCAAAACAGATTAAAAGGGTTGAAAGGTGTCTGACTAAGTTATTGAGAAAGAAGAGGAATGTGCAGAAATGTGTTTTTACCAGAAGTTGAAACTACCCATGTGATTGAGAATAGTATGTTCTTTGCAATATGTTAAAATCCTTCATTTCAAGGTCAAAGTTAAGTTCAAGCTGATCTTAATAAACATGATGTCAGACTCGAAAACCCAAGAAAGGCACTTCAAAGCAGTTTCCTTTATTGTTCCTCACCTACAGACAGAAATTTTGCCAAACTGAAGCAAACTACTTGCATCATTAAAGATATATGCTGAAAACTCCTAGGGAGGAGCTACCTTGATCTTCTTTCTCACAAACAAACTATCTAACCCAGTGGTGGCGAACCTTTTACTCAACGAGTGTCGAATAGGTACGTGCTTCACACGCTTTGTGCGCGTGCCAACCACGCTAACGCACGGCTCATCCCCATGCATTGCGTACGCAACCACACCATCTGTGCATGCACGCAGCTTTTGCATGGCTGCCCTCTGCACTGTGTGTGCAATCGCACCATCTGCACATTTGTGTGGCTTTTGCGCGTTCAATGCACACGCACAAACACCATCTGCGCATATGCATGCTGCATGCAAGTACTTTCACACACATGCCCAAAAGCGTGTGCATCTGCAGGAGAGCTCCAAAGACCAGCTAGGGCCCCTGAATTGTGCGCATACACACCAGAGGCCTGAACAACAGCTGGGGCACGCATGCATGCGCATGCACAGCTGCAGGTGAGTTGGGTGACAGCTCGTGTGCCCGGAAAGATGGCCCTGCGTGTCACCTCAGGCACGTGTGCTACAGGTTCACCATCGTTTGTTTTCTCTTGCTCTTCTGGAATGCAGCCCCTCTCTCCTGAGAATCTGGATTACAATCTACTATACATGACCAATTATATCTTACATCATTGTCCTTCCATAAATAAACAACACAACTTTTATCCCAGCTATTTAGTAGATGCCACATCAGAGAATTTGCAAGTCCGGCTAAAGAGAAGGGGAAACCAAGAAAAGCCTTTCAATTTCACCCCTACTCTTTTGATCGATGCTATTGTTGAGCCAAAAAGCTCTTCAATTCACATTTCCCTTCCAGAAGAACTCAAGTTCACAGAAAAGAGGGAAGAGGCCAGGATTCTCTCTAATGGGCAATTGGAGCCAAGGAGTTTCTTTCTCACTCTTAACAGTCTTGAAGCTTTTCTTTCTAAGACATCATAGGAAGTTAGGGGTCTAAAGCTTAAACTGACACATGCGCCATTGTTTAGAGGTGCCCTGGTTCCTAATTTGGGCACCAGAGACGTCACTATGACCTCATCCCAAAAGAAATTTAGAGATTAGTCAAGCGTCAGGAAAATGCTAAAGATTGGAAACATGCTGAATGGTCACCTTACTCAGAATGTGCGGCATGATGCCACACCGATGACTAAGCATTTCTGCTTAGGGATTCGATCAGTCTGTGTCAGCTCATTTAAGTGGAAGAATCCTCTTGACTTGAGGACAAGGCCAAGAAGACAACATAAAAACTGTAAAAGACAATAAAGATGATTAGAGGACTGCCACCCAAGAACTACTGTATAAAGAGAAATTGAAAGAGCTGTATATGTTTAACCTTGCGAAAAATGACTTGAGCAGAGTAGGATAATCGTATTCAAATATCTGAAAGAATGTCACACAGAAATGTGAAAGAATTTAAGCTATTTAAATTTTAATAAATGTTTTAGGATATGACAGCAAATATTTAGCAAGCATTAAGAGCAAGTAGGTACATAAGAATAGTTTCTGTATTATAGAATAGAATAGAGCTGGAAGGGGCCTTGGAGGTCTTCTAGTCTAGCCCCTTGCTCAAGCAGGAGAACCTATACTATTTCAGATAAGTAACTGTCTAGTCTCTTCTTAAAAACCTTCAGTGATGGAGCACCCATGATATCTGAAGGCAAGTTGTTCCACTGGTTAATTGTAGTCACTGTTAGGAAGTTTCTTCTTAATTCCAGGTTGCTTCTCTCTTTGGTTAATTTCCAACCATTGTTTCTTGTCCTGCCTTCTGGTGCTTTGGAGAATAATTTGACCCCCTCTTCTTTGCAGCAGCCACTCAAGTACTGGAATACTGCTATCATGTTGCTCAGGGGTGGGTTTTACTTACCTTTACTACCAGTTCGCAATGGGATCGCATGTGAGCGAAGCGAGCGTGCGCACCTTATTTATTTATTTATTTATTTATTAATCAAATTTCTATACCGCCCTACTCCCGAAGGACTCAGGGCGGTGAACAGCCAAGATAAAATACAGACAATACAAATATTAAAAATCCCTTAAAATTATTAAATATTTCGGCCGAAACACAGATTAAAACACCCAATTTATAAAATCACGAATTAAAAAATTTAAAATTTAAGAATTTAAAAGAGGGGAGTTAGGCCAGGCCAGCTTGCTGAAATAGAAAAGTTTTGAGAGCACGGCGAAACGTGCGCAGGTCCGGGATCTTCCGTATCTCTGGGGGGAGCTCGTTCCAGATGGTAGGTGCCCCCACAGAGAAGGCTCTCCCCCTGGGGGCCGCCAGTCGACACTGTTTGGCCGACGGCACCCTGAGGAGCCCCTCTCTATGGGAGCGTACTGGTCGGTGAGAGGCTATTGGTAGCAGAAGGCGGTCTCGTAGATACCCCGGTCCGATGCCATGGAGCGCTCTAAAGGTGGTAACCAAAACCTTGAAGCGCACCCGGAAGACCACCGGGAGCCAGTGCAGCTCGCGCAGGAGGGGGGTCACATGGGAGCGCCACGTCGCTCCCATAACCACCCGCGCGGCCGCATTCTGGACCAGCTGGAGCCTCCGGGTGCTCCTCAAGGGGAGCCCCATGTAGAGAGCATTGCAGTAGTCCAAGCGGGAAGTGACAAGAGCATGAGTGACCGTATTTAACGAGTCCCGATCCAGAAAGGGACGCAACTGGCGAATCAGGCGGACCTGATAAAAAGTCCCCCTGGCCACGGCCGTCATATGCTCTTCTAAAGACAGCCGTGAGTCCAGGAGGACACCCAAGTTGCGAGCCCTCTCCGTGGGGGGCAATGACTCGCCCCCAATAGTCAGTGATGGGGCCAACTGACTATATCGGGATGTCGGAAACCACAGCCACTCGGTCTTGGATGGGTTGAGCCTGAGTCTGTTTCTCCCCATCCAGATCCGCACAGCCTCCAGGCACCGGGACATCACTTCAAGGGCATCATTGGGGTGGTCCGGGGTGGAGATGTACAGCTGAGTATCGTCAGCGTACTGGTGGTACTTCACCCCGAAACCACGGATGATCTCACCCAGCGGCTTCACATAAATGTTGAACAGAAGGGGCGAGAGGACCGACCCTTGTGGCACCCCACATACAAGGGGCCTCGGGGTCGACCTCTGCCCCCCTGTCAACACAGACTGCGACCGGTCAGAGAGAAAGGAGGAGAACCACCGTAGGACGGTGCCCCCCACCCCTAACTCCTCTAGCCGGTGCAGCATGATACCATGGTCGATGGTATCAAAAGCCGCTGAGAGGTCTAATAGGACCAGGACAGAGGAACAACCCCTGTCCCGAGCCCTCCAGAGATCATCAACCAACGCGACCAATGCCGTTTCCGTGCTGTACCCAGGCCTGAAGCCCGACTGGAACGGATCCAGATACGATGATTCATCCAGGTACTGGGGGAGCTGTCGTGCTACCACACTCTCAACAACCTTCGCAATGAAGCGAAGGTTGGAGACCAGACGGTAATTTGCCAACACTGCCGGGTCCAGGGAAGGTTTCTTGAGGAGAGGCCTCACCACCGCCTCTTTCAAGGCGGCAGGGAAGACACCCTCACTCAAGGAAGCATTTATAATCCCCTGGAGCCAGCCTCGTGTAACCTCCCGAGAGGCCAGCACCAACCAGGAGGGACACGGGTCCAGTAAACATGTGGCTGCGCTCAGTCTGCCCAGTATCCTGTCCACGTCTTCGGGCATCACAGAATCAAACTCTTCCCAGATAATACTCACAAGACCTGCCTCTGTCCTCCCCGCTGAATCTACCCAGTCAGAGTCCAGATGTTCCTGAATCTGAGCGATTTTGTCATACAGATACTGTACAAAATCCTCGGCTCTACCCTCCAAGGGGTCCTCCCGCGCTTCCTGGTGGAGCAGGGAGCGGGTCACCCTAAACAGGGCAGCCGGGCAATTATCTGATGACGCAATAAGAGTGGCAAAATAGTTATACTTCGCCACTTTTATCGCCACCAGGTAGGTCCTAATATGAGACCTTACCAGTGTTCGGTCAGATTCAGAATGGCTGGCCCTCCAACCACTCTCCAGGCGTCTTTTCCGGCGCTTCATCTCCCTCAGCTCCTCGGTGAACCAAGGAGCCAGGCGAGATCGACGCCGGGTCAGAGGCCGCAAAGGCACGACCCGATCCAAAGCTCCAGCGGCCGCCCTATCCCAGGCGGCCACCAGCTCCTCAGTCGAGCCATGTGCCAGAGCCTCAGGAAATGGCCCAAGCTCCGTCTGGAACCCATCAGGATCCATCAGGCGCCTGGGGCGGTACCACCTCAGTGGTTCCACCTCCCTGCGGCGGGGTGCGGCGGTTCGAAGGTCAAAGCGAAGGAGGGAGTGATCTGACCATGACCTTGATTCTGCGCATGCGCAGGTTGCTGATGACAACATCCAGGGCGGTGGACAGGGCCTCCTGCCGGTTTTACTACCAGTTCTTGGGAACTGGTCCGAACCGGAGGCAACCCACCACTGATGTTGCCACAAATTCTTCTTTTCTGTAGACTAGCCAAAACCAAATCCTGCAGCCGTTCTATATATGTTTTTGTGTCCAGGCTTTTGATAATCTTAGTTGCTCTTCTCTGAACTTTTTCCAAAATCTCAACATCTTTTTTATAGTTTGGTGACCAAAATTGGTTACAGTATTCCAGGTGTGGTCTTACTAGGTAGGGTTTTATAAAGTGGTATTAATACTTCACGTGATCTTGATTCTATGCCTCTGTTTATACAACCCAGGATTTTATTAGCTTTTTTGGGTGCTGCTGCACACTGCTGGCTCATATTCAAGTGACCGTTGACTAGGACTCCAAGGTCCCTCTCAGAGTTACTGTTTTTGAGCCAGGTTATATTTTGGTTAGGATCCTAGGGGAAAACTTGATAAGAATAGCCAGAGCTAGCAGAAGCTGTAGTTTAACATTTTAGCAGGTGCGTTTAATGTGGCCAGATTAGCAACCAATGTGATTGGTTACAAATTAATTATAAAAATACCTATTTTGAAACTTTTTATAAGTAATTTGTAACCAATCACATTTATAATCTTGTACTTCCTTGTTGCTTGATTATAAATACCTGCTGTTTCTTTTGTTTTGGATACATGCCCATGGAATGTTACTGAACATGTTTATATGTTGTAGGAAGTTAAAACGCACCCCGCTCCTAGAAAATGAAATATTTTAGGAAATATTAAAAGGGCAGAATATTTTCCCTAAAAGGCAGACAGAAACTCAGCCCCCCCTCCCCCATCTTTGTTTATGGGCCATTAAGGCCTGGGCCAGTCTATTCTACATAACAAAGATTTACTTCCTTCAGGCAGAGCCATTTAATTGCCCTTCATTGCATCACACAGCAAAATTTAACCAAACTTAACACACAGACAACCTAAAAAGCTAGCTATGACCTCTGACAGCAACCAAGCAGAATACTCTTCCTGTGCCCCAGGAAGTTCAAAGCCAGAGAGGGTATAAAACCCATGGACTCTCAGCACCTCTTCCCTTTTTTGCCCAGGATCTCAAGCCATGTGATCCTGTTCATCAATAAACCTTCTTTCCAACAACTTCCATGAATCCAGTGTCTTTTTCCCCACTTGGAACTGAATCCAGAAGGATATTTCTTCCAACAGTGTGCTGGACCTGGCTTTGCAAACCCATCATAAAGTTTTTAGAAACTGATGTCCTCTAATGTCCTCCTTGGGACAAAATGAACCTCAGATTGAAAAAGGAAATGGAAATTCATGATTTCCCTCTTATAGATTTTTTTTCCAGCAGAAGAAAGTCAAAATCTGTTCTCTCTTGTTCCAAAATGCAGGACATGAAACAATGGATTTAAGCTACAGGGAGACAGATTCTAATTGTAATAGTAAATGCATTTTAAAGGAGAACAAATTATCTGGAGACATGATAACTTATCCTTCATTTGCTATGTTCAAGCAGAGACTACACTGTAATCTGGGATGCTTTAATTTGGATTTATCCAGATCTGTGATTCTTTCAAACTTTGCCTAGATCCCAAAACTGAAGAGAAGGCCATTACATTAATGCTAATGAGGCCAAATGGCATTTCACCAGTGATGTTATAAAGACACTGGAATGGGTAGGAGTGAAACCAAACGTTTGGGAACTGGGAAGTTCAGTGATTTTAAGGTATCCATTTTGCCCCTTTAAAAATCATTTATATATTTAATTATTTACTTTAAAAGTTTCTAGGCCATTTCAATCATGGGACACTTTGGTGGGAATTTGCATTTGGAGAGATCTGCGGACAGTGGGGGAGGGGGCCGTTTATGACATAAAACAACATCTTTATCTTTTAAACCCTAGAAAAGCAAAAACAGGATAGAAAGAGTTGGCTCCCTTAGTTAGGGACAATCAGCCTGAGAACTGCATGAAGCATATGGCTGCTTACCTCTGACAGGGGAATTCTGCTGGGGACAAGATATTGTCTGGTCTTTTGTGAACGTGTTGGGGCAGAAGGAGGGAATCATTTCAATTGCTGCTTTCTAGAAGCAGCTGCTTGACTTTGACCCTTGAGCACGGCAGCATATAAAAATATTTTTGTTTCCATACCAGCTGGCCTGCCTATTGCCTGGAATCTGGATTAGATTGGTTGTAACCAGAGAGTCTTCTGGGTGACCCCTCATTTCTGGATTCCTTTTTTGGAAAATCTACCTGGCACCAAGATGATTATCATTTCAGTTTCAGAAATGTTAATTTCCCAAGGTTTCTTTTTCTTTTCTAAAATCATAGTTACGTTATCTTTTTAAAACCTATTATTTATCATAATATACTTTATATTTTATCTTATCTTTGCAAAACCACTCCAGGTGAAAATTTGGTTCAATTAATAGAGAGAAAGGATAGAAACACCATAGATGCTTTAGGTAAGGGCTGTCAGCCAACCTAACAGCACCTGGATGATCAGAATCCCTAGTCTGACTTTCCATAACTGCAAGGCATCTACTAACCATATCTGTACATTCACGCAAATGCAATGCTAATTATTGTTAAAATGAGAGTAGCAAGAGTTTCCTGATTCATGCATACAAACAAGAGTCAAACACTGATGAAAATGTCTTTATCAACTCTTGGAATATATGATAGGCAGGAGAATACCATTGAAACAATAGGAATGCAATGAATAATACAGTTTCAAATCCAATTATAATATCAGTCACATTCCCTGTGTTACCTTCCCTAGCAACTGATCTGATCTTTTCCATTTGTTTTTCATCACCAATCAGCCTCCCCTTAACACATGATTTGGGCGATCCCAGATTTAAATCAGCCTCTGCAGTTGCACAGAGTTTGGGCTACGGCATCTGTGCTAGAAAAGAGCCTGCCAGATTGCTTTCATTTTGAGCGTCCCTATTCCTCCCTATTCCTCCTTATTCCTCCCTATTCCTGAATATGCAGCTGAACCATTAAGCGGCATGATTTGCATCTTCAAACCAAAGCAGAAAGAAAAAAATATAATGTTAACTTGAGCAAACCAATAGCATTTTCTATAGATGGGAGCTCATTTCTACACCATCTGCATTCGGTTGTGAAATCAATAAGCTTATTGATGTTGCATCCATAATTAGGGAAAATTCAGTGCCAATGGGAAGGGGATATGTATATGTGTATGAGACAGAGAGAGTGGGGGGGAGGGGAGAATAATTAAAATGATAGCAGCCAATATTCCTGGATGTGAGTATGTGGGAGAAGAGAAATCATCCCTTAAATTAGAAAAATTGCCTAATTTGAAAATCAGTACCTAATTCTGAAAAAACAAAACAAAAATGAATTCTCAATACTTCCATTGACAGTTGCTAATAAGGCAGTAGGCAATGGTAGTGGCACCCTGCATGGCTTGTGCCTTAGATAGAGGATACTGTACATACTGTATTGCTATACAGTAGAGGCAAAACAAACCTTTCCATTTAGAGAAAGTCCCATTTTCATTTCTCAATACAATAGAACAATATTTTTTATAAAATAGCAATAGCACTTAGACTTATATACCCCTTCACAGTGCTTTCTAAGTGGTTTACAGATTCAGCATATTGCCCCCAACCATTTGGGTCCTCATTTTACTGACCTCAGAAAGATGGAAGGCTGAGTCAACCTTGAAGCGGTGAGACTCGAACTTCCAGACTGCTGGCAGCTGGCAGTCAGCAGAAGTAGCCTGCAGTATTGCACCCTAACCACTGCACCACCACGGCTCATCAAAATAAAATAACAATTTCATGCAGTTCCATTTTTATTTTTTAAATACAATAGAAGCATAGCAGTTAAGATCAGATCGGGGTGAAATTTACTTACCTTCACTACCAGTTCGCAAATATGCTTGCATGTGCCTCCTCCACCCATGCACTGAGCCTTCTGCGCATCCGCAGAGGGTCAAAAATGGGACGTGATGATGTGGGTGAGTGGGTGGAGCCTCCCTCCGCCAGCACTACCAGTTCGCCCAAGCCGGATAGAACCGGCTGAATTTCACCATTGGATCAGATGACATGTAAACATTAGGGAGAAGTATGCTAGCTTTTCGATCTAGCTTCTCCAGGATATGCTATTATCTTTCTAAGTGCAAGAGTAAACAATGAAGTGAGAAAGCAGGAGACTCATAGCTAAACCTTCAATGTTGGTGAAGGGTGTGCACACTCCACCTTCTACTAAAACATTTTCTTCCATTTAAAGCAGCCTTGGCCACTTTAAGACTTGTGGACTTCAACTCCCAGAATTCCCCAGTCAACATAGCATAGAGCAGGGATGACAAACTCACATCATCATAGCAGCGTCACGTGACATATCGGGACTGTTTTCCCCTTTGCTAAACCAGACGTAGGCGTGGCCAGTGCATGATGCATCTGGCCCATGGGCCGGGAGTTTGACAGCCCTGGCATCAAGTCCACAGATCTTAAAGTGGCCAAGGTTGGACACTCCCGATGTAAAGTGTTTCCTTGAAACTGCTATTTGATGTTTCAGAAAAAATATGAAAGTACCTTTGAGCCAATGAGATTCAAAAGCTGATCCAGGCTCCCATTAGCCAAGATACAACTTTTTTTAGTTTTTTTTTTTTAATGAAAGAAGAAGGAAGACTAAAAAAGTTAATGAAGCCACAGAGAGGAAGTGGTGGTGAGAGTTGCCCAAAACTGCCAGGTTTCGCAATAATCTCTTCAGGAGGAGGTGGAGAGGTGGGTAGTTTTAAATTTCTGGGCATTTATATCTCAAAGGACCTCTCATGGACTATGAATGCTGACATGCTTGTGAAGAAGGCATAGAAGAGGCTGTACTTCCTGAGAATGCTCAGGAAGATAAATCTATCTCAGCATCTACTTCTGTCCTACTATTGTAGCACCACTGAGAGTGTCCTGACATATGGCATTCTTGCATGGTATGGGAGCAGCTCTGTAGCAGACAAAAAAGCTCTACAGAGAATCATTAAAACTGCCCAGAATATCATTGGGCTCCAGCTACCAGCCCTGGATGACATCTTCGAATCTCCCTGTTTGAGGAAGTTGCATAACATTCTCAGAGACTCTTCCCACCCTGCTTACAATCTTTTTGGACTGTTGCCTTCTACAGAAGATACAGAACAATTAAAACTCAAACCACACGTTTTCTGAATAGTTTTTATCCCAGAGCTATAATTGCACTCAACAATGAACTAAAGGGCCACCATCAATGAGCTGTTGGACAGCATTACTTGGTCTGCTGTGTGGATGCTTGGGTGGTTTAGCGGTGGGGAATTTTTGGTGGGTGGGAGTATGTTTGGGGATTGTTATGCATGTTGGACCTGGTCTTTGGGTGTTAAGTGAATTTCATTATATGGGTATACTGTGTATACACGTACAATGACAAGTTATTATTATATATTAGGAGGACACACACACACACACATGCTCCTTAAAGGCAGGCAGAACCATTCCCTCCCTCAGAGAAATCAGCACCAATGGACTCAACACAGGCCACCTTCTGAAATACCTTCACCAGCCAAGAGGGGCCTGAGTCAACAACAATGACTGAATTAACGGTCCCAAGGAATATGCCCATTTCCTTGGGAAGTACCTCAGGAAGTACTTTCCCAGGTGACCAAACAACTCTGTGCCTCACTCAACTGAACTTTCCCAGAGCCCTACTCTGAGAAGATCCCAGCAATTTTATATGTCAGTTACTTATTCTTCACAGTGGTCCTTATGGTCATCTCACATAGCATTTAACGTGTCACCTTAAAAAGAGCTACTTGTCAGCTATTTGCTAGGAACAATAAGAACAGAAAACTATATATGATTTGTTATTGGTTTTGCCATGATGTCATCCTTAATGTAAACTCTTAAACATGCTCAGTTGGATATACTTCATCTATCTCCAACAGCATTCTAGGCATCTCTTCTTTTATTTCAACTCCTGGGGTCCTTGAAAAATCAGATAAGCCCCCAAGATTGATGAACAGAGATTACCTGAATCAGCTGCTGGCACAGTTCCATTTCTGCCTCCTAATCAGCCCAAAGCACAATCCTCAGGTTCCAAAATAATTGCTACTTCAGCTCCACTCAATTAGCCCTGGTTCCCATACTAGAACACTTCCAGCTAAGCCTCCTCAGCTCTGACACTGGTAAGTGTATACAAGTCCTGGGCTTGAAGCCCCATTCTGAGTCCATCCAAATGGCCACCTCGGTGCAGTTGGCAGGCCAACATCTCTCTTTTCAGCACTTCCACCCAGCAGGACCCTCTGTTCAAACCTCTGCTCTGGCTCTGTAGTAACCCAGCAGTTTATCAGACTTTGCTCCAGTGGTGAAATCCAAATTTTTTTACTACCTGTTCTGTGGGCGTGGCTTCATGGGTGTGGCAGGGGAAGGCTACTGCAAAATCTCCATTCCCACCCCACTCTGAGGGCAGCCAGAGGTGGTATTTGCCGGTTCTCCGAACTACTCAAAATGTCCGCTACCAGTTCTCCAGAACCTGTCAGAACCTGCTGGATTTCACCCCTGCTTTGCTCCCATATGAACACCACTGTGTCCATTTCGTCCCCTGACTCCATTGTTTTCTATTTGCCAACCCCCCCAAAACCAAGAACTTCTGTGGAGCCACTTACATTCACTTTGACAAATTAAGCCCTCCAAATAATGTATTTGCTGCTCAGAATAATGGGGAAACTGTTCCTAGAAAAGAACATAGACATCCCCTTTTAATATGATTGAACATCTATGGAGCAACATACAGATTGTTTTGCAGGAAGTCGACTGGGTCCTGTTCATTAATTCACACTTTTCATTCTGAACAATCTCCCTGGAAGCCTGCATCAGATACACTATTGGTTCTACCATTCCTATCTTTCCATTATGGCTCTGCTGCAGCCTTGAATGCCCCTAATCAGGGGATACATTTGTTTCAGCGCAATTTTGCTGCTTTTTTCTTGCTAGCTTCAGCAGTTTCTTTCCAAGTATTGAGGCAGGCTCTGAAACATAATTATCTGATGACCACAATGACTCCAGCTTTTGGAAAGCAGGGGGAGAAGAAATATCAGTGGATGCCGAGACACTTGATAAATGCATTAGGGTGGGTTTTTTTAAAAAGAAGAAGAAGAATATGATCTATTTTTAGTATTTAAACAAGAACTGAAAGGAGGGAAACAAACAAGTGAGCTTAAATAACATCAAAATACATACATCATACATTGAGAGACTCAAAGCCGGTTGAAAGCATCACCAAATCATTTGCTGTTCCTGAATTCTATAAATACTTGAGCTTTATCTGCTGACAGCCATACATGTTCTACTCTGTATTTGGAATTTGTTTTAGGAGCAAGTCTGCTAAAATCAAGGAATATGCACCAGGACTCCAGGCAAACTGATTATGCACTGCAATTCTTCCCAAAGCAAATGCATCATATGAAGCAAATAGAGATCTCACTTTATGATTGGCCTGTCAAAAATGCCTGTTTCTCAGATTGCTTCTGTGCTCAAATTTGCCAGCTATAATAACCCAATTTCCTAGAAAATCAAACCGTACTCTGCTTTCTGCTTTGTGTATATTATGGCTGTCAGCAGCAGCTACTGTGGATAGAGAAGAAACGCAGCCCTCCTAACTCCGGAGGGGATTTCTGTCTCTACTTTTAGGAGGCAACAGAATGTCTGGGAGGAAAGACTGATTGAATAGTCATCTGAATTGTTTAGTTCCACCCTACAGTCATCTCAGTTGTTTAGTTGTACTCCATGGAGCACTCAGAATATTAACTACTCGTTTAAGAAAATTATAGCAACATTTTATGGAAGAAATTGGTGTAATGTTTTGGACAATTTGGTCGAATTTCATATGCTTTTAGGTACCGTGACTTGCTTCAAGGGCAGAAAAACACAGCCACCTTTCTTCAAGTAATTAGGACAAGGGAAGAGCAGCTTGGCAAATAACTGTCTGTACTGTGTGCTAATTTCTCAATTGACTGAAACGTTATTTTTGCAATATTGTAGGGTATTTAGAGATGCCATTTCTGACAGCTTTACCCATAATGTTGCAGGAAGGAAAACCAAACACTTACAAACACGGCTTACTTTCTGTCTACTTGTTCTTCTGCTGCATTGCTAAGATATTCTGTAGCTATAAATAGAATAGAATAGAATAGAATAGAATAGAATAGAATAGAATAGAATAGAATAGAATAGAATAGAATAGAATAGAATAGAATAGAATTCTTTATTGGCCAAGTGTGATTGGACACACAAGGAATTTGTCTTGGTGCATATATGCTCTCAGTGTACATAAAAGAAAAGATACATCCGTCAAGAATCATAAGGTACAACACTTAATGATAGTCATAGCGTACAAATAAAGAATTACATGTAAGGCAGCAAAAAAGTCAAGATTTTTCTATCTGTTTCTGTTATATCTCAGGGGAAGTGAAGAAGGGTGGTTGCAACGACTGACTGAAAGATCAGCTCTGAAGACAGCCATTTGGACAATAGCATTAATTTCCAATATGCTTCGAAGCACTTTGATCTTTATGGACTCTCAATATGTCTAAAAGGCTTAGCTTAATCAAAGAGAGAGAAAGCCCATGTCAAGTAGAATAGGCCTTTATAATTCTGGTTTGCTGTCAGCCGAGGTTTAGCTGCTTATCTAACAAAATGCATAAGTAAAAAGACATTTTCAGTTTATGACTTTTGACTATGGAGTTGTTGACCTGTTCCTTAAATGTTCCCTCATTTTAAGAATATTCCCCGAGTTTTGTTTTGGAAATTTAGAAGCATCCACCAAACTGGAATGAAATAGCTGTGCTTCCTATGTTGGTGGGATACAATGCTGTGCTTCCTATGTTGGTGTGATAAAATACAACCATGGCACCTATTCATGTCCCCTTGCTAGTTATTTATGCAGATGTCCTAGCAATAAAAGCTTAATCTTTGGTTGGATGTGGTCAGCGGGCTTCTCAGCAGAACAGACTCATACAAATCAACCAGAGATGAGACTCAAGGTCCAGCTCAACATACTCTAGAGAAGATTAATTGGAAGCAATCACAATATCATGTCTGGCTAGTTTGGTTAAACAAACTTTTAAATATAGCTTTAAACACATGATAGAAAACCAGTCAATTACCTTAATCTGATCATGCCTCTCCCTCCTAAATTCTTATCACTCTCTTGAATTTGGAGCAGCTATAATGCTTAGATTTTTATGGGGAAAACCAATCTCTAAAGCCAGAAGACTGAAAACTACTCTAATACCAGGTCAATTTAAACTAACATATTTCATTTAAATCATTAACCTAAGACCATTTATAATGTAAGACATTGATGATTAGCTCCCTGGATAGAGCTAAGCCTCACTGAAGTTTAATCTACAGGAAAAATAGTAGAAACTCACTGACAATCAATGTAGTGTTATTTCCAATTCTATTTTTATTTTTGACCTGTCACAGTAGGCTCCAAATCTAAACAGAGCCAGCAGTACAAGGAGAGAAAAAAACCTTTCAACCATATTCACCAGTTTTACTTCCCTGTTCTAATCTTCATTCCACCTGTTCCTACACCAATGGTAGAAGGGGGAAAATCTGGCACTAGAAACCAGAATCCATCTGTATCCATGCTTATAACTTTTCATCTTCCTGATATTAAGAGGAACTCAAGGATTCAATTCTTTTCCTTCATATTCTTTTTTCAAATTGCATCCTAAAATACAGCACATATCTTAAAGCTACCCTGCTTCTTCCACAACTTTAACACTCCTGGAAAACTTGTAAAGCTTCTTGTGTCATTTGATTGGCTCTCATACGGTTGCTGGCCATGATGGATTTTGAATTGTTTTTCTCCCTGGAACTAAACCAGGGCTTGTTTGGTTTTGCATCATAGATGACTTATATCCTTTTTTCTTCATTTTATTTTTTTCTTTTTTAGGTAGGGGGAAGACAAAATTGTGTGCCTGAACAAACTTCAGTTAGCATGCTTCAGGTTTCAGAAATATGTATTTGTGGAATAAGTGAGCCGAGGTGGCACAGTGGTTAGGGTGCAGTACTGCAGCTACTTCACCTGACTGCTAGTTCAGCAGATCAGCGGATCAAATCTCACCGGCTCAAAGTTGACTCAGCCTTCCATCCTTCCGAGATGGGTAAAATGAGGACCCAGATTGTTCGGGGGCAATATGCTATTTAGTATACTGTCTTTGGTGTAAGCTTCCCAGAGTCCTCGGAGAGTGGGCGGCATAGAAATATAACTAATAAATAATAAGTGATTTCCAGTTAAGAGTGAGCCATAAAATAGTATCCTATTTCAAAATTGGCATATATATATAATGCACAGTGCTTGTCATTCCCATTGTAAACTACTGGATCTTTCTGTGCAGGATAGACAACTGTCCTGTGTAGGACAATTCTATGTAAAGCCAACAGTGAGTGGCAGCAGCCAAAAAAGCCAACCCAATCCTAGGTTGCATTAACAGAGGATCAAGATCATGTGAAGTATTAGTACCACTTCATAAAGCCTTAGTAAGAGCACACTTAGAAGTCTGCATCCAGTTTTGGTCACCATATTATAAAAAAGATGTTGAGACTCTGGAAAGAGTGCAGAAAAGAGCAACGAAGATGATTAGGAGGCTGGAGGCTAAAACATATGAAGAACAGTTGCAGGAAGTGGGATTTTCTAGTCAAGTGAAAAGAAGGACTAGGAATGACATGAGAGCAGTGTTCCAATATTTGAAGGGCTGCCACAAAGAAAAGGGGTCAACCTGTTTTCCAAAGCACCACAAGGCAAGACTAAAAGCAGCCTAGAACTAAGGAGAAAAATCCTACCAGTGAGAACAATTAACCAGGGGAACTTGCCTTCAGAAGTTGTGGGTGCTCCATCACTGGAGGCTTTTAAGAAGAGACTGGACAGCCATTTGTTTGAAATGATTTACGGTCTCCTGCTTGAGCAGGGGGTTGGACTAGATATTGGACTCCAATATTAGGCAGTTATATTATGGCTCAGTCTGTCCTTTAGCATTTTTCATTTTATCCCATCAATTCTGTGAACGTAAAAAAAATGCCTTCAATTTCTTAAATTAAAGTCAGCAGCTCTCTGAAGTACTACATCCACCAGGGAGTCAATTTCACTGAACCCAATGAGGCTTAATTCTAGATTATGCTATCAGGGCCAGAGGGAAAAGTAGGAAACTTATGATAAACAAATGAAAGATTAACCTAGACACTAGTAAGGACAATGTGGAAAAAGCAAGGGAGAAGAATGATGAAGCAGGGAGATGCAAGCCAAAATTATTCATAAAATGCATTACACTTCCAAAAGGTGTAGAATAGGAAGAGGTCAATCAAGGACACTGCAGCAGAACATCCAAACATTGGGTAGCTGCAGTGAATGTTATCTTCCTAGCAGCATGTCCTGGATAAGGCTTTGTGGGAGGAAAGATGCCTTTGTCTGCCATAATTCTTGTCTTTGATTCAGCAATATCCATGTAGCTCACATGATTTGGTGTCAACTTCCATGGGATTTATATGATTCATGCTAATGGCATTTCTTGCTATTTTTTAAGCCATTGGACTTCCTGAAAAGGGGCTCCTATTTGCTACATCACCAGAAATAAGAGTTGATGTTTTTTTTCATTGCCAAAGTTCTTGTCAAAAGCATGAAGGGTCACCATTTCACTAGTTCCCATCTATTTATGCAGTTAGACCCTGACAACTTTAATAGTCCTTCTCTGAATGATGCCGTAGGAATCTTGGGGATGTGTTGTTAAGGAACTCTTTGATTCTGATGTGAATCCCCTCCCTGACAACAAATCACATCCAGGTGCTTCCTGTGATTACTGCAATACTAGGATGGTATTGCATTCAAAAAAATCCAAGGACTCAGATTGGCATCGGGTGCAAATATCCCTGTGAAAGGCAAATTTCTAAATAGCTTTAAGAAAGCCAATTTTCAGTATTGCACCCTGCAGGTGTGGAAGATCACTTAAGAGGTCTGACAAAGAATATACGTGGACTGGGATACTGAGAGACACAAAACTGTTTTAGTCTGCTAACTGAGACCAACCAAAGTATCTAAGACCAAAAACAACAACAACACTGACAGGGCTCAAGCCTCTAGAACAGTGGTGTCAAAATGGCAGTCCTTGGGCCAGATGCGCCATGTGCAGGCCACATACACCCCAGCTCCACAAAGGGGGAAAACGTTGTGAAATGTCACCTGACAGCAACATGATGCCACAAGTTTGACACCCGTGTTCTAGAATATAAAGCTTGACAGCAATCTGCATTTCTCACTAGCACTGATGATGTTATCTAGTTTGAGTGATGACATGTCTGCAAGAAAACAAGAAAGCTCAGAGAGCACCAAGGACCCCTCATGTTAACCTTGCGCCACCAATATTTTCCTTTACTGGTTGCACATCCCTCTATGTGCAGATTCCAAAGCTATCTTAGTTAACAGCTTGCTAAAAATAATCTGCCATGCCTGATAGGCCAAAGCCAAAATGCACTTCATCGAACAAGAGGTCCAAGGAAAGTTGACAAACATGATCTATGATGATTGTATCCAGCATCTGGTAATCAGAGTTGGTAAGTTTAACACTATTCTTTTATGAACCACTGAACAGAATTATCCTCCTGAAATTTACATCATTTAAAAAATCTTCCATGCCAATTGCCTTCCTAACATTTCAAGACTTGATACAATATGAATTGTTTTGTGCACCCTGAACTGCATGGCTGTTTATGAGCATGAAAATTTTGATTCCCCCCCCCCCGCTATTTATAATAATTGCATAAATCTGGCTTTAAGTAATTGGTACTGTATATTGTTAAGAAAAAAGGACTAAGTTGTGTAAGCTTCCTTCACAGCTTGTTTGCTATGTTAATGCAATGTCTTTTTCATTATCTTCTGTAAGACAGGCACAAGAGAATTCTACCAGAACCTGTTTAATCGTCAGAGTAAATGTACTTTTAATGATTGCATAACTCTGTACCTTGTAGCTCTATACAGTGAGAAAGCAACATACAGACATTTAGAAGATGCAGCTTTTCAGGTAGGGAGTGTTGGGAAGACTATTAGCTATTGATTACTGCATATTGGACAATAATACAGCTGAGCTATATAAACTCTAACCCTTTGCTGACAGTTTAGTGTTCATCTGGATTTCTGCAGCCCTTTTTCTGGTAGCCCTAAGCTACAGATATTTAAAAAGACAATCCTACTATAGTCAGAGCTGAATGTTCACTCAGCTCTGAACTGGGGATAAATTCTATTGAGCAGAATAGAATGTATTTCTGAGAAGAAAACACATAAAATGACAGGTATGTGTTGGATCCATTCAGTCTACAAACTATAACATAAAAATTGAACAATTAAGGCCAGAACTTTGGGGATTTTGAAACCATCAAAGATTGATAGCAATATTTATGTAACTCATTGACTCGGCTCCTGATTTTATTGTCTCTACACCTTTGTATGATTTTTTTTTTTAATGAGTTACATATTTGGAGGGGGGGGGTCTTTCCAAAATGTTAATATTAACAAATCTACAAATTTGTATTCAATACAAATGCTTTTAGGTCACTTCAATCAAGGGACCAATACTAGGATATTATCCCCTAATAATTATCCTATTTGTTCTCCAGAAGAACTATTTGTTTCATCCCTATGATTGTGGATCATACGGGGAAGACATTTAGGTTCTGCTGAGTTTCAGGCCCATGCTTGGTTTCTGCCTTGCTTTCTGTCTGCATTTAGTGTGTAAATAATTCTGGTCCAAGCTCTCAGGCTTTGTTTAGGCTTTCTTTTATAAACAGATCAGTCCTAAATGTAAGATACCTTGGACACTCTTGTTAAGAGCAGAACCAGGGATGAAATCCAGCAGGTTCTGACAGGTTCTGGAGAACCGGTAGTGGAAATTTTGAGCAATTCAGAGAACCGGCAAATACCACCTCTGGCTGGCCCATGGAGATTTTGCAATATCCTTCCCCTTGGAGTGGGATGGAAATGGAGATTTTGCAGTATCCTTCCCGTGGAGTGGGGAGGGAATAGAGATTTTGCAGTATTATCCTTCCCCTGCCACACCCAACAAGCCACGCCCACAGAACCGGTAGTAAAAAAAATTTGAATTTCACCACTGAGCAGAACATATTCACATCCCCAAAGGAAATGAACTGTAAAATGATTCCCACATCCCAAAGGCCAGAATTAGACAGAAAAAAACATTGCCTTTATTACTATTTTTTTACAGCTACATTATAGGTGGGATAGATTATATTTCCTTTCAGATTATAAATTTATAATAAAATAGATCTACCTCCTTTTTAATATGCCTACCCTATTGTTCTCATTGAAAGATGTTGCCTCTTCTTTTTGATTTGCTTAATGTCTACAAAGTGCACGATGCAGCTTCATCATTTATGCAGTGAATTTTTCCTAGTATGATCAGTTTCCTTGGCCAGATAAGCTTGCAATGATATCAAATGTATTGGGAAACTTTAATGGGGACAAGGCTGAGCTCAATGTGGGCTGCTACTCCAGATAGTATAGTTCTGAGCTTAAAAAAAAACAAGCTTGATATTGTATTCTGTAGGAATACAGACAAGTCTCTTTTCAGTTCCTTATACTATAGACAAACAGGAACACTAATTACCATACCTCACAAATGGACACCTAACTGTGTTACACAAAACTGGCTTAGTGTCATTAGTATGTCTACTCTGAAAATTATTCCAACGTAAGATGTTCTGCTCTTTCAGGAGCCAGTCAAAATGTGACATGACTGACTGATCTATTAAAAGAATCTCATTGGAGAGATGGAGAAAGCAGCACAAAAATAAGGGCATTTGGATTAGGATCAATTTTTTTTTAATCCTCTTTATCTGATTTATATTTTGCATATCTTGAGCTGCTATTTTCTCGCCAAGGCTGCATTTTTTTCTATCATAGCAAATGAGCTTTGAGCAGGTTTTTTCCAATCTTGGAAAGTTTAAGAAGTATGGACTTCAACACCCATAATTCCCCAGCCAGCAAGATTGAAAAAAACTTAGAGGATGTTGAATAATGTGCCAGTCTACTACAATAGGATCAAAGAAGTCATGTCAAAGAATGGAGAAGCCATTAGGGATAGTCTTTCTCTCTCTGATCATCAATTAATGAGATTTTCCGTTCTTGCTTGCATTTCTTCACATGTATCAGCTTCCCAGATCTGATATCACTGGCATCCAATGAATTAAAAACCCAGCAGGGTTGAGTTACTTGCATGTGGGAGAAAGAACCTACTTCCCTAGCAACAATTGTTGAGTGAAAGCTAAAGGGTCAGGAGAATTGGGGGGGGGACGTTACTGGATCTGCTAAAATTTAACACAAGTACTATAACAATAAACATGTATACTATATACTGCACGAGTCAAAAAGAGGACTGTGAAAATATTTACAGACCCCTCACATCCTGGACATAAACTGTTTCAACTCCTACCCTCAAAACGATGCTATAGAGCACTGCACACCAGAACAACTAGATACAAGAACAGTTTTTTCCTGAACGCCATCACTCTGCTAAACAAATAATTCCCTCAATGCTGTCAAACTAGTTACTAAGTCTGCACTACTATTAATCTTCTCATCGTTCCTATCACCCATCTCCTCCCACTTATGACTGTATGACTGTAACCTTGTTGCTGGTATCCTTATGATTTATATTGACTGTTTCCTAATATGATTTGATTGCTTATTTGTTCCCTATGACTATCATTAAGCGTTGTACCTTATGATTCTTGATGAATGTATATTTTCTTTTATGTACACTGAGAGCATATGCACCAAGACTAATTCCTTGTGTGTCCAATCACACTTGGCCAATAAAGAATTCTATTCTATTCTATTCTATTCTATTCTATTCTATTCTATTCTATTCTATTCTATTCTATTCTATTCTATTCTATTCTAATCTAACATTTGTAGTTTTACAATAGAGCAAAATCCTCTCCCACCCACTGAAAGGAAGGAAAGTTTACCAACTGACTAAATCATTAGTAAGTGATGAGATTTTAAAAAAAAAGTATTAAAAAAAAGATGGAATACTTCACCAATGCTCTTTGATTGATAGCACAAATAAGCTTTCTGAAAGCAGTCAAGGAGGGACTTATATTGGAGCCCTTTTGGATTAGAGGCACAGCACTGGAGCTGTTTCTTTGAAATGCAACTACTATTCATAAGAACAGTAAGGAAATATCAGCTGTATCTAAAACATGCATAAGGGAATACCTGGCACTGTTTGTGCGAAAAAAGCAGGCAATGTTAGGAAATGTAGCATTGTGACTGTGGTTATTTGCAGAAGCAAAGCTCAAACATTTAAAAATTAGCTAATTAACTGGTTTGGGTCCTTAACTAGCATAAATAATAAAATAGACAATGCAGAATCTTTAATCACCACAAAATCAGATGATTGTTAAAAGGGGACTTACAATAATTTTTAATGAAATTGTAAAATGCTTAAATCTGTAAAACTATAAAGTAGGTCACTCTATGAATCAAGGATACAATAAAATTTATACTGTAAAATAAGAACACTAGAGAACATATGAAGCTAGAAAACACAAATGAAACTAGAAATCTAAAAGTTATAAGGTAATTTGTTAAAATGAACTAAAGCACCCTAAAATAATACTTAGTCAACTTAAAATAATATATATTTTTTAAATTACAGATCTACACGGCAAAGAAACTGAGATCAAAATAGTGTTTCTAGCCCAATTGGTCAGCAGCTTTGGTTTGGCCATGCTCGCAGGAATACAAGCACCCTATAAAGGAGATCTTCATGTATGAAGGTTCTCTCTAGATCAGGGGTGTCAAACTGCTGGCCTGGATGCTTCACATGCAGGCCACGCCCACCCCAGCTCCACAAAGGGAAAAAACATTGTGATACATCACATGACAGCAACATGACGCGGCAAGTTTGACACCCATACTCTAGCACAGAGGTCTGCAACCTTAAACACTCAAAGAGCCATTTGGACCCATTTCCCACAGAAAAGAAAACACCGGGAGCCACAAAACCCTTCCCATGCCTGACTATTTCTTGAGCGGCCACAAAACTAGGATATGTAGTTGAACGTTCTGTTTTCTTCTGAGACTTTTCTTTTCTTGGATTTATCCATGGTTGGTTTACCAGGGGTTGAAAAGCTCAATAAATGGCGTGCTGGCGGGTGTCGCACATTGGTGGATGTGATGCATATTTTGAGTGACAGGGAGCTGCAGCAGAGGGGTGAAAGAGCCACATGTGGCTCCAGAGCCGCAGGTTGTTGACCCCTGCTCTAGCACAAGAAAGTGGATGGTACTGAAATAAACAAAATGAAGGGCCTTCTGTATGTAGCAGCCTCTAATATATGTAGCACATATTATTGTGTATTTTCACTTTCACTAGTAGAAAGATTTGGGACTCCAACCTGTCAGACTGATGCTCCTTATCCATTATAAATTGTATTAGGAGAGTTCTTACCTGGTCCTATCCCGTGGATCATAAGCAGTAGATAATCCAAGTAAAGATAACTTTAAACTTTTTAACTGTAAAAATAACAGCATTTTTTCTCTCTCATAAAGTTTGGCATCCATCTACAAACATTACTAGAGGTAATCTTAATCAGATTAACCCTAACTCTTGCCTCTACTTTTATCATACCACCCTCAGTGGTAGGATTCAGCCAGTTTGGGCCAGTTTGGGCAAACTGGTAGCTAAATTGCTGGCTGGCTCCACTCCTCCCCACCCTGCCCCTTCCAGGAGTCCCCACGTGCCCCATTTTGGCTCCCAGGTAAGTGCAGGGAGGTCTCTTAGGCCCAAAACAGGTCACAGGGAGGTGCGGCACACACACCCCCGGTGGCCTATTTTCACTCTCAGGAGTCTGCAGGGAGGCATACTAGGCCCAAAACAGGGCGCGGGAGGCGGTGCATCCTTCCAAGGCCCCATTTTTGCTCCCGGGGGGGTGCAGGAGGCCGAGTGTTGCCTGTCACACCCCCTGGCCACACCCACCATGGCCACGCCCACCATGGTCACACCCAGCCAGCCAGTCATTACGGCAGAGAACCGGTTGTTAAATTATTTGAATCCCATCACTGACCACCCTCCAAACATTATCTAGTACTTGAGACCAAACAAGTGACTGAAAGACAGACCTTAACAAAACGTACAATCTCCGGGGAAGGAAAGTCGGAGAAAGAGCCTCACCGCTTTCCAAATAAAAGTTGTACCAAAGATCCAGCTTCAAAGTTTGAGAGTCATGGGGCCATAATAGCTTCCTTTATCGCAAAAGAAGTTCAAACAGTAGCAGAAGTACTCCTCTGATCGTTCTGGGTTACAAATATTCTATGAGTCTCCCATGACCAGAAGGAGAGAAAATCATCCCCAGATATTTGAAGTGTGGTACTTGTTCAATTAAATTTCCATTGATCTGCCACCAGTAGATCTTTAGTCTCTTGGCAGTTACAACGGTTTTAGCCTTTTTATCATTTATCTCCAGCTGATTCTCTTTGCTATACTGAATGAGGCCCCCAAGGCTCTTCTGGATCCTATGGGGATACTAGAAATAATTACCATATTGTCTGCATAGACTAAACTGGGAACATTTTCCTACTAATTTAGAGTTGTGGAAATTCAAATTATTCAGATTGTTCATTTCATCATTTAAATAAAAATTAAATCAAAGTAAATCAAAGATACAACCTTCTCCAACAATTTTCTGGGCTAGAGCAGTGTTTAATAAGTGCCCTTGAAGACTGCATGTGATTTTCAGGGAAGAACCACAATGTAAGTTGTGTGCATAAATATTGTTCAGGAAATACAGTCAAATGCTGCTTTCATATCTGTAAAAACTGCATATAAAGAAACTCATATTCCAAGATAAAATTTCAAATGCTGCCCTACAATAATGGCTAATAAGGGAGTGCCCTCCCTAAAATCAATCTGCAACAATATGTAGTTATTCCAGTCAGTCCCTCTATTTCCGGCATAAATGCCTAGCACAGAATTGACATACTGACAAATTAAGGGTCAAGGATTGTTAATCCCCAAACCTTGAGGATTTGGTTATCAATATATACTGTATTAATAAGTATAATATTATAGCGTTATGTTTACCAACTTTGGTGGTATTCAGTTGTTTCTAGGAACATACCAAGGTCTTAAATAGATAATCAAATCAAACCTCAACTGCTTTCACTGCTGGCCAATTAAACTAAATCTGAATCCAGTTTGAGATTTCTATGGGCTATTATTCTTACAAAATTCACAAAAAGATCTGTTTTAGGCCTCTGGCAAAACACAACTATCCAACTGCTTTTAGCTATAATTTGGAAGATCTGAAATCATTTTATTCTCATTGCTTGAATGAGGCATGTCTTTCATATCTCCTGTCTTACATTGAAATAATTGCTTATATGCTGTCTACTTTTGCTTAAAAATGTTCCATGTAATCATTATTCTTACGTTCATTTGATATGCATTCTAACTGATAAGCTTTTTTGGGGGGGGGAATACATTTGGAATCAAACCATGATTTGAAGTGACACTAAATGCCAATATGGGTGAAAAATACCCATACCAATTAATAGCATGGCCCACATCTTGAAAAAGTTGCCAAGGAGGTTATTGATTTCCTGTGGAGTGTCTTCCCCACTCCTTGTCTGGAGAACACAGAGGAAAGTAACTCTTCTCTCAGAAATGAACCTATGACATTCCTGATTGAGCTGCTTGAAGGAATTTCTTATTTTGTTGTCTTGCTGACTCAGGAGCAAGAAACTCAACAAAGGTCCACTATCTTTCATAGTTAAGTTCAGCTTCATTCTGAAACACTCCATACCCAAAAAAGCAATAACAAAGTAGTGAAGCCCAGTGGGGTCAGTAGCATAGGGAACACAGTAACATTATTTTCAATGTAACGTAGATCCTCGAAACGTTCATACTGACACCTTAAACCATGCTCCTTATGGATTTGACAACCCAGAGCTTTCAGTATAAATATGTTCCAACTCCACATTTTTTTTCACCAGGTTTGCAAATTTCCAAATACTTTTCGGAACTAAAAAAAATATCAAAAAGCACATTGCAGGAGTTAAGATGCATTGTAACCGATGCCTGGAAATGTGATTCAGAAAGTGTTGTAGTTAGTACACAAGCTGCAGTTGTGCAAATGTTTCCCTCACCGTAGCTACCCTCTATACAGCCATTGACAGCTGGGGTCAAAAAGCACATACATACACACACTGCAGACCAGCTGTTTCTGGGGGAGTGCAGCCACTTCCAAAACTGGCTTCGTGTCAGTCCCTAAATCCCGCTTCTCCAATATACTTATACATATTTCATCTTGTTCTCTCTCATCCAGCTTATTACTGAGATTAATCAACACTCACGGGAACTGATGGTTTTCTTGGGATTAGATGGTAGGGGGCAATAAAGCTTAGTCTCATCAGCATACTGATAGCGGCCTACTCCAAAGAACCTCCCTCAGCACTTTCATGTAGATGTTAAAGCAGGACAAGAGAATATAAAACCTTGTGGGATATCCCGTACCATCAATGATTTAACTTTCAAGCAATAATCCCAGCACCATTTTTCCTTCTCTTCGTTGATCTACAGAAGAGGTTTGTTTTTTTTTTAAACTTGTTTTAAAAAGAAGTTAAACAAAATGCAAAATACAAACTTAAAGGAACCCTGAAACAAATTCTTAGCCTCTAAATTAAAAAAAAAAAAAAATCAAACCGGGGATACATTGCAACAAAACCCCTAGCATCATCTCACAATCCATCTTCTGCCTACAGAGTTAGGTGCATAAATAATTTAGACTCCTAAAAGGTTAAGAATTGCAAGCCTGAAGAAACAGACAAAAACAGGGAGCTATAAAATGAACAAGAAGAGACTGACAGATAGTTTTGCAGTCTGCTGGCAAACTTTACAGCGACTAGATCAGGGCAAGGAAGTCCTGGTCCTGGGCACCACCCACCCTTATAGGTGTGCATTCCACCATTTTTAAAAAAACATGCTCCAATACAAGCATGCAAGGCAGGGGTGGGTTCCACTTACCTTTACTACCGGTTCGCAATGAGAGCTTCTGCGCATACGCAGATTGTACCTTATGACATCAGGGCAGGTGGGCGGAGCCTCCTGCCACTTTTACTACCAGTTCTCAAGAACCGGACAGAACCAGGAGCAACCCACCACTGATGCAAGGTGAAGACCACAAATTATGGATGAGTTACACCAAGCCCCAAATGTAGGTTTGCATCCCATAGAACTGTAATGGGGGGGGGGGGAGATCAACTTATTTTCCAAAGCACTGAAAGCAGGACAAGAAACTATGGATGGAAACTAATCAAGGAGAGAAGCAACCGGGAATTAAGGAGAAACTTCCTAACGGAACAATTAACCAGTGGAACAGTTTGCCTTCAGAAGTTGTAGGTGTTTCATCATTGGAGGTTTTTAAGAAGAGGGTGGACAGTAACTTATCTGAAATGGTGTAGGGCACGGATATCAAATTTGCTGTGTCACATTTTGCAATGTTTCCCCATTCACTGAGCTGGGGTGGGCATGGCCTGCGCATGACGCATTCAGCCCGCGGGCTGCCAATTTGACACCCCTGGTGTAGGGTCTCCTGCTTGAGCAGGAGTCTGAACTAAAAGACCTCCAATATCCCTTCCAGCTCTATTCTGATTGAGTGAGTGAGTGAGTGATGGATGGATGGATGGATGGAATTTCCCCTTATATGTAAAAATATACTTTTCCCCATTACTTGCAAAAATTATCTGGGTTTCAGGCTAATTTGCCCCTTCCTGATTCCTAGATGATCTGATAGTTTTATCTTCCTTCAGGTCAGCTTCACCTTCCAGTAACGTTAGCAGTTAAGGGAAACTTTCTTGTTGAGGAACAAACACTCGATAAATATTCACATCAGATTAACAGTACTCTTTAAGAAGCTTAAATTGCCAGCCAAAACACTACAGGTACCAACTTCTTTGCTAGGTCTTGCTTTTAACTATGGCTCAAGAATAAGATCTGTTTGAAAAAAATGCCAAAATGCTAACATACGCCTGCCACCTTTTTAAAGCAGATATTGTCATTTTGCCTTCGAGAAAAGCTTCAGAGTTTTGAATCTCTATACGAAGTTCACCTATCTGGGACATCAATCCATTATTGTAATCAGCTGTTTTAGCGAATAGAATTGTATTACTGGAGGCAGCTTTGAGGCGAATATTGTTAGCCTAAAAGGAATCTGTATAAATTATATTGCTGCCATTTTTGAGCAAATGTACTAAAATATTCTCTTAAAGGAATGGGGACACTCTAACTTTCAGCAGAAGAAATGTCCAGTGCAATGCCAAAAAGTGCAAAGTGTCCTCAAAGTGGCCTCAACAACTCTCTAAAAGAATGCAAATGACCAGCTGTCTGCAAGAAATATAAATCCTTCCATTCCCCACCATCCACTCAGAGCTGAAGAAGCCTCTTGGATGAGAAGCGAAACATCTTCAAAGAAAAACCAGAAAGTCCAGTTGCCTCTTGAAAATGCAACTAGGACCTGGATGACTGAAAATCTCCATAGACAAGCAGAGAATCAGGACTGTTAGCTTCCATTCCATTCCTAATGACCTCAAAAGCAAGCCTCTCATTTATTTTACTGCAACAAAATTTTATTCCAGTATTGTAGCTGCCAATCTGTTCAACCTCCATTCCACAATCTGAGCAGGTGGATTGGTCTTTATTGTAGTATTGATATTTTTGTACATCATATTCTGCTAAAGGAGGGAAATAATCAGGATTTTTAAATTTATGTATTCAATTTCTATAACTGCCCATCTCAACCAATAATTCTGGTTTTACATCAATAACAAAGCAGGCTTTAGCCTGGAGTCAGTTGAAGTTAAGTTTTCAGTTCCTGCAAGAAAGTTTAATATACCGCATGGAACCACTTTGCCTACGCTTTGAAGGAGAATTTGAAATGCTATGGAAGTTTCCTATATTGAAGATAGGCGATATACAATGTGCAGAGACTGTATTCCATGAAATGAGTAACATACCAGGGAGAAGCTTAACTTGGTTTGACTCCATCAGTTTTGGTTCTTTACAAAGGCCACCAAGGTCAACAGAAACTCTGCATTTGAGGGAAAAGAATTACAAGCTAAGTAAATATTCCCTCAGCAGATGCAGTGATTTGCCACTTACAGAGACAGATTTTTTTTATTCTGTAAATCTCCAAGTTCTTTAAAAAACACTTTATTTTCTCTGTCTGCCAAAGAAAAGCTGAGAAGATCTTTGGACCTTAACCTTTCAGAACATGAAACACATGTTACTTTAACCAGAGAGATGTACGGTTTGAAGATTAAATAGTGTTCATAAAGCATGAAGGATGTTCAATGTAAGGGCAAAATGCTTGTTTGTCTGCTGTAGTAGTCCCTAGACTCCATTTCTGGCACTTGCCTATTTTTGTCACTCCCCCCTCTATCAGTTGATGCTAATGAGTGACATACTTCTCTTCATCCTTTGAAAAGTGTCACCTGCTCATTGCTGTAAGTCAAGTATAACAGCTACGCAAAGCGGAGTTTTTCAGGTAAGCTAAAAGCAGGGGTGAAATCCAGCAGGTTCTGACAGGTTCTGGAAAACCGGTAGCGGAAATTTTGAGTAGTTCGGAGAACCAGCAAATACCACCTCTGGCTGGCCCCAGAGTGGAGTGGGAATGGAGATTTTGCAGTATCCTTCCCCTGGAGGGGTGGGAATGGAGATTTTGCAGTATTGTTCCACTGCCACACCCACAAGCCATGCCCACCAAGCCACGCCCACAGAACCAGTAGTAAAAAAATTTGATTTCACCACTGGCTAAAAGCCTTACACAATAGATAGGCAATGCATGGTTCCTCAGATGTTGCTGATCTCCTATTCTCAGGAGTCAATGCCAGCAGAGCAAGAGTTGCAGCCTAACAATATTTGATGGCTTGGTGTTGCCAAATCTTGCTTTAAAACAGGGTTGTCAAACTCGCAGTCCGGATGCGTCACGCACTGGCCATGCCCATGCCTAGTTTAGCAAAGGAGGAAAAAGTTCTGATATGTCACATGATGCTGCTGTGACGACGTGAGTTTGACAGTCCTGCTTTAAAGGAACAATCCACAAAGATGAATGGTTCCTGCCACCAAAGCAGTCATTCACTTGACTTCTTTTCTGATTGAGAAAAATAACCCTGGTGTGAGTTTAGATCAGAGCTCCAAAGAAGAGAAGAAAAGGAAGTCTTGTGCAATTATATCCTTAGGACTTTCTTACAACGCGGCAGCACAGATAGTCCTTGCTTAATATGGGTTTAGTCAGTGTCTGTTCAAAGTTATGGTAATGCTGAATGAATGTCTTTGTACTTGTAGCTATTGCCACACAGTCATATGATCATATGATTGGTTGTTTGGAAACCAGCTCCCAATTACTTAGTTTCAGTGACCCCATATCATGTAATCATCATTTGCGACATTCATGGCCAGCTTCTGACAAGCAAAGTCAATGAGGAAGCTGGCAATAAGTTGCAAGATTCACTTAACGATGGCAATTGGAACTGCTGGAACTACTATTGTAAGTTGACATGGTCTCATGAAATTGCACCTTATGACTGTGTCTCTTAGTGATGGAGTTCCTGGTCACAATTACTGTCAGTAACTGAGGACTACCTGTAGTGAGACCTGTTGAATTCCAAAGCTAGACCAAACAGCAGAAGTTTATCACAGAGAGATCACCCTTTCTCATGTTAATGAATGTAAAAGCTCTCAAAAGAGCCAAAGAGAAGGGATTCCAATCCTAATATAAAGTAAGGGCAGATTGATATTGGGTGAAGAAGTTCTTCAAGGAACTTGGTCTCAGGCAATTTAAGCTTTAAAACACTCACCAGGTCTTTGGTTTGGATTTGGAAATGCCCTGATAGCCAAGGCAGTCTACAGATCATATATTCCAATTGCCTCTCTCCTATCAACATTGAGCCAGCAGCATGTAGCAGCAGCAGGAGCTAAAAGCGTAACCTGGAAACATAGGTGTCCTTGCATGGATTGGGGTTAAAAGTCAACAAGATGATGACAGTGCATTGTGTTCCGAGTCTTCCCTCTTTTGTATGTGCATAATACACATGTTCAAAAGGAGTGAGGCCTCCATTGTGATGTACCATCCACCATCTTACTGATTTTAACTCCTCTCTGATCAAGCCTGTGCCTGGAAACAAGCTACAGATAACTATAGCTAAGATCCATCCCCTTATTAATGGCGTAGATGAAGAGTGTGCTCCAAAAATGGATCCGAGTGCAAGCTTTGCACCAACAACAGAAAATGCAGACATGTCAAAACAAAATCTCTTGAAAAGATACGTTGCCTCGAAATAGGATGGCTGGTCTTGTTATACCAAAGGAGGTCACCTAAATATGCTGCACTTGATCTTTCATGTTAGGGTTGTCTTAAGATAACTATTGCACCCTGCAGACAGATGTCGTGTGATAATAGAATGATTCATTACAAGGCTTGGTCTCATCCACACTGTGATTCAGTTCTTCTTTTGTTAGAAGTCAGTTTTTCAGAAAACCACCTTTTCAGGTACTCATGCAGCAATGCAAGGCAATGCTTGGTTTACAAACCCCATTTTCTGTCAACAACAGAGAGTTCTCTACAGTGGCCCCATTTTACAGCTCACTTTCCTTCACCCCTATGAAACTCTTCAGGGATGTATTGCAACGAAATACCCCATCCAAGGTTTTTCCTGCTTCCTTTTCCTAACATAGCAGTTATCTTGCTGTCCCTTGTCTTCAGGGCAGCTAAAGACTTACAAGTTGTTGAGCCTTCCCCAAACTGGACCTTCCACTTGCCCTAGACTCCAATCCCCATAGTCTCAATCCTTTGGGATGGCACCAAGTTCGAAAAGACTGTTGAACACATGCCTTTCATCTATCCATATGTTTTATGTAGAAAGCAAAAGTTGTCCGCTCTAAAGAAATTCAGGAAGTTTTGGGGTCTTGATGCCAGGAGAAGCCACATCAGTAGACTTTCTCATTACAGTGTATCATCCAAACAGTTCGGTGCCAGTCTTATTTGTCTTCTGTTTCTTGTCTTCTATTCTTCCTCCAAGTTAGACAATTAGCGACTTGGCAGAATCAGAGCTTTATTGGTTGTTAATAAGGAGATTTTTTTTTTAGGCCTCTGTATCTACATAGCATCCCATACTGTTCTTTCTTGACTTTTTGGAATATCTTCCTATTGGATGAAACTGATTTTCATATTTTCAATTGACCTCTAACATTTTTATTAAGAAGTGCCTGTAGAAACTTCTAGCTGATAGATTGAGGCCACACCATCATTCCTCCTTCATGAGTCATACTCACACCACATATAATATTGGACATATTGGCTAAGGCTGTCTAAAATCTAAAGAAGAATATCCTTACTAAGTGTAGCCGTTAATCTTATAAATACCATCCAAAACTTTATCTCTACTTAGCTCCGAAATAGCTGCTTGCATTTTGGTTTTGAGGAGTAGAATCTTTTATTTGTTTTGAAAGACTTTCAGATGCTTTTGAGTCTGATATGATTTTCCTGTCATAATTAGCACTCACAAATGCACCTGCAGGATCAAAACTAACCATCTTTAGATTATTAGCTGATCTTATAAAACCCAAATCAATGGGCAAGGGTTTTTTTAAAGTTTTTTTTATTTTTTACACAAACAAACAAACAAACACACAATGTATTTTTTCTGAACAGAGTATTTGCCAGTTCACAAATTTAAACAGTTTTTAGTCATTTCAACTAAATTTACAATTTATATATTCCCTTTTTGTCATAATATTTATTCTCTCTATTTTTTTAAAACCAATATTACCCTTCATCCTAACCTCTAATCTTAACCAAATTCAATTTTTCCCTTCATCTCTATATTAAATCACTTAAATTTAAAATCTCACAAATATAATTCCTAGTATTCCCTTATATTCCCTTAATATAATCACGAATGTTTTCCATTGTCAGCTGTTTCAATATCCAACATCTTAATACAAATCAATTAATTATGTGGTGTTACAATCCTTCATTTCTTATAAAAATAATAAACTCAATTATTTTATACCATACGTTTCCTTAAATCTTACTCCAATTATTTTCAGTTATTTTATCAAGCATATGTATTTATACCTCTTCAAACAACATTTTAGTAATTTCTGCTTTCACCACAATCTAATTAGTTCATAATACAATATTATTTCAATTTTTTCCTTTATTTGATTAGGTTCCAAATATGCAATTAAAAATATTCCAATTGTTACAATTTCCCTAATTAAATTTGAAGATATTCTGTTATTCTCTAATTTATTAAACTTATTCATATTTCTAAAACTTATCATTATATAAATTCCAACAATGCAATTAAGAATATTCCAATTGTTATAATTTCCATAACTTTAGTTAAAAATATTCCAACTATTACATATTTCTAAAAATTATTTCAATTCATCAATTCATATTTCAATTCTAATTATATGTAACATATTCCTCTTTCATTACTTTCTCCCTTTCCCCCCTTTCTATTTTTATTTTTTTTTTCTTTTTCTTTCCCCTTCTTTTCTTTTGTGTTTTAAAAACTTGAACACTCCTGTTTTGCCCTGTATTTCCCATTATTTTCCATCTCTTTTCCCTTTTTCTTATTTTTCCACTGTTAATCCCAGTGTAATCATTTTGTGTTTCAAAGTTATGGACTCTTCTATTGTGAAATTATTTCATTTTAATAATACAGGAGTTTTGTATTCAGGTTTAATTAACTTGAGTGTTGTTACTATCACGAATATGGATTAAAATTGCCTACTCTACATCAGGAGCAATGAAAAATACCCAGCTATTCAATCCTCATAGTCACACAACTACTTAACAGCAATAATTGTATGAACAGTGTAATTATGACTAATTAAAATATCTATCTGAATAAAGCATTATTTGAGAATAGTCCATTTTCACTGATAAACCTTTGCCACCTACAGGGTCAGCCTTTCCATTAGACAGAGGAAATGAGGTAAACAAAAGAATTAAACTGACTTCTCATCATGCTCTGAAATATTTCTGAATGAATGAATGAGGTAGTTCAATGAAAGAGCAAACAAATAAAGCCCAAGATTCAGGGGTGAAATGCTCCCGGTTTGGACCAGTTCATCCGAACTGGTAATAAAAAATGCTACTGCTTCACCAAACCGGTAGTAAAAAATTTTTTTAAAAAGTTCCGATGATCAGCTGAGTGATGCGTGATTGTCGGAATTTTTTAAAAAACTTTTTTAACATTTTTTACTACCGGTTCTCTGGAACTGGTAGTAAAAATGCTCTAAAAAGTTTTTTTAAAAAAGTTCCGATGATCGCGGGTCACTCAGCTGATCGTCTGAACTTTTTTTTTTTACTTTTTAGGCATTTTTTTACTACCGGCTCGGGCGAATAGGTAGTAAAAAATGCTTTTAAAAGGTAAAAAAAAGGTTCCAATGATTGCTCAACACAGCTTTGATCGTCGGAGCCTTTCTTTTACCTTTTAAGAGCATTTTTTTACTACTGGCTCGGGCAAATAGGTAGTAAGAAAATGCTTTTAAAAAGTTTTTAAAAAGGTTCCCCCACACGCCACAGCTAATTACCCCCCCCCCCGCGTGCTGTTCTACTTACCTTCCCAAGCCTCCTTTTGGTGCGTGCTGCGCATGCACGCACACACAGCACCCGTTTGGCGCATGCACAGCCAGCAAACCAGTAGTAAACTGGTTCAGATTTCACCAGTGCCAAGGTTGGTGTCGGAAACTCTTAATCAAAGAAAAGTTCTTGGCAAAGAAAATTGCTTTATCCTGAGTCAAACCATTCTCCCTTGTAATATAATATTGTCTGCTAGCAGTGACTCCTCAGATGGCAATCTTTCTAGCCCAACTGGAGATGGCAGTGATCAAACTTGCCACCAGTTCACACGGAAAGGATATGATCTAACATAAAATGACAACCTACCCAGTGCAGTCATTGAACATGGAAGTTGGGCACACCAACTGTAGAAAACTACAGCAAGTGAATTTGCTGAGGTCACAAAGGTTTCTAGCCTCGTTGCCACTGAAAAGCTGCTGAAAGAACAGCAGGCATCACACTGTCTCTGGTGTACTAAACCATGTGCAATGCATGCCCAAGATTACTTTTCCATGACCTGCCAGAGCAATAGCAGATACAGTGCTGGGGCTAGCAGGGAATGGCTGTTGGCAAGCACCTTTGTTTTCTCCTCCATTCCTTTCTCTTTATGAGGAAAATTCAGTCATAATTCCAGATTTGATTTAAACAATTGTAGATTGGGAGGACATACATTACCAATCCAGATTAAGATTCCTGGACTGCTTCCTCCCCTGCAATCGCACATATGCTTTCCATAACATTTCCCCCACTCACTCAGCCACATTCACTGCCTTTTTGTTCTTCTGCTTTTATGGCAGCATGTCCCTTTCATTCATGTTGGGGATTCACACAATAAAAGGTAAGTGCCATATAGGTAACCATCAAGAGGACTTCTTGCCTTAAAGTTTTGTAGTCTTCCTTTTCCCCTGCTACTAGGCCAAGAGAGATCACCCAGATTCACTCATCTGTGTGGGACAGGTTGTTTTTATGGACGGAACAGCTTTCTTCTGTGATTTCCTATTAAATTTCAGCTAGTTTTATAGCTGATACAAGTAGCAAGTAAAATCACCTATTCCAGATTTCTAAATCTAATCATTGGCAAGGACAAAGCCCTTTGAAAGTCAGTCACTGGCTTTTCCATTTCATGACCAGAGGTTGTCAAGACAGTTTAGAAAAAACTGCCAATTACATTTCCAAGAAAGCAATTTTGCCACTGATGTAAGAAGCAATAGTTCAAAAAGGTCTCCTCTGCCTGTGGTTTTAAACAAAAACAAATACCAATTCACATTCTTAATACGAAAGTTTCTTACAGGTACTTTCAATGAACAAAACACTTTTATTTTTTTAAAAAAAATCTTGGTTTAAAAAAAAGAGTAAAACCAAGTTCACGAAGTAGAATAATATAGGTAAGTTTTCTATATCACATGTATGTATTATGTGTATATTGTGCCCTTCAAGTCTCCTGGTTATTACCTGGACTAGTCCCTGCAGCTTTCTCAGCAAGTGGGGTTTTTTTGTTTTTTTTTGGGGGGGGGAAGTGGCTTGCCACTGCCTGCTTCCTAGGGCTGAGAGACAGCTGGCTTTGTGCCTAAAACAGACTAGAAGTTATGGTCTCTGAGAGACTGAGAGACTGGTTTAACCACTACACCAATCTTGCTTTCTTTTTATACCATGATGTCATCTAAATGTTAGAGTAAAATTTCAATCTTCCCCAGACAGCATAACCAAGAGTGGATAATCAAATCCATCTAGACAGCTTTCAGGTTAGTTTAGATTCTAATCTTGCCTACTAAGAAAATACTATAGGAGGAATTTCCCCCAAAATATTATTTTTTCCTCCATCACACATGTTTACAAAAACAGTAATATTTTTTAATTGGAGTCCCAAGCAATTTTCAAAAATAATCTCTTCATTTGAAGGTGTCCACTGTGGTTTGAGCAAAATGGCTATCCCCTCATCTCTCAGAGCTCTAAATCCACCAGAGATTGCTGTCTTGCAGTCTCTGCATGAGGAGCAACTGTCTGGAGCAGTTGTGAGTGATCTCAAGTCCTCTCCTTGTCTGGAGAGAAGTTATGCAGTCCTTTCATCCTATAGATTAGCTGCCTGGCAGTATGGGGAGGTGCTAGCTTTCAGCAACGATTACCACCGTATGCTGCAATTAGGTGATGATCTCCAGCCACTGGTGACATCAAGAAAAGGGACAGCAGCAAACTCAAAGGCTTTTACTTAATTGCCTTGTTTGGCTCTGTCCACCTGAAATCTGAACATCACAATCCTATGGCAAGACAAAATAGAGGCGATAGAAAGAAGAAAAGAATCAAATGCAGGGATAGAAAATTTTGCTGGTATAGTTCTCAACTTTCATTTTATCTAATTTTACTTCCGTTTTAAATAATTATTGTAATTAATTAAGAACTAGACACTGTTAGTGGTCTACTGCAAATTTTCTCTCAAAAATATACAAGTAGGTCCTAATTTACTTTTTGGCCATCTCTACTATAAAGGGTCAGCACAGATGACCAGCTGCTAGAGAACATTAACTGTTCAGAATAAGTGTGCAGGAAAACCTATTCCTCCACCCCCATGCACACATAAATCTGTATAGAATTATAATGCAAGACCTTTGATAGTGTAGAATTAAAAGGTCAACTTCCCTTGTCCAGATAAATAATGATTCACTGTTCACATACACTGCTTTTCTGATCAAATCTTGCATTTAGATCAAAAGTGTGTGTGTGTGTGTGTGTGTGTGTGTGTGTGTGTGTGTGTGTGTGTATAACTGTATGCCTTTTTATATGACTATATTATTTCCCCCCTCATTGCTACCAGATGGTATAGGGTAGCTTGCAGTGCTGCTCAGGGCCGCTGAATTTTAATCAGGCACCAAGGATGGTGTTCACATGTAGAATTTTGCCCCTTGCCACCTGCTTTAATCCTCAGAGGAGATGTTATTCTGATAGTTAAAGGTGTACGTTTAGACTGGTGTTTTATCCACTACAAGCTTCAGGCACAAAGATATGATTATTTCTACAGTATAAAAAGGCCTGAAAGGAGAAATTGCTGTCAGGAAACTGCCACATCCAGGGATAGACAGTGCTGTGTTGTGCACATGAGTGAGCCCAGCTTGAGCACATCACTGTTACAAAGAGGGTCTATTTATTTTATTAAACAGAACCCCCACCCCCAAAAAAGGAAAATAATAAAAAAGGAAAACAGTAAGAAAAAAGAAACCAAAGAAAAAATATAGTATAGTACTTCTCATACATGTACAATATATAAATTTTGCAAAACAGTTTCAGTAAAGTTCATTACCATATATAATTATTCTTATCCATACAGAATTTGCATCTGTAAGCAACTCATTCATAAGTCATGAGTAACATCAGGTCTTTGATTCATTGAATAATTTGGGCTCTAAATTTCTCTTTTTAATGCTGAGAGACAAGTGTCTTAGCAATAAGAGGGATGAGAAGAATCCATTTCCATTGTTCAACCATCAATTCCCACATAATAGGTATGTAGTTCCAAATAATACAGTTGTACAAAAGTATCAGACCCCATCTAAAAACCAAAGTAATATGTGCAATGACTCCTTCCCAGTTTTTAATAATATTAGGCGATTGCAAAAACATGTTTTAATAAAGTATTATTCTTATTCTATCTCCAACAACATGAAGATTTACTCCTCTCCTTGGAATGGGATCAAATCTTGAATAAGCTATATTCTAAGATCTACTGATTTGTTTTAATTTAGATGTTGAGATTGTTTCTCACTGTTTGGATAAAATGGAGCTCTCCAATTCTTTTATTTTTATTTATTTGTTTATTTATTTCGTCGAGCATGTTTTAGATAACGGATATAAGTATAAACATGATTATGAATACATGAAATGGATATGAATAAAAGGGAACATTAGGACAGGGACGGTAGACACGCTAGTGCGCTTATGCATGCCCCCAAAGACCTCTTTCATTATTTAAAATTTGTATCATATTGGTTTAAGTACTTATAAAGAGTAGCTGATATTTTTTATCTTATAAGATTTAGTAATTGCTTCTAATAATGTAGGTGTCTCTGAAGTTCAAAACGCTACTGGATGAAATTGAGATTTTAAGAGTTGTAAAATAGATGCATAATATTTAACTTTCCACACAGAAAATGATTAAAACTCATCATCAACATCCAATAATTGATCTAAACTAACTGTCCTAATCTTTTCCATAACAGGCATTTTAAAAACAATTTTAAGGTATCGTCCTAACCTATAGAGTCAATTCAATATTTTTTTAAAAAAAAATTCAAATTTCACTATTTTTCAATCGATATTATAATGACAGGAGATACATTTTTATAACTCCTCCAGTGCTACTGTTTAGATTGAAAATGCTTGGAAATAAATATGCATTTACAAGATTTATTCACTTTCCAAAGTAAAGACTTCATTAACTTTCTCTTTCATTCACAGAACTGTATGAAAGTTCTGTGACCAACTCAAAGTCTAGCTTGTTGGGGTAGCTTTGAGTTCCAGAAGAATCAAGGATGGAAGGAAACCACCCATGCAAAGAAAGTTTTCTTTAAGATGGTGCTGAAATAATACCATTCCCATCCAGTTTCACTATTTCCAGCAAGGCTTTATCCAATCCTATCTTGGTGCTCTTCGCAAATGTCTTGGTCATCTTCCGCTCATCCAAAACCCATGAGAACCATATCATGTTTTGAAATTCATCCCTTTCTCAGAGCTCTCTCTCTTTGGGTATTTTTCCACAAGCTATACCGCTGAAATCTTCCACAACAAACCTTCAGTGTCTATAGCAGACCTTGATCAAGTCTCATGTATTCCATCTTTGTAAAGCTCAGTTCATACTTCACGCAAATTCATAGCTCGAATTGGAAAGGGTGTATGAAAGAAACCATTACAAATCAATAGAGTTACATAGTAATGCTGGTAGCAATACAGCCACCTCATAGTAGATTATACTCTGCTTTTAGAAGGCTGAAGTAGTCATTGAAAACATAGATATTTCAAGTCATGTCAGCCAGCCTCTCTTCTAATTGTACTCTTCTACCTCTACTACAAGATTTTGCAACTCAAATACATCAGAATCTGTCACAGGACAGGTGACATGATAGGTTTCATCATGCCCCTCTTAAAAAAAGAAGTATCATGCTTTGATCTGTACCAGCCTTTCTAGGCTCTATTTAGTCGTGTAGAAAATGGTATTTAAATGGGAAACATGATGTGACAGCACATGACAGCACATGAATTGAATTTCTGGGGGGAAAAATAACTTTTAATTTTGTAGCATTCAGCCTGCAATTTGATTTCTGTTATTCCTGCCCTTTGCCCTGCTGATTTTGCAAGTGGGGAGATTTTAAAATTCTTGGTGATTTTGACACAGTTTCAGCTTTCTGTGAGGATTCCTTTGCCAATAACACCAATTCCTCCAATTAAAGTTTTGTTGACCTTAAAAAGCATCTTGTAGAAGAACATTCTTCTGCATTCCTTCTGCACCAGAAACAGACATACAAGTAAAATATCTACAATTTTTACTACAAAAGGCAACAATTATCTTTCGGGGGGGGATACATGCATCGGTGTCTACAGAGGGGCAGAAACACTGAATGTAGGTGATGAGGTCACCTGGATTCCTGTTTGATGCAGCTTCTCCTTTGCATACAATTTTGCCTCTGTTCCTCTATCCAAAATTTTGACTCATCCTGGAAGGATAAATGATTAGCATTGCTATGAGGACTGAGAAATGTCAGATTTGCCTTTTGCTTTGAAACAAAGCATTCCGCTTCGATAGTTTTCACTGTACACATACAATAAAGATATTTTGGTTTTCTTATGTTAAAAACCTGAACAATGGCATTACCAGCCAAAATAACCCACTTTTGCATTAAAATTGATCGGACTGGCAAGTAGTTCAGTGTGCTGTAAAATGGAGGTGTACGCCCTTCTGTTTGAACATCCTGCCCTTTCTTTCATGCATAGACACCCACTGCTACAGACTGCAGATTTTTAAAAAATATGTAATTACTAGCCGCCATTCAGAAATGGGTATATATGGGCAATGTCCATATGTGCAAAGCTTGCTATGTTGTGCAGTTGGGTGGGTGTCTGCATTGTATTTGTCTTGTTCCTGCAGCAGATTTTCAGGATTGTTCTCGTGGATTAGTTGCCATGCAACAAGTGCACAGTCATACAGCTCGTGATCATCTGCCTTCCCTGTGGTAATCTGAGTAATGTTAAAATAAAGATGTGGTTTGCTTATGGAGTGGCTGGGTGACTTGCTTAACATCTGTGTAAAGATGGCATCTGTGCCTGACAATTGGAAGATTGCCATTATTGTTCCCTTGTACAAAGGGAAAGGTAGCAAGAATGAATGCAAAATCTTGGGAAGAGCTGGGTGTATCTTAGCCTATTAGGTATTTGGGGGGAGATGTTTGGCAGAATTCTGACTGAAAAGATAAAAGAGGTGACAAGGAACAATACCAGGGAAATGCCATCTGGCTTTATGTGTGTATCTTTTTTATATAGTTAATAGTGTGTGGTTGTATGAGTATATAAATGAATTGCAGCAAGTCAAATAGCAACAAGAAACATAAAAAACATTGTTTGGCTGAAAAATGTTACACGTTATTCATAGGGCAAGTTGATAAGTAGATGTACATGAATGAAGTGTATACTAAAATAGTGAAACAAGAATTTTCAGACGTGCAAATGCTGGTCAAAAGGTGGTAGGTGGTGTATGGTTTATGTAGAGATAAATGAATGTAAATCAAAAGTAGGACAACCACTGTTGAAGAACAGACTTCTATTTAACTTATTATATGGAAATGATATTTGGATTTCTCAGGGGAAGAAAGGAAATTGAACTTACGTGTGTATGAGAGAAAAGAAGCAAATCTTAATGCTTCATATCTCATATCTTCATTTCACTTCACCAGGTGCCCTGGTGGCATAGTGGTTAAATGAAGTATTGCAGGCAAACTCTGCTCACAGTCTGGAGTTTGATCCTGATGGAGCTCAAGGTTGACTCAGCCTTCCATCCTTCTGAGGTCAGTAAAACAAGGATCCAAATTGTTGGGAGCAATATGCAAATAAAGCTGATATTGTAAATCACCCATGGAGAGCTGTAAAGCACAATGGGATGGTATATAAATCTAAATCCTATTTCTATTATTATTTCTTTGGCTCATTGTTAACGCTTCTCTGTACATCGTTTATCCTGAAAGGCATGATAAGTATGTATAAATGCATGTAAGTTGATTGTGCCATCAAATCAATGTTGATTCAACAGATTTTTTCCAGGACAATCATCCTCAATCTGGTCCTTCAGGTCTTCCTGAAGGCACCCATCATCACTGTAACTGAGTCCACCCAGTCGACACTGTTTGTCATCTTCTTTTCTTTTCTTCCACCTTTCCCAGCATTATGGTTTTCTCCAGGGATCTGGGTCTCCGAATAATGTATCCGAAGTATGATAATCTGAGCTTAATCATCTGTGCCTCCAGGGAGAACTCTGGGGTGATTTATTCAATGGTCCATTTGTTGGTTTTCTTGGCTGTCAGTGGTATTCTCAGCAATCTTATTCAGCACTAAAGTTCAAAAGTGTCAATATTCTTTTTATCCTGCTTCTTCAAAGTCCAAGGCATATACGTAGAATTGACTAAAAGACAAAAGGAACCACATTGGCTTTTGTGTGGCTTTGAATACTGTAGCCCCTTCCCCCAACTGTAAAATGTTTCTCTATGCTGCTTGAAATTAGGGCTACAAGAGAAAAGGCTTTGTCAATTGCAACGCCTTGGTGCCCCCTCATGGCCAGTCTATAGATCACACTTTGCAGCCTCTCTATAATTGACATTATACTGAATCTGAAGTGTCCTCAAATGGCCATATTAGCTGGAGAAATATTAGTTATAATCCAACACATCTGAGAGGCATCAAACTCGGAAAAAGTGGTTTAAATTGAGAGAAAAATAACAATCAAACAGTGGAAGTCCCGAGTTCAAACTGAATGCATAAACTGCCAAGACAAGTCCTCCCAACCACCTCTGTTTATTTGTTCATCTTTTGGAAGCTGAGGTGGATAAAGAAAAATAGGAAATGGTGTAGCAAGAGATGAAAAAGAAAATATTTAGGTAGCACCTCAGCTAGCAATATTTTGAACCAATGCCACACAGGGATATTACTCAAAGCTTTGATTTCTATGTTAGATGCATTAAGATGTCAATGGAAGATTGTATACTCATCTGTCTGCTATTCCATGGGGCACTTAATGGGAATTTTATCAAACTTCCAACAGCATATTTCTCAATTGTCATGAAAAGGCCAAGTGTCAAATCTTTCCCACACCGTCCTGCAGTAAATTGTGTTAATTTGCTCAGCGATTTTTCCCTCGTTCATTTGGTGGGGAAAACCCCTAGATTGGTACCTTTAAGAAATGTTATTAGAGAATATAATGTACTGGTAGTATCCTTTATAGTGTGTGAAATGGCAGGCTGGGCAGCTCAATTGCTACCTTGTTAGTGTCTCTCCAAGGTGTCTTCCACCCTGATGACTGCCAATTGGATTTTAGTCATAATATTGTTCTGGGCATATCTGTACAATATATGAAAGAGTGCAAGGATGATTCTTCTGTCCACTGATACATTCAAGGGAGTGTTACGCATTTTGGGTATGCTAATATGTGCTGTTGTGTGTGCTAATATGTGTGGCCTACTAATGAAAACTACACTTCTGTAGCTTCGGGTTGCTTCAGCACATTCAATAAAATAGAGCAGAGCTATCTGCAAAATAATTTTATTAATACAACGCGAATTATCTCGACAGATCGGCAAGTGCTGGGAGGTAGGCAGGACAATAAGCGGTGCAGAGTTCTACAGTTAGTTCTAGTAATGGACTACAACTCCCATTATCCTTATATCATTCCTCTATCTAAGGCGATGATGGCTGTCATAGTGTAACACAACTCTTTTAAATGTGGTGGGACTCGAGCTTTACAAGCCTATTTCTCTGCCTCCCTGCAGTCCCGAAGCTCTTCCCCCGCGCTGCATCAATGCAAACACCCCTCCCTTTTCTAGCCAGACCTGCTCCTACAATACCCAGCATCCCCGCGTCTCTCCCTGCCGCTGGGTTGTAAACGTAATAAATACGCGCCACGGTCGCCTTTTCCTTGACAAGCCTACGTGTCCCAACCTGCGGCGGGAAACCGTGATGCAAAATGCCTGCGACCACCGAATGAACGGCGCCAACAGCTGCTGCCGTCCCCACTCGTGCTGTGGCCGCCGCCGGCGCCGCCTTACCTCCTGCTGGGAGTAGAAGGGCAACGGCCGCGGCGGGGGTGGGGGTGGGATGGCGGAGCCCGGCGGGACATCCTCAGGCGCGGGCGGGGCTGGTGGGAATTCCTCGGGGCCGGGCGGGACCGACCCGGCCTCGCTGCCCCCCGGCGACGCGCAGCTCATCGCCCTCATCGTGGGCCAACTCAAGAGCCGCGGCCTCTTCGACGCTTTTCGCCGGGACTGCCTGGCCGACGTCGACACTAAGGTACCGCTGCTTCCATTGTAGGGAGCTTAATAACCCCCTTCAATAATCCGATCCGGATTTGGTGGGGAAACAGGGACAAAAGAGCGCTCCAGTTGCCTCTGCCGGTAACAAAGGGCTGTGTTTTTAGCTAGGCTCCTCTGTTGATTTGAATGTGGACATCTTTTCTCCTCCACATCTGGACTGATCGCTGCACAGCCATGCTGTGTTTCCCAACTAGAACTAATCCAGATGGGGTGCTTGTAAACGAACCATAAAATAACATTGTAAGCCCATTGGGAAGGTGAGCTTTTTGTCCTCTTTCATGGGGCCGCTCAGATTCTTTCAGTGTTAAGTCACTAATGAGACTTAAAATAAGGGACATTGAGAACCAGTGTTCTGGATGTGAGAAATTACTGAACTTTGTATCATGTTAAGGAGCAAGAATATACGACATTAAATCCTAGGTATTAAATTATTATAATTTCTGTAGCCTGGCAGCATATAGGATCAGACGTCTTAGTGTTCTTTCTGTGCAAAGTAAATTTCAGTACAGAAATCACTGCCTCTATAATAAAGGACTGAAACTGCTAATTTTGTTGGTAAAAGTTACCACATTGTTAAACTACCTGTGCACGTTCTTGCTTGGCATTTATACTGTAATATGGATGGGGACACGGTGGCTCAGTGGCTAAGACGCTGAGCTTGTCAATCAAAAGGTCGGCAGTTCAGCAGTTCAAATCCCTAGTCCCATGTAATGGGGGAGCTTCTGTTACTTATCCCAACTTCTGCCAACCTAGCAGTTTGAAAGCATGTAAAAAATGCAAGTAGAAAAATTCCCACCTGGTGGGAAGGTAACGGTGTTCTGTGCACCTTTGGCATTTAGTCATGCCAGCCACATGACCACAGAGACGTCTTCAAACAGTGCTGGCTCTTTGGCTTTGAAACAGAGATGAGCACCACCCCCTAAAGTCGGGAACAACTAGCACATATGTGCGAGGGGAACCTTTACCTATGGATGGGGAAAGATAAAATTTTGTAAAGTTGTCCTCTTATTGTAAGCAGCCAAATAAGTTACTGTGTATTTAAAGCAACGCATTAACCTTGGGTTCATAGTTATTTAATTAGATTAGTGAGTTAATTTGTATGTTGCCAAATCGAAACAGCTTCAAGGCAGCTACCAGAATATAGAAACATAGAAAATGGATGGCAGGAAAAGAGCCAATCCATCGAATCTGCGCTTTGAGTTTTTTATTTGTGTTTTTATTTATTTTATTAATTTATTAATCTCATTTGATAATAGACAAGTATCCCAAGCATGTTTAAACTCAGTTACTGATTATTGGCCCACTACTTCCACTGGAAGTTGGTTCTAAGATTCCTCTTCTCTTTCTGTGAAGGAATACTGTCTAACTCTAAACATCAGTTAGAGCAGCATAATAAAACATCTTGTTTATTGTCCAACAGCTTAAGGAACTTAATAAAACATATGCAAAAGAAATAGCCGACAAAATATCAAGAGTAACAACTAACATTTAAAATCTCCGTAATAATATCACTATCCAAGATAATTATAGAGGGCTTTCCCATTTTTACTGCTTTCTGGAAGCCTTGCATTAGTTAATTATTAACTTATTATAGGTATAACTGTTGTTGTTTTGTATTATAGTTGCTCCTTAACCACAGTGCTTAGTTTTGACCTTTTGAAAGAAGTTTAGCAAGCTATGATGTTTTTAACAGCACTTGCATGGGGAGAGTGCATGGGATATGATATTCTGCATTTAGTACTTCAATCTTTACGGGGTTAATATAACTGAATAAGAGTTGTATCCCTAAATAATACTGTCTAAAATCCCAAAGAGAGAGATGGACCAATGATTTAACTTATATAACACAGCAAACTAATATATCTGAACTGGAACATTTTAGTTTCAAAGACCCTCGTTAAGCCTAAAACATTTAGTCAGATGAATGTAATCAATAGGACATTGTTAAAGAATCTACTTTAAATCCTTGCACTGGCTGTGTATACACTACATGATCCCCATTACAAGCTCCTTATTTTCCCTTCTGAGCCATTCCAATAGTAGTTGTATTTATGACCATTTGAAGGCCTTCTGCTCTTTCAGAATCTATTTTGTCTTGTGAAAGCTTTCACTTTTAAGAATTTAGACAATATTTCCTGTCAAGTCCTGATCAGCTGTGATCTTGGTCAAAACCCAGTTTAGGAAGGCTATGTATGTTTGCTGAAAGTTAATATACATAACAAAATACATCAACACAAATAAGCAATACATATTTTATTAAAACTGTACTGATCAGTAAAATAAAAACATATTGAGATTTTAGTTATGGTCAGATGACAAAACATGAAGATAATGCACATTAGGACATCTCATTCAATGCCCAGATCATGAGAATCTAAAAAAGGAGACCAGATATACCCAACAATAGCCCAACCAAATATATGCCTTAAATATATTAGTATTATGCATGACTGTAGAACATGTATTAATCAGAGCACATGACTGTGATATGGCAATGTTTGTGATCAATTTAAATAAAAGATTGGGTTAGCCTAAACATCCATTGAAAAATGATTCTTCTTTCTGATAAACAAATTATCCTAAATGTATTGTCCTAAAGAAAGCATTAGGTTTAATGTCCTATGTCAGTGACTCCCAATGTGTTTTAAGAAGGAAGAAAGACAGAAGCATAAGTATATTCTAAGGATGTAAATTAGCAGAAAGGATTAGTAAAGAATTAAAGGCGATAAGGAATGAAATTTAAATATTATATAAGTTGGATAGCATATACATTAGTGTGTATATTTGATAAAATCCATGTACAATTAATAAAATTTAACAGATTATCAGAGATTGTAAAAAAACTGGAGGAAATTACATGACAGTATTAGTGCCCGATATAATAGGATATGCTTGGGGTTTAAAGTCTTCACCACAAAGGTCTCATCTCAATGCCACCACAGATGGCATTGACATAAGACCTTTGTACATTTACTGTCACACGTCTTCGCTACCAACTATGGGAAATGAAAGGAAAAGATAAACAAAATAGCCCAAAAGAGTGTGGAAAGTTGATGTAAGCCAAGCTAGTAAAAAGAAAAGATCATAGCCGCCTAGATAAGCAAAGGTAAAGCATTGAGCAGAAGAAGAAAAAAATACCTATGAAAGATAGAAGGATTTAATGTAAGCTAAGAGATCAAATACAAGGTCACAAAATTGTTTCATACTGACCCAATAATACCTAATGATTGAATATATATTGTATCATGAGGCTAAAAATCAAGGCAAACAGAAGAATGTAACCTTTATCAAAAAAGATAAGTCGGGCTCTAAAACCTTCTAACAACACAATCTCTAGTCTTGTGATGAACAGTATACAACTTTTTATTACCGTATTTTTTGGACTATAAAATGCACCGGAGTATAAGATGCACCAAGATTTCGAAGAGGTAAACAAGAAAAAAGGTTTTTGCCCTCCCCGGCCCCCAGGAGCACTCTGCAGGCCTCCCAAACCCTCTGCGCATTCTGTTTTTGTGAAAAACAGAATGTGCAGAGGCTTTGGGATGCCTGCAGAGTGCTCCTGGGGGCTGGGGAGGGCAAAAACGGTCATGTTTTTGGCTTCCCAACCTCCCCACATGTCGCGTTTTTGCCCTCCCCAGTCCCCCAGGAGCACTCTGCAGGCCTCCCAAAGCCTCTGCGTGCCCGGTTTTTGGCCTCCCAAACCCCCCGCATGTCATGTTTTTGCCCTCCCCAGCTCCCAAGAGTATTCTGCAGGCATCCCAAAGCCTATGTGCACCCCTTTTTGCGAAAAATGGGACTGTTTTTCTTGAAATCAGGACATGCGGGGGGGGTTTCGGGAGGCCAAAAATGGCTGTATTCGGTGTATAAGACACACCAACATTTCCACCCTCTTTTGGGGGGGGGGGGAAGTGTGTCTTATACTCCCAAAAAGTATGGTATATATTCTACTTCTAGTATAGATAATACTGTTTCCAATTTCTGCTACAAATTTTATTCCCCTCATGGAGTTGAGTCTTCTTTCCTTGAACTACATTTTGTAAACACACTAATAACAGAAATAATGATTGTAATATTTTCTGAACTCCAGATGCAGCCAAATAGCAAAATATAATTGATAAAACTAAAATAAATATTCACCACCTTGTCATTAAACGGCTATTTTTGATAGGATTTTAAAAGATTCTATACAATATCAGTTCAATAGAATAACATATTCTGAATTCTTGAAAATTTTGGAGGAATGATATTCTATTCCATTTGCCCAACATGGTCGGTCTGTATTCTTGTACTTTTAACAATTATTGTACAATAAGTACAAAAACACTTCTAAATGTAAAAATTCAGAGCATATATTTAGTGAACAAATAGCAGGCTCTTTCAGGGTCATACTATAGAAAGTTTATAATCATAAGCTTTAACTCTTTTAATTTATGTTCTCTTCTATCAGCATTATGTAGAAGTTAGCAGATTAGAAGATGCTCAACATTTGTTAAATCGTCTTATGTACTAAAGTTTGAATATATTCTTGAAACTAATCAGGTATTTTTAAATATAAAAACATTGTCATACTTTTATAAAATGAATATTAGAACATATGATTCAAAACTAAATCTTTAAATTCTGGGCAGGCATGCTGGCTGGCAATGATAGAAGCTGGAATCCAGCCATATCTAGAATTTGCATCCCTGCTTTAAAGTTCTTTTGATATATAATTTTCAGAAAGCAATACTGTATACTTTATTTTCCTCTACATGTATCCTTTCTTTCTCTAATAAGTATGCATAACTCTTTCTACTTTAAAATGAACACTTTGCTAATAACATTTTATCTAAAGAAGCTTCACTGTTCTACTATTTCTTCTTGTCAAATGGCCAGCTTTGCTGTCATTCTTCTACTTATTATAGACGGATCCTTTGAATTTTATCAGGAATATATGGGGAGCCTTTACCAGAAATCCTACTTGACAAGAATTTATGTAAATCAATACAGAAGTACTGTATCAGGGAAAAAGATGCTTCAGAGCACATGAAGGCATGAGTTTAACACCCAACTGCAACCGCTGTCGGCTATCTTCTGCAATGAAAAAAGTTTGTTTTAAGAACAGAAACTGACAGGGCTACTTTAGAAGCCTTACATGCTATGAAATATCTTTTTTCCTTCAGAGCTAAGCACTGCATCATCTTATTTGAAGAATATTCTTTGTGTGTGCTGTTCCAAAAGAATGGATGAAAAGCATGCTCTTAACAAACAGAATGTGCCTTAGGACGTATTCCTGTATGCTTCCATGCTTTTCCCCTGCTTGTTTCGTTTTCTTATGTTTCAGTTTGCTGTTAGGCTTTATTTTGTTTTTCTTTTAGAATTGCTTGTCAAAAGTTTGACCAGGATAAATTTTTATCCCCAAGGAGGGCTTTATAAGAAGCCCATCAAGTTTGTTGTATTCATTATGCAATTTTGTTTAGCCAGCTTATCAGAATTTGAGACAGAAAGTGGACAACTTTGTATCTACCCACCTGGATAAGCAAGAATGGAACCCAGCAATGAACAAAAACCAACTGCGGAATGGGCTCAGACAAAGTGTGATTCAGTAAGTAGAAGGTACTAAATATAAAAATTGTTGAAGATAAATAAGCCCTTATATTTTGATAAGAATTAGAAGAAGGTTTCCTGGTAGTTTGTAGACCTTCATCTATATATGTTTTACCTATTGAGGTGTTACTTAGACCTCTTTGCAGTCTGACAGATAGGCTGTGTGGACATTTTGATGGGGTGCAGCTATTTGTGCAACCAAATGGGCAAGGGTTTGCTGCCCTGTAAACTTCTTTAAAAAGACCTGCCTTTTCGTAGGTTCATGCTGTAGTCATATAGTATCAAAAAACCAGCATCTGAAAACTGTTTCAGATAAGGAGAGATGACAGTTTATATGGAAATCCCCATATACTTGGTTGGATTTTCAGAGAGAGCCTGAACATACAGTATATGCAATATATTATATAAATGTAATATAATGGGACATCTGAGCATTCTTACAGGACTCGTGTTTCTAGAGCAAGTGGACACATAATGGAGGATTACAAGCAATCCTTCTTTTGAGGAGAAAACAGCATATTGATAATTTGCAGTATTTTAAATCTCCTCCTCTTTTATCACCTCCAATCCCAAAAAAGACTCAATACTTCTATCAGCTTAAAATTGTACGGTGTACAAAATTGTCCAGCAGAGTGCAGTGGTAACATACATTTTGTACAGTTTCCTGAGTAGTTATTACACTTAATCAGTTCACACAACACAGCATGTGTTCTTTGTAAATATATAGAGAATATCCAGTAGTTTAATTATATCCTGTGGTTTAAGTAAAATTAGATTTTGAATGCCTTCTATAACTTTTTAATATTGTAAATTATTCAGGAGAAATTATTGGAACACATCTTCTGTTTGAAGCATGCAGTGAAGAGGAAATAATGAATTACAATCTGTTGCCATACATGTGCTAAAAATGTATATGTACTTAGTAGCAGATATTTAAAAACATAGCCAAGAAAAAAAAAGAAACAGAATAAGAAAAACTGAAATAAAGTAGAAAAGAAATATAAAAGCTATACAAAACTGAAAAAAAATTCAAAGTAATATAAGATTAGTATTGCATATTAAGATTTGTATCAGTTTAAGACTTTAAAACCATTATGGAATGAAGCCATTGTTCATTAATTTAAAAAGTGATCAGTGTAATATGAATAATAAGAAATAACTATTAACTGAAATATTCAATATAAAAATTGTATATTTATCAAGCTAAAATTAATATAAAAACCTATGTTAAGAAAAACCTAAACTTCAGATGTAGTTCATATCCATATGTAGAATTATAATGCACAAATGTTTTTTGAGATAAATTATGTTATGTATCAAACTTATTTTTCAAATATAAGATTATTTTTAACAAGATGAATACTCCCATAGCTTAATTTGCCATTCTTCTAAAGAGGGACTTATATGTGATCTCTACTAAAAGGCATAAAAAATCTGGGCAGCTGTTGCCATTTAAAAAGCCAACTTAGTGTATTTTGTAAGATAGAAGTTTGGTAATGTTCAGTGAAAACAGTTGTCAGATAAGAGAATTCAGCCTTTAAAGCTGTTTCATTCTGTAATATATCATCTTTCAAAATTTTGAGCTTTACAACAGTGCCAACAGATAGAAAAATATTATTTGACCTATGTTGCATTTCCAGCAATTTTTAGAAAATGTGTCTATCTTGGCAATATTCACTGGAGTAATATACCAGTGGTAAAACTTATTGTGTTAGTTTTCTCTATGTGTAACATTCATTTGTCTTCCATTTAACAGCCATCCTATTGTTGCATAGCAGTTATATAATTTAAATTCTATATTCATTTAATCATATCATCTTCCATTTGTTCAGTTCAGTTTCTAAGTCATATTTCAATAACATCTTCTAAATGAGTCCAACAGATGGTCTAAAATAGGTTTTTCACATATTGTCATAACTCTAACCATTTGCCTTGTTTCTATAATTCCTTTTGAATTATGTTGCTTATTTAGAGGTATTGGAAATAATAAAGTGAATCTGACCATTTAGAAGAAAGAATTTTGAAAGATTTAATCTTTGGGTTTTTATAAGAATTGTCTTGCAGCCTATAAAATTACTACACTTACCAAATTTTCATTTTCTTGGAATTTAACATTGAAACAAAGAAGAATAAATCTGACCTGATTCTTTTTCTGTGTTTAGATATGCTAAAACATAAGTGCCATAATAATGTTTGGTGAAATTCAAAGATGGCACTGATAAAGGCCTGTTTTAAATTCTAACATCCAGACACTCAAAAGTGAAGGACTTAAGGCTCTAACTGGCAATTTTAAAAAATATTTTTTTATTCATTTATATCTAAATGCCTATGAAGATTCTCAGTCATCTAGGTCATGGTTGTCCCAGAGGTGCTTTTTCAAAAGGCAACTGGACTTTCTTTGTTTTGCTGTTGAAGATGTTTTGCTTCTCATTCAAGAAGCTTCTTCAGTTCCCACCTTTATTTTACTTATTTATATCCCACCTTTAATATTTTATAAACTGAAGATAACAAATTACCTGGCCTTAGACAATATAACGTTTGTGGGTAATGTTATTTATTCATATAATGCTGTTTCAGTCACAAAATGCTAACAACTTCAGTTATGCTCTAATTGAAAGTCTGTGTAACCAAAAACAGTCATAACACATATCCTCTGTGAAATAGATTGAAACCCCTATAATACATGCTGCTGAAATTTCTTTTAAAGAAAAATGAAGGGGAAGTGCCACCTCAAACATGTCATCTAATCCCTTTGGAACACCATAATTGGTGAGACCCACATTGGCCCTATTTAAATGAGCCCTTAAAACCTGGGCCCTTGGTTACAGTAATCAATGTTTAACAGTCATTGATTTTTCTGGACATTCTTCTTTTGGTGAGGTAATTCTTTGTTTTTACTCTTTTGTTTTTTACTGTATATTTTGTATGTTGCCCAGAGACATTGGGGCTGTTTATAAATTCAATTGAAAAATTAACAAATGTGGAAGTGATCAGATTACCTTTCTCTAGGAAAAAGGCAGCACACTAACTGAAAATCACCTCTAGGGGCAACAGTGAGAAGATCTTAAATTCACATAGTAAAATTAAGCTGTTACCAGCTGTTTAATGTGACAGAAAGAACATGTTAAACCCATGACTGGAAAATAGTTTTATCTATAGACATATTTAATGTTAATTTAATGTTGGCGTGAATTAAATGGACATTAATTTTGCCCTAGCTTCATGTGCTATATTTTCAAATACAGCGTCCATTGAACCCACCTTGCAGTATAGCAAGTCCTCCAGGCCTCATCTGTATGAAATAAGATGTGGGTGTTTTGTATAAATAGAGCAGGAACACACACTGAGTTCAAAATATAGTTTGGTTTAGTTTATTGACTGTTGTACGGCTTAATCAGGGTAGGGCAAAGAATACAAAGCATTTCTCTTGATTTCTTTCTGGACAGAAAGACAATATAAACAGATCTACAAATCGTTTGCAACACCAATCAATACTAGTTACCACGAATTTATTCCAAGATGCATTTTGTAAGCCATCTTTATGATGTAGATATAGTCAGTTTGGGAAATCAAGGAATTTTTAATCTGAGGCAAACCTTTTTGATATAATAGAATAAATGCTAAGGAGAAAACAGCATCTGTGTCACTAATTCTTAGCTTTGCTTGTTCTATGATTGTGGATATCCTTTTTCTTGTTTCTTGGGACAAATTATGTACCACATAATCCCTTCCTTTTTCATTTAATAAGTTTGCCTTAGAAATAAGATAAATATAACACCATCAATTGAATTCTGCCTGTGTTAATCTTGTGGATACTCAGAGCACCTAGTGATGGTTTCTAGGTATAATTCTGCTACTATAGAAAGCTTGCCCACTATAATAGCAATATTGCAGCCTTTATCTGCATTGCATAGAACTACTATTGCAGTACAAGGCACGACTCAACAAGTAGGAGGTAGAAAAGCATTTGAGCAGATCAGAGTTCATGCCAGATTAGACCTGCCCTTCTGAAAGGCTGAGTGTCAAAGAATACTGATCTTCTTAAGTGCCCACATAGCCTCAAAATAGCAGGTACTGTTAGTTTTCTGCCCAGGAGGTAGGGTCACATTAGGTTTGCAGTTGCATTCCCAAATGCTCTTCAGTGTCTCTGTTTTTGCTTCTTGGCTTTTTGCAGACATGACTTAACCCAACCAGACAGCTGATTCCCTGCTCTCTTTATCCAGCACAGCCTTGAAGCAATGTCACTTCTTGGGTTTTGACACACTGTTCTCAAAAAAGCTCTTTGTCATGTGTTGCAAGTGTTTGTTTTTGTCTTGTGAAAAAAGTTCCCCTATGTCTAGACGTGGCAGAGGTCAGAGCAATTGACAGTGGTAGAAGGCCACCTTTCTCTTCTTCTCTTGTACCAGCCAAAAAGGTCACTTCCCTCACCCACCTATCCTTACCAATGGATGTGCTTTTCCCCCCTCTGCTTTGTGTGAAGGCAGGTTTTTATTTGTTCTTATTTGCATCCCACAAGCACCCTAACACAACTTCTGCCCACGATACTTTTTAAGTGGTTGGGCGACCACGTATCTGTTGTCCATTTTGCAAGCACTCTCGAAAGTGCAGGTTCAGAGCCATCTGGGGTTTCTTTACAAAAGGTGGGGTGCTTCTCCCATGTAAATGCTACCAAGAATGCTGTCATTCTTACCACTCTAAGGCTAATTGCAGTTGACATGATGGCTCCAGAGAGCTCTAGGTGGGGGCTGCAGGGAAGATCTTTGACAGAAGCTGAATGGCTCTTTTGTCTCTGCCCCAGGTCAGGGATGCTGGAAGCTGGAGTAGACAGAATTATTTCTCAGGTGGTGGATCCAAAACTTAACCACATCTTCAGGCCACAGATAGAGAAGGCAATTCATGATTTCCTGGCTGCACAGAAGAAAGAGGATTTGGTGCCAGCTCCTCCTCCTCCCCCAGAGCCTGAGAGTCAGAATCCTTCTCCACCCCAAGATACCTCGTAAGGTCTGGTATTGCTTCATGTCTTTCTTTGCACACATTTGTAATCCTTTTGTGAGCCACCCGTATAAATTAAATAGCCAAAAGACAGTGCCAAAATTACTACAAAAATAAGAACAAGCTGTGACTTTGAAGTCTATAATATTTGTCATTAAAAGACTGCAGTATTGTTCTTGGTCCTGTCTGTTAGTAATAGTACATTTTTTACCAGGCAAGGCAGCAATTTGGTTATTGAGTAGCTACTCAAAGATACAGGAAGGATTGCAGCTCAAATTATCCTTGAGTTAAAGGCTTAATTATTAAGACTCCATTAATCTTGAAAAAACAAAAACAAAGCAAACCAGTCATTAAATATGTGAAGAACGACATAGATTCATGTATAGAGTGCTGTTTCAGCTGAGCCTAAATTATCTTAACTAACCGATTTGGGTAACTTACACAATTGATTAGGAGTCAATAGCTATCTCTCAGGTAGCTCTCATCTTGTAGGACATAGGTTTTGCAGACTCCAGATAGAACATCCCAATGTTGGTAAATACTAACCATTTCTGTTAGATGCTCCATATAACACAACTCGCTATTCTGAATCAAAAATTAATGGCAGTGAATTTGAATGTGCATTGCTTTGTTATCATGAAGTTAGAGATTTAGGGAACCTCTTTTAGAACTTAGAGAACCAGATCTACACTGAGCTCCAACTTGCTCAAACACAGGAATAGGAAATTTGCCTTTTGGTTTTCTTCACCAGAATCATGAGTTGCTACCCTGTAGGCTGCATCATAGAGAAAATCCGGTCTCTACTGCAGAGGGTTTTCTCTGTCTTCACACGTGGTATGCATATAAAGTTTAGTGTGGTATTAAGGACATACCCCTCTCCTTATTTAGACATACAACAAAAATAGATTCTCTTTTAAAGCTACGCCTCAAGCCATTGGAAACCACAAGGTCTTGTTGCTTCTAGGATTCTTTTAAAGGTAAGTCAGATGGCGAAGAAACTCCACTTTTTAGTGTATAAAATAACTGTATTTTAGTCATTTGTCAAGAGTTGCCAAATCCTGATACAACATTGAGAGCACACTCCTTAATCTTTGTTCTGTTATCACAGCATATTAGCACATCAATCTTACCATTGATAAACCGAATAATCAGGTTTATGCTGAATTTAGAGCCTTTCTGTTTGGCTATTAATTAAGTTGAAGTAGCAGCTGGCTTAATGACAGTATAGCAAAACTGATTTTTATCTTTTCCTTTTGCAGTGCGTTTCTGGATTTAAGGTGGCTACAGTTTCAAAACCCAAGCTGACAATTTGGCAACGGGCTACATATCTGCAGGAATACAGATTGTCAGCTATTATCAACTGCGATTGAGGAACAGGGTTGGCAAAAGTCACCAGTGCTTTCTGTTTGGAATGGAGGAATCAACTAGATGTGGAAGAGTATTGCTATTTGCTGAAGTAGCATCTGTTTTGCTATTTCTGTATTTGGGGAATGGCATCTTTTTAAGGAGCCACAGTAGGGGAAAGGGTTTCGGGTGTGATGTTAGTGGATTTGGTGGTATCGGGAAATGTAGCAATAGGAAAGGGTACATTTTTCAGTATGCTTGGTTTCCTTAGAGGCCGCTGTGTCAGAATTACCCAGAAGGTTAGGTAATTGAGCAGTGAGCATGCAAGTATAAAGCAGTTCAATTTACTAGAAAATGATTCTTGGGTCTAGATCATTATTGAATTTAAGTAATACCTCACTTGCAGTGCCTATCCAAGTCTCTTTCAACCACAAGAATTTTTCATAATTGGCTTTTTACCAGTGTCCAAAGCAAAGTCTGTGCCAGATTTCTGGGGGTGATGTCTTTTATACCTTGATGCTCAGTTCCCTTACAGTCTGATCAAAGAAATTGGCATGGAACAAGAAATGGCTTCTTCTGGGGGCTTTGCAGTAGGAGACCGTTGTCTCGTTTGTGACATTCTTCAGGTGCCTGTTCAAAGCTGCTTAGAGAGCCTCAAAAACTCTCTGATGGACATTTGTGTGCAAATATTTGGCAAGCAAATATCTGAACACTTTTAATAATAAAATGTTAGAAAAAATCTCAGTTGTGGAAGTGTTTTTATATATAGATATCTATTCCATCACAATGAACTGATGTATCTGCTCAGTGGTATTTGTTGTCCATTTCAAAGGATTTGTTGGAATTTGAAAGGCTTCGGGGGATTGAATGTTCTGATCATATTATGCTTCCATAAAGCAGTCTCTTAACACTAGTTAAATAAACTAGTTTAATACAATACCAGGCCAATGTGTTAGGGACTTTTGTATTGTTCTTACTCTACAATAAGTATTTGTAATGTTTTATTTCACTTTCCATATTAGTGAAGCACAAGGAGATGTAGAGAAGCCATCAAGCTCTCAACAGTGGTGGAGTCTTTTTAAGGACACTGGATTTAACCTCTTTCAAATCGCTTTTGGAAATTAACTATTTAAGTATCTTAAGACTAATAGGGAACTTCAAAATGACAAGTTAGCAAAATCATCTGGTGTGCTTACCTTCATTGCAGAATAAAAGAAAAATTAACTATAAATCTTAAGATTTAAAGAATTTAAAATAAACAACAAGATGCTAAATAAGAATTTAACTCAAAGTTATAAATGAATTAAGAGACCACACAAATTTGGAATACTAGTGGTTTTGTTATATAAGATTTTGGAAATAATTATATATAAATAGACAACACCTTTGTGGGAACCAAATTGTTTTAAAGTCATGATAGAAATTTGAGACTGTGTGATTTCAGAAATTGGACACTAGAGTGGACTATAGATTCCAGATAGAAAAGGAAAAAGAGGGAAAAACAAAAAGAGAAAAGCCTGCCTTTTCTTTTAGATCAGTATCAGTACTGTTTTTATGGTTTCTGTTTATTTAATTTTTATTTTATATCCCTTCATTGCTAGTCTTTTGGAAATTCTGCAGTGACTGACTCTAAAATTGTCATTTTTAGCTTCCTGAAAGCTGTCTGAAATGTATTTGGAAGTTTATTGTGAGTGCTATCCTGATGCCTTTCTGTTATGGGGTCCTTAGTGCTCTCTGAGCTTGGTTGTTTTCTTGCAGATGTTTCATTGCCAAACTAATTAACATCATTGTGCTAGAGGGAAGTGGGATTTGCTCTTATTTTTATATATTAGTGGCTTAGCCTATCAGTGTTGTTGGGAGTGTCTTGGTGATTCCTTGATTAAGCTGTTGTATACTGTAAACCTGTTTGTCTGAGTTAGTAGTTCCTTGATTGAGGTATTGTTTAGAATAATAAAGAATGAAGAATGGTCTTGTCTTCTGATATGTGTGTATGTATCATATATATCAGAAGACAACAAGACCATTTTTATAGGCATTTGAGGCAGCATATATAGCATTTCCTGCTCATAGTTAGTATTTATGAATCCCAAAAGGAATGTGCAGATGCTAACTAGAGCTTAAAAAGCATTGAAGATTTGTCTCAGTTTGAGATCAGCCACAATCCCAGAATAGGGGTCAGGGATGTGGTTATTATTATCTGGAGGATTCTTGTGGCTTTCAGGGACACTACACTGCAAATAATGGATATTAGGTGCCATTAGTGAAATTGGGAATCAGTTTGGATTGCTTCGGCTACGCCAGCTTCCCCACCAGATTTGCTCAAATTTGACCAAATTAGTGGTGAAGTGCCCCTATGGAAGAGCATGCCCTCTGAGATTCAGATGGTCCTGAACCTGTTGGCCTTTTGTAAAGTGCTGAAGACTAGTTCTCCTTCTGGACAGGGAGCTAGACTGTCTGTCTTTGGTGATGTAATTGTATATCTTGGAGTCATCCTGACCGAGATGTGTGTTTTTTTTTTAAACTTTTTATTTACAGTTATTTTAGGGAACAGTTGTGTCAAGTGCGCAGTCATAGAAACTGAAGTAATTCTCGGCTTGTCGTTCGTTCAGAACTGCGATAGGAAATAATCACCAGTAACACACAGAGAATCAGGGTTTACTTTGGCAATGATAAGCTTGCAGTCAAAAGTAAAGTACAAGTCGGTGTTTTGGTTCAAAGTCAGCGCTGGGTGTAATCACACCACAGCGCTATTTAACAAAAACTCAGCCCCTTAAACATACATCCGGTGATTATCAATCAAGCACCCCCCACTCCCTTAACAGTAACAGCTGTGAGCAGCGAGGACAGCAGAATCGGAGAGGCCCAGCAACGTCATCAATCATTGCCCTGAATGCTGCTATCCAGGAACTGTTTGTGTGTTCGCTGTGGCTGCTTATCTCCACTCCTTCGTCTCCCACACCCCCCATTGATGGCGAGCTCCGGCAGGACTCGACAGGCGGCCCCCCCTACCAGGAGCTCACCTATAAATAGAAAGCATACAGATGTTAGTCACTGTTACGATCCTGCATTAGGTTTGTCTGGGTATTTCCGATGGAACCGTTGTATCAATCGGGCAGCGTGAACATCGGGTGCTGCCACCCACGAGGCCTGTGTTACAGGGTATCCTTTCCACCGCACAAGATATTGTAACATCCCCCTACGAACCCTGGAGTCCAATATTCGGTCTATCTCATATTGGTTGGTATGCACGGGACCCGGTGGAGTAGTTGAGGTACCTGGCCTTTCTATCGTCACCGGTTTCACCAAACAGAGGGGGAAGTTTAAGAGCTACGGTTACAGGATTGATGACTTGTGTTATGGGAAATGGTCCTATATATTTAGGTCCTAATTTTTTACTGGGCAGTCGGAGTTTAAGGTATTTCGTAGATAAGTATACTTTGTCTCCTATCCGGAATGGTTTTGGATCAGCTCTTTTCTTGTCTGCATATTTTTTGTACTCGTCTGCTGCCTTTTGTAATGCTGTTTTTACACTTGGCCATACATTACTAATTTTATCGGCCCAACTGCGTGGCGTGTCACCGTCTGTCATAGGGGGATCTAACTCTGGAATGGCTGAAAACTCTCGGCCATATATTACTTGGAAAGGGGAGAATCCAGTACTGCGGTGGGGTATGTTATTATATGCCACTTCGGCGAAAGGCAGGAGTCCTGACCAATTCGTCTGCTGGTATGAAACGTAGCATCTGATATATCTTTCGACCATGGCATTGGCCCGTTCAGCCGCCCCGTTAGTGCTCGGGTGGAATGCTGAACTTAACCCTTGAGAGGACCCAATTAAACGGACAAATCGTCTCCAAAACTTAGAGGTGAATTGAACACCGCGGTTGGATATAATCCTCTTAGGTGCTCCATGGAGACGATAGATATGTTGCAAAAAGAGTTCGGTTAATTGTCGCGCGGATGGTATGCTTTTACATGGCACAAAGTGGGCCTGTTTCGAAAACAGATCTACCACCGTCCAAATTACAGTGTGGCCATGGCTAGGGGGGAGATCGACTATGAAATCCATAGCGATCTCTTCCCAAGGCCTGCTAGGATTCGCGACTGTCTGTAATAGTCCTAACGGTCGTCCAGACCAGGGTTTGGCGGTTGCACAGGTTGTGCAACCTTTTACGTATGTTTCTATGTCCTTACGCATTCGTGGCCACCAGAATTGCCTCCTCACAAGGTGTAGAGTTTTTAAATACCCAAAATGGCCTGCTGATTTGGCATCATGGCACCTGCATAACACTACGTTCCGTAAACGTTCTGGAACATATATTCTATTCTCCTTCCACGCTATACCATCATTATAGCTAACCATAGAGGGGTTTTGGATTACCCATTGATCCTGTTGTAAAGCTGTTTTAAACTCGGTACGTAAGTGACCATCTACTTCTGTAAGTCTTAATAGGGTTTGGGAAGGTGCAATTAAAGGTTCTATCACTTCCTCTCGCTTGCTATTATACTGTGGCATCCGGGACAGCGCATCAGCCAGGAAGTTTTTCCCAGCAGGAACATACCGCAACCGGAAAGAGAAACGCTGAAAATATTGTGCCCACCTTATCTGTTTGGGAGATAGTCGCCTGGGCGTTTGTAAGGCTTCTAAGTTTTTATGGTCCATCCATACCTCAAAAGGATGAGACGCCCCCTCCAAGAGATGTCGCCATGTCATCAACGCCCAACGGACCGCGAATGCCTCTTTTTCCCAGATCGCCCATGCCCGCTCTGTCGTGGTTAACTTTTTAGACGTATAGGCACAAGGTTGTAACCCTCCCTGCTGTGTTCTTTGTAGGAGTACTGCTCCTACAGCCACGTCGCTAGCATCTGCTTGGACTACGAATGCCTGCGTTGGGTCTGGATGCTTGAGTACTGGTTCTTGAGCAAAGAGTGTTTTTAACTGCTCGAAAGCCATTTGACACGCTGACGACCACGTCAACGCTTGTCCCGGCTTTGGTTTAGCTGTGGCCGGTTTGGTCCGTAACAGATCCGTTAGTGGTAGGGCTATTTCAGCAAATCTGGGAATGAACTGCCGATAGAAGTTTGCAAAGCCTAGAAAGCTCTGTAATTGCTTTCTGGTTCTAGGGGCCTGCCATTCAAGCACTGCCTGGACTTTTCTGGGATCCATCTCTACCCCGCTCTCTGATATTCTATAGCCTAGATAATCTATCCTCTTTTTGTGAAACTCACATTTGGATAGTTTCACGTACAGCTTAGCAGCTAATAATTTGTCTAAGACCTGTCGGACCAGAGATATATGTTCCTCTTCAGTTTGCGTGTAAATTAAGATGTCATCCAAATATACAAGGACACCCCTGTACAGATGTTCATGCAGCACTTCATTGATGAACTGCATGAACACCGCAGGGGCGCCCTGTAGTCCGAACGGCATGACCTGGAACTGATAGCTTCCCAAGGGACAATTGAATGTTGTTTTCCACTCATCCCCTGGTTTGATTCGTATCCTATAATACGCTTCGCGTAGGTCGAGTTTCGTAAAGATACGACCGGTGGCTAGGGCAGCTAACAGGTCCTTCATTAAGGGAAGTGGATAGAGGGGCTCCACACACACTGCATTGAGACCCCTGAAGTCAACGCATAAGCGTAAACCCCCGTCTTTCTTCCCACGAAACAGGACAGGGGCAGCCATCTTTGATCGACTAGGTGTGATAAAACCCCGGGCCAAGTTCTTGTCTATATATTTTCGTAATTCTTTTAGTTCGGGTTGTGTCATTGAATACATCCGGGGCTTGGGTAGCTTCGCCCCGGGTATTAACTCAATACTGCAATCCGTAGGCCGGTGAGGGGGCAGGGTCTCACATTCCTCCTCACTAAAGACTCTGGCGAGATCCCTATACACATCAGGATACGTCGTGTCTACTGGTGGGCTCTCTGCTTCTATTCCCCCTGCTGGCTCCTTTTCCTCCTTGGTAGGGGGAGGTCCCAACGGTAATCGAAGTTTGCGAAAACCCCCTTCCCACCATATCGTAGGAGCCCACTTGTCCAACCATGCTAATCCTAAAATCACTGGTTCTAACATTTTCTCCACTATAATAAACCGAATAGTTTCGGTGTGCTCCCCAATATCGAGGTGCACCTTTTCTGTTATATGAGTCACTGGTGCCCCTCCCAGCAATGAACCATCCATTTGTTCAAAGGTAATAGGGGTTCTCAACCGCACAACCCGCAGCCCAAGTTCGTCAACTATCGCCCTACGAATTAAACAACGAGTACACCCTGAATCAATCAATGCCTCATATCGGCGTCCAGTGTTGGCCTGTGGGTTTCGGAGTACGACTGGTACCACAAAAGGTCGGATGGGGTCGCTCACCATCGGGTCATGTGGGTCCTCATCGTCGTCATCACTATCCCCAGCCACAATCGGGAACTTTTCCGCCACCACTTTCTTAGTATCTGTAGCCAGGGGATCCCTCTCCATACAGGATGTTCGAGTCATTTGGGACCGTTCGGATGTTGGTCGGCCTCTGCCTCTCAACACAGCTCTAGGAGGGGGGTTTTGGTCCAAGTTGCGGGGCATGGGATGAGGACAGTCGGCTGCTCGATGACCAAGGCGATTACATCTGAAGCAACGAAACGCAGGCCGCTGGATCCTTTCACCCAAGCCGGAGCCAGCATTCGGTTTAGTCTCCTTGGGTGTTTGTGTGCGTTCTGCTGGTCGTCTTCCTTGACTTGCAACCCCTTCACCCCGTATACGGAATTCTCGGAGACCGACGTCCAATTCGATGGCTGCCTTGTACCACACACTCAACTTGGGGGGCAAGCCCCGGTACACGCAGGCTTACCGTAAATCACGGTCTAGTCCTTTATGGATTGGTGCACCAGAAGACGTTCTGGCCACCCCACCAACCGAGCCGCAATCTTTCGGAACTCCTGTACATATTCCTTTGCTGGTACGCCCCGTTGCTTAAGCGCAAACAAATCCCCCTCTGCAACCTGGGCGTTTGTTTCGTCTTCAAATCTGGCACGAAGAGCCTCCAGAAATCGTCCCAGGTCCACGAGTTCCCTTGCATGTTTAGCATGGAGGCCTGCCACCCACTCAGCCGCTTCTCCCGTCAGGACCCCCGTAACAGCAACCACCATAGCCCACTGGGAGGGATACCACTGTCCATATTGGTCCATATGGCTTATCACCTGGCTTAAGAAAATAGCCACTCGTTCAGGGTTTCCGTCAAAGGAAGTCTGCAGGGCAGGTGGTCCCCAAACGGCCTGCGGGACCCACAGCCCCGGCGGGGCCCCCGGAGGCCAAGGCATGGGGCCTGGGGTCCTCGCTGCTCCAGTCGCTCTCCTGTCCTGCCTAGGTTGGTCCCTCGTCGCCCCGCGACCCCCAACAGGTAAGCCCCCTGCCAATTGCGTTGGTTGGGGCTCAGGACCGGCTCCAAGGTCTCCCGACGAGGCACCTTGGTCTTGTTCTGGAGGGGGTTGGTCCATGGATCGTCTAGAGGTCCGCTCCATCCTCAATTTAGGACTTGTGAGCCGGAATTGGGTCTCCGAAGCGGTCACCCCTGTATCCTGCCAAGAAGAACCTGGAGGCTCCAGCCCTGCAACCCAGGGCTGCCAGGATGGGGCGTCACGAAATCCAGATTCCCCAAAACGCTCACGTAGCGTATCCATGGTGCTGGGACCGGATGAGGCAGGATACCCCCAATCCCCTTCATCCTCCTCAGTCCATCGTCTTTCCCTCCAGCCCTGGAAAGATGCTCCCAAGCGAGGGGGTGTTGGCATCCGTGGACCGAGGAGAACAGAGCTGTGCCACCAATCCCCCGTCCGAGCCCGTTGTCCTGGAAAACTCTCCTCCTCCGGTCGGGGCGGGGCGCTCTTGGGTTGCTTGACTTTTGGTTTCACTGCCAACTGTTCCACACTCTCCTTCACCTCCTCTATCAGTGGTTCCTCCCCCTCCACATCTCCACCACACTCCTGCTCTTCCAAGGCCGTCCCTTCTGCCATATCCCCCTTTGCTGCAAAGCCACAGGGACTCCTCACCTCTTGCGAAAAGGAACCAAGCGCTGACTTTCTCTCGGCTTGTCGTTCGTTCAGAACTGCGTTAGGAAATAATCACCAGTAACACACAGAGAATCAGGGTTTACTTTGGCAATGATAAGCTTGCAGTCAAAAGTAAAGTACAAGTCGGTGTTTTGGTTCAAAGTCAGCGCTGGGTGTAATCACACCACAGCGCTATTTAACAAAAACTCAGCCCCTTAAACATACATCCGGTGATTATCAATCAAGCACCCCCCACTCCCTTAACAGTAACAGCTGTGAGCAGCGAGGACAGCAGAATCGGAGAGGCCCAGCAACGTCATCAATCATTGCCCTGAATGCTGCTATCCAGGAACTGTTTGTGTGTTCGCTGTGGCTGCTTATCTCCACTCCTTCGTCTCCCACACCCCCCATTGATGGCGAGCTCCGGCAGGACTCGACAGTAATAGTTAATTAATGCTAATTCCTCAGGCAGCCTTAGGCTATTGTATAAGTATTCTGATACCCCAAGTAATACTGCATCAAATAGTTCTCTTAATTATAATTTCCTTTTTAAAATAAAAAACCTGCAACTTCTAGGAAAAGTTGGTCTTTGGGTGGTTTTTGTATTAGGTCAGAAATAAGAGGCATAAATTAATGATATTTTCAGGGAAACTAAGTATCTAAATAATACAAAATGCATAAATTTGCATAATTAATATGAATATTCTTAAAACTATTCTCTCAAGTTTTCCAGGGTTGACGAATCCAACACTATGATAACCCTGCAGTCTTATGCTGATCCTCTGTAAGTGTCTTTTCCAAACTACTCTCCAAATATATTGCTCAAGTTGGTTAAGATAGATGGGGGATTAGTCCAGCACATGGGAAGATTGGAAAAAGGTGTTCTAGAAAATAAAACGTTGATTATCTAGATGGTGACAACCATGAATGAAAACCTCAGAGACAATATAGTGATTTCCTGGAGGTCATGAATTTTAAGCTTTCTTCAATTTAACATTTCAAAGATATTAAACAGCTAGTGACGCATGTCAATGTCCCTATATTTGCAAAGATCAATTCTCATGACAAACTTGAGTTTGAGTAAGCCACGGAAGGCAGTAGTACCTGCTATATCTGTTGATATTTTAGGCAATAATACCTGCTATTTCTGTTGATATTTTCCTTAACACCTAGTAAATTCTTTGTCCTAGTTTAATTTGGGTAAAAGCAAAATTTATGTTGGAAATTGTCTTTCTTAGAGAAAGGCCTGTGACACTTGGACAGTAGAAGATATCCTTAAGCATCTAGGAGTAGCAGAGAGAAATTCACCAATTTGTCTCCTACTAAAGGTGTGGCATGGGGGGAGTTGAGTCATACTGACAACGACCACCACTTGTTCAAATCACTTGTTTTGTGATAGTGCCAGCAATATCCTCTTAAAATCCCAAAGTCCCTACTGGTTCAAAACTATTGCTTAGTCCTGCCATGAGCTAAGTAAGTTAATTTGAGGAAGGTTTGAAACATTTCTGCTGGACTTCGCTGTTGTTATAGTTCGGAAGGAAGCAGCATCTGCTCAGCCTTCAAAGGAAATTGTAACAAAAGAAGCATAGGTATCTATGGATTGTGATCAAAACAATCAAGAAGGCAGCCACAATGATACAATCAAAGCACTGCCTGTTCTTTTATGTGGATTGCCCAATATCTTATGGGCAGCTACCTAATGAAACGTTGATCTTGTCTGCTCGTCTTTGAGAAAAAGCCTAAATTTAAAATGACCAAGCAGAAACACTATAGTTTGTCCACTCAAATGATGTAACTCAGGAAGAAATGGAGGGCTTTCCTTCCAAAAAGTGTCCAAGAAATAGGAGGATATTTCAGATGATGGGGCTCATAGGATCAAATGGGCTGCTTCTTCCTAGAAGACTTCATAGGTTTTAATTGAATTGGTTCCTGTTTCTTGGAGCAGTCATTTAATACCTTGGATGTGCTCTCTTGGAAGAGTATGCTAGTGCCATTAATAGGCCTCAGGAAATTGCTGCATTTTTTCATCTGATACATTTATAATGTGAAAGAGCTTAAAAGATTTTCTGCCTTCTCAACTTTCTCCTGTCATGGTCATATATACTAGCCTGCTTAGTCATGAGAAACCAGCTGTGATTTAATTTTTAATTTATAAATAAATAAATTAAATCTTGGGCACCAACTGAAGATTGTATTTTTCAAAAGCAGCACAGTTCTTTGAGGGTTTAATATGTATAAAAATAGGAAACAGCAAGACATCTTTGATATTATAGCTGCACAATTTTCTAGAAAGTTTTCAGCAAAATGGAAAGTGTAGTTTTACTGTAATTGTATCTCTTCCCTACACCTCCATTCCCTTCAGAAACTTCATGGGCCTTTTGACTTTTTAATTTACCATATTTAAAAGTGGCCAGTGTGATTGAGGTTAATATATAATCTGTTCAAAGTACATTACATACTCAAATGAACTCTGCTTGTATTCATTTTCAAGCCTTAACTATCACTCTTTTAAATAAGGAATGGGGTGAAAAATGTTTTATACACCAGACTATTAGAATCCCTTTTAATTTAAATGACAAAGAAAAATCCAGTATTTATTCATATTTTTTTTAGCAATTTGGATATACAATGTTGACATTCATCTTTGTCATATAGCACACTGACAAAAATAAATGAGCTCTACATTCAGGGATAAAGAAACGTGATTTGTATAAAGACAGAAAAGCAGTCCAACTGTAAGACCTGTCAATTATGCATGTTTGGAAGAAGAATGAGTTGACTTCTAGACTAAAATGAAAATAAGTAAATTTAAGTATCAGATGTGTGGTGGGCGCATGTAAAATTACCTTCATAAATTGATCTGGTTTTTTTAATGTGAATATTGATAAGATAATGTTTCTAGATCATCCTTGTGGATGTAACTATGGACTAGAGTCAATTAAATTGCAGTTGAGCCATTTGTATGTCAGTGTCTTATAGGAACCCAGTTATTGATATGTGTTTTGCACATTTTATTTAGTGGCAAATATCTGTAGCTCGGGTATAGGATGAGGGTGAAGGTTTGTTCTCCAAGCTTTTGGATTGGTTTCCGAACATTTCATTACCAGGCTAGGTAACATCCTCAGCAAGGTTTAGGGGATGTCAGTGTTGTTCTGTTTATAAAGGCTTCGTGTGGTCAGTAGGGCTTGTGATGGGTCAGGTGTGGGTGTGTCAAGAGAGGGTCATTGGGAGGTGAAGTGCTGGTTGGGGGATTTGCGTGGGTTGGTTAAGGGTCGGTGCTATCTCTGGTTGGCTATGCGGTTGAGTTAGATTCTGAGGAGTTCACAGGCTGGTTGTAGGTCAGTGTGTCTGTTGATGGAATTGCTTGTGGAATGCCTGCCTCATGAGCGTGGCGTATGGTAGAATGGCCGGTGATTTTTGTGTTGCTCCAATCAAACTGGTGCTATTTGGTGTCGGTGTGGGTAGAGATTCATGGATTTGGGATCATGGCGTTTGACTGCCAGACGGTGTTTGTGGATCCTAGTTTTTAATTGACGTGTTTGTCTCACGTAGAATTTGTTGCAATTGTTACAATTGACAAAATATAGAAAAATGAAAGAAACAAGGTAATCAACTATAACAATTTGGGTATAGATGTTACATGAATACAGCAACTTATGTTTTGTTAATGTATGTTTCAGTCAGTGATTCCATCATTAGAAATCAGTTGTGCAGCTAGAACATTAGAACAATCAGTGTGGTTCCAAATATGTCCCTTAGTATTGTAACAGTATTTCTTCTAATTTATTTATAATTTAATAGCAATAGCACTTAGACTTACTGCTTCACACTGCTTTGAAGCCCTCTCTAAGCGGTTTACAGAGTCACCATATTGCCTCCAACAATGGGGGTCCTCATTTTACCGACCTTGGAAGGATGGAAGGATAGGTCAACCTTGAGCCAATCAGGATCGAACTCCTGGCAGTGGTATGCAGAGTTAGCCTGCAATACTTCATTCTAACCAGTACGCCACCACAGCTAAAACAGATAAGATCTCCCAACTATTGAAAACATAGTAATGGGGAGCTGTCATTCATGCATCTGTAAACTCTAAGCATATTGTTGAAATAAACAAAAGGGTAAGCTAAGGAACAGTATGAGGAAGACAGGGGAATCCCATCTATATCTTTGGATCAATTCTTACCCTGTCCCTTGCCATGAATTTCCTAGGTAAGCCAAGCAAGATATTTTTATTTTTATTTTTATTTTATCTTAGGCTATGACTGGCAGTTTGAATAGAAGAAGACTTGTATAGGAAGACTTGACCTTTGGTAATAAGGATTATTGAAATTATATATAAGAAAGACTTTGGCCACTGCAAAATTTATTTCTAAATAAAAATGTCCTTTCTTCTGCCATTACTTCATAGCTTTCCTCTTTTCTTTTTTTTTCTTTTTGAGATTGTATCATCTCTGCTTTGATGAACCTATTTGAGCCACTATGCCCAGTGGTCAAAGAGAAAAATGACGGGGAAAGTGCCTGTTTTTCACCTGGACTATGGTTAGTCAGATACGTTTCCATGTTTAAGAGAAAAGCTGTCTCTCCCTCCCAGGTTTCATCACAGTCTTCTGTTTGAAAGAAGTGAGGCCTTTTTCCCTTTCTTAATAAGTCTACTTCAAATGCAATGAATAACTACTAGCATTCATTGAGAGTTGGGCTCAATTTTATTTTGCATCCACAACGCTGTTCTTTGGTTTAATATTATAGTTTCTGAGATATCCTGCTGTTTAATCACTCAGTAACTTTTTAATACTCAGCTTAAATCCAGCAACATTTCCTTTTAACTATTCTTTTAGGCCCCTAGATAGGTTCTTTCTGATCATTTAATTCTTGGAGGGAACAACTTAGTCAGCTTTTACATGGTAAATAATAGTAAAGAATGACAATGTTGACATAAGATCGTGAATTGAATATACAAGGGAGTGAATAGAGAAAATTCTTAAAACAACTGAATTAAGGGCTTACATGGTAGTATAGTGCAACTTTGAGTGCTTCCACATAATTGTTTAATTCACAAAAGGTATATAGATTGGGTCATTTTGAAACATTCAAGAAATATTCTTGTAAAAGGGCTATGGAGATTTATTCACATTCCTTTCCCTCAAAGCAGTAACAAATTAAACCCAGCAAAAGAAGAGAAAGCAATTGGCAAACACTTAACAATTTCTTCCTTTGAAGTGTAGCATTAGGAGAAGAAGATCCAGTTTTGTCTTTTTAACAGGAAACTTCCAGACATCAAGAAATTGCAAAAGCCATGGAAGAAATATTTTCACATGTGTTAAAGCTAACGAAGTAGAAGGGAATGGTTCCAGTTCCAGACTAAAATAGGATCAAAGTCAACATCCCTCACCAGAATGTAGGTGGAAGATATTCTATCTGTGGTCACCTGTTTTCTCACTCTCTTCCTAATTATGCAATATGCTTTGCAAGTCGTTCCCCCCCCCAAAAAAAATATGGATGATTCTAGCTCCTGGGAAAACTGTTCCCACAATTGCAGAACCTTGGCAATAAAATTGCAAGATGTGCCTTGATCTGTTTTCCCGTCCAACTGGTTCTTTCACTAGTCCTGGATGATTTCTCGACCAATACTATATATCTTTAGTTATAGAAAGTATATCTTCGGTTATAAAAAATTAAAAAAACCAGGCCGTCTCAGTCGTACTGAACACTAAAACCAGGAAGTGGGGTTAAGTGAAAAGATACTGGCAGGTTCTTTCAGTAATTTAAACACTGGATATTTCTTCAAGGATGGAAAGGGAGGACGGGGAGGAAGAGAAAAATGCCTACCAAATGTCTTGCCAAAGGAAAATGTAAGAAGGGCCTCTATTGTGGATCTCAAGAAAGCATATATAGTATTAAGTATAGTCCTCAATTTACGGACACAATTGAGCCCAAAATTTCCATTGCTAAGCAAGGCAGTTAAATGAGTCACGCAAGATTCTACAACCTTTCTTGCCACAGTTGTTAAGGGAACCAATGCTCTGGCAGTAGACTTTTAATTGAAGCAAATTCCAAAACTGGATGATTTTGAAAGGGCTTTCAAGAACTTGTGACTTTTGCTGATCTTACTAAACTGCACCACTGATGAAGTAGTCCCACATTGGCTTTCTTTATTGCCTTTGGTTTTCTCTTTTTGTATTGAGTTCCTTATAAAGAAGAAAATGTCTTTCTGTAGATACTCTAAAACAGGAGTCTGCTCTTAAACACTCAAAGAGCCATTTGGATCCATTTCCCACAGAAAAGAAAACACTGGGAGTCACAAAACCTGGCTGGGCATGGCCAACTCAATGTCACTCCCACCCAGTCACATGACCTGCCCCAGCCTACCTGGGTTTTGTGGCTCCAGGTGTGTTCAGTGGGAAATGGGTCTCTCTCTCTCTCTCTCCCCCTCCCCTCCCTCCCTCCCTTAATTTTCTCTTTTTCCTCTCCCTCTTTCTTTCCTTTCTTTCTCTCCCCTCTCTCATTTGTTTCCCTCTTTTCCCTCTCTCTCATTCTCTCCCTCCAGCTCTCTCTCATTTCTATCTCCCTCTCTCTCTCCCTTATGTTTCTCTTTGTTTCCTCTCTCTCATACTCTCCCTCCATCATTTTCTCATTCTCTTTTTCTCCCCTTTTCTGTCTCATTTCTCCCTTTCATTTCTGTTTTTCTCTTTTTCCTCCCCTCCCTCCTGTCCTCCTTCTTTCTTCTTCTTTCTTTCTCTCCCCCTTTTCTCTCATTTGTTTCTCTCTTTTCCCTGTTTTATTTCTCTCTCTCTCTCCCTTCTGTCTCATTTTTTCTCTCTTTTTCCTCTCTCTCATTCTCTCCCTCCATCATTTTCTCATTTCTCTCTTTTTCTCCCCCTTTCTCTTTCTCATTGCCCATCTGAAAAACATAACTCTGGGCAATTAAAATTAAAAATAAGAAAAACATAACAAACCAATTAATAACATAGACCATCATGAAGATAAATGACCAAAACAATAACACATCCATGATACAGGCTTAACCCCAAACCCAGAGGCCCAGGCAAAAACCTGGTCTTCAGAGTCTTATGGGAAGCCAAATCTCTGAAGGAATGATGTTTCAGAGGTGGGCACCACAATAAAAAAGAGAACCAGGGAGAGATGGTCCCACAAGTGACCCAAGAATGAGGGGCTTGACAGGTGACCACCAATACCTTGAGTTGAGCTCAGAAGTATACTTCAGCTGAAAACCACTGCAGTTTGTGGAACAAAGGTCAATGTGTCGAATGAGGAGTGCATGTAACTGCCCACCCCACAGCATTTGGTAACAGTTGAAGCTTCTGAGTACTTTTCAAGGACAGCCCCATGTATAGTAGTCCAGTTGGGAGGTGACCAAGGCATGAGTGGTCATGGTCATGGTCTAGGAACAGCCATAATTGGTGCACAACATGTAAATGTGCAAAGGCCCTTGTTGCCACAGCTTCTATCTGCTCTTGGAGCAGGATCTATAAATCCAGGATGACCCCCAAATTGCACACCAGTTCTATCTAGAGTACTTGCAAGCCCATCCACGACTAAAGTTGGAAAGTCTCCAGAACCACCTGCTCCTACTTAAGGTTGAATTGAAGTCTGTTGTTCCCTACCCAGACCCAATGGCAAACATGCTGCCCTCTGGATACATCCTTAGTGGAAATGGAGGCAGCCTTGAAAAATGTAGTTCTTGATGCAAAAATGTTGAAGTGGCAGCCCTCTCCTATTTAATTCTCCTACACAGAATATAAAAATGGAGTTAGGGAAATGGCTTGGTGTCTGCAGCTTGGACCAATTGCTTCTCAATGTTTCACAGTAAGGTGAAACATAGAAAAGAAGCGGGTTTTCGTGCAACAGGCTGCATCTAGTCCTGTAGTAATTCATGAGTAAAAACAAATCTGCACCTTTGTTATTTGAAGCAGTTCATCTACAAGCATGTGCTGACTCAGCTCAGTTGCCAGGTGCAATTCAAACAGCCCACAGCGGGTTGTGATTTGGTCAAGGATGTCACAATGATAGCTAGGAGAGTATGCTAATTAAATTTTCCCAGCTGGTTCTCCTGGCAAATATAATTCTTCAAGACATGAGTCAGCTGGACTCCAAGCATTTGACCTACATTTTTGTGGCATTCTTGCTGAGCAGAGTTTCCCATAGTTACGAGTTCTGGCATGCATATCTCTGAGCCCCCAGTTAATTCAAGATTTCAATTGTCTGCCATAATTGAATATTGATTATTGAATGTGTGAATTGGCTTGAAGGTTAGTCAAAGGAAATGTGTTTCAAATATATCACATTAGTGATGAATGTAAGCTAAAGTAAACCACATGTTCAGTTACTGGAGAAAAGGATGAATTCAAGGTATTTCAGTGTAGAATGAAATGAATATACAGTGTTTAATGAATGCACAATTAAGTACAATTAAGTAAAATGTCAATATAACATCCTCATATAGATAGATGTTAGGTCCTGAGTGTGGGATTAAGATTCATGTTAAAATTGTAATATAGCTATAGTATATAATATATTCAAAAAAGCGGAAAAGAAATGCCTTTGCTTCAAATGATATCTATGAATTCAAGCTGAAGTAATAATATTTTAATATTAGTATAATGTTCTAATATTAGGGACAGTGATGGGCAAACAACAAGCAAGTGGTGACAATTATCACTGTTTTAAGCTTTATGATCATAGTGGAGAGTGTTTTTGCTTGCTTTTATAGTAGAGCCTGTAATAACTGACACAAAAAAATTAAGAAACCCCAAATTCCTCAGAAGACACATTGAAAACCTTCCAATTTGACTACTTCATGAGAAGCTTTTCAAAGGACTACTGAATTTAGGATGTTTCCAAATGTGGGTTTCAACAATTATTTTCCTCTGTCTTGCTCACCATTTTTCCTGCCTATTTTTTCTGTCTTTTTGTTTACCAGAAAAGAACTGAGGGAGAATAATATGGAATAGTTGAGGAATATCTCTTGACTGGTAGCACTGGGACATTTATATGTGAAAGCTTCTTGATGTCCATAGTAGCCATCAGGTGTAGCTATATGAATATAGGGGTGTCAAACTCGCAGCCCACGGGCCGGATGTGTCACGTAGTGGCCCAGGCCCCGCCTGATTTAGCGAAGGGGGGGGGATTCCAAATACATCACGTGACGATGCCCTGACAATGCGAGTTTGACACCCCTGATCTAGAAGGAAAGTAGACAGCTATCCCATATTGGGTATGGTATTCCATTAAATTGAATAATCAACCTATTTTCCAAAGCACCAGAAGGCAAGACAAGAAACAATGGTTGGAAACTAATCAAGGAGAGAAGCAACCTAGAACTAAGGAGAAACTTCCTAACAATGAGAACAATTAACCAGTGGGACAGCTTGCCTTCAGAAGCTGTGGATCCTTCATTACTGGAGGTTTTTAAGAAGAGACTGGACAGCTATTAGTCTGAAATGATATAAGGTCTCCTTCTTGAGCAGAGGGTTGGGCTAGAAAACCTCCAAGGTCCCTTCTAACTCTGTTATTCTGAATTATCCAGAATTTTCAGACTTTGAGTTCATTTGATGCATTCCTTTATCTATGGAATATGGAGTCCTAATATGAAAGGAACATATTTCTTCAGATGGTCTAAAAGTATAAAATCTATATCCTGTATGAAGTGGAGTAAATGTACACTAATTTGCATTTCTCTCCCTGTGTTTGCGGGCAGGGAGGTTGGAGACTCTAAAGTGGTTGTATTGTTGGTTTTATCTTGGCTGATTGTGCATTTTGTGCTTGTTGCTGGTTTTAAATGTTATTAGCCTCATATAGTTCTTTGAGATGAGCAGCCGAATATATAGAGTAAAATTAAATAAAAAATTAAGAGAGAATGGAAACCCATTCTGAGAATACCCTCTTCCCATATCCCAATTACTTTCTGCTGAAAACTAAACTGGTTATGCAGCTGTAAAGATAGTAGAATTGTTGAGACTACTCCCCCTTTTCAACCCTTTAATTGCAAATGCAGCCACTATAAATGGAAGCTGCAAAGTCCAGGAGTCCCTGGTGTGTGTGTGTGTGTGTGTGTGTGCGTGTGCGTGTGTGTGTGAGAGAGAGAGAGAGATCCATTTCTCTGCCCATTATCCGGAAAGGTTAAATGCACCCAAACAAACACCCTCCCACTTGCTGTGGGTTCTTTCATCAAGTAGTGGGCAGATAAAGTATCTAAGCATCCCCCAAAATGCCACAGGCTTGGCACATTAAGTTTTTCTCAGCAAAAAGCATTGAGGAAATCCTTAGTGGAAATCGTAACAGGAAGAGGAAATGAGAGGATATGATGAATCAAAGCACAGAAGGAATAATGGAAGGAACTCTTTTTTTACTCCCACTATTGGCTTTCAAATAATTCACACAAGTGTTGAAACTCACGCTCACAGGACACTGACATCAAATTTCCACCACCCACCTTATCTTAGGAAGATATGAGCTGTACGGGTAGGGTCTGGCAATAGATTGACTGCTGAGAATTGCCAAAATTTCTAAATATACTCATCTGACTCTTAAATCTTAAGCAAAGCAAATTCAAAGTTACATTATCAAATCTTTGTAGAAAACTAACTGGGAACATTATTGAAGTAGCTCTCCCACGAGTAGGTGCCTTTGACGTACATGCTTAACCTATACTTTTCCAAAGGAACTGGGTGTCCATCATATCCCCACTCACATTCCTGTGAAGTAGATTATGTTCAGAACGGTTGCTACTCAATGGTCACCCTTCCCAGATGAATGGGATTTTAATCCAATACTCCCCTCCCTCTTCAGATTTAACTGGCCTACACTAGTTTTGTCTGCTACTTTTAAATCCCCACAAGAAGTAGAGACTCACTTCCTATATAGTTACATTTAAAATACTTGGATATGAAATAGATATTTTCCTTTTCCAACAAGATTGGTGGAAATAAGGCTGTCCATGCATTTTGCCATATTGCTCAGGAAATATATTAAAAGAACAGCAGAGAATTGCAGGAGACACTCCCACACAGTTGCCCAAGAAGCAGAGGGTTAGGGGGTTTGAGATATATAGCTTGCTTCCTCTTTGCCTACTCTTGCTTCAGTGACTGCTAAGGTGGGAAACGTTAGCATCTGCAACCAGCCCTGGCCTCTGAATCAGTCACAGGAGGCTTGCTAGATATGGAGAAACAGCCTGCTAAGTCATTTGCTCTGACTTTTGCTGAAAAGTTAAGCAGCTTTGGTCCTTGAATTAGTCATGAGAGATTCAAGGACCAGGGCTATAAAAGAAGTGCATCCTATGGAATGATTCTGCCACATCCTATTCTTCAGTCTATCCAATTACCTTTCCCTTCTTCTTGAGCATTCTAAAGGTTATAAAGAGCTGAATTTCAACAATTGTGGAAGATAGATTGCTTTGCTGCTTGGACATGCCTTGCCTTCCTTCCTCTGCTTTGACAGGAAACAAATGATGGATTAAAAATAGGGCAAATTACCACCAAAGCTACTGTGGATAGTTGATTTAGGTCCAAACCAGGGGTGAAATGCTCTGGTTCGGACCGAATTGCCCGATCCAGTAGCAATGGCGGCGGGTGGTTCGGAGAATCGGTAGCAAAAATCCCTGCGCCCCCCCCCCATGCCCAGCTGAGCCACGCGATCATCAGAGGCTGGTTTTTTTTACTTTTAAAAGCATTTTTTCTACAACCTCTTCAGCCAAAAAAATGCTTTTAAAAGTTTTTTTTTAAAAAGCCTCTGATGATCGCGCAGCTCAGCTGGGATCATCAGAGGCTTTTCAAAGCATTTTTTTCTGCAACCCCTTCGGCTGAAAAGGTTGTAGGGGAAAAAATGCCTTTAAAAGCCTCTGGTGAACCCAGCTGACTTGCCTGATCGTCAGAGGCTTCTAAAAGCATTTTTTTCTGCAACCTCTTAAGGTGGTTGCTTTTAAAAGTAAAAAAAAAAAAAAGTTGGCCACGCCCACCCAGTCACATTAAGCCCCCCACCAAGCCACGCCCACAGAACCAATAGTAACAAATTTTAGATTTCACCCCTGGTCCAAACTGCTGTCCTCCAGATGTATTGAGGCTGCTGCTCCCAGAATTTTAGCCATCTTGGTCAGGATAGAGAATTCTATGTGTTATGGTTCAAGTCTGAATGTCATGGTGTTCGTTTGGAGGATACTCTAGATGAGATGGGCAGCACATAAATTTAATAAATAAAATACCAGTTTGGAGAGTGATACAGACAGAAGAAAAGAATCTTATGCTTCTTTTCTCATGAAACATTGAACAGGGCTAGTTGTGGGAGAGGAATATGTTCTCTTGGGATCACTAAAAAGTGATCTTTCGTCTAATTCCCAGGTGATCGAAAATAATCCAAAAGAGTACCAGCATTGTGTTTGATCAAACTCTATGTTAAGTCGGTGTTATAGGAGTACCAATTCCTTGGGCGACATCCATTTGCTTACACAGAAAAGGGAGAATGAATATGCCTAAAAGGGCTGGAATAGAGAGAGAGAACTAAAGGAGGAAAAATATATACTTCCTCTTCTGTTCTTCCCTCTTATAACAATATTTCAGACAGATTCTTTCCTCAGTTCTGAGTTCAACTGTTCTCCACCCTTCCTTACCTCAGTGAAAGCTAAAATTATCACCATTGCTGGTGCCCATCATGCCTCTTTTGCTTCTGTTCCAAATCACTGATCATTTCACTTTCTTCCATGGTGACAGATGACAAAACCTAGCAGATTTTACACACCCTGAAGCTATGCTCAGTACCAGGGTGAAGCCCAAAGCAGTATCTTCTAGCTTATCTCACTCGTGAGTTGGGGGCAAACAAAGACAACATCATACAGACATGGCAAAAAAAAAAGTTTGTATTGTGGTTAGGTACAAGTGAGGAAGGGTCATGCATCTAACTGTTCGAGCTTTGTCAGATAAAATGTGGAACTCCACTTGATTTTCCCTCTCGTACTCCAATCTGAGGCCAAGTAAAGGTTTTTATCCAAAGTAGACAAACTAATTAACAAGAAATAAGCACCACGGATTAAAAACACGAAGTTAATTCCACATGCAGAACATTAAGACCATATCTATTATAGGTATGCCAATTAATCAGCCTTCCCGTTCAGAATGTCATCACCAAGGTACAAGTTTTATGCACACTTGGTCAACAAGCAAAATTTAAGAATGTATCCCAAGAAGCCAAGGGCAGTTATTACTTGTGGTCTTGCATGAGAACACTAAGTATTAACCTTGTAGGCATACTATGTAGATATTACTTAGGACCACGACCCATGTTCATCATCATCATCATCATCCTCCCACGGAGATAACACAATATGGACAAGTAATATTACATTCTTAAAAGTTTTAAAGATTGTGTGTGTTTTATGAAAGGGTTATTTTGCCATTTAAAATATTCCACTTGATCTCATTGGCAAAATACTTTTTCCACTATTAAAAAGGTTCCTTTTCATCAAGAACAGGAACATTTTATCAGAGCATGACAAATAACTTCGGTCAAGTTTTATGGTCTACTAATTTTGAAAGAAGGCAATCCCCTAACAGACAAGGTTGTAATTTTGCACATTTTTACTGAAGATTTTGAAATAAACATCTTAAGAATGGGCTGCAGTTAATTGAATTCTTCTGATGGTGACATCAAATTTGATCATGCAGTAAAAAATGATGTTTTTGCACTTAACCATTTTGGCCTTTTACCTATGTTAGAAGAAAGGTTATTTTTATATTTTGATAGTGGAAATTGAATTAGACATAAAGAAAAAAAATTAAGTTTTTTCCTATAACTTGAAAAAGAGAATATGGTCTTGGAAGTGGGTTCTGGGAAATTATTGTTTTTTTCTGGGTGGAGATATTGGCTATTTTCTTGGCAAAAGATCAATCCCTTATAGTAGAGGATTTTGTTTACTATTTTGAAATACAAGATTTTTTTCCTTAGCTAAATATTACCATTTAAAAGGCTTTAATGTCAGGGTTTGGCAGTGAAGATAAAAACTCTTCTGTTTTTCAAATTCTGATCATCTTATTTCTATTAGTTGCCAAACTGGATAGAAAGGGAGAGATGTCAAGAGCCAGAAATGTACATGACAGAAACTGGGAAAATACTTGATTAAGGTTAATAAGGGAGCACATTCTTTAAAGATGATGGTGATAGCAAGCCATTTCTCAGTGTGACCTTGAAGTCCCCAACAATCAAAACAGCTTACCTTTTCACCAGATTCTTATGGAAAATGGAAGTTTTAGCATACAACATCCATTTTAATCTTTTCTCAGAGAATTTTATTAACTCTGTAATAATTAAGTTTATGAATCAATTATTCTGCATTATTTTTTTTAAAAAAAAATATCTAAACATTTAAGTTTCCCCCTGCCTTTGGTCCATGACCTCATAATTTCCCATCTGGAACTGACCTGGAACAAACCTAAAGCCTCTGGATGTACTAGACTAGCTCAAGTATGTTTTCTTCTGTGTTTTGATTTTTGTTACTCTTTTATTGTTACCCAGGTAATGAACCCAAATTGGCCTTTTCTGTGAAGCTAAGATGTTTAAAACAAAAGAAAGATGCTATATAATCTATGTAATTTAAATGTCCAATTGTTATGAATGTAGGATACCTTGCTAGCAGAGCTTTTATTAGACAAAATAACAATAAAGGTTTCCCCTGTCCAGTTGTGTCTGACTTTAGGGGGCGGTGCTCATCCCCATTTCTTAGCCGAGGGAGCCAGCATCATCTGAAGGCATCTCTATGGTCATGTGACCAGCATGACTATTATGCCGAGGCTCGTGGAGTGCTGTTACCTTCCCAACAAAGTGGTACCTATTTATCTATTCACATTTGCATGTTTTCAAACTATAGGTTGGCAGAAGGTGGGGCAAGTTAAAGAGCTCATCCCGTTGCACAGCGCTTGGGTCTTGAACCCAAGCGCTCAGCATCTTTAAATACTACTTTACTCAACAGGCCATTTCATATTGTAATATAATAGTGATGATGCATTTCTAAGGAATTGATTGGCCTTCTATTAATTCAGATGCTAGAAGAGGCTTTGCTTGGACTTTGAGTTGGAGGGTAATGAGACTCCCCCCCCACCCCCCAAGGGTCACAACAAAAGATATGTACTGTATCCCTTCTATGGATATAACAATGACTCTAAACATGACACAGTTGACTTCCTGGCTGCTTTAAAAACTGGCACAACAAAGGTGGTGGCTTTAAAACTGCTTCTGGAAATGAAGAGTGAAAGTTACTTTGTAAGTAGCAACACAACTGTAACAAGGGTGCAATCATATTTGCCCCAGGTTTCTTTCCCATAACGTTGAGGTAGCTATCACCTGTGAAAACATTTTTAGACCAACAGGCCCTTGTTCTTGTGGAACTGATATGGTTAACATCTTAACTTGGCTCTCTCAAAGCTGATTGGCTGATTAGATCAAGTCTGACAGTATAGGAAGATATTAGCCTCATGTGGTGAGCACTACTTGATCCACCTCGATATTGAGTTTCATCGGGAGGATTTCAAATATGTGACCCCAAACATTTGGCCTCATATCAGGACACTGAGCTTTTGCACTGAGAATCTTGGCCTCCTGTCACAGCTGTAATCTGATCCATTTAATGGAATGTGTAAGAATTTTCAGCTGTCCCAACCCCTTAAGAAATACTAAGATTAGGTCATGGGGTGTCCTATATGTGTATAGGACAAAAAAACAACAACATGTTGAATCTGTTTCCTTCACTTTATATATCTAGCAGGCCTTTGTGTGCACAAGACATCAAATAATCAATTTCTTCTAAAACTTTGTGAAAAGTTGCCAGTGATTATTCCTGGGACTTTTACTAGCTTCCTGGGTAGTAGAAACATCTGTATCCTCATCACTAAGATATACCAGGCAAATGTTTGCTCTGATTTGCAAGCTAGGGCAGAGATTCCCTGACAAATCTTGAGCATCTCAGAAACCATCAACAATAATTCCACTTCAGATCTCGACCAACAACATTACTACAATGAGTTCTGATGTTTATGAACAACTAATTCACCTGTACTTCTCCCATCCTGAAAGATGTTCACACAACACAATTTCATATAGTAATTCTGAAAGTACATAGTCAGCCTTTTAGTGAGAGATCCCCTTCATTTTCTCCTGAAAATGCCTAGCTTGCTGTAAACCCTTGCACCAGGTGAATTAATCTTGTTTTGTGGTGACACAAGACTTTGACCATTGGGCTGTCCTGGTAAGGCTACACTTGGAATGCTGCATCCATTTCTAGCCACCATGATACAAAAAACTTGTTGAGGCTGTAGAAAGAATGGCCATATGATGAACAGTTGCAGAAATTAATTAAAGAAAAAAGAAACTAAATGCAGGGCATTTGCAGATGATTTTGTATTAGTTTTAGACGATCCACTAGAGGGTGTAGAAGCATTAATTGGAAAATTAAAGGACTTTGGTAGGTTATCAAATTTTAAAATTAATAATCAGAAGATAAAAACATTAACAAAAATAAAATACTATGATAAATTTGAATTGTATGTTATTTTAGTGGAGGATTGGGTTTACTAGATCTGAAATTGTATTTTACTGCTTGGTGTTTGATTTGGATGAAAAGAATAGATGAGAAAATGCTGGGAAGTGAGACTTTTAGAGTTGGAAGATCATGGCCTGAGGTTTGGATGGCATGGATATTTATGGTACAATAAAATTAATGTAGATTTCAAAAATCTATTTTATTTGACAAACCTTATTGAGAATATGGAAGAAATATAAACCTAGCATGGCATTTTAGCACATTTGGTGGCAATTTTAAAAACAGTTTTAGATTCAAATACATATTTTAATACAGAGGATTTTAAAGATTAATATTCATTTGAAACCAGAATGTGTCCTTTTATTATTAAAAGTCTGGGGATTATTTCAATCTATGATTACTGAATCAAGTTTATTATATACACAGAGATTAAAAGATCTGATACTGCTCATTGTCAAGTCAAGGACCTTTGGTTTTGGTTTCCCTTGTTATGGATCCTGATCTCTGAAATATACAGATAACTACAAGTAGTCCTCGAATTAGGACCACAAGTGAGCCCAAAATTTCTGTTGTTAAGAGAGACATTTGTTAAGTGAGACATTTGTTAAGTGAATTTTGCCCCACTTTATGACATTTCTTGCCATAGTTGTTATGTGAATCACTTCAGTTGATAAATTAGTAACCCGGTTGTTAAGTGAACCTGGCTTCCCCATTGATTATGCTTGTCAGAAGGTTGCAAAAGGAGATCACATGACCCGGGACACTGCAATAGTCATAAATATGAGTCAGTTGTCAAGCATCTGAATTTTGTTGACATGATCATGAGGATGCTGCAAAGGTCACAACTATGAAAAACAGTCATAAGTCACAATTTTCAGTGCCATTATAACTTTGAATGGTCACTAAACAAGCTGTCGCAAGTCGAGGACTACCTATATTCTGACAGTGATCATCTTGAAATATAAGCATATATCTGGGTTGCAAAACTCCAAATAATCATTAGATGGTACTCTTAAAGACACTATTCCTATCACCCATCTCCTCCCACTTATGACTGTATGACTGTAACCTTGTTGCTGGTATCCTTAGGATTTATATTGACTGTTTGCCTAGGACCATCATTAAGTGTTGTACCTTATGATTCTTGACAAACATATCTTTTCTTTTATGTACACTGAGAGTTTATGCACCAAGACAAATTCCTTGTGTGTTCAATCACACTTGGCCAATAAAAAATTCTATTCTATTCTATTCTATTCTATTCTATTCTATTCTATTCTATTCTATTCTATTCTATTCTACATATTGGTAGTCTTTTTTTTTCTTTTTCAGTTCAGCTGTAGGGCCTCTCCAAAGAGGAAGTTGCTTCTTGAAGATACAGAACAATCCCCCTTAAAGTATAACTTGTGATCACTCTGTGCAAGAGAATGCATTGGCACAAACTGTATAGAAATATTATTAAACGTAAATCAACATATTAGTGTTTTCACATTCTATAGCGATAAATTACCTTTTTGCAAAATTGTTTTTTTTAAACTTTATTATATTTTTAGAAATATTTTAATAGTTATTGGAAAAAAGTTTTATATCAGAACATTTGAAGGGATGAAGCCTGCCAATATTTGAAATTCTTACTTGATTCTTTTAAATTTTACAGTGTCATAAACTTTTCCTTCCCCCCCCTCTCTCTCTCTCTTTCTCTCTCTCTCTCTCTCTCTCTCTCATCTGTGTGGTCATTGATGATCCTAAATGCAGCTTTATGTATGAAGATGGCAAAATCGTGTATACGTGAAGAAATATAAATGCATGTTCGTTTTCTTTTGTAATTATGTCTCACTGTCTCTTAGATTCTCCTTTGGAGTGATTCCATGTGATGGTGCTTTCTCTCTTGCGAAGGAACAGCTATACTCTTTCATCATCCTCATTCCAGCTCTCACTGGACTCATTCTCTCTTGATCCTCCTTCAGTCATGCTCCAAATCATCCAACTTTCCATTTCCCTCGATTATGAGCTGAAGGGAATGGTAACTCGGGCAGACCACTTCTGCCAAGGGATTTCTGATAAAAATAATTATTAAAACAGTCAGCAGCCAGGCTGACCTTTCCGATATATCTCACTTGTCTAGTTGAGGAATGCTGTTCCCTTTCATCTAGACTTCTCCCTTCAACACAATTTAGGGGGAGGAAAATAGGGGGAAAATATTCCTTTCAATCTCCCCACTCAAAGCCTAGAAATATTGGACAGAATGAGCCTTCTGCCAAGGGCTTTATCTAAATCAGGCCGCAAACTTTTCCAGCAATAATTCATCCTGTTCATCCTTCAAAAAGAGAAATATCAAAATAGTTAACTGGAAAATTCTGGCAGGGGATTCTCAAAACTTTGCTGTGCTATGAGCTCCTAAAATTTGAAATAGAATTTGCTTTTATCATCACTTTGGAATAACAAATTCATAAAACTAGGCACAACAGATTTTTTGTGGAATAGATACTTCAACCAACACTTTATTTTGTTTAAAGACAGTAATTATCCATTATAATGTTTCCATTGGAATGGTTTTCACTTATATTAGCTTTTATCAAGAAGAAACGTCTTTTGTCCCTTTAAAAAAAACAGCAGAAGATGTGTGCTCAAGAATCTTCTATGTAAATAAAATCAATCTGTGAACAGACATAAGAACAAATTGAAGTCCAACTGAATGCAGAAAGAAATTCAGAACTGGCTCCTAGATCCAGATGATGTTTTGAACATTCAGTGGCTTTTCTCAGAACTGATGAGAAACAGGCAAACATATTATTTATATATAAATAGAACATCAGTATAAATAAACAGTCCCACAAGTTGGTGATATCATTTTTAAAAAAAACACGATGGAGTCAGTGCTAATTAAAGCATCCAGGGCAATCTCAAGGCAATAAAAATTGCTCTCAGAAGAATCCATCAGGGAGGCCAGCTAATTTTAAGATGCATCCCATAAAATACAGATTTATAGAGAATAAAGCCTTGATAAATTCCTTAGTAGGAGGCTGACAAGAAGTCTGGAATGTAGTTACCCTAAACATAATTGTGGGATACATCTATGTGATCTCATAAACTTCATAAAATAGTGTTTTGCAGGAAGGAAGGGTTAGATTCTTTTCGAACCAAAGAAATATCAGTATATCTAGCCTCTTATGTCATTCGAATTGTTATCGTCTGTTCTTAGCCTGGAAGACTTCCAGAGGTGAAACATTGCATGATCCAAAAGATGTCCTGATATAGGCTGCTCATTGACCCAGAATGGAAGGAACCATCCTGCCCAGCAGATGGTTCCTTCTGACTTTGGGGGGGATTTCGGTAACTGATTTCGGATGGGATTTCACAAGAACTTCCATGTGAGAAATGAATGATAGGCTTCGCTTAGTCCATCTTTCATCAGTTGAACTTACAGATCTCAAGCAACAATGCAGATAATCTTATATATGTGATATGTATAAGAGATTTAGTGGGTTCAAGTGCCAGAACAGATTAGTGATGGACTACGTTTATCCAGACCTTTCCTGGGTTTTAGGCCTGCTTAAAATATGGATTTGCAGGTCTTTCTGGCATCTGAATACTGCTGGTTCTTACTGAAATGAAGAACTAAATATTTTAGACGCAAGTATCCCTATCATTGCTATAAGAATAATCCCATATTATTCATCAATCCCATATATTATAATGGCAATCTTTCCATTATACATTAGTCAGTTTCAAGTCCCCAAATTTCACCCAAATGTGGATAACTACATAGCTTCCTATTAATGCAAAACAGCATTGTAAATCCAGCAAAAATATTATACATATTAATTATTTCCTGGACATTATATACCATTCTTCTAAGTACATGCAGACAGGTGCTCACTAAACCTCAGAGAAATTAGACATTATCTCTGAAAACGACTATTACTGTACTCTTACTATTAAGTCCAATTTTCTGGCATTTGCTTCTAATGTCCACTGGAGGGCGCTCACTTCCGGCCTTAAGGCAGAGATGGCTACTATAGCTACAGCTATCAGAGAAAATGAAAAAGAATAATGTCTTCCATTGAATGTACTTCTGGAATTAGGACTTAGGGACGAATAAGCACTCAGGTTCCAGAACAGTGGTGGAGCTGGGGAGTTTTACACTGTGAGTTTTAATAATTTTATGCAGGTAGACCTTTTAAATCAACATTGTGCAATCTGTAAACTTCTAGATTTTCTAAACTACAAGTTCCAGCATTCTTCAAAACTGGTTCTTCTAATTGAGCCTGCTGGTATTTGGCTCATCTGGTATGCCCTAAGTTGCCCATCCCTACAGGATGATTAAGGATAATATTTAATTGACTTTGAAATGTGGTCAGCCCAACCTATTTATGATAGGACTTCTTTCACCTTCTGGACTTCTACTCTTCTACCATAATGGCACCACTACCTAACCAAGAATTCTTCATCACTTGATCACCATCTGTCTTTGTGCCAAAAGCAGGACTAGAATTCATCAACTCTAGGTTTCTAGCCTGATGTTTAACCACCACACCAAATTGGCTCTCATGGATATCTAATACCACAGAGATAGAACAGATGGAAATCTGGGAAGGTTTGACTTCAACAGCACAATTGTGTTCTAAATATATGCATAGTTTTCAGCATAAAGGAAATAAGAAAACTCTGCTGGATATACATTCATTCAGTAATTATCTGTAGTTATATACATCTATGCAAATCAGAATGATAACATTTCTAAAGGTTGCGGAGAGTCCCAAAACCAATATTTTAAAACCTGAAGAAGGGGGGATGTATAATCCATTGTTGTATACCTACCGCTCTAGATCAACCTACAAATTCAACCATTTTTACACATACACACACACACATATGGAATATATGGCGATTCGAATCCCTAGCGCTGTGTAACGGTGAGCTCCCGTTACTTGTCCCAGCTTCTGCCAACCTAACAGTTCGAAAGCATGTAAAAATGCAAGTAGAAAAATAGAGACCACCTTGGTGGGAAGGTAACAGCATTCTATGCACCTTTGGCATTTAGTCATGCCGGCCACATGACCATGGAATTGTCATCAGACAGCGCTGGCTCTTTGGTTTAGAAACAGAGATGAGCACTGCTCCCTACAGTCAGGAATGACTAGCACGTATGTGCGAAGGGAACCTTTACCTTTACCATACACACACACATATATATATCCCCTCTCTCTCAGAGAATCTGAGTCACCTATTCACTTTCCAGCAGGTTCTGTTCCAAAGTGGCTTCTCATATTGAGAACTGCTTTATACAAAGTTCCCTTCTCTTCCACAGACACAGACACATTCCATGGACACCTAGGCCCCAATGACTGGATGTCTTCATAATGAAACATTTTCATGAGATTTAAATAGCACCCACTAGATTCTAATCTGGTTTATTGAGAGCTATCCCCACTCCTGGCTGGATACTGAGTCCATGGCAAACATGGAAGGTTTAGGTCTAAACATACCAAAGAATAAACTCACAATTTTACCTATTTGCTATCAAGCAAGTGTTCCCCTGAATATACATAGATATTTTTATGATACCTTAACCCTTCATACAGAAGGGTATCTACAGCATGAATTGGTACCCTGCCTTAAGCAGGGTACCAATTTCCCAAGCATCTTTAATAATATACACTACAATGTCACATTTGCATGTGCTGAAGTGAAATAGATAGCACACAAGAGTTGCCTTCTGAACCACACCTGGCATCTTGAATTTATAGAGGCACTTGGCTGTAAGCTTCCCCACCTTCCTCAGTCAGTAATCACTTGCAATTGCTGCAAGACCAATTTGATGACTCATTTTGGAAGCCTGTGAAATTTTTAGCTGTAGCAGTGGCCATCAAAAGCTATTGGGGTCTGTCCTACAACTACGTTTGGAGACTCAGTGCTCTATTTTGTTGCAGTTTGTTTTATCTTGGCTGCTATTATCAGTCCCTGAATAGGAGTTTCCTTGCCATTGCAATCCTTACTAGAACCTGTGGGGTTTGATTCATCAATAGCATGCTTGATTTCTAATATGTCTATGCATACATACATACATACATACATACATACATACATAATTCATCTATGAATGTGCAGCCAATAAATAAAGGAACACAGAAATTATGCAGCTCACTTTCCCCAAAGATTTCCTTTATATGTGGTAAAATCCTCTTTTAATCTTGCATGTTGGTCAAATGGCTTGTTATCGCTATAACGGCATATTTTAACCTGTAACTAAAATCTTTTCATAGCTGTAGCTGTCCAAAGTCTTTATGGTTTCTCAAGGAGAAAATTGTTAATATTGATAGTTGTTAGTATTTGGTGGTGCATTCTGATGTCTTATGTTACATTGTTTTTATCCATATATGTAGTTTGGAGTTGGAAGTTACTCAGTGTCACATTCAATTGAATACAAGGCAGGGTAAAAAAAATAAAAAATAAACAACTATATGAAATTTAAAGTAAACTCTTACATTTGCCTTTCTGCCAATCCCTTTAGCCTTGTATAACCTTCTTCTCATATAGTCTTGCTACCCTAAATTACTGTTAGTGTGTTATTTAAGATAATTCTCCCTGCCCATTCCATTCCATCATGCTAAATGGCATTAGGTCTCATTAATTTAAATAGGAGTCACTATGTCTGTATGATATACTTCAATTTTCTTTTAGTCTTTTCATGAAGACTGAAAATTGCATTTTATGGCCAAGGTTGCAAGTTCTTCACACAGTTACCAAACCAGGGTTTAAAAAGTGGGAGAAAGTCATGATACTTAAAATGGTGTGTGTGTATATCTTTAATTGAATCTGTGTCAGTGGTTTTCACTTCCTACTCCAGAAAATGCAACTGTCAATGAAAAGCATGTTGAAATTATCACTAACAAGTTGCACTGTTGTTATTGTTGTTCCCCCTTCACCCAAAAATGATTGAATTTAGCAATGCATCCCCGTAATCTCTCAGATTCTGTGGTCTGTCTAACATAAAATACATGCTGTACTTTTTTGGTGCCAAGGAAAAATACTTAGGTCCTTATTATGTGATAGATAGAGTGGGAGACCAAGCACAACATAACGTCATTGGCAGAAATGAAATCACATATGTGGTAGAAATAATAGTGTAACAATAGCCACATAGGTAAATACATTACATCAGAAGGCCAGAGGGGTTGGTCAGAGTTGGGAGAATGTCCTCAGGCAATCAAGCAAGCCAAAACAGGATTCTCAATTACTGGGAAGCCTTCACTGGAAACATCCTCTCCTTGGCAACCACCCTTCACCCACCACAGTTCATAGGGACATTCAGAGAAGAGTCTCAAATGAAGAATCTAGTGTGCATACAGACAGGATCCCTGTAGACTGGTATAATGTGATTCTAATGCCTCATCTCAACAATCTATTAGCTGTATCTTCATTTTCTAAATAGTCTTCAAAAACAATCCATACATGGTGCCTTCCGGCATCCCCTCCAAACTTATGGGACTAGAGATAACTGAAGCTGGACAATCTTGACCAGAATAGGACACTAGCTGATATGTACTAGTAAAGGACCTTCCATGGATCACTTGTTGCTCCACTCATTTCAACAGAATATATACCTACTTTGTTCTCTGCTGACTTTACTGATTTTAGGTTGGTTTTATGCTGATTAGGCTAGGCAGTTAGATATTACTGTAGTTCATTGCTCTTGAAAATTGTATTTCAAATTTACTTACCCATGGCTGAAAGCTGTTGAGAAATTCTATTTCAATTCCCACTTAAATCGCCCACCTAAACACAAGAACTTTTTAGGACTCTGAAAGATCCAGAGCATTAATTGGAGAACCTGGCCCATCCCAAATCTTCTTTCCTCTGCATCAAATGTTAATGTGATTTTCCTTCTTTCCCCTACTGAAGTCAATGGTCCATCCAAACTTGCATCCTTTCCTGTGCAAGGAAATTGAAGTATTGAAATAAGTCTTGGAATTATATTTTCATTGTTATTTTTATATCCTTAAAGGAAAGATATTGATCCATCTAAACATTTCACATCCTGTGGATGTGATTCCCTTTACATGTGGAGTCCAACATAATTACTTCTCTTGTCCAACCCAACATAGTTTCATAAATCTCATGTTTTTAAAATCAATTTGTTTTATTTTTAATTGCTTTTTCCTTGAAATGTAGGAAATTTCTGGTGCTGTCTTAAATAACCGTAAGAAATAGACTCCATTAGATTTGTTATCTTCTTTCACATAATTAGACTATAGTATCTGGCTTCATTCTTCCAGCTTGAATATAACTGCAGTACCTTTGCCTTCATCTTAAACTACCTGATTCATCTATCCCTTCTTTTACAAGCCATTGTCATTTGCCAGCACAAAGTAACAATATTCTTTATGTTGTAGGTATAGGCATAAGCAGGGGTGAAATGCTCCCGGTTTGGATCCAATCGGGCAATCCGGTAGCGATCGTGGCGGCTGGTTCGGCAATCCAGTAGTGATGGCAGAGAGAAGCTCCGCCCATCCACCTGGGTGTAGTTACTTCCTGGTTTTAACCAGGAAGTAATGTGTTCTTTACCTTCTGTGCATGCACAGAAGGTTGGCGCGTGCACTTCCAAACCAGTAAGGAAGGTAAATAGATTTCACCCTGGGCATAAGTCACTAAATGTTGAAAAGAAGTCCTACAAGTGGGAAAATATGTCAAGAGAGAAAAGCTGTACCCCACTTCCCTTCATTACCCTCCACAAATAAATGTTGTATCACCACAATTCATACATCTCCATAAACTATATGTATGGAATAATTCTCCAAAATAATTCGGTGTCCTCCACAGATATTTTGGACATCCACTCCCATCAGCCTCTATTTGCACAACTATATTGAAAACTATGAGAGCTGAAGTCCAAATTGCCTGGAGGGACACATTATTGTTCCTGTTATGTCCATATTGACATGTACATACAACAGTCAGCCCTACCTTCCCAAGGCATATTTTACAAATGGGGTTAAATTGTGGATACCTAACCACACTGCTTAGCCATGATTTCTTGCTGGCTTTCCACACATATAACACATAGATAATGTTATTTCTGCTTGAAACATATATTCAATGCCTAAGTTAACATTTCTATGGCTCACCCAGATAGCTATAGGACCAGCCACTATTAAAATCATTTCTGCCACATTGGACTTTATTGTTTCTGTTGCGGTTAACACTCTGCAAATATGCAGAGAATTGATTTATCAAAACAAAGGGGCTTTAAGGAGAAGGTTAGTCTCTCTCTCTCTCTGCTCCATCTTGTTATAACGGGGCCCTCAACATGCCTAAAGGGAAGGGCACATAGCTTGTTTATACTGGTCTGTGCACGTATATGTTCGTGCATATCTCTATCACTGTAGCTATATTGGGAGAAATAAAATGTGTTGATAGCCAGGGGAAAGTCGCAAATAAAGCGATTCTTTCCCATGGTGCGTTAGTAATTTATATTGGCTCACAACCTTTTAAGAATAACCACCCAAGCAAGTTGGCACAACTTGAGAAACAGCTGATAGCCTATTGCCCTTTTGCATTTTAAAGTGGGATCACTATGTACTAAGAGAACTGGACCGTGATTACCCATAAATCATGCTTTAAAAGCATCACCAATGAGGCCCCCTCCCTCCAATCAGTAAGAAAGAGGCTTAGTGAACCAAGCTTTTCCGCCTTCGAGAAAGATAATATACTGAAAAGGATATCGGAATCCAGGGGAACCATCTTAATTGTCAGCATTTGAAGGTTTGCATATTGAATTTAATTTAGATTCTATGATGCTTACATCATAAACCATTATTGATATAAATTGTGTTAATCATATAATTATTGCTTTGAGGCAGAGGATTGGAGGGTGGAAGAAGTGTCTGCAGAGAGCCAAAGCTGGTGACAGTGAACAGCCAGGATGCAGAGTTGGTTGTCCTTGTATAAATGTGCCAGTCACATCGCTCCTCCTGTTTTTTTAAAGCTGAGGAAGACCTGCCATGTAGACTTCTCAGCTTCCTGTAATGCAAATGGAAGTAACTGTACAGACAGGGACTCCTGTTTCACATCAGACTTTTTTTTTTTTTAATGAAGTAGATGTACATTCCTGAAATCAGTGATTTATGAAAAATGTGCCTTCTTCTCCAAATCAGACCGGTTCAGTTTTGGCTATGTAGCAGGATGGAATCTTTCTCTGTCTTACCTGAAAACAGTGGGGTTTGAATATGGGCAAGGGTGGGCTTCAAAAATTTTAGCAAGGGGTTCTCTGCCAGGTTGCTTGGTGGGTGTGGCCATGGTGAGCATGGCCTAGTTGGCCTCCTGCACCACACGGGGGGTGGGGGGGTGGATTCACCCTCCCAGGCTCCGGAGACTTTCCTCGAGCCTCCAGGAGGGTGAAAACGGCCTCCCCAGGCTCCGGAGGCCCTCTGGAGGCTGGAAACAGGCCCATTTTCGGCCTTCCTGAACTTCCGGTAAGCCCATTTTTCGCCCTCCCCAAGCCTCCATGCATGCCCTGCACTTACCTGCATCCAAAACGGGCCACGTGGGGACTCCTGGGAGGGGTGGGATGGGCGGAGCCAGCCAGGAGTGAGATTTGGGGGTTCTCCAAACTGCACAGAATCTTAGCTAGAAGTTCTCCCGAGCCCCTGCGAGCCCTCAGCAGCCCACCCCTGAACATGGGCCATTTTGCACATCAGCCAAGCTTTGCCACTCAACTCATTAAGATGTGGCACTGAAGATTGGTGGCTCCATCGGAGTAATTTTTTCTTGAAATGATTTCTTTTTAAAAAAACAAAAATCACTATTCGATTACGGAAAGGTTATCTTTTTTACTAGTTAAAATATAGCAAATAGTCTTATCTAACACAGGGCAGGTCCAATGAAGAAATGAGACTGGCATGTTTTCCCATCAATTCCAGAAGGCCGGTCCCATTTAGGGATTGGTTGCCAGGATAAAACAGGCTAAAGATGTTAGACATATATTAATTTCATAAATGAATTCCAGACCACAGATATGATTCTGCTGCACCTCAGGCCAAGGATATAGATTAATAACCAGGCTTCTTCAGGCACTTGTCTGCAGCCATGCTGAAATTAAGTCTCAGACAGAGGCAGCAGCTGCCAAAGCTGGGGCGGGGGGGACTAAGATCACACACAGCCAGTCAAAGACAATTGATGCTCAACTTGATTGGGACTGATAATCTCTCTGGTCTGACCAGCTGCCTTCTTCTTACAAAAGTAGAAAAAACAGCAAGGGAGAACCCTTTGCTACAGTAGTTTGGAAACTATAAGAGTAACTCATTCAATTTCTGAAATATTAGCACCCCAACCTATATCCTGCTATTCCTAAATAGTTACTGAATCCATGTACTTCTTCCCAGATAAGCATGTATAACACTGTTCTGCAATCTGGTGCCTAGAAATGACTCTGATTCAGTGATGAAATTTTTATACTACTGGTTCTGTGGGCATGGCTTGGTGGACATGGTGTGGCTTGGTGGGCGTGGTTTGGTGGGCATGGCAGGAGAAGGATCCTGCAAAATCTCCATTCCCACCCCACTCCAGGGGAAGGATATTGCAAAATCTCCATTTCCACCCCACTCCAGGGGAATGATACTGCAAAATCCCCATTCCCTCCCCACTCGTGGGGGAAGGATATTGCAAAATCTCCATTCCTACCCCACTCTGGAGCCAGCGAGAGGTGGTATTTGCCAGTTCTCCGAACTACTCAAAATTTCCGCTACCAGTTCTCCAAACTACTCAAGATTCCTGCTATCAGTTCTCCAGAACCTGTCAGAACCTGCTGGACTTTGCCCCTGCTCTGATTCTAGGCAAGTTGCAATTTCAGCCTTAGCAAACCAAGAAGGACCTGTGTTTGTAATATGATTTGCTTAGGTCACTTCTGTTGTCTGACTTCCCCCATTCCCTTAATCCCTTCAAAGAGTTTGAAACTAACCAACCAATCATATTTGCTTTTACTTTGCTCAAAATGCTCAAACAAAATCAGAAGCCAATTATAGTCTCTCCAGCTGGCCAACAGGAAGTAGAAATCATGTTGTTTAATCTGTGTTCCCCCTCCCGCCTCCAATAAAATAAAACTCCATCCACAAATCCCTTTTGCTCTGCTGGAAAGCTATGCAAGAAGCCATAAAGATCCTAGCTGTTTTGCAGCCATTCTCTTACTACAAGCAAAAGCTCTTGAAAATGAAATGGCACCATACTGATGGGTAAGCCGTGAATTGCCATGAGCAGATAGGCGAAATATAAATTTTCTAAATAAATAAAAACAAAGTCCATGCAGTTATTTCTGCATACAGCTAAGTTCAGAAGAGTGACACATTCTTTTTGTAGATTTATACTACTTGGAAAGGTTGGTTGCCAGAGTTTTGTAGACTATTACAAGGGGTTGTCGTTGACTCTAGTTTGAAAATTGGTATGTTTTGGAAAAACCAAATTCTCATTTTGATTTATAGAAATTTACTAGATTAAGGTTTGAGAATGTTAATTACAAAGATAATCCACCAATGCATACCATTATAATTGTGGGGAGGGGGGGACTTTGATAGATCACAGATCATTGGTAGTTATAATGGAAACTCATGCCATAAATAGACCATAGCAGGAGAGATGGGAGATCATGCAGAACATTTGAGAAAACACATGTACAAGTTATCAAGCACCAGGGAAATCAAGAAATTCAGGCAGTTCAAATGAAATACATAAAAATGTATCGCAAGTTTAAGCTCCCTACAAGAATCTGAAGTACTAATGGTCAAGGGAAATTAGCAGGAGTTAAGAATAGAAATGAATTCAAGGTGGGCTGGACTTAGATCTCTTGTGGGCATGCAGGGACTCATGACTAATGAGGCATTTGACCCCTTCCCTCAAGTTCAGTTTGGTCATCTCCTACAAAATGCAGTTTAAAATTTAAAACTTATACATTTATCTGCAGCTACATGCTGAGAATAAGTCTCTCTTGCTCAAACAATAATTGTCAATGACCCACTTCTTGTAAAAGAGGAGAAATTGTAGGCCAGGCCAACCACAACTATCCTGTCTTCATAAGCTGTCTTCTGTCTCGGGTCAAATATAATGGTGGGGAAAATGTTGCAAATGGGTTCTATAACTTTGTTGATACTACCACAGGAATGAAGAACAATATTGTGCTGTTGCTACACAGCTTAATATAATTTGGAAACTGCAATAAATACAAGTCGTAAAAGTGGTCTGAAAAAATATTGGAGTAGACCGTGAAGAAAACAAAATAATTTGTCATCTGCAAGCTAGGGATTCCAGTGCAATGAAGGGAGGGGGATCATTAATTTGATAGGTCTGTTTCTATCTGAGCCTTATTTTCCCAAAGTTACGAGGAACAAATTGCTCTCTGAAACACATTTTATTTTCATTTGTCTAAGGATCCAGGGTTCAGACGCCTAATTCATCTGCATGCCTCTTTTGTATGATTTGAGGTAGTAGGATTTCTAAGTTTCTAGTTCCTCACTCCAACAGCTTCTGTGCTTCTATCTCAATGGCTTTGCTGAGAGTCAGTCAGGAAAAAGGAACGGCCTGTGTATGATATGCTGCATATGCTTCAGGTTGACCAAAATGGAAGAACAGAAAACTGGTAAGCAGCTGTAAGATACAAAGAAAGAACATTTCTTATCATCCATAGTATATGGACCTTGAAGGTAGGGAAATCCCTTACACCTCAACTGAAGTGCCCCAAATGATATTGTTTAACTGAAAGTCAATTGCTAAACAGATACACAACTTTAATTATTAGCTTTTAGCCCTTCCCTGTGACAACCAACTTCCCTGGATAGTTTGGTATCTTAATATCCAGAAAGTTTTTAGGGGTAGTCACATATAATTCTCCTGAATCAAGCAAACTTTTGGAGAACTTTTAAAAGATCTGCATGTGTTTAGAAAATGACTACAAGGAGATAGGAGTCTTCAGATTTCGGAAAGATTTTCAAAAAAGAAGGAATGGGCTTATTATTCAGGCTCAACATCAGGAGGAATTTGTTAAATATACAAGTGGAAGAGGCTGCCAAAAGAAGTCACAAGTTTTCCTTCACTAGAATCTGGGTGGTCATTTTTAAAATATGCTTTGTGGATCCTGCACTGAGCAAAGGTTTGGACTAGATTACTTCTGATATCTCTTTCAACTCTGCATCTGTAATCACGGTTACCAGATCTAGACGTATAAAAATCCAGATGATCACTAGGTGGCAGTAATAATTTAGAGCAGTGTTCCTCAAACTTGGCGACTTTAAGATGTATGGAGTTCAACTCCCAGAATGCTCCAGCCAGACATTCTGGGAGGCATTCTGGGAATTAAAGTCCACATGTTTTGAAGACGCCAAATTTGAGAAACACTGGTTTAGATACTCTGTACCTTTTTTCCTGCCTTTAGTGGCCATTCATATTTGTGCAGGCCAAACTTTTAAATTATGTTCCCTAAATAAATGCAGATATATCATTAAAAGATTCAAAATTATTGATTATTTAAGGCTTAAATAGATTTCTAAGGAAAAGCATGCAGTTCCCTGGTCCCTTGTCCCTTTCTCTGTTCCTCGAAAGGACACCACCGAATTTTGATAATGCAAATTTTATTTTAAAAGAAGAATCAATGCAATAAACTCCCTCAAGTTTAACACAACAAATTTACTATTAATTTATTAACAGGGGCAAGATCTGAAAATTGTAATCTGTTCCTTGGCGATCTTGGTAAAATTTTAAAAAGTGTGCATTCTGTATTTTTCCCACTGATTGTTCTGGCTTTCCTTCTGTTTTGTCCCTACAAATCTTAAATTAATGCAGCTCATTACTATATAAATTCCTTGCCTTGAGCCACCTCTTTCTGCTCCTGGGGGATTGACTTTATGTCTAGGATTAACTTTCCAAGATGTATGTGATACAAAAAAGCGGAATAATGTTAAGGCTTCAATAAACTTTCACAGTACATAAAAAAAAAAAAAACCCATGAACAGAATTGAGCCATGGTAGTGCCTTAGCTTTCCCAGCAACACTTCCATCAGTCTGTGTAATATGGAGAGAAACATAACTGTTGCAACCCTACATACATAAATAAACGGTGCCTTTAAGTAATGTATGTTCTTACCATCCAACTGTTCTACCAGATAGCAATAGCAATAGCACTTAGATTTATAGCATTTTATAGCACTATAGATTTATAGTGCTTTACAGCCCTCTCTAAGCGGTTTACAGAGTCAATATATTGCCCCCAACAATCTGAATCCTCATTTTACTGACCTCAGAAGGATGGAAGGTGGAGTCAACCTTGAGCCGGTGAAAATCGAACTGCCAACAGCTGGCAGTCAGCAGAAGTAGCCTGTACTACTGCATTCTAACCACTGCATCACCATGGCTCATCATGACAAGTAAGGCAAGGAGGGAGCAGCAGCTCATAATAATTTTAAAAGCCAGATGTGGTAGAATGTAGTGAGAAGTTTGATGGGTGCAGTCCAGAGAAATAAGAGGCAACTGAATCCAGATGTTACTTCTGAGAGAAAGAGGGTAAAGATAGCCCCTCTCTAATATCTCACAGAGAATACTGTAGATGCAGACTGTAGAGTCCTCAGTCTGGCAAGATTTTGTCTCTGGGTGTTAAACAATAAAGAACTCAGCTTGGAAGAATGTCATTCTTGGTTTTTGACCTGACACTAGCCATGTGTAAATGAAAGAGCTTTTCTCACAACTAACAGAAAGTGTGCATCAGGGTCTACAGACAGAATCCTGAACATTACTTCATTTATAATGGTTGATGGTGGAAACCATGAAGATATAGATTAATGGTTCAGTGATAATACATTCACAGAAGGTCCATTTTGTGTTGTTCTACACAAGTCCGACTGCTTTGGACTGGGAAAGATAAACACCACCAATACCACAAGTATGTGCTAGGTTTTGCCAGTCACAGGTGATCAGTTATGATATACAAGAGGGATAGACATCTATGTACCTATTTTAAAATAGTTGCCCTATCATAATTATTTCATACATTAAAGTCAAAATGAAAAGTGTGTGCAATCTATAAGGGGGTGGACCAGTGTGATGAGCAAATGAGCAGAGAAAGACTGGAACAGAGGAGGTAAAAGAAAGGAGTCAAGGAAGAAGATTTGGGAAGTAAAGAAGAGTGTCAAAAAGGAGAATGCCATCTTGAAAGTAGCCATCAAAAGGATTAAGGGTGGAGCAAGGATTAAGCAAACCTGGGAAGCCTGATGGAGCCTTGAAGAGAAAGTAAATCTCCCTTCCCAACCTCAGAATAAATACCTGATATACTACAATATCAAATTGCTAAATCTTACTAGGAAAAAAAAACAGTCCCACTTTATAACATGTCCATAGATAGTACAAATGCTAGAAGCAGCTGCTCAAATATTATTGCCTCTAAATCATCTTTATAACACCCTGCCTGGCCTCTTGTTCTCTTATGTCCACAGAGTCTCTTCCCCCTCCCCCCATAAAGGTTTAAAAATGGATCTGTCAATAGCATCACATCATTACTTTGCTGGAAAGCAATAGCCTCTTTTATTATCATTTAACTAATGTGCTATTTCCAGAGGGGTAAACAAGCGAGTCTGCTAGAGGCAAAACAGAAAGTCCCTTGTGGCATCTGCAAGACTAATAAAGGTATGGTGGCTTAAAAGGTTGAGAGTGGAAGTCTTTTTCATCTCTCCAGGCATTTAATAAAATTGATTATGCTCCATGAACCCTTATAGCAATATAAATTTAGTACCTTTGATGGTGCTGCAATCATTTTTGTTAGTAATAGGAGAGGAAGAGAGAGGGGGGGAAGAAAGAGGAAAAGAGGAAGGGAGAGAGAAAGAGAAAGAAAGAAAGAAAGAGAAAGAAAGAAAATCCAAGATTAAATAAATGAAATTGCTAACCTGCTAACTCAAAAAAGAGTTTTTAATTTTAATTATGAACAAAGAAGGAGCAGCCATGTTTTCCATCTCCTCATCTCCCAATTCTCCCACAGTGGAGAATGGTGGCACAGTGGTTAGAATGCAATATTGCAGGCAAACTCTGCCCACAGTCTGGAGTTCGATTCTGACCGGCACAAGATTGACTCAGCTTTGAGGTTGTGGGGAGCAATATGCTGACTCTGCATACCACTTAATGAGTGATGTAAAGCACTATGAAGCAGTATATAAGTCTGCTATTGATATATCATGTTGTTCAAGTTCTTGCCAAGAAATCGGAAGGAACTAAGACACAAGAAGGCTTCCTTCCCCACCCAACTCTCAGTTTTAAAATGTTTTTAAAAATCATTGATGCTTTAAAATTCTCTGCATTGCTAACTGTGGCCACAGCAACAGCAGGTTAATAGCATTACTTGTTGCAAAATGCTAGTGTGCAAATTGCTTCAAAAGCTTTATTTAAAATTGCTTAACGCATTGTAAGCCGCCCTGAGTCTCCGGAGAAGGGCGGCATATAAATCAAATTTAAAAAAAAAAAAAAATTAAGTGCACACATCCATGAAAATATTTTTTTTTCCTTGCAGATTATTTAATTAAGGTGGATACTTCATTGCCTCTGACCAACTGACTATTATTCATCTGGGATCTTATACCTTCAAGTACCAAAAAGAACATTTACACAGAGGAACTTCTCCTTCTTCTAGGGCCGTGATGGCGAACCAATGGCACGCGTGCCAGTTTCTGTGGGCACGCACGCAGTTGCCAGCTGCTCCTCTGGGTTCCATCACGCGCATGCACACAAGCCAGCTGCTCTCTTCCGGGTTCTGGAGCTCTGGCATTTGCACACTCCTGTTTCAGCATTCGGTGCCGAAAAGGTGAATCATCACTGTTATAGGGCAATGGTATTTCTGCTTTCCTTGTTTATAATCAGTTCCTGTTCTGCCCCAGCTACAGATCCCAAAGAACGCAGCACACACAAACTCCAAACAAAACTCAGTTTACTTCAAAACACAGTCTTTTGCAAATGCAGGCTGTTAATAAAACATTCTTAACAACCTGCCAGAAATTCCATAGATAAGACAGAGTCTTACTAGAGTTGGCAGAAAGCCCAGAAGTGAGGTTTGCAGAGAAAATTCAAACTCAATGATCAGCGAACGAACGAACACATGTTGTTTCCTGCAGCTTTTTACAAGCTGTGTGCAAACTTAAATAGGCTAAGGGAGTGGCCAATTAGCCCCAAGCCTTACTCTTGAGGACACCTCCTCCTGAGTAACCATTCCTGCCTTTTGGCAGCTCTGCGTGCTCGTGCATTGAGAAGAGGCTTCTCCACTTCATCCTCTGCACTTAAAGGAGTCTCTGGAGGTTCTGAAGGCCCTGGCTAAATCCCTGCCTCTGGCACCACATCTTCTTCAGCCTCCTTGCTGTCCAACTCTAGCACCAGCTGCACAGTCTGCTGGCGCGACACCACACCAGCCTCCTCATCGTCGGGATCAGCCACAATCCGCGCAAGCCGCTGGCGGGCCACAACAGTTCTGCATTTGATGAGGAGAACATCTTTTCACAGAACCAAGGGCAGTTTCCTTCTTTTGTCAAAAACTTGAGTTGAAGAATTTTCCCTTGAAACTTAAACACGGAGGGTGGGGCTTCCCACTGGCTGCTTTTTCAGCCGATCAATCCACTCATATTGAAAAACGATTTAGGGGGGGAAAAATGGAAGTCTGACATTTTTGCTAGATCATGCTTCAGGAGCTACATCAAATCCTTATGAATATTCATCTTTAATACACTGTCATCACTCCACCAGAGAAAAGATTGCCAGAAGGAAAGCTTTAAAATATACAGTATATAATAAGAATGAATGATTATATAAAAATGTCAGAAATAGCACATTATTGCATTTGCTCACTGGAAATCTTACGCTGCGAGCAAGAAAAAAAATAGCAGATTTCCAAATATCCCCAAAAAACCTGATAATAAAATATTTCTTCTATTTAAAAGTGCCATTGACATGATTAATGCGTACTGCTGCAAACTTTAATTGGTTTCCATCAAAAACTGTCAAGTATGATATATCCATTTCTACACTGGAAATTATTTTCCAGGAACCTTCTTTGCAAGTTAATCAGGGTTCCCTCCATGGAAGCAACGCAAATAGATAACTTGGTCTCCATTACTAATCTTTTTTTTCCAAGAAATGCACTCACAGCAAATGTTATGCATGTGCTCTATTCAAAATGGGCAGTGTTCATTGCCCTGAATGAAGAATTGAGCATGCACTACAAATATATTATACATACATACATACATACATACATACATACATACATATATATATATATATATATATATATATATATATATGAAAAGATTCTAGGGCAGATATCAGTGTTGACAATTAACCTGAAGGTGGGGCATATCACAATTATTGTGGTGCTGGAAAAAGTGCAAGGGAAGAGGATGGGCAGCTGCAAGGTGGTTTGGTTAAATTTCAGCAGCAATGGAGACATCTGAAAGGCCAAATTTGGAATAGATCATCATGGAAGAGGTCTATCTATGTGGCCACTGGAAATTGACACTGACAGAATGGCACATAATCAAGACTAACCTAATAATTCACCATAGTCAATTTCAATCAAGAGAAGAAATGAATAAGCTGTCAACACTCTTGCTGAACCAAGCAATCAATTGTGTTTATCTACTATTCAATAATGCAAAATATATTTGGGGTAAAGATTATGGATATCCAGTATTCGGGGACTATACTGAGGCTATTTTAGTTCTTAAGAGGAATGGTTGACACAAACAGCTGTAAAGGAAAATTTTGAAAATTTAGGGAGTTAATTTGTTTTGGCTCTGAAGGCAAGATGACTTGGGCTCCCCAATGCTAATTTTGGATATGGTAAGAGCAAACGTTAGGTGTGTTCACTAAGAATGTTGTGCTGCAAGCCAAAACAACTTGAAAAATCATTCTCTACTTAGGAGAAATTACTTGTCTAGACTTTGCCTTACTAAAATAGTGAAGTCCTACTGTGTGAAAGGAGGTAGGAATCCATTAGCAATTGCTACATAGCATTCATAAATGATAGGGGGGAAAAGATTTCAGGTATTCTTAATACAACCTCCTTACTGATGTCAGGATGAATGGTGCAGAGCACAAGAAGATAGTTAGTCCTCCCCAAATCCCTACCTGTCAGAGAACAAACCAGGCAGTGATGAAGGTGATAGAAGCTTGATCTCTCTGCCAAGGAAAAAGAAGGCAATTCTGACTCCTTCATTCTTGGTCCAGCTAGGAATGTCTGCAGATGAATGCAAACAATTTCTGGAAGCATTTAGAGTTGTCTTCACTTGAACAGCTGCACAGCAGTGTAATGGATGGTTCTTGTCAAATCTGAACTGTAAATTTTTCTACAGAACTAAAACCAAGTGGCTGATGGAGCCACATGAACCAAAGGCCCAACGAGAGAAAGGGAAGGAAACGAGATAAGAAAAACCTTGGTTTAAGCAATTGGTCACATGACAAGTTATCAATCACCCTTCTGCTCATTTTTAAAGCCCTGACTTTAGCTAAGTTGCTTATGAAATCTTCTAATAGCTTTATCAGACACTGAAAACTGTAGATGTATTAAAGCCTCAAGATAAAAAGTTATTTGCTAATCCAAGGTATTTCTGATAGTACTAATATCCAAAGCTAAATAGCCCATCCTTTTAGAATGTTATATGTGTAAATTGTAGACCTCATTTTAAGAATTAAAAATAGCAGAGATGGAGGGAAGTGGAGACCTTTTCTTGCTATGCTAGTCCCTCCAAGATGATTTTCTGAAAGTGCTATTTACATTTTGAGAGAAACTTCCATTTATACTACATTTTATTTTTCAAAACTCTATAGATAGAATGAAAGATTTCCTACAGTCTGAAGAGGGAATGTCCACTAAAGAAAATTAAAATTGCTTCATTAGCATTCACAGCAGCAGTAATTGATAACTCCATATGGTAGTTACAGTACTTCATTTTTCCTATAAAAATAAATACCTGCATGGATATAGAAAACCATTGCGATTCAAGTCTAAACACACTGCCAGGCTTTCTGATAAGTTCAAGTTCAGGGATTTCGTAATGAAGTCAACCATTGATCAGCCACAGTGAGCCTTGGAAGACTGAAATGGCTTTGTACTAGTTCCTGAATCTAGTCTACTAGATTCTTCTCACCTCAGATATTAGCTATTGATGGACACAGGGCCGGATTTTCCTATAGGCTAACTAGGCTTCAGCCTAGGGCCTCAAGATCAAGAGGGGCCTACATTCCCTACATTCAAATTGTTAGCAAAATTAAAATTACACTTTCACTATAGGTGAAAGGGCCTCATAAGTAGAATAGCCTAGGGCCTCTTTTCATCTAAATCCGGCCCTGGATGGACAGTACCGTGTGATTAAAAAAATCACATCCCATCTCCACCAAGAAGTACCGTATTTTTTGGAGTATAAGACGCACTTTCTCCCCCTCCCCCCAAAAAAGTGGGTGGAAATGTCTGTGCGTCTTATATGGTGAATATTGCCGAAGCTCTGCCCACCCAGCGGCCCCCACATTTTGGCCTTTTTCAGCCTCCACCTGCTCCGTTTTAGACCCGTTCCAGGCTGCAGGGATCAACACAGCACATTGGCACCGATCGCTGCCTCTGCGTGTCATGTTTTTGGCCTCTGTGTGTTGTGTTTTTGGCCTCTGCGTGTCGTGTTTTTTGCCTCCGCGCGTCGTGTTTTTGGCCTCTGCGTGTCGTGTTTTCAGCCAGTTCCAGGTGATGGGGATCGGTGACAGCGGCGATGTGGTGTGGTGTAGCGATCCCCTGTAAAGTGGCATATAATTCTTAAGTGCTATTGCTATTGCTATTGTTACCTGTGAACTGTTTCTCATGATTTTTAATTCCTGAGAAAGGAGATAATATTTGGAAGCAACTCAGACAGATGTTGCCCACCACAATTCACTACAGTATAAAAAGGGGAAGAAAGTATAGCAGAATCAGACTTGCAAGATTCTCTTATTATGACTTAATAAAAGTTTATTTAGCCTTCCTGTGGTGTTGATTTTCTAATCTGGTTTCTTTAGTGGGAATGAAGTAATCTCTTGTGCATTTTATACAGGTAGTCCTCAATATATGACCACAATTGAGCCCAAACTTTCTGTTGTTAAGTGAGACATTTGTTAAGTGAGCTTTGCCCCATTTTATGACCGTTCTTGCCAGAATTGTTAAGTGAATGACTGCAGTTGATAAGTTAGTAACCCGGTTATTAAGTGAATCTAGCTACCCCGTTGACTTCGTTTGTCAAAAGGTTGCAGAAGGTGATCACATGATCTTGGGACACAGCAACAGTCATAAGTATGAACCAGTTGCCAAGCATCTGAATTTTGATCACATGATCATGGGGAATGCTACAGGGGTGGTAACTGTTAAAAAATGGTCTTAAGTCACTCTTTTAAGTGCCGTGGTAACTTTGAACGGTCACTAAACGAACTGTTGTAAGTCGAGGGCTACCTGTATATAGCTCTTCTCTCCCCAATGATCAGGAAGAGATTTTAAAAAGGGGGATCAGGAAGGAATAGGAGCTTTGACATTGGAATTTGCCAGCAATCCCCATGCTGAAGAAGGCAGAGCTAACCAGCCAACTTCCAAATGGTTTCCTTACTTGCTGACCAGGATGTAGGGTGACTCTTTGGCCAACAGGATCATTCACACCTGCATATGAATGCCCAGCATTATTTTTGACTATTTTTGACTATTTTTATTTGAGCCCCCAAATGTCATGGGGCTTCAACTGGTGAGGTTAAGACCTAAAGCAGAGACTTGATGCAAACGTTTGTTCAGAATTTGCTGACTTTAATTTATGCCACTCACTTTGCTTTCTTACGCAGAGCCCGGAACTCACTTTATATACACTCTGCTCATGGCAGAGCGATAGGAGTTTGAAGTCCTGAAACAGCTTATCCCGTCCCTTCTCTTCCCCCTCCACCCCGCCCGCCGCCCCCCAAATCAGGGTTGTCTGAATGCTCGTTGTCTTCTGAAAGGTGACCTTAGCAGAGATTAGATAAACAAGGCTAAAAGGAATCCTCCAGGCTCTCAAAAGGCAGTGCTCAGTCACCGCTTCCAAATCCCAGCTGCATTCCAGGCCAAGCAAGGGGCTAAGGTGGCTGTAGTTTGTACAGCTGTGTGGGTGATGTGAAGGGCCTTTCATTACAATGGTTCCCAAGGGAAGCTTCAGCTTGACCCGAGGGCAACAAATGGAGAATGATGAAATTAGTATCAGCAAGCACTTGCCAGCCAGACAGCTGCTCCCTCCCCCCCCCCCCCCAGCACAGGTGACAAGCATCAACTTCTGCAGATGAGGAAGCACCTGAATAAGAAGCGGCACAAGGGGATCTCCAGACAGACCAGCCATTCATCCCAGCCAGCTTTCATTAGATTTGGTCGACCTCCCTCCCTTCCCCTCTTCATTTAAAAAAAAAAAAAAATAGCCAAGTATAACATTCACCATTTGCCAAAAAGAACTGGAAAGCATATTTTCCCCTGCTGCAATTCAGTTGCTCCCTTTGCCAGGACTTCCAGATGTTTCCAGATCCTCCAAATGGAGGCAAGAAGCTTTTCTGAAATTACAGATCGATTGCAAAGGGTGTTGCAGTTTAGGCGCTTGTTCGAAACACATGTATTTATAATCAGGAGAGTGTTTCTACTAGTGGATTTAATTTCGATAATGGCTTCTTTGTAAATAGAAGGAATGATGGATAGTTGCTAACTATGTTTCTTTATTTCAGAGAATGTGGAGAGCTTGGTCATTTCACATTCTGTTTATATATATATAAAGTGGCCACCACATTTTCCAGACTTACAAAGAGAGTATGGCTTAATAAGAAGCTGGTGGAATATACAAAGATCCAGGTCTATAGAGCCTGCATCCTGAGCATACTCTTGTACTGCAGTGAGTCTTGGACCCTCTACGCACGGCAGGAGAGAAAGTTGAACACCTTTCATATGTGCTGTCTCCGACGTATTCTTGGCATTACCTGGCATGACAAAGTTCCAAATAGCGCAGTCTTGGAACGTGCTGGAATTTCTAGCATGTATACACTATCGAAACAGTGACGTCTACGCTGGCTGGGGCATTTCGTGAAAATGGCTGATGGTTGGATTCCGAAAGATTTCCTGTATGGAGAATTAGTGCAGGGAAAGCGCCTTAAAGAGAGACCACAGCTGTGATATAAGGATATTTGCAAGAGGGACCTAAAGGCCTTGGGAATGGACATTAATGACTGGGAAACCTTGACCTCCGATCGTTCAGCTTGGAGGCTAAAGACGCAGCATGGCCTTCTCCAATTCGAAGAGACACTTGTTTGGCAGGCTGAGGCAAAGAGGCAGTCCCGTAACCAGCGAAATCTGGGGGCTGGGCAGGGGACAGAATATATCTGCCTTCAGAGTGGAAGGGATTGCCACTCTCAAATTGGCCTTTTTAGTCACACCAGATGCTGTTTTAGGACCTCTTTCCAGAGCATTATACCATAGTCTCTTGAGACTGAAGGTTGCCAATGATTATATATATTTATTTTTATTTGTGTGTCTGTGTATATAAATTATAATTTCATAAGGTTATATCCTACACATTTGTTGCATAACTATTAAAAAATATATAGAGTGCCTGTACATTGCAACACAAATGTTAAAAAAATGAACTTGATATTGCACCCTCATTGGTTTAAATCATAATTGTTGTTGTTTTTAGTTGCAAAGTTATGTCTGACCCATCGCAACCCCATGGACAACGTTTCTCCAGGCCTTCCTGTCCTCTACCATCCTCTGGAGTCCATTTAAACTCACGCCTACTGCTTCAGTGACTCCATCCAGCCATCTCATTCTCTGTCATCCCCTTCTTCTTTTGCCCTCAATCATTCCCAGTAAATCATAATAGTATCTGACTAAATATAACAGATTACGTAGCTACATGTCCATTGAGAGCCAGTTTGGGTAGTGGTTAAGGCATCAGCAATAGCACTTAGACTTATACACAATTTCATAGTGCTTTACAGCCTTTTCTAAGTGGTTTACAGAGTTAGCATATTACCGCCAATAATCTGGGTCCTCATTTTACCGACCTCAGAAGGATGGAAGGCTGAGCCAACCTTAAAATGGTCAGAATTGAGTTCTTGGCGGTGAGTTAGCCTGCAATACTGCATTCTAAGTACTGTGTCATCAGGCTAGAAACCAGGAGGCCATGAATTCTGGTCCCACTTAGGTGCATGCTGTGTGATTCTGAGCCAGTCTCTCTCTCAGCCCAAGGAAGTAGGCAATGGCCAACCAGTTCTGAAATTGCTGCTGGGACTTGTCCAGCCAGTCGCCAGTGGAACACTGTTTTGAACAAACACAGATACACACACACAAATTCCAACAACAATGTTATCTAACCATCTGTGATCTTGATGTGCTGTCACTCCTTACACTGTGGACCTCTTTTCTTAGCTTTTGCTAGTTGTGGCCACTCCAATTCACTTGAGTTATAATACCTATGAGCTTAGTTCAGGGGCATAAATCGTTACCATAAGAACCACAGAAACTGCTGCATGTTGCAAAACATTGAAAAATGAATTATAATTTCAGGAATAGGTTGCTAAACATCTCAGTCATAGACACAGAGGAACTGAAAAACAGGCTAAGAAAATATTGCCAAATCAGTTTGACAGGTATTAATTACCCTTTTCATCCATACAATTTTAATAATATTAGGCCAGTACTGCAAAATTAGTTACTGCCATAGGGAAAACCCACATACACAGCAATACTGATTGAAATATGTGGAATTGATTTGAACAAATAAATATAAAGGCAGATACAGCCCAAGGACAATGATTTGGTGAATTAGCTAAATACTACAGTAATTAGGGGGCGGTGATGTTATAGTGGCAGGAATGTAAGTACTGTATATTATGCCTCTAGATTGAATATAACATTAACCCTTCCCCCCACCCCCCCAAAAAAAAAAATTAGTCTGTTCTTTGTGAAGAAACATTGTCAGTTGGCATATCCAAGCCGGGACAAGTGTCAGGAGAAAATATTGGCTCAGCGGGTACTCTTCAAATAACAGCATCATGTGTTTTTCTCATCCCACGATTAATGGCATCATCTGAGAAGGTGATGCCAGATCTAGCAAAGTTGACTATGATGATATTAATGGCACTGAATTTAGTTTCAAGCTTATTGTATAGTCATAGGCCATTACATAAAATAAGGAATAGTATAATCACATGCAACTAACCGAGGGGAGGGGAGGGGAGAGGAGAGGAGAGGAGAGGAGAAAAATAAATTTCACTATACACAGAAAGACTGAAACCAACATAACTCTTCAACTTTATTCTATCTTCTAGGCTACAATCTAGATGCAGCTTTAAACTGATGAGCCAGTTATTTTTTTCCCCCTCCTAAAACTGCAAAGCCTTCTTTTGAAAGTTTAATATTCAAATCACAAGAAAACCAGCCAGCTGTTGCTCAGCATGACTGCTTTTATTAGTCAAAGCGTCCATCCCACTTAATGTGTTCAGCATGGCAAACTGACTTCTGTGGCATCTTTGACAGGGAATCATTATGCAACAATGCGCTTGTCTAACAAAAACTGTCCATAAACTGACATTAAAATGATTTGTTTAAACCCAAATTTACAAGGGCAGTCAGATCTCACCATTTTATTGTGATATATGGCATCACTCTGAAAACCTCAGTTCTCGGAATCATGACTAACCCAGTTTCACTATTACTGTTTTTTTTTTACAGCCAGTATAAAGAAAAGTTGGAAGTTACAACTGAAATGTTAGATGCCAAAACACCAGGAAAAAAATTTTTTTTTTGTCTAAGTATATATAGACAAAAAGTGTCTATGAAACTTTTTTTTTCAAACCCATTCTATGTGTACTTAATGCTGGCAATACAGAATGTGCAGACCAGAACCACTATCCAGCTTGCTTTGGGCTGCAAATATGTTCTAGGTATCTGTTTCCTGCAGAAGAAATACGTTGTCTTCAAAACTTCTCTCACTGACAGACAGAAGATAATTTACTGATTAAAAAAAATAAGTATCTCTTCTTGAGTTCAGATCTGTTTGAGGTATAACATTTAGTTTTAGGACTGTACGTGGAGTCAGCATTATTCCTACTGTTCCTGATTTCAATCAATGTGCAATGCACATGTGTTTTAGTTCCTGCCATGAGAGACCACTATCATCACTCCACTACTAGCTGGAGTGATGAAAAAAAGACCAAAAAATGCCTCATAATATCATGATGCAAGCTCCTCATAATATGATGCAAGCTTCTTTATTTGCATCATGTGGTCATTTGCTCTCTCCTCATTGTGATTCTTGGGCATATATATATATTTAAATGTGCTTGATCATGTCTAACCACATAGCCCCTTTTGCTTTAAGCAGACTGGGCATGTGGCAAATTCATGGATTCATTTATTGGCAATTTATTGTACTTTTTGTGAAATTAAAACAGTGCAATTAAAAACTGTTCAGCTACTTGAGAGACCATGAGAGACCGTTTGCAATGACTTTATCAAGAAGCTAAAGAAAGTAGGATATGAATTATAAGATTCAGTCTTCACTGTATAAACTTTTCTTTGTGAACATCACAGAATGAAAAGGGAAGTATATCAAGGATGAAATTCAGCAGGTTCTAACAGGTTCTGGAGAACCAGTAGCGGAAGTTTTGAGTAGTTCAGAGAACTGGCAAATACCATTTGCCAGTTGGCAAATGGCCCCAGAGTGGGGTGGGAATGGAGATTTTGCAATATCCTTCCCCTGCCACACCCACCAAGCCATGCCTACAGAACCGATAGGGAAAAATTTGAAGTATATCCTATGTGTAGATCAATTCACTGCACATCCTTCCTAGTGATAGGGTTCAGGAAGTAATATGTTGGCTTTCCAAGTAATTTCCAGAATTCCTAATTTACATAGAATAGCATGAGTATTTGTGGTAAACTGGGCTTTAATTGTACACACTTGGTCATATTGCCCCAACATCCCCAAACTGCTTTAAGTCTTTGGTTGTAGACTTACAACAACAAAAGTTGTAATCTACAACAACTATTGTAAACTATCCTTGCAGACTTGGTGGTACAACAAAGACTGTTAGTCTAGATTATACTTTCCTTATACTACTGAAAAGGATTTTGTGAGATCCTAATTTACAAAACTACAATGACCAGCAATAATTGGGCCAGAGACCCAAGAATGGATAATAGCAACTGTTTAGAACATATTTTTTTAAAGAATAGATCTAATTGTATGTATACATGGAAAAGGAAAATATAAATCTAAGAGATAAGATTTATATTCTAAATGTAAATGAACTGATTGTTCGGGAGGAAAGATATAGGAAATTAATGATGGGCAAAAGAGTGGATAAGAAGTTCTGAATATACACAAGGAATACTTGTAGCAAAATTATAGCTGTGTTAGTTTGGGATGCAAATATATTGTAATTCTGCAGGCAGGTGCTGCACTGTAGTTGGCTGAGAACCCAAAAGAGTTAAAGCAAATGTTAAGCATGACCCAGAGAAAAGTCTACATCTAAAAGTTAATGTGTTGTGACAGGAAAACATGGATTGAGTAGTTGAAAGTTATACTTAGGATAAATGGCAAACACCTAGAGCACATGGATGAATTGCTAGAATGTTTATGAAAATGAGAAAATAGAGATGTTTTAAAATGTGCAAACACTAGTACAAAGGTATGCTTTGCAGGACTGGGGTGAGACATGTAAATTGATTAAATGAATACAGAAATGAGAGTTGGGTATGGCAGGAGAAACATAAAGGTAGGTTGAATCAGTGGTGGGTTTCAAATATTTTTACTACCAGTTCTGCGGGCGTGGCTTGGTGGGTATGGCATGGCTTGGTGGGCATGGCAGGGGAAGGATACTATAAAATCTCCATTGCCACCCCACTCCTGGGGGAAGGTTATGCAAAATCCCCATTTCCTCCCGATCAGCTGGGACTTGGGAGGCAGGGAATAGATGGGGGCGGGGCCAGTCAGAATTTTTACTACCGGTTCTCAGAACTACTCAAAATTTCCACTACCGGTTCTCCAGAACTGGTCAGAACCTGCTGAAACCCACCTCTGGGTTGAATGTATTGCAGATGGGATATTTAAGTACAGTGGTGGGAGTCAGCCGGTTTGCACCAGTTCGGGCAAACCGGTTATTAAATTACCCAACCCCCACTATTAAAGTGGATCCTGCACTGCAATGGAGAAACAGGTAACGGAGTGGCCAGCAAGAGAGAAGGAGAAGGCCACTTTCCCTCCTCCTTCCCTTGTGCCGGCCACTCCATTGCCCACTTCTCCATTGCAGTGCAGTGCCCAGGATCCACTTTGATAGTGAGTGTGTGTGTGTGGGGGGTAATTTAACAACTGGTTCACCCAGGATCAGGTTGGAGGCTCGTCTCACACGGGCCACACCTCCCACGACAGCCAACCTGACCCTGGGCGAACCAGTTGTTAAATTATTTGAATCCCACCACTGTTTAAGAAGTATGAGTGGTAAAAAAGAAGAGATAAGGTTAAGAATGAATGGGCACTGAACAAATCTGAGCTGAATATTTAAGTGATGATGAGTATGAAAGGCAGACGTTGACATGCTTTTGTCATACAAAAAGAAACCTAAACCATTATGGACCTTATTTAAACAGAGCTATTTACTTGCTTTTGGAACATTGCTAACACTTTATGTCAAACAAAGGGCACTTCCACTCTTGAATGAGCACAAAAACAAAAATACATAATTCAAGTTTGTACTCAGGGAACAACAAGACATAGCTGAACGCACCAGCGGTTACTGCAGCAAATGACACTTGGCATGTCCCTTTCCATTTCTGATTGTTAATTAAACCTTGCCATGGTTCCAAGTATGAACCTGTTGCCTCAAAACAGTCTTGTGCCATGGTGGCAAAGATTAAAAGGATTATGTAAACAGTATCATTTTGTAATTTGAAGGAAGCAAAGCACGCAAAATCTACATTGGTTTTGGGTTTATTCTCATAAATCATGTTCCCCCTTTCTTTATAGGGTATCTGAAAACCATACTTGAGCAGGTGAATTTAAACGGCATAAGGTATATAAATAAGAACATATTTCTAGTATTATTAGACCAGGAAAAAAAAATCAGTGTTTAAAAACAATGAAGTTACTTTCAGTTCTTCATATCAAAGTTAGCTGGAGGAAAAGGCTAATGTGCGAGGTGTGCATACAAACATGGACATATACATATTCTGCATTCTTCAGATCCCTAAAACTAAGCAGAGGTTCTGTAGCTTAATAGCCATTTTATCTGATATTTCCATAATGGTTTGCATATATTTCTAGCCATTTATAAAAACTCAACTATTAATCACTTATTACATTATGATGGAAAAACAGCACTAGCAATTGCACTTAGTCTTATATACCACTTCTCTGGTCAGCTAAAATGTATGTGTGCGTACACATGACACGCTAGCAAAAAATAAATAAATCAAGGTTTCTTGAAATAGCACTTCATAAAACTGGGGCAACCTGACCCCCAAAATTCCCCCATCACCCCATCCATAAGATGTAATCTAGAGCAAGATTGCAGCGGTCAAAAGATATGAAGTTGCAAAGAGGCTCATGCAGAAGGTAATATTTATTAAACCTTTAGAGTTTGAAATGTAAGAAGCAGTATATTGTATACCATCATCCTACGCTCTAGCTGAATTTTTAAAAATGAAATTTGAAGGCAATGACCGCCTATTTGAAATGTTCCCCAATAATGCACTGTAACCTAATTAGTTACTTGGGATGCTGATTAATAGAACACGGAGCTTTTTCAGATAATGCTACTAGTGTTTTTATTATTATTATTATTAAAATGGAAGTTGGCCTCTTTATCTTAATTGCCCTTGAAACATTGGTCTCTCCAGCTGGATTTCTTTATGTGTGCGTCTGTCTTTTGCCCTGAACATTTCAGAGCTTTTCTTTCATCAGAATCTTAGCTCAAATAGCATCTACTTACAGCTGAGAGTCAAATATAATAGCTCAGATGAAACTAATGAGAAATTAATGGGTGGACAAACCCATAGCTCTAAACCAAGTCCTTGGGGGGGGGGTGTTCATTGCTTGCCAACCCTGCTCAAATTGCTTCTTCGTTTCTCTGTCCTTGCAAAAATATGCATTTGCTGTTGTGTGTTATTGACAGACAGGCAAACATTATAAAACTATATTGGACTTGAAGTCTGGAGTTACGATCCAGGTTCTCAGGAGGCTCTGCTCAGTTTAAAACTAGCCTTTCGGACTCAAGCAGCCTTCAAGGTCCTGATGTTCCAGGCATGCAAAATCCTGCCCCCACCCCCACCCCCCACCTTCCCACCACCTGCTCACATTTCCTCTTAGGGCAGCAAGGGTCAATGTCATGCTACTCCTTATCTTCCTCATCTGAATCCTTGGCTTAATTTCCCACTGCACGCTTTCCTATCCCTTGAAACATCTGGGACAAAAGGAGGCATCACCACTACATGTGGGAATCACCTGCTCTAGAGGATTTCTATTAACCATATAGAGGCACATTCACAGCATTTTGCACAGAAGTTAAGGAGATGCCATCCCAAAGAAATGTATTGATTTGCAAGAGCTTCTGGATGTTTATTTATTTATATGTCAACAGGTACAAGGAAACAAGTAACAGTATAGACATAGACACATAAAAAAAATTGGCACAAATAAAAGGATATAAATAGGCAAAACATAGCCATAAATACATAGAATGATTATATATAAATGGGGACAGTAGGACAGGGACAGAAGGCACACTGGTGCGCTTATGCATGCCCCCTTAGGGACCTCTTAAGAAACATGAAAGGTCCACCTTAGACAGTTTAAGGTAAAAGGTATGGGGATTAGTGAGACTAACAACAGGATCAGGTAGGGTGTTCCAGACATTTACTACTCTATTGCAGAAGTCATATTTCCTACAATCAAGATTAGAGTGAATTACATTGAGTTTGAATCTATCAATAGCCCTTGTGTTATTACGGTTGAAATTAAAGTACTCATTTACAGGTAGGACATTTTGGTAAATAATCTTATGAGCTAAGCATAGGTTGGAAGATAGACGGTGTGGTTTGAGGCTATCCAGATCTAAAATTTCAAGCCTGGTGCAATAGGGAATTTTATTTCGAGCAGAAGATTTGGGTACTCTTCTAGTAAAATATGTTGTGTGCACTGTGATGTTGGTTGGATCTTTACCTTCTGTTCATACAAGATGATGAAGGAACAGGATTTTTCCCCCCTTTTAGATTTACCCATTGTTAAACCTTGCAGCCATAGGCAAAACATGCTTGGCCCCATGAAGCTTTATCGTGCCATTAGCAATGGATATGAAGTTTAGATTTCAGTATATTCTAACATATAACTAGACTGATATGATAAATGCATCGTCATGCTCTACAGCAGTCAACATCCAGAGCCAAGGCAGGCATTGCAAGCAAAAGGTATAGGTTCAGACCTCAGTACCTGTAGGAAAAGAATCAGGAGACAAATGGAAGGGAAAAGCTATGGCGGAATGAGCTGTAAAATCCCAAATAGAATAGGACTGGCTTGTCACATTTTGCAATAGCTCACATTACTATTGAATTAAGGCAACCCATAAGAACATTAAGTTCAACCTATGTTTGTGCTTTTGTAGATGGGATGCTTCTTTCTTTGAAAAAAATTATAGAATTCCAGTTAAAGCTATCTTCTATTTTTAACTCCCCACAGTTCTTTCTTTCTAAAGAGCAGTTTAGGGGAACAAAAAAAAATCATTCTAGCATATTCCATCCAGCTGGAAACACTCTAGAACACAGGTGTCAGACTCGTGGCATCATGCTGCCATCACATGACGTTTCACGACATTTTTCCCATTCTCGGAGCGGGTGGGCATGGCCCGTGGACTGCCAGTTTGACACCCCCGCTCTAGAATTATCTAATGGCACCCCTGCTTGAACATCAGTGCATCGTTTCAGGTTCCTTGGCAGGTTTGTCAGTCTGCATATTTGATGAGTCCCTAACTAATTTCATAGCCTCCTGATTCGATCAAGTCAGGATTAGAAATCACAGGGGAAAAATATATTTCTGTGGGGCAGGTGACCTGCCTAGGAAAAATGTCGAAGAAGTCACCAGTGAGAGGGCACTAAGAACAGAGCATCCTTAACTGGGGAAATATAGTCTCTATTGCCAGGGGTGTGTAAGTAATTAGGGCATGGGAAAAACTTTTGCTCAAATTGCAATGACTTCACTGCAGGATAAACATTCTTTCTAAAACCACCAATACAATCTGGCCTTAATCGGTCTTCTTTGGGCCCTGTTAAAAACCTATGTATATTACTCCTATTTACTGCAAATTGTAGCAAGCTAGCTCTGGAATGTTTGTGCTCCATACTCATTCCTCCAAGTGTAAAAATGAAGTACCAGTAGATAGGTAATATTAACAATATTGACTAGAATAGAATAACAGAGTTGGAAGGGACCTTGGAGATCTAGTCCAACCCCCTGCTGAGGCAGGAAACTCTACACCACTTCAGACAAATGGTTATCCAATCTCTTCTTAAAAACTTCCAGTGTTGGAGCATTTACAACTTCTGGAGGCAAGTTGTTCCTCTGATTAATTGTTCTAACTGTCAGGAAATTACTTCTTAGTTCTAAGTTGCTTCTCTCCTTGGTTAGTTTCTACCCATTGCTTCTTGTCCTGCCCTCAGATACTTTGGAGAATAGCTTGACTCCCTCTTCTTTGTGGCAGTCCTTGAGATATTGGAACACTGCTATCATGTCAACCGGGGTGAAATGCACTTAACTTCACTACCGGATGGCAAATGCATGCACTACGCTCGCACGCGCCTCCACCACACATGCACAGAAACTTCTGCGCATGCGCAGAGGGTCAAAAACAGGACGTGATGATGTCCGGGTGGGCGGAGCCACCAGCGCTACCAGATCGCGTGATCCAGATAGATCAGCTGAATTTCACCACTGATGTCAACCCTAGTCCTTCTTTTTCAGACTAGACATACCCAGTTCCAGCAACCGTTCTTCATATGCTTTAGCCTCCAGTCCCCTAATCATCTTTGTTGCTCTTCTCTGAACTCTTTCTAGAGTCTCAACATCTTTTTTACATTGTGGTGACCAAAACTGGATGCAGTATTCCAAGTGTGGCCTTACCAAGACATTATAAAGTGGTATTAACACTTCATGTGATCTTGATTCTCTCCCTCTGTTTATGCAGCCTAGAACTTTGTTCGCTTTTTTGGCAGCTGCTGCGCACTGCTGGCTCATATTTATATGGTTGTCCACTAGGACTCCAAGATCCCTCGCACAGTTACTACTATTGCGCAAGATACCACATATACTTTAACTGTGCATTTTGTTTTCCTTGCCTAAATGTAGAACCTTACTTTCTTCACCATTGAATTTAATTTTGTTAGATGTTCAAGTCTGTCAAGATCCTTCTGTATCTTAAGCCTATCTTCCAGAGTGTTGGTTATTCCTGCTAGCTTGTTGTCGTCTGCAAATTGGATGAATTCCCCATCTATCCCCTCATCCAAATCATTGATGAAGATGTTGAAGAGTACTGGGCCTAAAACAGAGCCTTGGGGTACCCCATTTTGTCTTTGTTTAGTCCGGGTATCGACAACCCACGGCTCCAGAGTGGCATGCAGCTCTTTCATCCCTCTACTATGATTCCCTGTCACAGCAGAGGGATGAAAGAGCTGTCACCCTGTCATGGAGGTGGCCATGGCCGGAGCCTTAGTGTGGGAGCGAAGTGCCCCTGCACTTGCCTTTGCACAAAACAGCATTCCACCTTCATCACGGTACATTTCCTGTTGCCACCTCCATGGCCTGTCTGCTGCTCTCACAGTTCCTTGCACAGCACAGTAAAATTCAGTGTGCTTCACAATGGGGGAGACAGTGTCCCCTCCTTCTGGAGCCCATTACTATGCAGAGCATTGTCGGCGGCTCGTTCTCACCTCCCAGCAGTGGTGGGTTGCCCCCGGTTCGCACCGGTTCTATAGAACCGGTAATAAAACTGGTGGGAGGCTCCGCCCACCAACCCTGATGTCATCAAAATGCTTCTGCGCGGCCCCGTTGTGGACCGGTAGTAAAGGTAAGTAGAACCCACCCCTGCCTCCCAGATGTCAGTTGCTTTTCCTGCAGAGAGATAGATAGAGGGAGGGAAAGAGAGAGAGAAAGACAGACAGAGAGAGAGAGAGAGAGAGAGGGGGGGGGGGAAAGAGAGAGGGGGAGGAAGAAAGAGAGAGAGAAAGATAGACAGACAGAGAAAGAGAGGGGGAAAGAGAGAGGGAGGGAGAGTAAAAGAGAGAGATACACACAGAGAGAGAAAGAGCAAGAAATAGAGAGGGGGGAGGGAAAGAGAGAGTGGGAGGGAAAGAGAGAGAGAGGTGAAAGAGAGAGAGAAATAGACAGGAGACACAGAGACAGAGAGAGAGAGAGAGAGAGAGAGAGTGTGTGTCAGAGAGAGTCATGTGACTGGGTGGGAGTGAGTGACATCAAGTTGCCTACGCCCACCCAGGTCTTGTGGCTCCTACTGTTTTCTTTTCTGTGGAAAAACAGGTCCAAATGGATCTTCAAGCGTTTAAGATTGCAGACCCCTGGTTTAGTCTATTCTTGTCTACTTAAAGTGGCTACAGTTCTCTGCATTTAAGATAATAAGCTTTTCCCATAATCTTCTGATTCTTTACCTAGTGATGTTGAGGACTGAACTACGCTCACAAAACACCATCTGCCTTGTGAGTACCTATCTAATGGCTGGACTAAAAGACCTCCAAGGTCCCTTCCAGTTCTGTTCTGATTCTGATTCTAATGGATAATCTTATCTTTCAGAATTATTGCAAGAAGAAAATAGGATAATATATAATCTCATACATTTCTAATCTCAGGTACTTTCACTTGAGTGGAATATTTAGTAGATGTACAAGCCAGCTGATCCATATATTTTCAGATACAGAGCTCTGGTTTAGTCACATCAACATGCCACCACACTTATCTACCTCCATAAAAACTTAACTCTTCCATAGCCCTCTTTTGTAGTTACGATCACACATATTGGCCTCACAGTATTATCTTGCATCAGCAAAACCAGCAAAGGATCTTGTAGTTTAGTAAAATCTGACGAATCTACAGTCACAACATCCTCAACTCAGATACTATGTTCATTTCTGGTTGCCATAATACAAAAGGGATATTGAGGGAGGAAAATGCAGAGAAGAGCAACAAAGATTGCAAGATGCCTGAAGGCTAACTCCTACAAACAGTAGTTAAAAGCACTGTATATTCTTAAACTAAAGACAAGGGGAGACATGATAGCATTCTTTCAATACATGAAGGGATATCACAGGGAAGTGGATGTAGATTCATTCTCCATAATACCTGATTGCAAGGCAAGAATGAAGGAATGAAATCTTTACAGAGAGGGAAGCAAACTTGAACAAAGAAGAAACTTCTTGACTGAGAGAGCTATTAAGCAATAGAACAGCCCGTTTCCAGAAGTTGTGCGTGCTCCATCACTAGAGTGCTTTAAAAAAAAAAAAAAAAAGACTAGACAACCCCATATCTGGCATGGGCTGTGGATTCCTGCACTGGGCAGGAGAGTAGAGTAGTAAACCTCCAAAATTCCTTCCAACTTTTTGGGACAACCCTTTGTCAAATGTGCCTTAAGAAAATCTGATCCCTGGTGATAAAATGCTTATTAAAATAAAATTATTCCAAAGCATACTTGAATAAAGTGTAAAGAGTACTGAAGGTTCTTCCAAAAGTCAGCCAAGTCTTTTTATGCCCTATAACATGGTAGAGAAAAGAATTCATTCTAATACAAATTTGGCATAGATTCCACAGCTGGGTGAATTTCATTTCTTAGCTCCTGAGATACCAAGCAGGTGTGGTTTGCCTGACACAGACTGAATCTGATTATTGGCTTCCAGCTCTTATTTCTCTCTTCATTAGTTCTACTGCAATGCAGAGTCTGGAAAACTTATTCTGGCAAACTAAATTGTGACATTGTTTTACCAAGAAGACTGCCCTGGGGCAGCCAGGTCTTATAAATACAGTATAAACACATGTTAACAAACTGATATCTCTCCAAAGTCAATTATTGTATCCCCTTCTTCCTTCCTTTAAATCTCTCAAATTGCAGATATTCAGAGTGCGAAAACTCTGTGGACAGGAGGTTTAATTGAAGTTTTAGTGGAACTTCCAAGCATTTAATCGCTTTGACAATAATAGCTTGTTACCAATAATGAGGAAAGCCCAAATGTGTATCTGTCCTTATCAATAATGCCTTATTTTATAATCTCTTTTAATGATGAACTATATTCTTCTACTTTCTGGATTATTCCAGTTTACAGTCACTTTTTTTAAAAAGGAGACTAGATAATCTTCTTGGTTAACAGAATTTTCTATATCTGCATCTGGTTGGAAAATTGCAAAAGAGCTATCTTGTTTCCCCCAAAATAAGATATCCATTGATAATAAGCCCAATTGGGCTTTTGAGCGCATGGCAATAAGGCCAAGCGCTTATTTCAGGGTTCAAAAAAATATAAGACAGGGTCTTATTTTTGGGAAAACGTGGTAGGTGCTATTTTCATTTATTTATTAAATTTATATGCTGCCTACCTCACTATCCAAAATGATTCTGAATGGCTTTGGGATCAGGATGATAGATATGAAATTAGAATTAAGGCCACACATACTTGTTTCAAAAAAAATTCATAAAACTGTTTCTTAAATTGGGGGTAATTACCATGGGACTGATTTGCTCATATCCTGCAGGTAACGGAGCAATTTATAATAGCTTGTGTGTGAACTGAGGATCCTGTTTAGGATTGCCATTGTCAAAATCCTTGTATAAAACAACAATCTGGATGGTTTTTTTTTTTCCTTTTGATGGGGATAAGAACATTATTTGAGATAGAAAAAAAGGAATAATTGGGTTGAACAGGTTAAGAACTACTGTCATAGAAGGTATATGAGTGGTGATTGTGGTGTCAGCAGTGGAACGAAACATTATATAGCACCCTATGATGGCCTCTCTATTTTTCCATAATATTCCACAAATATTGCAACTCTTAAAAGCTAACCTAAAGTGCTGAGAAGGGTTGCTTATGACCCTAAGAAGGATGCAGGAGAAAAGTAAAGAATTTACAAAGATCAGGATGTTATATTTGTCAGTCTCTCCTCAACAAAAGATCTAGCTGGAGTCAGATGCAATATTAAATTTTGTTGTTTTTTTTAATCCTGTCTTTATTATTTTATAAATAAGGCAGGAAATATGTATAATACTCCTTCCTCTTCCTTTTTATCCCACAACATTTCTGTAAGGTGGGCTGGACACATAAAGAGTGACTGGCCCAAAGTCACCCAATCTCCCTCCCTCCCTCCCTCTCTCTCTCCCTCCCCCCCCTCCCCCTTCCTCTCCCTCTCCCTTTCCCTCCCCCCTTCTCTCTCTCTTTCTCTCTCATCAAAAATAAGTTTAAAACAAGAGGAATACTCCAAGTATGTGCCTTTTGTCATGATCTATTTTGCTCCAATTGTTGATCCAATCTCATTCTACAATACAAATAAATTTGGAAAATCAACTTGATTTCTGGTCTGTATACAATCCTTACCAGATCATCAAATTGCTGCAGTCCAAAGACATTCAGTGATTGCATTTGTTTTTCCGTTCAGAAAGGAGATCTGATCTGGAGATGTGAAGCTTCACATAGTCTTCATTGATATGGCTTGACATAATGCAATTCATTAGAAGCACTATAAATGTGTTACATTACAACCTTCCAGGTTGCCTCTTGCCAACATTTCTTTGTTTGAATAACAAAAAAGGATGTCAAGAACTGACTGTGATGATCTGGGTCTTGTTTTCCGGGTTGAGAGAGATCAGCCAAGGGTCCTGGGATAGTGATCTGGGCCTTAAACAGTATTGTTGTCCACATTGTTTTTGCCTGCAAAGCTCCTGAAGTAAATACCAAGTAATTATGGTGTTCTGAAGTGACCTTGAGGAGCATGTGCTCCAAACCATGGATTTCATCCAAAGCTACTATTGTTGATTGGAGGCCAAGACTGAGAGAATCCTGGCTTCCACTGACTGTTTTCTTTGGCTGGGCTCTATGGATTCTCTGCCTGGCAAGAAAGACCCATTTTAAAAGTACTGGCAAAGGCTGTGTAGTTTGTCACACCACAGTTTATGATTTAGAACCTTGATTTAGGTCTTTTGTTTAGCTTGATGTACATCATCTTCCACTTTGTATTAGTTCATAAATGTCAGTATGCTAAGAGTGCATCCTAGTCAGTATGACAGGTGAGGTTTTCCCCTCGGATATACAATCCCTGGTAAAAGTAAGTGAGCAAATTTGACACTGTTGTGCTTTTTCAGGGTGGGACAGAAACCTACATGAATAAGGGTTTTGAATACAATGGACTTTTCAGCTGTAAATCTAAAATAATTGGGCAGTTAGCTGAAGCAGAAGAATTTCTCAACAGTGCCATGTATTGCTACAAATAAACACATATCATTTCTCATTCTCTGCATTGCTAGAAACTGACTTCATCACTGGAACTTGCACACGGCATGTATAAATGTACTAATCTATCTATACAAGGGCATAGCCAGGCTTTGTCCCAGTCCCTAAACCTGGAGGCAGAAAGAAAAGTATCTCTCTTGAAATATTAAAAAAATCTTGAGCATAAACCATAGCAGAGGTTCATCACCCTTCCCTGCATCTCAAATATGGAATTGAAGTTCCAAGGGCCTGTAAGAAGGAGACTCGCCTTACAGGATAGATGGGCAGTGTAAACATTTAACAAATAAAATAAATAAAAATGAAGAGGAGAAAAAAGAGGTAACTTGAGGCTACCTCTGTAGGCCCTGCAGCTTCTTTCAGCCACAGTGCCTTTCAAAGGATGTCTTGGCTACTTGACACTTTGAGGTGCCCAGTAGCAGTAGTTCAATCAATCAATCAATCAATCAATCAATCAGAATAGAGTTGGAAGGGACCTTGGCGGTCTTCTAATCCAACCCCTACTCAAGCAGGAAACCCAATACCATTTCAGACAAGTGACTGTCTAGTCTCTTCTAAAAAAACTGATGAAGCACCCACAACTTCCAAAGGTAAGCTTTTCCACTGGTTAATTGTCCTCATTGTTAGGAAGTTTCTCCTTAATTGCAGATTATTTCTCACCTTGATTAATTTCCGTTCTTTGTTTCTTGACTTGCCTTCTGGTGCTTTGGAAAATAAGTTGATCCCTTCTTCTTTATGGCAGTCCCTCAAATACTGAAATACTGCTATCATGCCCCCATCCGTCCTTTTTTTTTCCTCTAGACTGGCCATCACACAATACTGAATCTAGTACCAGCTTCCAATGTCCCTTTGCATTATTGCAATGAAAAAAAATAGATAGCGATCCTATTATTTCCCCCAGCTATATTAAGTTATGTTAACAAATATTTCTCGTCTGAAAACATTTTCAAATATTTAACTGAGGGAATTGCCTTTCCAGACCAGCCCTATCAAATGCAATCAGCTCACCTAGTCTTAACCCTGAAAAAAAGGACTCTGGAGTCAGAAGTAGCCACAATTCACAGACAGGGATCAAGAAGAGCTTACACATTTACCGTATCAAAAAACTAAGGACGTTATTGTTGGAAACTGCATTTTGCATCAAATAAGACTATGCTATTTTGTTTGGCAGTCTTCTTTTAATACCTTTCCCTTTCTTTCCTCCTGATAAATATGTGACTGATGTTGGTTTTCTTTTTCTTTAGATGGCCAGTACCTTACATTGACCCCTTCCTTCCCCCCACCCCACTTTTTTTTTTTCCTTCAGCCCTGGCTTGCTAGACATTTGGTTAAGAGTATCCTCGTCAGACTTCTGTGTTTGTGATGCTCATAAAAGCCGACAAAGTTATGCCTCTGGAATTTTGATTTTTTTTTTCATACCTTAACCATGTAGTTATAAACTCCCTTATAAAGCAATTCAACTGGGATTTGGAAAACAAAATATGTTTATTTTTGCTAAGAGACAAAGAATGATATGGTAATGCCAAATTACTGGAGAGCAACTAAGACCTGATTTGATGTATGAAGCAAACAATAAAGTTGAGAAGCCCATGAAAAATTCTGAAGTATGCCAAGTAAGTAGCTTTACTGAGAAAATACATATTTCAGGTGGGATTTAAACTATGATCTTATGAATGGTTATGATGTTTAGCACTTCGGGATCCTATATCTTAAGACAGCGATTCTCAACATTTTCTTCACCACAGACCCCCTTTAAATACCTTTTGTGGCCCCCAAGAGTTAACTCAAGATTTAAATCATAATATTTCTTCAAGCCTTGTGATGACATCACAGCTCCCCAGGGGCCCGTGGAACCACTGTCTTAAAGTACCTACAGTTAATGACACTGAATCCATTGCATGCCTTCCTCCTACAGTGCCAGGTTGATAATGTTGGAAGCAGGCAACAAAGCACATCTATCAATACACTCTTAGCGTTCATTCTCAGCATGGATCAGCTGGGCCATGAGGAATGAAGAGGCATATCATACCAATCCAAGATTCTTGAGGAAGGCATTTATGACTCTTCATCAGCACAGATTGAGATTGTGATGGAAAATGTCATATTTATTCTCAGGTAGTATATGTGTTTGTTTGTTTTGTTTGGGTACGCTTATGTTTATGTAGGATTAAGTGTGTTTGTAGATGAGAGTTTATGAAAAAGGATCTGTGGCTATTACACTTTGATTTGGACCAAGCCCTAAATTAAAATTTCATCTCAAAATGGAAGGTCAAATGTACTGGCATCTGCCCAATACAAACTTTATGATTCTATGAAGGAGTCTACCCCACTTGAATTTCTTAGTGAGGTAGATACTGTGTCATATTTGAGGGGCTGTCACAGAGAGGAGGGGGTCAAGCTATTTTCCAAAGCACTTGAAGGCCAGACAAGGAATAATGGATGAAAACTGAACAAGGAGAGATTCAACCTGGAAATAAGGAGAAATTTCTGTTTCTTGATAGTTACCTTTAAGGTGTAGAAAGTACAACAAACAACTTATAAAAATGCAAAGTACTGCATACTATGCAATGATTTTCTAATTTTTGGTTATTTTAAAGATTTCTTAAATGTTTGGAGTGAGTGGTATAATGATTTGCTCTATGTGCTTCCACTTTAAGGATAAATATGATCCTTTGCACAAAACATTGTGCCACCCTGTAGCATATAGCATGGCAAATCCTGTACAATTATAATTTGTCAGCATTTCAGACCTCTATCGCTGAAAGACGCAACTATGAAACACGGGCTGGGAGGAATGACAACACTTGGCATATAATTCTCAATGTGCCTAATTTTCATATAATTCTCACAAAGTAGGTTTGTGTCAAGAATGTGTGTTTATCGGCAATTCCAATTTATTTTTCATTTGCTAGTTCAGTGTAACATTTAATGTGGGTTAACTGCTTCATCACACCAATAAAAAGCAAATAATAGGATAAGGTATACTGAGTCTGTTTTAATAATGGTTATCAATTTGTTGAATGATAAAACTCTTTGCCAGCTGTTTCTTAGAGCACCTTTTGATGCTTAGTGCTAGATCATTCTTGGAACGCTTTGTTTTGGAACAAAACACATGAGCTTCCTTATAGCAAAGTTGTACATTCCTTACATGGTAAGGAACATCTCTCCTATATCATCCAGAACCTGCTATGTGTAATTACATTCTTGATGTAGATACAACATGTATTTATGCCATTGACACTCAACAGCAGAAGATTTATAGCAGGTTCATATGCTGAGAAACATGGTCAGTAGCATCTTTATCCCTTAGCAGGAAATGAATCTCAGATGTCTTCTTGAGATTCAAAAAATGTAATCATTTGCAGGGAGAACAAACATGAGACATTATAAAAAGTTCTTGCTGTATGACTCAGACACCAGAATTACAATACACTCTGGAGTAATCACTTTAAAGTTAGTAACATTTTCCATTTTATATTATACAGAAAGCAAAGAGGTGAGTTATTAGCGTGAACTGTGGGGGAAAAGATCAGCCACAATGGAAAACTCTAGTGTTATGGAGACATTTGCTATTGGTATAATAAGGACACAAGCTCGCCAGCTAATTGCAAAATACGTAAAAAATTATCAGTTCTTGACTAGAGAGCATATATAGAAAAGTCAGTTTTCATCCATATTTACTTCTCAAAAAAATAAAGGGAACACAAGCAGAAGACATCCAAGATCTGAATGAATGAAATAGCCTTATTAAATACTTTGTTCTTTCCATACAGTAGTTTATACACTGCTCAAACAACTAAAGGGAACACAAAACTATTGTATGTAACGAACAAAGTATTTAATAAGGCTATTTCATTCATTCAGATCTTGGATGTCTTCTGCTTGTGTTCCCTTTATTTTTTTGAGCAGTGTATTTCTAAGCCAAAATAAGCTCCACCAGCTATGCTTATACAGTATTACATATAACATCCCCCCCCAAAGGGGGCACGATGGCTTAGCTGTTTAAGACATTGTGCTGGCTGGAAATCTGACAGACCAGGTTCAAGACCCAAGCGCTGCGAGATGCGGTGAGCTTCTGTTACTTGCCCCAGCTCTGGCCCACCAGAAGCAAAAGCATGGAAATGTGAGTAGATTAATAGGTACCACTTCGGTGGGAAGGTAACAGCGTTCCATGTGCCTTGACATGTAGTCATGCTGGCCATATGACCACGGAAATGAAGTCAGAACACACTGACTTCTTGGTTAAGAACAGAGATGAGCATCATTCCCTATAGTCAGACACAACTGAACAGAAGGAAGCGTTACAGCAGCAAAATGCATTTACCTTCGCTACCAGATCGGAAATGTGAGCGCACGTGCCTCTTTTGCGCATGCGCAGAGCCTTCTGCACATGCGCAGAGGGTCAAAAATGGGATGTAATGATGTCCTGGTGAGTGGGCGGAGCCTCCCACCACCGGCCCGAACACTTCGCGCAAGCCGGGTAGATCCAGCCAGATTTCACTGCTGAAGCGTTACCTTTTTATATAAGCCCCCTAGGATTTCAACCTCTTGAAGAAATGGAGAGAATCAGGAAGAGAAACACTTCTTTATTCCAATAAGCCAATAAAAAGAGAGAACCATAAAATCATCTGAATTACATGTGAGCACATTCAGTAACTACTGGATTTTCAATTTTGTTGGGGAAAAAAAATAAAACGGGGGGAAAGGAATTATATCATTGTTTCCTGTGTGGGAATTACATATAATGAATAATGCAAAGTGACTGTGCTTATATAATATTTTCAGGTTGCAAGGAAGTACCCCTGACTTCCAAACCTGAATACTGCCAATGTGAAAAAGGAATCTTACCCCACACTGTATATGATAGAGAAAGAGAGAGTCAATTTGCTGTGCAGAATTTACAGAGATACAAGATTGCAGTCTTAGGGTTTTAAATGGTACTCAACAACTACACAAAAGGTAAACAAAGACGCTCAACCACTATGCAAAGTTTTAAGTGTTCCATTCTATTCCTAATGAAACTTCTGTCTCTATTTTATTTTTATTTGTAAAGGTCATGGTGTCCCTTCATCCAGACTTCTCTTTCTTCTCAGAACAAAGAAAAATATTTATTTGAAAAAAAAAGAATTTCCAATGTAACAAAAACTATTAAAGGCATAGAAAAATATTTATTTATTCATTCTTCCTTCCTTTCTTTCTTTCTTTCTTTCTTTCTTTTTCTTTCTTTCTTTCTTTCTTTCTTTCTTTCTTTCTTTCTTTCTTTCTTTCTTGTGGCATGCGGAGCCATTTTTGCAGACACATGAGCCGTCGCCCTAAGTCAGCTCCACCGTACATGCGTGCACACCTCCCACTGGCCAGCTGATTTTTGGGTCTCTGCCACGCATGCGGGAGATATGTGCGCATGCCCATGCTGCCCCTCCCCTCCCAGGAGTCTCCATGCAGCCCATTTTGGATGCCAGGTAAGTACAGGGCTGGCGCAGAGGCTCTGGGAGGGTGAAAAACAGGCCTCCCAGAAGTACCAGAAGTCTGGAAATGGGCTGTTTCCGGCCTCTGGAGACTTCAGGGAGGTCTGCTAGGCCCAAAATGGGCCACAGGGGGGGCGGTGCATGTGCCTGCGCAGAGGGGTGGGGCAGTGCATGGGGGGCATTGCATTATGGGTGTGGGAACACACGTGCGCATGCTATTGCGCGCACGTGCGCTTTTGGCACCCAAAGAAAAAAAGGTTAGCCATCACTGCTTTAGTTGAAGGCATGCTTCTACACCCTCTGATCCAGATTCTTTTGCCTGCAATTATAATTCCCTCCCCCCGCCCAATGTAATGAATATATCAATAGGATGTTATAAATTATTGGTACTTACTAAAAGAAAAACTTTAGCTGCAGCGAGGAGAAATCTCAACCTTCTAGCTGTTTGTAGCATTCCTTGGTCACACAAACTAAGTTACTGGAAGTGGGACTTTAACAATATTTGAAGGGACACAAATTGCCCACCTGTGGTCCAGCTTTCTTCCATTATTAGCAGGCAGGAAAATGGGACATTCTTGCTATGCAGTTGACACAAACACAGTATCAATCCTTGATAGCTGCCAATTTGAATATGTTAAACGGTTCCACATACGATTTTATTATTCCTATGCTGCCGCATAGGAATAATAAAATAGTAATAATACAGCAACATACATTAATGTGCTCCCTTCCAGGAAGCAGATTTTGGCAAAAAAGAGGATAAATTTCCTAATGGTGAGAATGTCTCATCACTGGGACACAAAGCCTAGAGAAGCAATAAGCTTTCCTTTGCAGGGCAAAATCATTGATTGAGGATGGTTGCAACAGCTCCTTCATTTATTGGAGAGTTGGATTAAATGCGAAGCTTTGTGATGTGAAGGTCTCCAACATAATCTTGTCAAAACTTCTGCCATAGTCAAAGAAGGTAACAAAGCATTCTAAAATACCTCTGTTCCAATATTATACAGTAAGGTTTGCTGAACTCTGTAGGCAGACAATAGCTTCTCCTAGTCAAGTGAGACTTTTCTTTTGCTCAAACATTCTAGCTATTCCCAAGGCATGCTGGGGAAAGGAAAATACGTGCCACATGCCAAGTTCTCATTATGACCCCTTCACACAATTCTAATTCATTATAAGAAAACTAGACCTGTCACTGTGTCTCAGAAAATGCTATTGCACATCTCCTATCTCTTTGAGTCACAAAAAGGACATGCATTTGATCTTTTGGAAGGAAGTCATAACTTACTACTGCAATGTTATCTCTTTCCATTTACTTTTCCAATTTAGCCTTTCAGCTTGTTTAATAATATCCTTTAATATGCCATTACTGTTGTTCAAAGTTGTACATGTGTAACTATTACGTTAATTCCAGTTTTACTTCCTTTGCTCTGCATCCAATAAAATCAAGCAGAGTATGTCCCTTCCCTTATGGACTGTCACCTTCCCTTATGGACTGTCACCCAGCAGTTAAATATATGGTTCTTGTTCCAATTCTCTGAATTAACCTACAACCTGAAATCTGACTAGCTTCCATCCTGTTTCACCTTGAGAACTGTGAAAGCTTGTTAGTTTAAGAAAGTCCTAGGAGGAGAGTTAGAAGTCAATCCTTTTAGTGTTTAGATTAGGAGAAGGCAGCCTTCAGTTCCTTCAATAGTAATTTTTGATGTTATTCTTTTATATTATTGTTTCCTTTTATTATTTTGTGTTGTGTTTTGGCCCTTTTACTGTAAACCTTTCTCCTGCCCACCTAGAAGTTCAAAAGCATGTAAATGAGGCAGTGGTGAAATCCAAAATTTTTTACTAATGGTTCTGTGGGCATGGCTTGCTGCGTGTGGTGTGGCTTGGTGGGTGTGGCAGGGGAAGGATATTGCAAAATCTCCATTCCCTCCCCACTCCTGGGGGAAGGATATTGCAAAATCTCCATTCCCACCCCATTCTGGGGCCAGCCAGAGGTGGTATTTGCTGGTTCTCCAAACTACTCAAAATTTCCGCTACCGGTTCTCTAGAACCTGTCAGAACGTGCTGGATTTCACCCCTGAAATGAGGATAGATAAATAGGTAACCACTTTGGTTGGAAGGTAATAGCATTCTCTCGACGTATAGTTATGCCAGTTGTATGTCAATGGAAGCATCTTCAAACAATGCTGGCTCCCTTGATAGGAAATGGAGATGAGCACCACCCCCAAGAATTGGACATGACCAGACAGGGAAATCTTTACATTTTCTTTACTGTAAAAGGGAAGGTAAGCCATTCAGAGTTCTACAGGATTGGTGAACGTATCAGCCCCAGTAAAATAACCATCAGCATCAAAACTGAAAGATTATGGCATAAATCAGCCATGGTAGTTCCAGTGATTATCGGTACACAAGACACCATACCAAAAAAATCTTGGACAGCACATAGAAAAGCTGCACGTTTCCATCTATTAGTTACAAAAGGCCACACTGCTTGGACCTGCATGTGTACTACGCTCATACATTACAACATTCTAAGTTCTTAGGAAGAACTCAATGCATATGAAGGCCAACACCATAAAGAACTAATAGCTGTGATTTCACATTGCTGGGTACATAATAATGAAAACAGTTTGCCTCTTGCAATGATACATTTAATATTAATAATATTAAATCTGCTTATCCCAGGCCCTTGGGGAAGACTTAATAGATAGATAAAAATGTTAAATGCAGTCTAAACTTCAGTCTGACTGCAACCATGCATAATAATTATAATCATACTAAATATTATTTTTCTTTGTTGTTAGTTATTCTTTAGTTTGAAAAGTGACCTACAAATCTAGTTTAAATAAGAGCCAAGTGCCATTCCCAGAACTGTTGAGAAAAACTAAACATTGTATTCAACCCACAATCAATTGAAGCCATGCAGCAACAAAATTAAATTAATTAATTAATAAATGAATATGTTTACCATACATATCAATTTGGAATTTCTGGCTCCATAACCTTATCTGTTTGCTTAACTTGTCACTTAAAGAAGAAATGTCATTTCTGGGAATGTACAAAGGAAATGAGGACCAGACAGCATTTTTTATTTAAAAATATTTGATCAGTTTCTGCAAATGTTACTTTGGCAAAATCTTTGACTAATATATGTTCACTTCAACATCCTGATACCTACCAATTATTCTACAAACAATTAGCCACTGGAAGTTTTTTAGTAGGAATTTCCTTCTACGATAGATTAACCAAGCTAGTATTTGATTTATTTCTGCCTTATCTTCTAGTGATGTATTTGTGAGAATTCCAATGGCTGCCACTAGTATTTAACCTGCAATTAAGATTACCTTGATGTGTTCTGAATTAAGTTGAATTAGATTCTTTCTTTTCTTTGCTTAGAGCTCTTGGCTGAAACATATATACATTTATTTCCAGGCATCAAATTACTTCCTTTATACATCTCCTTAGAGTTTGCCACAACAAATAAAGAGTAGAAAGAGTACAGTTGTACAGAAAGGACATTACACACAGACAGCATCTCTGAATCTACACTTCCATGATCCGGCATTGTTTAAATGCCGTATCCTAGAAAAGCAATGTTTTCCCACAGGGCCAAGGTTACCTCCCCCCAACGCCCCCGCCTTCTGCTCACATGTAGACTGAGAAGAACATTATGTTCCCGTGCACTTGTTAGAAGAGAATTATGGGGCTGCTGGCCCTAAGGGATCATCATTAAAATGCCTTGGTATTGAAATGTTCTCAGCAGTTTTGACGTCTGGGAAAAGCCATATGGGAAGGGTCACACTTCCCTGTGAAACAATTTCACCTTAAGAACACAAGACAAGCTGACTTGGCTTTTCCTGTTGCCATTTCCTTATTCCTCATTTATTTGCTACCTTCTCCTTACAAAAACACCTCTGAAACTGGGTTTACCAAACATCTATTATTGTGTTTACTGATCTGCTATTTTGAACTGTACCACATCCTTCTAGGGGGAAGTACAAAGATCAAAACAAATTATAAACTGGCTAGGCCAAGATCTGCAAACAAATCAAAAGTAGGTAGAAGAACTGAAGTGAAGTGGAGTACAATAGAATAGAATAGAATAACAGAGTTGGAAGGGACCTTGGAGGTCTTCTAGTCCAACCCCCTGCTCAGACAGGAAATCCTACACCACTTCAGACAAATGGTTATCCAACATCTTTTTAAAAACTTCCAGTGTTGGAGCATTCACAACTTCTGCAGGCAAGTTGTTCCACTGATTGTTCTAACTGTCAGGAAATTTTTCCTGAGTTCTATGTTGCTTTTCTCCTTGATTAGTTTCCACCTATTGCTTCTTGTCCTGCCCTCAGGTGCTTTGGGGAATAGCTTGACTTCTTCTTTGTGGCATCCCCTGAGATATTGGAACACCGCTATCATGTCTCCCCTAGTCCTTCTCTTCATCAAACTAGACATACCCAGTTCCTGCAACCGTTCTTCATATGTTTTAGCCTCCAGTCCCCTAATCATCTTTGTTGCTCTTCTCTGCACTCTTTCTAGTCTCCACATCTTTTTTACATCTTAGCGACCAAAACTGAATGCAGTATTCCAGGTGTGGCCTTACCAAGGCAATATAAAGTGGTATTAACACTTTACATGATCTTGATTCTATCCCTCTGTTTATGCAGCCTAGAACTGTGGAGTGGAGTGGAGTGAAGTAAAGTGAAGTGAAGAAGCTGAAAACAGAAAACAATGATATTCATCAATATTTTTTCAATCTACTATAATTAGAGAAGATGTATACAATCATGACTTAAGATCCGTATTATTTGTATACAAAGGGGGAGAGAACTAAGGCTCAGAAGAGTGTAGACTTCCATCCCATCTCCCTTTTGCTATTAGGAGTCTCACACACACATATGTTCAACTTCTGCTCTTGTCATGGTAGATCAAGTGCTCATATGACCCTGCTGCTTTATTTAATTAGCTTCAGAACCTGGAGGAAAAGATTTGAAACTAATCAAGGAGAGAAGCAACCTAAACTAAGACATTTCCTGATAAGGAGAACAATTAACCAGTGGAACAACTTGCCTCCAGAAATTGTGAATGCTCCAACACTGGAAGTTTTTAAGAAGAGATTGGATAATCATTTGACTGAAATGGTATAGGGTTTCCTGCCTGAGCAGAGGGTTGGACTAGAAGACCTCCAAGGTCCCTTCCCACTCTGTTATTCTATTCTATTCTATTCTATTCTATTCTATTCTATTCTATTCTATTCTATTCTATTCTATTCTATTCTATTCTATTCTATTCTATTCTATTCTAATTCTATTCCATTCCATTCCATCCATGAGGACCCAGATTGTTGGGGGCAATATGTTGACTCTGTAAACCGCTTAGAGAGGGCTGTAAAAGCACTATGAAGTGGTATATAAGTCTAAGTGCTATTGCTATTGCTATTGCTATTGCTATTGCTATTGCTATTGCTATTGCTATTCTATTCCATTCCATTCCATTCTGCTTCTGATACCACTCCATTCCTTCTTGATCCAGATTGTCCATCTAGAGTATTTCTGGAGGCGAGAGACTGGATCTTCTCTTAAGCATGAAGAGCAAATAATGCTGGAGCAACTATAGGAACACTGGATCAAAGGAAGGTGCAGAAGGCAAGACCACTTCACAGAAGAGAACCCACTGTTTGACTGGTAGAAAATGTCCTTAGCGATTGGCAAAGTTGAAATCTATTCCTCAGGCCTCATGTAAGTAAAAGACCTCCAATGGCTAAACACCGCCCTCCCATGGTGAATGTCTCAAACTCGGTAGTTGCTTAGAACCTAGGAGGTCCAGTCTTTTAACAGTCAGCAGAATGGGTCCTGTGAGGGGAAACATTACTTAAAAGAGGATATTTGGGAAGGCTGGTAGAAATCAAATTGCTTCTGCTCAAGTCAAAAGAATTAGATAACCCAAACTCTTTAGAAACATCTCTTCTTAGTTTTTCCTGCATTTGGGCCATGGGATCTCCAGCAAGACTTTACGTTTACTGTACAATATTGGAAATATTGTTTCACAGAGATCAAGTTTTCATAAATGTGTGGTGAGAAAGGGGTTGCCGGATCCCAGTCTGCTAAAAGTAGCTATATATCTTTAAATATTCCAGGATGCTAAGCAGGCAACTGATTTCATCCCAAAACATCTCATTCTTCCTTTTCTCCTCTCTTGTACAAGACTGTAGTCATATCCAGGGAAGTTGACAAAAGACATAGAGTTGCATTTAAAAATATAATAAATTATAGGAGCCACCGGTTTCAGCTGCATTTTAAAATTTACCAGCTTGTTATATCCAAGCTAAAGGTTCTTTCAATGAAAATAAGACATTTAGCTATAAAACATTTCACATGGAACTGGATTCAAAGAGGAGGCATAACTCTTTTACATTTATAAGCTTTGAATGAATGTTCATCAGTTTAGCCAAATGTCAGATTAATCACATCAAACTAACAGCCTGTAATTTGCCTGTTTTCCTGGTAATTTGTCAGGCTTCTGGAAGCAGTTAATCTCTCAAAAAAGCCTTGCTTGAGATCTGATTGGTAAGATTTATGTAGAAGAAGATTGAAGTAATAAGAATCCAAGAATTTTGTCAAGGACTCTATTTTCAAAGGAGAAACCTATATATAGGCAACTTAGGCTTTTGTGAAGGAAGGGCAAGTTGTATCTGTTGATTCTCCCACAACTTCTTATTAAGGACAATTAATTTCTATGTTGGTTTTCTCTGCTCAAAGATAAAGCTTTTTTATACAATCTCCAGTACAGTGTTGCAAAATTTTCTTATCTAGCATCAAAGCTTTGGCAAAGGATCCTTAGTCAGGTTAAGATGAAGTGTTGTATGTGCTTATTTGTGTTTGACTCTTTGTTTCCTTTTCGTTTTGTTTGTCGGCTAAATAAATAAAATTGATTCATTGCTTATTAATTCGTTGCTTTCTAATCTAATAACCAGCTCTCACAGTGTACTTTGAGAGGAGCATTTTAATAATGTTTATCAACTCTTCTTTGATGTTTAATGACCCCATAATCCCTTGTGGGATGGAGTCTGGGCAACTGAATGAAGCTGAATGTTTATTGGCCGGATGCCCTTCCTGTCGCCAATGCAGAGTTTGCAGCAGATATATTCTCAGTGTGCCCAGAGAGAAATATCTGTCTCTACCTAGATTCGAACTCACATGCTCCTGATTGTGAGGAAAGAGCTCCACCTCTAGGCCACCGCACCACTCAATGTTTATGCACTCTGATAAGGGGGGTGGGGGGTGTCAGCATCATCCTGCAGTAGAACTGACTACATGTGATATCTAACCCTTACTGAAGCTAAATAAATGTAGGCTTTATCAGATAAAAGGCTGTCTAAGAACATTATCAGTCAGTCCATTCTGAATGTGAATTTAGACTAGACTAGACTAGACTAGACTAGACTAGACTAGACTAGACTAGACTAGAATAGAATAGAATAGAATAGAATAGAATAGAATAGAATAGAATAGAATAGAATAGAATAGAATAGAATAGAATAGAATAGAATAGAATAACAGAGTTGGAAGGTACCTTGGAGATCTTCTAGTCCAACCCCCTGCCCAGGCAGGAAACCCTACATCACTTCAGACAAATGGTTATCCAACATCTTCTTAAAAATTTCCAGTGATGGGGCATTCACAATTTCTGCAGGCAAGTTGTTCCACTTATTAATTGTTCTAACTGTCAGGAAATTTCTCCTTCGTTCTAAATTGCTTCTCTCCTTGATTAGTTTCCACCCATTGCTTACTGTTCTACCCTCAGGTGCTTTGAAGAAAAGTTTGACTCCTTCTTTGTGGCAACCCCTGAGATATCGGAACACTGTTATTATGTCATCCCTAGTCCTTCTTTTCATTAAACTAGACATACCCAGTTCCTGCAACCCTTCTTCATATGTTTTAGCCTCCAGTCCCCTAATCATCTTTGTTGCTCTTCTCTGCACTCTTTCTAGAGTCTCCACATCTTTTTTACATTTTAATTTAGCATGTCATTGGATATTTCCCATTATTTATTTATTTATTTGTTTGTTTGTTTGTTTGTTTGTTTGTTTGTTGTTTATTGGTTTGATTTATATGCCGCTCTTGTCCGGAGACTCAGGGTGGCTTACAATGCGTTAAGCAATAGCCTTCATACTTTTGTATATACCTGCTTAGTAGGGCTTTTGCCCCTCACCCCCTAAGCGGTGTTCTTTTTTATACAAAGTCAGCTTATTGCCCCCACAAACCAGGTCCTCATTTTATCTATCTCGAAAGGATGGAAGGCTGAGTCAACCTTGAGCCTGGTGAGATTTGAACTTGCAGTAATTGCAGGCAGCTGGTGTTACTTAACAGTGCTTTAGTCTGCTGTGCCACCAAGGCTCCATTATGCCTATTTTTTGGCTTTTTCTATCTACATGTTTTATGAAAATAGGATAGATCTGTTGCAAGAGAAAGAGAGTATCACCATCATCACCATCACCCATGATAATATTAATAAATATGCAGTGGGCTCAATTTCCTGTAAAGATTGAAGCCATGATTTGGCAATGCTCTAAAAATGCTATTGATTATTCCATGAAACTGTTGGAGGAAAGAAAGTTTATACAGTAAATAGGTAAATAATTCCACTATGGAGGAATCACTTAAGTTACCTATGGATCCACTCAATTAACCCCCTGATGATTGGTCAGAGATTCCAGAAAGCCATGCAAGTAAGTATTTCAGTTTACTAGTTGCCAGTCCATATAGGACTCAGATACATAAATCAGCTTCAAGTGATGTCTATGACCTTGTAGGTCAATTTCTGGAAAGCTTAATTTGGATGGGGGGGGTTGATCAATATAAAACGTATTGATCAAAACTTGTGTTCCCATCAGCCACCTACCAAAAGTATCTATATACCACTAAAACTCTCATTTGTTTATCTGTTTGTTTGTTCATACCTTCAAATTAGCCCAAATGGTGCATTATGCCACAATGCCAGTCCCCCTAGGTATACCAGACAGGAAACATGACCAGATGAACTAATTCTACTTTATTGTAGAATTAGTAGAATCTTGCAAGTTGGAAAGTACAAACTTCTCTCCACCACTTTTAATTGTTTGATCCATTAGACTGGGTTCTTCCAAAGATTCCATCTCTTGACTGTTAGGCCACTGTGTGGTCCTGCCTCTCTTGTCTGATTGTTTCCTAGGCAACTTCTCTTCCTTTCATTCTCCAAAGTCTTCCACACATTCCATTATACACAACCATTTTTCAATTGTTACCTAAAACCCGCTAACTTAAAGAACATGTAAGAAAAAAAGATCTGGGGCTCATTATTCCTGAGGAATTGAAATTTCCATGATGTTCAGACTTTTTTTTTTTTTTCTGTACATTTGTGGCCGTTGCAATGTTAATTCCCCACCCCTTCCGGTCATGTGATCATGATTTCTGATGCCCCTGCCAGCTTCCCTCAAGAAAAGTCAATGAGGAAGCTAGTAGGAAGTCAGAAGTTGCTCCTGCTCCCAGAGGTTGGTTTCAGCAAATTCTGACCAGTTCTGGAGAACTGGTAGCGGAAATTTTGAGTAGTTCAGAGAACCAATAAATACCACCTCTGACTGGCCCGCTCTCTTCTATTCGCTGCCTCCCAAGTCCCAGCTGATCGGGAGGGAATGGGGATTTTGCAGTAACCTTCCCCTGTAGTGGGGAGGGAATGGAGATTTTACAGTATTCTTCCCCTGCCACACCAACCAAGCTATGCCCACCAAGCCACGCCCACAGAACTGGTAGTAAAAAAATTTGAAACCTACCATTGCCTGCTCCCATTGCTTTTTTGCCTTCTTTTGGTCTTTCTATTTATCTGTTTGGGTAAATATGTATTGATTTATTATTGAAGTTCATTTGCCATTACAATTATTTTTTTATATTTATAATATATAGTCTTCTTAGATAATCATAGCATTGAGGTTAAAAAAATGGTCAGTCTAAAATTTAATTTTCATTCTGGTTACATTAGAGTGCACTATCTTTCTCTCAAAGGAGGACCCAATAGGTCCCAGGGTTATCTAGTTTTTTTTATAAAATATATCCTCCAACTGCAAGTTTTGCTTTGTTTAGATATCAACTATTGATTTAAAATAGTAAATGCTCAAGTCTCAGAATTCTATTGAAGTAAATTAGGAAGAAACTGCTAAAAGCATAAGCATATATAGGTAGTCCTTGACTTACAACAGTTCATTTAGTGTCCGTTTGAAGTTACAACGGCACTGAAAAAGGGACTTATGACTGTTTTTCACACTTATGACTGTTGTAGCAGTCCCATGGTCATATGATCAAAATTCAGGTTCTTGCTCATGTCCCAGGGTCATGTGATCACTTTTTGTGACCTTCTGACAAGCAAAGTTAATGGGGAAACCAGATTCATTTAACAACCGGGTTACTAACTTAGCAACTGCCATGATTCACTTAACAACTGTGGCAAGAAAGGTCGTAAAATGGAGCAAAATTCACTTAATGACTGTCTTGCTTAGCAACAGAAATTTTGGGGTCAGTTGTGGTTGTAAATTGAGGACTACCTGTATTCCCTTTCTGCAGTCCTACTCAAACAATAAAAAAAAAAATTACTAAGGCCATTCCTCAGAAAGACCATTGTTAAGCACTCTGTGTGAATGCAGCCGTTTTCTGAAGACAATATAACAATAATTAGTCATGTAAATTGTGCCGTCTAGTTGCAAAGCCAGCTACGTGACTAGAAGCCCGACTAATACAAACTGAAGGTCTTGCGGAAATGTCACACATTGCGTGAGAACATATGGCCCATAAAATGCTATGTATAGATGCTCCTAAGGAATACCAAGCGTGCATGGAGGAAACATAGAGCACATCTCTAAAATATATTTTTACCAGTTAGTATTGTGGCTAACTTACCAAATTGAGCTATAATTAGCCTCCTGCCTCTCTAACCTGTGTTTGGATCTTGCATCTCTGAAATCTGTGTAGACTTTTATTTCACCAGCTCCGTTTTAAACATTTCCCAAAATATCCTGATTACAGATCTGCATCTTCTCCTGATAATTTGCCTTGCTATGTGGCAGGGAGCGGCTCTGTTTTTAGTCGGGTAGGTCTGGCTAGCACTCCTCATCATGCCACCAAGACGTTGACTTCAATTCCCAGCACTTGGGATGCGAATTCTTGGAATCGGTTTCACTCTTTGGTTGAATGTGTTTGATGGTGACCAAATTTCCTCACTTTGATTTCTGTACCAAGTCAGAAGTGCTAGAAATACACACCACATGTTTACATGACGCAGGTAGCTCTATTCTTAGATACAATTGCACAAGTCTGTTGGCTGACTTTGTTCTCTTCACATCCTTGTCCACACCCACCCTCCTACGTTGGTGACTTGGCTTATAATTTCCTAAATGGAACCATTCAAAAGATTAAAGTGAAGTTCTCAATGAAACAGCAGCAGCAGCATCCAAAACTTCCAAGTCAAATTCCCTTTTTTCCAGCTCCTAGAATAAGGGGCAGTTTGTTAATCTTTATTACAAGCCATCTGAAAAACTCGAAGAAGTTGCATTGTTATAAATATAAAAACAGAATGTGGTGCCTTCTACTTCAGAACATAAGTGACTAGAGAGTGGTCCTGTCCCTAAACAGAAGTTGCTGTTGAGAAGCGATGGAACAGAAGTAGCTATAAGGCAGCAGACAACAGCCCTGTGCCCTTCACACCCTGTTATTTATTTATTCAATTTATATCTCATCTTCCTATACCTAAATGTTGTTGTTGCTAGTTGTGAAGTCGTGTCCGACCCATCGCGACTCCATGGACAATGTTCCTCCAGGCCTTCCTGTCTTCTACCATCCCCAGAGTCCATTTAAGGTCACGCCTATTGCTTCAGTGACTCCATCCAGTCACTTGGTTCTCTGTCGTCCCCTTCTTCTTTTGCCCTCAATCTTTCCCAGCATTCAGCTCTTCTCCAGTGAGTCCTTCCTTCTCATTAGGTGGCCAAAGTATTTGAGTTTCATCTTCAGGATCTGGCCTTCTAAAGAGCAGTCAGGGTTGATCTCCTCTAGGACTGACCAGTTTGATCGCCTTGCAGTCCAAGGGACTCGCAGGAGTCTTCTCCAGCACCATAGTTCAAAGGCCTCAATTCTTTGGCACTCAGCCTTTCTTATGGTCCAACTTTCACAGCCATACATTGCAACTGGGAAAACCATAGCCTTGACTATATATACTTTTGTTGGCAGGGTGATGTTTCTGCTTTTTAGTATGCTGTCTAACTTTGCCATAGCTATCGTCCCCAGGAGCAAGCGTCTTTTAATTTCTTGGCTGTAGTCCCCATCTGTGGTGATCTTGGAGCCCAGGAAAATAAAATCTGTCACTACCTCCATTTCTTCCCCATCTATTTGCCAGGAATTGAGAGGGCTGGGAGCCATGATCTCAGTTTTCTTAATGTTGAGTTTCAAGCCAACTTTTGCACTTATCACCTTCACCTGCATCAAGAGGCTCTTTAGTTCCTCTTCACTTTTGAATGATCTTGATCTTTGTATAGCTCTGAATAGAATTTTTCAATTATTTCTAACATTTCCTGTCTCATTCTACACCCAGAGCCCTCTTCACGTTTTAATGCAAAAACTTTCTTTCTTGTCTTTATAAGCTTGCATTTTTCTCTGTTAATCCCTTTGTTTTCTTCAGTTGCCTTTTTCATAAGCTTCATATTAAATTGGCATGTTTCTTCTTGGATATGTTTTCTTATGGTCTTGCAAATTAAACGTATTCCAGTTTATTAGTTAAACTTCCCGTATTCTTCATTCTCCATCATTTTTTCATTAAATCAATAGTTTCATCAGAGATTTTTGCCTGTACAAAGTGTTTTTCCAGTGGTGCTATAGATGTAGCAGATTTAAGGATGTTTTTTGACTATTTGTTCATTTTGATCTGTAATGTTCATCTCTCCAAATCTTGAAATATAGCAAAGCGATTTGACAGATTAATCTCAAAATTGCTGTTCTTCTCTAACAGCTTATCACTTTATTTTATTTTATTTTTTTGTGACACCTTTATCATTTTCATATGCTCTTTTCAAGAGTCTATCTTCACTTTAGCTTGTATCATTCTGTGGTCACTTCCAACTTAACCAATGCTATAATAGAATGTGTGGACAACCTTGGGAGGACAAAGCAAAGAGATGCTGTCTAGGGCCAGAAAGAAAGATGCCTCCAGGAACTTAACGGTCAGAGAAATAAACTTAGGAAGGACCTACCTTAACTGAACAGCTACTTAAAAGTGGTGGAAATTTGTACCTTCAGCTCTGCAAGTTTTAGTTAATGTAACTTTACAATAAAATAGATTTAGCTCATCTACCTGTGCTTCCTCTCTGGTTTATTTGGGAGGGATAAGAGAAGAAATCTGAACAAATGCGCACATGTTTTGTTATTCCTTACTAAGAGAAGATTGAAAAAAAATGTTCAAAATGCTTGCCTCTAAAATTTCTGTGTGTGTGTATCTCATTACAGGTATTCCATTCTTTAAAAAAACCATCCACATCATAGGTCTGTTAAATCTCACGATTATAATAGCTTTGAAAATACTTAACATCACCATGTAAAATTGGATATTTGTATACTGACCCAGGGATCATCCCTTATACTGGATCAGGGATCATCCCAATCCCTTATGATTTCCAGTATATCATAAAAAGGTAAAGGTTCCCTTGCACATATGTGCTAGTCGTTCCCAACCCTCTTCTCTGTTTCAAAGCCAAAGAGCCAGCGCTCTCCGAAGACATCTCCGTGGTCATGTGGCCAGCATGACTAAATGCCAAAGGCGCACGGAACGCTGTTACCTTCCCACCAAAGGTGGTCCCTATTTTTCTACTTGCCTTTTTTACGTGCTTTCAATCTGCTAGGTTGGCAGAAGCTGGGACAAGTAACAGGAGCTCACCCTATTTCACGGCACTAGCCAGATCTTAACTGGATCAGAAACTGGAAGTTTATTTTATTTTACTTTTGAGGCATCCTTGGTGCTCTCTGATTAAGCTGGACATGCTATATAAATGATGAAAGGTTGATTAATCAGCCCTTGGAAAGAAAAAGCCAAGATAATCGGTTTGAGAGGCAAAAATTAAAAAGTTGGAGACTGTATGCAATTGAGAGGACCCCTTGGATCCATAAGTCTGAATACACTTTGGCAAAGCATCCAGATGAAGTGTTGGCAATCTCACCCAATCTCAGTTTATCTCTATCGCTCATTAAAGCAGCTTGACTTTATTCTCTGTGATCTTGAAAAAAGGGTGATGCTATTTTAAAAGTTACATTAATTTTAATGATGGGTTTCCTGATACAGGAGACCAGGGGTGAAATCCAACAGATTCTGACAGGTTCTGGAGTACCGGTAGCGAAAATTTTGAGTAGTTCGGAGAACTGGCAAATGCCACCTCTGGCTGGCCCCAGAGTGGGGAGGGAATGGAGATTTTACAGTAACCTTCCCCTGGAGTGGGGTGGGAATGGAGATTTTGCAGTATCCTTCCCCGCCCACCAAGCCATGCCCACAAGCCACGCCCATGGTAGTAAAAAAAATTGGGTTTCACCACTGCAGCAGACCCTGTGAAAACCTTTAAAAAAGACCAGCTGCTTTATTAACTGACCGAGAGGTACTTCATTTAGCCAAGATCTGAATCATTTTTGCACACTTCTAATAGGCTTTCCCACATGTGACGTCTGCAAATACTTACAGCAGTCAGTGAAATTATCAGCCTTGTTACTATCCTGTATTCCAGGAGTGTAAAACTCAAGCCCACCCACCCACTCGTGCCATGTTTTGGCAGGCAGAGTGATGCAGGAGGCGTCCATCCCGTCTCCCTCCCACCCACCCCCGGCTGGCCTGCGGAGGACAACTACAATGATGATTCGGCCCTCGAAGAAATCCAATTTGACACCCCTGCTCTACTCATATTCAAAACAGAACCAAGGAGAGCTTTCCCTCCTAAGAATCTGTTCTTTTAATGAATCTGTGCATAAAGTTATTTGTTCTGATTTAACTAGTGCCTACAAAATTGGCAGTTCTAGCTTCTTGACTTTATTACAAATGGGTCTATGGATTTCCGCAAACAGAGATACCAAACAACCAAGATGAGTAGCTGCCAGATACGCACAAGCTTTAAAAACAGTCAGGAATAGTTTGTTCCCAGAACCTGAACAAGTTCTGAGTCCCAGCACTGTCCATGGGAACCAGGCAAATTTCAAGACCTTTGCCCTTGCTGCCTTTTTTTGGATTTTGAGAAAAGAGAATGAGTGAGAGGAGAAAGTTTTCTTTTGGAAGTCAGACTTTATTGCAGGGGGCTTAAATGCTGGAGGACGAAGGTGCACTTATTAAGGGGAGACTGATAAGAGAGCAGGGGGTTGGGGGGGAAAGTGTGACAAAGAATACTGTCAGTGAGTTTAAGCCATACTCTTTTTAAGATAAATAAATAGTTGTGTTGGGGAAACAAACTGCAGTGGAAAGTGGCTATACTTACACACGCATATGGAAACAGCCAGGAGCAACTTCCAAGGTCTTCATGTGAACTTGGAAAAAGCCAAGACTGCTTTAATGATCTGAGAAGAGAGATTTTGTACCTATATTTTGTAGATTGCAAAATATACCAGAGTGGGTATATTAGTATTTGCTAAAGTGTTACAATATTTTATAAATGCAAAATTGATAGTTAATCATTTAGAAAATGTCTATCCCAAACTTTAATGTCAAGAACGCTCAAGGAGGCTAATATTAAGGAGATATACTTACTTACTTATTTTTATTGTGCCTTATTATTTTTTAAAATAATGCAAGGCAGTGAACATACGTAATACATGTTCTTCATCCTATTTTTCCCAACAAACAAGAATCCTCTGAGGTGAGGTGAGGTGAGAGAGAATGCCTGGTGACTGGCTCAAATTCACCCAGCTGGTGAAATTAATGCAAGCGAGTTCCAAAATAGGAATTTTAAATTTTGGGACCACAATTGAAAAGGCCATAGAGACAAGCAACATCCCCAAGTCTCCAATTACTAATTTAAAGTGTGGGCAGATTTAGATGGGGAAAAATGGCACTTTAAATTATTCCAGTCAAAAATCAAATCAGTTTTTAGAGTAAATCCTATGGGACAGAGAGGGAAAATCTCACATTTAGATGTAAGATTATGGAGGCCTTCCTTTTATTCTTTTAGTTTAATAATAATAACTTTATTGTCATTGTACGTGTATACACAGTATACCCATACAGCGAAATTCACTTAACACCCAAAGACCAGATCCAACACACATAACAATCCCCAAATACACTCCCACCCACCACAATTCCCCACCCCTAAACCACCCAAACATTCACAACAGACCAAGTAATGCTGTCCAACAGCTCACTGATGGCGCCCCTTTAGTTCATTGTTGAGTGCAATAATAGCTCTGGGATAAAAACTATTGTTTAATTGTTCTGTATCTTCTGCCAGAAGGCAACAGTCCAAAAAGATTGTAAGCAGGATGGGAAGAGTTTTTATTCTTTTATTCTTTTAGTTTACATTTTATAGTAAGAAAAAAAAAAGCTTTGCTTCTTTTCTCAACAGTATTGTAGCATCTCAACCCTAGGAATGGATGATTCTTGGGAAAATAAGACCAGCCCCAAAGTCATAAAATACTATGTAAGTTGTTCTAGCCCTCATGGCGGGTAAGTGTGCACAGATCCCCACTTGCAGGAGTAGTGGGTGAGCTCATGCATGTCCGTGTGCTCATGCTCCATTTGTGCAAATGGCCGGTGCATATGCCCACTGCTCACACAAAAGGAGCTGTGTGCGTGCTTGCCTGCCACTCAACTGGAACCATCCCTTCTTCTTCCCTTCCTCCCCCTTGCCAGTCCACAAAGCCAGAAAGGTTTGGGAACTCTGCTCTAGAGTAGTGGAATTGGTGGGATTGTTTTTTGGTGAGTTTTTTGGCAACTTTTAAGATGTGGGGATTTCAACTCCCACAATTCCCCAGCCAGCATGCTGAGTGGGGAATTCTGGGAATTGAAGTGCACAAGTCTTAACATTGCCAAGTTTAAAAAATGCTGCCCTAGAGTATTTATCTTACCATACCATGCAAAAAAGAAGGCACAATGGCTCAGCAGTTAAAGACGCGGAACTTATCAGCTGGAGAGTTGACAGCACGGGTTTGAAACCCGAGCTCCATGCAAAGGGTTGACTTCCCATTACTTGCCTCAGCTCCTGCCCACTTAGCAGTTCGAAAGCATGCAAATGCAAGTAGATTAATAGGTACCATTTTGGTGGAAAGGTAACAGTGTTCCATGCAACTTTGTAGCAAGAACCAGCTAGACAGTGTCACTTCTTGGGACTGTGAAATTGGATCTATTAGAGCAGGGGTATCAAACTCGCATCGTCACAGCATCATCATGTGACATATCGTGGAGTTTTTTTCCCCTTCGCTAAACCAGGTGTAAGCGTGTCCAGCGTGTGACGCATCTGGCCCACGGGCCACAACTTTGACAGCCCTGTATTAGAGCTTCCTGTTGCTGTTCTGCCCTTTTGCAATTCTCTCTCCCATCCAATCTGATGAAAAGTGCAGAAGAACTCCATATCTTATAAGTAATTGCTAGATATTTCTGTTGATCCTGTACAAGTATTGCCTAACTGTGGTTGGGGTAGCAATTATTCTTTCACAGAGAGAAAGGGGGGAGGGGGGAGAGAAAGAACGAGAGAGAAAAACTCCAGACTAAACTAACCTGAACCCTTGTTTCAACTCTGGATTGAACTGACTTTATTTTAGCCTTGGTTGGTTGCTATGTAAACAAATCAATCAAAATAAAATAAGCTCCCACTTCTCTGTTCTCTAACCTTGAGGAGTTATAGTCTCCAAGCTATGTGAACTAGCCATAAACTGGCTTCTACTAATTAATCCTTGGAAAAGTGTATGAAATTGTTTGGGTACTGGGGCTATTTATTTCTTCTCTTGGCTGAAGCTATAATTTTTCATATAACCATTAACCCAAGTTAAATGAACTCATTATTTGTACCATAATAGAACTGCCTGCTCTTATTTCTGCCAACTTTCCAAGACTAGGATTTGAATGTTTTGCTTTGCATCAGTGTTTTTGCACAAACAACTCCAATCAGTTTTTGGAGCTTAATAATGAGACGTCTTAAGATTTAAAATAAAGTATGCATGTCTATCATTATGGAATAAAGATTTTTAGAACGTAATAAATAGATAAATATGCAATCTCTTTACAGCAGGGACCTCAATGTGGTTTTAAAAGACTTGGTTGCAAGTACCTAAATCTTTGAATGTTCCTGCAAATTGTTATGCTGAACTTTAGAGAAGGGAGAACATATTAAATATATAGAAAAGCAATTCTGTTAACTATTTAATATGGCATAATTGTGTTAATTAAATTAAAATCAGCATTTTCTTTGGCTTCCCTCTTCCTACCTGGTAGCAGAGCCAGCGTGTGCCTGCAAAATGAGGATGTCTGCCTGCCTCCTTACTGTTTCTGAAATGTTTTGTGTGTCACCATCCTTGGTCTTTTTAAAGAATGTTTAAATGTGCCTTCTCCATCATATAATCTGTGGTCTTGTTTTAACGCAGAGAGAGGAATTTAATGCAGAGAGACAGTTTGTTTCTTTTAATCTATTACTTCATCATACAAACATGGGTTAAAGCAGACTTTTTTCAACAATTTTTTAGCCTATTTGGAAATTTGAAAAAGTGTCGCAGGTATCATTGACAAATGATTGTCGTGGGGGGAATTATTTACTGCATGGAGAATCAGGGCACTTACATTCTTGGCCTTTGTATTGCTCTTGAACTGGCTCCACGCCCCTGTGACCATACGCCTTTTCCCTTTAGCAACTGAAGTATTTTACTTTTAGCTCAGTTGTGGTACAAAAGAGGCATTGCTCTGAAATGCAGTGATCAGCGGAAATGCCAGAACTTGGCCAAGCTTGAAGGTGACCCATTTCCCCACTGGAGAATCACTGATGTCATTGAATGTCCCTTGCAACAAAATCTAGAAAAAACACTGTTGTTTTCGAATACTAAGTGTTGCTGCAGAATTTTTTCTCATAAAACGGAACATTTAAAAGTCAAATAGGGATTGCCAGAAGCATATCTGAATACGTATTCAGTGAGGACAGTTTCCTCACTGTCTGGAGGGGGTCTTAATTAATACGCATTTTTACTGGGACAGCCTACTATACAAATAAAAAACAGAATTAATATCTATGTAGGAATGAACACATTCTACCATCTTAGAACACAGCTTTAGAGCGTTTGCTGATGTGAAAAAAAGTTTGATATTTATCCCAGCTCTGTCCTTTGTTTGATGTTTGTTTGTGGCAGATTTTGTGAGCGTACAATTTCCCACTGAAATGCATCCCAGCCTATAATTTTTATTTCCTGTTCTGATGCAATATGCTCTTTCCAACAGCAAAGCGTATGCAAGTCACAAGCATAATAAACCATGCAAGATCTTGAACGGTGTGCAACCCGTTCAAACATGCTGGAGGGAGCAGTTCAAGCTGCCCCAAGACACATGGCTTTCCATGGGCAACAGCCCATTTTATGAGTCATGAAACATAATGGGGTATTGTTGAAAGTTTTGAGCCCATGAGAAATTATCTATGGCTGGACATGGAAGTGGTATAAACTGGCAAGAGACTAGGGTTACATTCTTCTGCAGAAATGAAATGAGACAGCTCTGGCCCCATTTCCAGTATACAAAGCTACAAATCATGGAGACCTGCTTTTAATTAAAAGTAATTTATTTTAAAGAGCTGCCATCATGATTCAAACAGGTAAGGAAAATTCACATTTTCTCTATTATGAGCTAAGGCTGTGTGGTAAAAACAGCAGGGAATAAAATTTACATACCTGATGCCTAAGATGGGTTTCTTGCCATTCTTCTCTTTGCAATTTTCTTGTTTGTAAGATGTTATTTGGGTAAATCTTACAAGACTTCTACTGAATAGTGTGAATGTATCAAGAAGAAGCAAACCTCCAGAATAAAATGGGGGAGGGGAGTAGTTCTTCAGAAGTAATATGGAAAACCAGATAGGGAAAGAATATGGAGGTTAGACATAGGGTAACATCTGAAAACGTTGTCTTCATTTATGTGTTAACCAATATCCAAATTCAGAAAATATAGATAGTATTTTTTAAAAAAAGAAAATGCTTCCCTTGCCTGTTTGCCCCCCCCCACCCCAAGACTTATAAATCACAATAGCCCTGCAATTCTTCAGAAAGCCACCTTCTGCTCAAATAAGTAAAGAATTTTCAGGAACAGTCATTTGGTAGGGATTAGGCAGCTGCAGTTAACATCCACACTGGTAAGAGATGGAAGCAGCTGGACTAAACCTTAGCAGTGCACACTTTAGGGTTGCACATGCTTCCCACATGATTTGAAGAAGTGCTTCAGTCCTCATGGAAGTGCAACACTTTTCTCTCTTATGTATTAAAGTAGCCAGTCTTTTTTCAAGTTTTGACATGCAAAGAATTCTTAAGGTTAAGTATAGAGTGGATTTCAAGGATCCAGCCATTAAATGCATACAGGCCTTAAACCAATTGCACCCTCTTTGCTCCCCTACTCTTATGCAGAACTTTGAAGAAAAAGTGGGGCTGCTTCTATGAATAACAGGGAGGTGCTGCCTGCGCCCACAGTCTGAAATACTTATTTTGAATTGTTTATGAAGCCTGCACAACTGGATATGCTGTTGCAGCTCTTGGGAATAGTGGCACTGTGGAACATGAGATCATCTTTCTGGAAAAGTGAAGATGTATTATGTGTATTGGCAGACCTTTAGAATTACCTTAGTAGATCGTCACACATTTGTAGATTTTTGTCAATGAATCTTCACTTATTTTGCTGTGTTGTACTTTGGAAATATTAGACGCTACTCTCTCTTTTTTTTGGTAATCTGGCCTTTGTCTCTAGGTCAGATGATTCTTGATTCAAGCAGATAGTGTGGTCAAGTGCTCCATCATTAATTTAGCTCATACACAGCCATAATGCAATGATGTATATTTGACAGGTCACTATCAATGACTGACTGGGTTATTGAATGAGTGGCCGAATAGTCAAGATGGCATTTTGTCATAAGGCTAGACTGGATACAAATTTGCTCAGTTCACATCTTGGTGCCTAAACTAACACATTAGCAATAGTGAACAAATTGTCTATTCTTGGCAATGGGTTCAAACCAGGGGTGAAATACTGCCGGTTCACCCCACCATGCCCAGCCGAGCCACACAATCATCAGAGTGGTTTTTTGTTTTTTTTACTTTTAAAAGCATTTTTCTACAACCTCTTCCAAAAAATGCTTTGAAAAGTCTCTGGCAACTCCCAGCTGAGTTGCCTGATTGGCAGAGAGGTATTTTTTAAAATGCCTCTCTGACTATCCCAGCTGAGTTGCCTGATTGGCAGAGCTTTTCAAAGCATTAGAAAAAAATGCTTTGAAAAGTTTTTTTAAAAAAAGTTGGCCACGCCCACCGTCACATTAACCCCCACCACCAAGCCATGCCCACAGAACCAGTAGTAACAAATTTTACATTTCACCCCTGGTTCAAACTACAGTATATGAATAAGGTTGTACACAGCTGTGTGATTTTTCCTTGAAAGATTGCTTTTGTCTTTATTAAAACTAAAAGAACTGAAACAACTAAATTTTAATAGAGGACTTAGTGCAAGTAGAGCTATGTGATGCTTACTCTTTTGTTCCTCAAAGTCTTTTCATGATAGGTCCCATGAGAGAAGTTTGTAATTTGGAGCAAAAGGGGAAAGCTAGGATTAACTCTGCTGAAATTATCAAGCAGGGATACTGATGGATAAGAAAAAGAATTCTGAGGCTAAAAAAGATTGTATTCCTATAACATGTTTTCTCATGATTAAGTTATCCAGGATTTCTTAATTAAACAGATTTTCTGGGTTCATAAGATCTCCTGAACCATAACACACATAGTGCACACAACATGTTTAGGCTCTGACTAAGTTTCCACTTGCATCTTAGCACAGCACAATCACTCCCTGGTTAAAATCATCAGTGGTTTTCCTTGTTCCCATAGTATTGCCTCCATCTCTTCGGCTGCCCATGAATAAAATTGGTTTTATTTATTTATTAATTACATTTATATTGCTTTCCAAAACCGCCCACCCTTGGCTGTACTAATATTAAAGGAGCATTTTCCTTTTATTTCATTACCATCCAAGTATAGCTTCAAGGTATTAAACCTTATTACACCACAAAGCAGTGGTGAAATTAATTTTTTTTTTACTACTGGTTCTGTGGGAGTGGCTTGGTGGGCATGGCAGGGGAAGGATACTGCAGAATCTCCATTCCCTCCCCACTCCTGGGGGAAGGATACTGCAAAATCCCCATTCCTACCCCACTCTGGGACCAGCCAGAGGTGGTATTTGTCAGTTCTCTGAACTACTCAAAATTTCTGCTACCGGTTCTCCAGAACCTGTCAGAACCTGCTAGATTTCACCCCTGCCTCAAAGCCATTACCATGAAAATGAGGTCAGATAGCCAAACTTCCTCTCTTCTGATCATCCTTGTCTCTCACCATTCTGCTTTTTTGTCCTTCGAGAACTAGATATGGCTTCATGTATTTACTCCATGACAACTCCAGGGTTTTGTGCTTTGATCTGAAATTCTCCCTTGCTTGTAAAGTGCTCAATTTTTCATGCAATTTCTACCAGATCTCCATATTATTTCCAAGAAAGTTATATAGTCACATTCAGACAGGTCCCAGAAATTAAGCTTGAATGGTACCTTTACTTTTTAAAATGTATATAGTTAGTCCTCGACTTACGACCACGACTGAGCCCAAAATTTCTGTTGTTAAGTGAAACATTTGTTAAGTGAGTTTTGCCCCATTTTATGACTTTTCTTGCCACAGTTGTTCAAGTGAATCACTGCGGTAGGTAAATTAGTCACACGGTTGTTAAGTGAGGCTGGTTTCCACATTGACTTTACTTTCAGGTCACAAAAGGGGATCACATTTTTTATTTTTTTTTTATTTTTAATTTGATTTATATGCCGCCCTTCTCCGAAGACTCAGGGCGGCTTACAATGTGCTCAGCAATAGCCTTCATCCTTTTGTATATTTATACAAAGTCAGCTTATTGCCCCCACAACTGGGTCCTCATTTCACCTACCTTAGAAAGGATGGAAGGCTGAGTCAACCTTGAGCCTTGGCGAGATTCGAACCCTGCAGTAATTGCAGGCAGCTGGTCTTAATAAGCTTAATAACAGGGTGCTTTAAACCCCTGTACCACCAAGGCTCTCATGATCCTGAGAACCATCATTCATATGACTCAGTCAGTTGCCAAGCATCTGAAATTTGAGCATGTGACCATAGGGATGCTGCAATGGTTGTAAGTGTGAAAGATGGTCATAAATCACTTTTTGCAGGGTCGTTGTAACTTTGAGTGGTTCACTAAGTGAACTGTTGTAAGTCAAGGACTACCCGTATTGCTAAATGGAGAGGAGACTGCCCTTGTGTTCATATCAATAGGATGTGATGGACTGATCTTCTGTAGTTTAAATTTAAGACTGCCTCATATGCAATAATACATATCTTCCTTTGTATGCCACTCTGTTAATGTGTAATTGCTTGCCACAAAGTTAAAGGTTCCTCCACACCTTCCAGATCAACAACAGGTTTTTTTTTTCCTTTCAGAATTGACATTTCTATGAGCTTAGTTTCAGGTATTTTTGTGCACTTGTAAGCAGGTGCTTCAGAATATGTGCTTCCAGGGCAATCAGGGAGTGAGCAATTAGTCAGCTAATCAATGGTCAGCTATTGATCTGCCTTGCCCTGATCCCTTGGCATCAAACCCTCTAATAAACCAATTTCTCCTTCCTGCAAAGGAAACAATATAAAGGCAACTGACTTGCCCATTGTAGCAGAATACATCCTGCCAGGACAGTCTTTCATGTTGGTCCCTCTACCCAGTCCTATTCTACTGCCACTATGCCAAAAGACCAAATGCTGGAAAGTGAATGAATTCATCCGGCATATCAACACAGATTGCTCACTGAAATAAAATTTAGCCATCTCTGCATTTCACACTGCTGCAAAAGTAACTTTCTCTTTTACAAAACATTCCTCAAAATTTGCTGGATGTTGTTATGGTTGGTCGCGCAGTCAGCAAGATGTTGAGACTGGATTTGGCAGTTTTGTCCACCTCTCACCTCCTTCCCAAGGACTCGCGATAGATAGATATTGTTGTATAATATTAAAGGCATTGTTGCAGGATGTAAGCTGTTGAAGTAAAACTGCCTTTTTTGCAATTGACGGGCAGTGATTTTTGGTGCTCCAGTTGGTCTGCGGTTGCACCTGAGTCCCTGTTGGTATTGGTATTATCTTTGCTTTCTTTTGCCACAGTAGTTCTACTTCTTTTTGCAGGTCTTTATATTTCATGATTTTCTTCAGTTGTTTCTCTTCTATCCTACTGTCTCCAGAAAAAGAATTCCTGAGTTGCTCTCTGTACTGAGTAATGAATGGGAGACATAGAACTCATTTGTATGCTGAAGGAGGGCAGGGAGAACACCATATCAGTTTTTATATTTGCTGAAGTCATTAAGCCATCAAGAAAAATTGCTCCCATGTCATCATCATTCTGGAAACCTAAAATGGCACATTCACCTGCGTACCTTACATAACAGCCCTCCTTTTTCAGTCATTATAGTGATTATTACAAAGGAAAATTTCAAACCCTCAGTTTTTAATCATACTATATTCTTAACTCTTGACATAGCTGTAGTATTCATTCAATAAATATTGAATGAATTACATTTTCCAATCAGAGCCTGTGAATTCAAGAAAGGCCCCCCACTTTTAAGGAAGGTGGAGAAGACCTGAATTAAAACCACCAAATCAGGTACAGTAGTCAGAAATTCAAGTCTTCTAATTCCCTATATTTCTGGAAAGAAGACAACATTGGCCAAAGTAAGCAATCAAATAGTTGGAAATCAAAGCAAATACTGTATTCCTTGAAGAATTTTATTTAAAAAAAAAAAAAAAAACAAGGGTCAGAATTGGGATTACGGAAAAAGAACATCACAACAGTCAGTAAAGAAATATAGCATGAATACTTGCCTGTGTTCTAAATAACATGAAATTAAACCCTTGAATAAATGCCCCCCCTTATATTTTGGTTTGTTGGAGTTCTCCGTTTTCACTGCATGAAATAATTGTTTCACTTCTCTTTCCTGTTATATACCTATCTTTCCCAAAGTTGGTTGTACTTGGAACCAAGTTTACTGAATGAGAACACTTGTGCCAGGTTTATGACAATGGGGGCAGGAAGGAGGGGGAGGGGGGAAAAGGAGAGGGAGAGAGGGGCCTTTCTTTCATGTTGAGACAGGCTTTGCTTATGCCTCATTCCTATTCTCCAACTTTGATATACCCCATTTATCTTCACCAGGGCATTGATCAGTCATTGGCGCCATTCAGCAATTTATATTAAGTGTCAAACTAAGTTTATATCAAGACAAATGAAGGTGTTCTATGAAGGTCATTTCAGAGAGATGCAAAATTCTTCTCAGCCTCAAGCTACCCAGGCCAGGGATTGAACATCCAACAAAAAAACTGTCATTAAGGGCAGTATCATACAGGAAGAACTTTATCAATGCTATATTTTAAAATCTCATCCTGAATTATCCTATCCTTTTGTTTTTATACCCTCAGTGTTGGTATTATCGATTAGGTACAATAGTCTAAAGAGATTCAGGTTGGAGTTAGTGGTTAAGACATTTTTTTTTAAATTTGATTTATATGCCACCCTTCTCCGGAGACTCAGGGCGGCTTACAGTGCGTTAAGCAATAGCCTTCATACTTTTGTATATTTTATACAAAGTCAGCTTATTGCCCCCACAAACTGGGTCCTCAATTTACTTACCTTAGAAAGGATGGAAGGCTGAGTCAACCTTGAGCCTGGCAAGATTCGAACTTACTTTAATTGCAGACAGCTGGTGTTAAATTGCAGTGCCTTGTCTGCAGGTTCCATTGGGATAGAAACCCGAGGTCTGTGAATTCTAGTCCTTCCTTAGGCATAAAAGATGGCTAGGTAACCTTGGTCCAGTCACTCTCCTAGGAAAAAGGCAATGGCAAACCACTTAGAAAATTTTGACAAGCAAACTTCAGGGTGCAAAGACTAGGAAGTCATCAGGCGAACACACACACACATACACACATACACACAAGGCTAGAGCCTACAAAACATTTGGGTCCTGTGAAAATGGAAAGTCTGTGTGTTGGTGTGTGTGTGTGATACACACACACACACACACATACACACACACACACACACACACTCTTTTGGAGTTACTTTGCCTCAGAAATGAACACTGGTGATTTTACTGCATTGGGAAATTTTGTTGTAAGCCCATCTATGGTGATGGTAGACTAGGATAAGAGAGTGGATAGCTCTTATTAAATAGCCATGATTAATTTTACATTAGTAACTTTAAACACAATTTCAATCTTATAGAAGCTAGTGGGTCAAACCAGACAACTCTGGTTGTCTCATTCACAGGGCCTGTATGTCTGGCAGTAATATTTAATCTTTTGTTTCAATAGCACTCTACAATTACATTATCCATTCTAAAATTCCATCTATATATAATTGGTGAAGATAACAGCAATTTCTAGCATTGGTCCCTGATTTTTTAAAAAAATCTCAGTGAAACAATACTTCCCTAGTCTAGGTTATAGTTTTCAATTTATTTTCCATTAGTAAGCAAAATGGTTTTATGGTATCTTTTGTTTTAGAGTCACATCTGGGCAAATGGCAATAGTAGTGCACTATAAAGGCGGCTTTTTTTAAAAAAAGTGCAGATTTACCCTTGAACACCAAACCTGTCACTTTTTCGACATTCGTATAGACCCTTTGAGTTCCCTGCATCCTTCTGTCCAGCACAAACAACAACCCTGCAGAATCTGTGTGCTTATTTGTAGCAAAGCAAACTCTCTGTATGCATGCAAAAGAGTCTGAACGGATGTGCAAAGTGTTTCCTAGTGTGAGGGGGAGGGAGTTTGGTGTAACTCAATACTTTAGAGGAAAAAAATCATGCCAGATGCAAACCATGTGCTAAAATGCTACAGTTTGCTGAGCTAAAGCCATCCCCCCTGCCATATCTCCAGCTGTTGAACTGTCCACTTGCTTACAAGGTCCCTTGTATTCCCACAGATTGATATACAAGCCAGATGCCAATAGTCCCACATCATAGATGATTACAATCTATGCTTAGCTTCTATTCCCTGTACAGCTGTCACAACCACTGCTAGTGACAAACCAGACTGGAGTCCAGTTGTTAAATCAGGACAGCTTTAAAAGCTTGGGTTTAATATAACAAATATTATGTTTGTCTAACACAGGAAACAATTATCTGATGAAACCATAAATAAATATAAGAAACCCTTATATCAGACAATGTACACAAGAAAGCAAAGCACATCTTCTATTTTCTTTTCTCTTGAAGACTAGCGTGATGTAGTGGCTAGATCTTTCTCAAACTTTGAAGCCAGTGAATATATTTGGAATTTGGAGGAAAGGATGATTGTACTCTCATAAAGCAGCTTCTATGGAAAGCTCACATATTCAGAAACTGGCTGCCTTGGTACATAAGCAGCTTCCAAAAATCCTCCACTTATCCAAAACAACCCTGTAAGGATGCCACCCACTTAATTCTCCAGGATGTTCCTTTTTGTTCTTAGTTCCGAAGTCTTGTCCAACCCATCACAACCCCATGGACAACGTTTCTCCAGGTCTTCCTGTCCTCTACCATCCTCTGGAGTCCATTTAAGCTCACACCTATTGCTTCAGTGACTCTGTCCAGCCACCTCATTCTCTGTCATCCCTTTCTTCTTTTGCCCTCAATCTTTCCCAGCATTAGGCTCTTCTCCAGTGAGTCCTTCCTTCTCATTAGGTGGCCAAAGTATTTGAGTTTCATCTTCAGGATCAGACCTTTTAAAGAGCAGTCAGGGTTGATCTCCTCTAGAACTGACCGGTTCCTTACATCTTCCATATTTCTTGTTTTCTGCTCAGATGGAGCTTTTCAAACACCGGGCTGCAGCCAGCCATATTTTTTTTTATTTTTTAAAAGAAGATTCATGAGCAGGAAGCTAGAAATATTTTTTTAGCCAGAAAGGTTATTTAGAAATTAACATCAGACTTTGAAGAATGCTAAACTAATAAACTACTTTATTTTTTAAATTTATACACAAAAAAGTCAAGGGAATCTGTCAGGCACCAAGGCCAAGAATACATTATTTAATGGGACAAAAGGGGAAAGCTTTGAGGACCGCCTCCTATCCTGACTGTCCAGCCATGCTATCTGAGGGAAAAGGGGTGGCTGCTTTAAGGGACTGCAGAGAGGTATTATGTTTGTGCTCCTCTACATTTAAAAGCCCTTTTTAGAGACTGAATCCAAACTGCTGCCCATCCTTACAAAACAATATAACAGAGAGAAATAAGGACAGTGGTTGCTCGGCCAGAAGTTCAACACATCTGAAATTCCATGTGGGAGAAACTGCTAAGCTTTTGTCATTCAGATATGAAATGGACACATGGATTTTCTGCATTTTTTTTCTTTGCTATAGAGAACTTCAGTTTTCAGCCCTTTACGCATTTGTTTTTACTCATCTGATTAGATTTAGTAGTAGGAACTTGCTTAGGGTGCCATTGATTAGAAAATGTCATCTTGCAGGATTCGGAAGAATAGGCCTTGCCTGTCACGGTGCTTATAGAATACCATACCGCCTAGCCTGACCCTGCTAGCCTGACACAGGTAAGAAAAGTAGTTGACCCCATATTATTTTGATGCTGCATGGTTTCCTTGGCCCGTGTTATGTTTGTTGCTGTTGTAGTTTCTTGTATAGCTGCTGAGAGACACCTTATAGGAGAGATGAAATTTAAGAAATGAATAAATAAATTTTGTACTATTTTCAGTTTTTGTTAACTGCCCCTTCAGTTCATTCATGTGGAGCAAAATGGCCAACTATACATCAATTATACATCTATAGTTAATTGATCGATTGATTAATTAATGTTGGGTGTAACATCAGTTAAATCAGGTAGAGAGAGGGGAAAGTAATAACATCACTAAATCACACTGGAGGTCTTTTCAGTAGTCTTTTTAGCAAATTCTATTTAACAATTGTGCTAGTAGATAGAAAACAAATTATTCATACATTGCAGTGTGAAGTTCAGAAAAATAAAAGGCACCTAGATTTCACATAACTGCTGAGAAAGATACATTTGCTACACTTCTAATTGAGTATCTCAAGAAGCCCATAACTGAGCAAGTTTGCACTAGACAGACTGATACAAAAGCTTTAGCCATCATATTTATTTTGTTTTCTGTTACAGTTTTTCTTTCACCTACCTTTTCCTTTCAATCTTTCTTTTTGAGATTGTTTGGCTAGTTTATTTATTTTATGATTATCTTTGTGAAGCCTCTATTTCTTTAACTATATTAAAGTTTCCCAACCTGATGCTTTCTAAATATATTGGAGCAATTCTCAGACTTTTTAGTTGAGAGCGTTCATTGGCTAGAAATTCTGTAAATTGTAATCTAATACATTAGATAGGCCCCAATTGGAAATGTTTGAATCAGATTATTGCAAGTGTCTCTGGGCTGCTTCTTGTACACCCCCATCATTCTAACTGTACAGTGTCAACCTTCTTTTAAAGTCCTCACATCAGAGTCCTGCATGCTATATATCTCCTGCAAGCTTTTAATGTCCACATGATCATTGATTTATTTAAATGTCACTTTCCAAGAATAGCTTCTAAAACTAGTCTCAATATGGCAAGCAATTAATGCCCAGTCTAGAAAACATTAGGAAAAGAAGGACTAATACCAATGAAAGGCCTAAATCAGTCTTCCCCATCCTAGACCCTTCCAACTAGATCCATTAATAAATATAATTTTAAAAATATGTATTCATTTTCTCATTGGGATAAAATTTCAGAGTTGTATAAACACTACTGTTTTGAAATTCTAGGAATAATCGTGTGAATACCAATGTGGCACTTTCATAGACTAGAAGATACTGAGTTTGCTTATTTATTTATTATTTAAATTTATTATATCCATTCAAGGCTAATGTACTCTGAGTGGCATACAAACAATCCCCCATCCATATATTCAGATTCATAAATTCAGATAAAACCTAAAATCTCACATATAACCAGATTAAAACAATTTGTAAATGACACAAATCAAACAAAACAGGGACCCTAAACAAACAAACAAAAAATAACTCAGCAACAGGCCTGGGATCAAAGCCAGGTTTAAAGAGCTTCCGTAACCCCAGGAGAAAGAGCAGAGTCCTTATCTCTGGGGAAATACTGTTCCAGAGAGTGGAAGCCAAAACAGAAAAGGCACATTTCCTTGGGACCCACAAGGTGACAACATTTAATACAGGGAATCTAAAGCTCACCTACTCTGCTGGAATATGCTTGGTGTACAGAAATGATTGAAGACAATCGATTCCTCAGATATGCAGGCCCTTTACTAAATTGGAGAAGATTGATTTAAATAACTGGGTGCGCATAAGTATTTGTATGTCATGTTACAAATGCCTGGAAAGGAAGAGAAAGAGAAATGAAGAAAGTCTTTGTTAGGGAAGAATTGGATAAAACTGAGCAAGAAAACTATCAATTTATCATCTTGACGACCCGAACAGTTCAATGACTAACAGAGGATGACCTCAAGTACTGATATGAACTAACTTCATCTTTTGATGAAAGATGAATAAAAGTGGAATTATATGAGTTGTCTTTTGCATATGCTGATGTTTTGATGTTTGATTGATGTTTGATTTTACTATCTTGAATTTGCCTAACAAAACCGTGGCCACAATTGTAGATTACAATAGCATCTGTGCCCAGGAACATTTCCTTGTTGTTCTAAATATGTACTAAATAATTCTCAACTAACAACATAAGCTTTCACAAACTTTAGAAAGTTGACTACCACCTAACAAGAATCAATACTTTTAACTACAGCTCATCTAACATTAGATAGTATCATTGTGCCATATCTTAAACAGGGACTCTAAACAAATTGCCGTCTTTAATTGCTGTCAAAAGCATACTGTTTGGGGTGAATGAGTTGTATTGTGAAACCTCTATTTCAGTGGTGAAATTCAAATTTTGTTACTACTGGTTCTGTGGGCGTGGCTTGGTGGGTGTGGTGTGGCTTGGTGGGCGTGGTAGGGGAAGGATACTGCAAAATCTCCATTCCCTCCCCACTCCTGGGGGAAGGATATTGCAAAACCTCCATTCCCACCCTACTCTGGGGCCAGCCAGAGGCGGTATTTGCCGGTTCTCCGAACTACTCAAAATTTCCGCTACTGGTTCTCCAGAACCTGTCAGAACCTGCTGGATTTCACCCCTGCTCTATTTGCCTGTATATTCTCATATTTATAAAACATTACCTAAAATATTGACCCAATTCAGCTCTTATGAAACTGGTCACATGCATCTACTGATATGCAGGATTCAAATTTTAGCTGAAAGTAGCTTATCATATCAAATAACAAATCCATCAAATTCTCACAACTATTAACATATGACACACATTGTGTCCAAGTTTCATCGGGTCACCATGTACCCAAATGGTTGTGCCAAGAGAGCAGCAGTTAATTCAGTGCTTCAGTTCACTGACACCAGTTTGTGAATGTTGAAGTTGTTTGTTCACGAATAGCATCCAGGGCTTTAAAAGGGGATAAAGTGAGAAATGAAGCATAAGGTTATCAATATGAATCATTATTTGTCGTGATGGATTTGTATTACCAGAATGGGTTCTCAATTCTGATTTGCAAGTAAATTTGAAAAGGAGAGTGTAATTGCTTATCAGTTTTCCTCTGGCTGACCATTATAGAAACAAGATGTTAAATGAAATAGACCCCTTTTTTTCTTATTTCACACACTATATTTTACCAAACAATAATATTTTTAAAACACTTCACGTGCAATTTGCTAGTATAATTATTGTCATGCTATAGTTCAATACATTTTATATGAGTGTCTTTTGTTTATCCAGAAATTCACACATTTCCTATAGACATGTGTTTCCACTTACCCAGAATTGAATTTACCCATCAATAAAGCCTGAACAGAATGGATTTGTGGCAGTTACACATTATGGAATAACTCTTGATTTTATCAGGAAAAAAATAGAAGAAAGATGCCAAATTGGAAACTTGCAAGCTCTTTGTAACCTTGACCTGGTCTTACTCCTGTTTGTCTCAAGACTGGGAATGTATTTTTATCCTACAAAGTGATAAGGAACCTAGTATCTCACATTTTTTCCTTTGATGTAGAGAAAGTTTGTAGAAAGTATGAGAAAACTCCCAGAATCTCATAGGAGCTTTTAAGATCTGTCTGGAAAAACTACATGTTAGATATGAATGTCTAAATAGCTTTTCAACTGGTGTCCTTGGCTAGAGGCCATAGGACAGATTTCCCCATCAACATCAGCAGGCAGTCTCTGGTCTGAGCAACAACTTTCAACTTTTTTTCCCCATCCATAAACCTTGTCTTGCAAGCCTCCCACTCCGCAACATTCTTGTTAAGGTCACTTGTTCCTTGAATCTCATCTTTGCTGACTGGCAAGAAGTGAGTCTGATTAGCTAGAAAATGAAAGTGTTTTTCAAGACTTTAAAACAAATACACAGTGATAGAGAAAAAGACAGTTCCAGGATCCAGACTAGCTTCAGTCTCAAAAGCTCAATGGGTGACTTTAAAAACAACATTCGGTCTCAGTCCCATCTATCCCACAGAGCAGGGGTGAAATCCAGCAGGTTCTGACAGGTTCTGGAGAACCAGCAGTGGAAATCTTGAGTAGTTCGGAGAACCGGTAGCGGAAATTTTGAGTAGTTCGGAGAACCGGCAAATACTACCTCTGGCTGGCCCTAGAGTGGGGTGGAAATGGAGATTTTGCAATATTCTTCCCCTGGAGTGGGGTAGGAATGGAGATTTTGCAGTATCCTTCCCCTGCCATATCCACCAAGCTACACCCACCAAGCTACACCACACCCACCAAGCCACACCCACAGAACCGGTAGTAAAAAAATTTGGATTTCACCACTGCCACAGAGTATTTATTATGGGAATGAATAGGTAAGGGCATACTATGTAAGCACCTTGCAGGAAAAGTGAGATATATATATTTTGCTGATATTCCATGGTTATCAATTTCTGGGCAATTTCACATGTGCAGATAAAGGTTTAAAATAATATCTGCTACCTTTATTCTAATATTAGCATGCCATTAATGTTCAAAATTGCTTTAACCTGGTATTCACTTGATTTTGCTTCCATCCTAATGACTTAAATGTGCATTTGTATCAATATGCATAAGTGTAAAGCTATGGTACTCCAAAGCCAACATACAAAGTGACATCTTTGCAGTCAGATTGAAATGGAATAGTGAGCAACTTTCATTACATCTATGATTGCCACTTAAAAAAAATGACAACTGATAAATATCTTATTTTCAATATCATTTCTGGTTTACTTTATTTTGTTGTACAGAGTTGCAAATTTGAGGTGGTTAACAAATAGAGTAAATAATAATAGAAGAGCCAAGGCAAGCTGAATGTTAGCAACAACAATTTGCGATCTGCAAGCATGCACCAAAAGTTTAGTTGTCAAAATATCTTAAACATCAAAGGCATTAAACAAAATTTGCTTCATGTGTATTTTTACAAAAAAAAAAAAAAGCTTAAAAACAAGTATTTAAAAAGCACATAATGAACAGGAACATGAAAAAGGACTTTAGGTGCTGGTTTATTCAACAGCTGAAAATACCTTAATCATTTGAAAGATTTTCTGGCTAGGAAAAGCAACATTTTTACTACTATCAGAGATTTATTACAGTTGAAGGTTAGACTTTTCTAAAAATCTGTTTCCTTTTTAAAACCCCTTAATATTTGTTTTCTAGAAATACAACAGCTTACAAAAGGCTGTATCCAGGGGTGGGTTCTACTTACTTTACTACCCGTTTACAGTGGGGCCGCACACAAGCTTCTGCGCATGCGCAGAAGCGTTTGATGATGTCAGGGTTGGTGGGCGGAGCCTCCTGCCGGTTTTACTACCAGTTCTATAGAACCAGTGCGAACCGGGGGCAACCCACCACTGGCTGTATCAAAGATAGGGCCACTCTCTGAATATCTCAAACTGAATGTCTCTGGAAATTCTTAGTCATCCATGTCATGGTTGTCCCAAAGGTGCTTTTTCAAGAGGCAACCGGACTTTCTGGTTTTTCTTTGAAGACATTTCGCTTCTTCATCCAAGGATGCCTCTTGAAAAAGCACCTGAGGGACATCTCAAACATATATGGCATAAGGCCTGGGTACTTGAGGGACTGTCTATCTCACATAACACCTGCCCAGCCGAATTAGACCCTGCAGGCATGCTCTCAGTTCAATTAAACAATGTCATCTATAAGGATCTCAGAAGTGTGCCTTCTCTGTATCAGCACCTATCCTCTGGAATGACATTCTCCCTGAGCTCCGGATGGCCCACACCAGGGTGGGTTCTACTTACCTTTACTACCGGTTTGCAACTGGAGCACTTGCGCGTGCTTCTGCACATGCACAGATCATCCATTCTGACATCCAGGCAGGTGGGTGGAGCCTCCCACCAGTTTTACTGCCGGTTTGCAAGAACCGGACAAAACCGGGAGCAACCCACCACTGGCCCACACCTTGTTGTGGTTTAGAAAAGCCATGCATGAAGACCTGCCTCATCCAGACCCTCGCTTCATTGCCATTTTTATCTTTATTTTTAATGTTTTGTTGATTTTTATTGTACAGTAATTTCCTTGTTTGATTTTTGTGAGCCTCCTAGTCATCGAGAGTCAGGCAGCATGTAAAGTTAATCAGTTATTATGTTAGTCACACAGTCAGCCAGACGTATAGACTGGATTTGGTACTTTTATCCACTTATTAAGTCATTCTCAAGGACCTGGGATAGGTATATTTATTTATTTATTTTATTAATTTAATTTGTATACCGCCCTTCTCCCAGAAGGGACTCAGGGTGGTGAACAGCCAAAATTAAAAAACATACAAATGCAAAAGTTAAGATAATTAAAAGAATTAAATCATTGGCTACCCAAATTTAAAACCCCAAATCCATAAAATTTAAAATCCCAATTTAAAAAACCATTTAGGCTAGGCCGGCTTGATGAAATAAAAACGTCTTCAGGGCTTTACGGAAGGTCTGGAGGTCCGGGATCAATCGTATTCCAGGAGGCAGCTCATTCCACAGGGCGGGTGCCCCCACAGAGAAGGCTCGCCCCCTGGGGGCCGCCAGCCGACATTGCCTGACCGACGGCACCCCGAGGAGGCCCTCTCTGTGAGAGCGTATTGGCCGGTGGGAGGTTATCGGTAGCAGCAGGCGGTCTCGCAAATACCCTGGCCCTAAGCCATGGAGCGCTTTAAAGATGAGAACCAACACCTTAAAGCGCACCCGGAAGACCACCGGGAGCCAATGCAGCTCACGCAGGAGAGGTGTTACGTGGGAGCGCCACATCGCTCCCATAATCACCCGCGCGGCCGCATTCTGCACCAGCTGGAGCCTCCAGGTGCTCCTCAGGGGGAGCCCCATGTAGAGAGCGTTACAGTAGTCCAGGCGTGACGTAACCAAGGCATGAGTGACTGTGCACAAGAAGTCCCGATCCAGAAAGGGGCGCAACTGGCGTATCAGGCGAACCTGATAAAAAGCCCCCCTGGCCACGGCCGTCATATGCTCTTCTAAAGACAGCCGTGTGTCCAGGAGGACGCCCAAGTTGCGAGCCCCCTCTGTGGGGGTCAGTGACTCACCCCCAATAGCCAGCGATGGCACCAGCTGGCTATACCGGGACGCCGGCATCCACAGCCACTCGGTCTTGGAAGGGTTAAGCCGAAGCCTGTTCCTCCCCATCCAGACCCGCACAGCCTCCAGACACTGGGACATCACTTCGAGGGCATCATTGGGGTGGTCTGGGGTGGAAATGTACAGCTGAGTGTCATCAGCGTACAGATGGCATCGCACCCCAAAACCACGGATGATCTCACCCAGCGGCTTCACATAAATGTTGAACAGGAGCGGCGAGAGGACCGACCCTTGCGGCACCCCGCAAGCAAGGCGCCTCGAGGTCGACCTCTGCCCCCCTGCCAACACAGACTGCGACCGGTCAGAGAGATAGGAGGAGAACCACCGCAACACGGTGCCTCCCACCCCCAGTCCCTCCAGCCGGCGCAGCATGATACCATGGTCGATGGTATCAAAAGCCGCTGAGAGGTCTAACAGGACCAGAACAGAGGAACAACCCCTGTCCCGAGCCCTCCAGAGATCATCCACCAATGCGACCAATGCCGTCTCCGTGCTGTACCCAGGCCTGAAGCCGGACTGGCACGGATCTAGATAGACGGTTTCATCCAGGAACAGTGGGAGCTGTCGCGCATATATTGTTTGAGGGTATTAAAGGTGTTGCCGTAGGATGTAAGCTCTTCCAAGTAAAACTGTCTTTTGCAATTGGCCAATGGTGATTTTGTCAGTGTTGATGGTGTTCAACTGACACTCTACTGTAGAAGTTTTGGGATTACACCAGGGGTGAAATGCTCCCGGTTCGGACCGGATAGTGATGGAGGTGGGTGGTTCGGAGAATCGGTAGCAAAAATTCCTGCCCCCACATGCCCAGTTGAGCTGCGCGATCAGAGGCTTTTTTTCTTTTAAATGGCTCTGATGATCCCAGTTGAGTTGCCTGATCATCAGAAGGTTTTTTAAAAACCCTTTGCCGATCAGGCAACTCAGCTGGGATCGTCAGAACCATTTAAAAGAAAAAAGTTTTTTTCATTTAAATGCCTCTGACGATCCAAGCTCTGACGATCCAAGCTGAGTTGCCTGATCAGCAGAGGGTTTTTAAAAAACACTCTGATGATCAGGCAACTCAGCTGGGATCATCAGAGCCTTTTGAAAGCATTTTTTTACAACGTCTTCACTGAAGAGGTTGTAGAAAAAATGATTTTAAAAGTAAAAAAAAAAAATTGGCCATGTCCACCCAGTCATATTACCCCCCCCTCCGCCCACCAAGCCATGCCCACAGAACCGGTAGTAACAAATTTTAGATTTCACCACTGGATTACACCCAAATTGCCTATTATTATTGGTTCTAGCTTTGCTTTTTTTTGACATCGATATTCTACTTCTATTTGCAGGTCTTCGTAATATATGATTTTCTCCAGGTCTCTCTCTTCTATTCTGCTGTCTCCAGGTACTGCAGAATTCACTATACAATTTTTTTTGTCTTTTTTATCAACACTTGTTAAGTCCAGATGTTATGTAGCAGGTGTGTGTCTGTTTGAATTCTAAAGTCCCACAGCAATTTAGCTTTTTCATTTTCTATAATTTTATCTATCTTGTTGTCCCACCAGTTCTTGCTTGCAGGCAAGTGGTATTTCTTGCCGATATTCTAGTGTACTATTGTTGCTACTTAGTCATGCTGTTGTTTGTAGTCAGTTGGTATGATCTTCTTGCAGCAGTTAACTAGGTAGTCTACTATTTCTTCAAGTTCTTTTCAAAGATGGCATTTGCTGTCTGTTGCTCTCCTCTCAGTACTGGATTTTTATCCATTTGTTCTATATTTGTTCTATTATTAAATAATAATAATAATTAATAATAATAATAATAATAATAATAATAATAATAATAATAATAAGTACCATTTTCCCCAAAATAAGACATCCCCCGATAATAAGCCCAATTGGGTTTTTGAGCGCATGGCAATATGGCCAAGCGCTTATTTCAGGGTTCAAGAAAATAAGACAGGGTCTTATTTTCGGGAAAACACTTATTTTTGGGGAAACACAGTATATATAGATATAGAATTTTTTTAAAAAAATATCTTAATATAAAATAAAGACAATAGGAAAATAAACTGGATAGCATTACCCTAATGGAACAGCATGAGAAACATTTTATTTAAGGTTTTGAGCTATTCCTGAAGACGTTGGGGAAAATATAAGGAGTAAGATTATTTGGGCCTTGACGCAATTACTAAATTGTAAGGAAGAAAGTCTCTGTTTTGAAATACATTAAATATACTTAAATTTTCTTTTGTGTGCATTTGTTAAGGCTTGATGTTGTACAGCCAGAATGAGTTCTTCTATTATTTCTTCAATTTTCCTGCTTTAAGCTAATGCCTGGTTTTGTTTTGTTGCTTTACTTGCTTTTTTTTTTTTATGTACTAACCATGTAATGCTTTTCCTTGCCATGTCTTTTTTCTTTTCTTCATTTGGACTGTACTGTAGGCTAGTTTAGTCTGTCCAGTACTCAGTAAATCTTCCTGGTATACTTCTTCACTGCCCTTCAGATATTATTCCAATGCCCTTTTGTCTTCTTCAAATATCTGATGTACATTCCATGCCTACCTGTGTTCCTTGGCAAGTAGAGTCTGTCAACATCACTATGTGGATGAAAGGCATAATTCATTATCATTATTTTTCTGATCTTCCTATTCAGGACTTCTGTTCTACTTGAAACCAGTCCACTCTTCCAACTTTGTATTTAATGACTAGAACTGCCTAGGCGTTAATTGCCTTAGTGGTATTTCCATCACTGCGCTTGGAATTTAAGATGTTCTTCACTCTCGTGATGTATTCACTTATAACCTTACTCTTGACACCGTGCTTGATGTTGTTAGCCTAGGCATTTTCTCAACTTATCGAGGCTACTGTACAAACACAAAATACTATTGAGTGATAAAAGAGTTATAGTATTCAATATTTTTTTAAAAAAATATTCATTATTCATTCAATTTATGTAACTGTCTACTTCAAATATATTATTCTGGGTAGCTAACAATTATTAAAATAAGATAAAAACAAATGATAGTAAGTAATAAATAACATATGCGGATATTAAAAGAAAAAATAATGAACCAATAACAATTATCACTAATATATATATGGATTCGATCACACATCCAGGGCCTCAAGCTCAATATCAAAAATATTTTGGATCTCAAATCCCATTCTCAATGGAAATGAAAAATTCAGACTGTTCAGTTTTGTATAACCTTCCTCAGACATTTTTGGACTCAAATAACCTACTTTTAAATATATTATGTGAAAAGATAGCTCTCTGGAAAAGGCTACAATGCTGGGAATGGGGGAAGGGAAGGGAAGAGAAGATGGGGATGATCAGCAATAAGGTCAATGGGCTCAGTTATGCTGGTAATGAGTGTATCATTAGAAGACTTGCAAGACTAGGTTAGGGACAGATTGTTATGTTATCTATATGGTTGCAAAGAGTTGACATCAACCTGATGGCTTATAATCATTCAATCAAATTTCTGACAAACCACTGGCAAAAATTGGTCACCATTATAACCAGGCTGGCAGGGAGAGCCTGAGTATATCACCATGAAGTAAGAAAGGACATAACTAAAGTTGAAGAATAAAAATACAAAGCTGAGTAATATTTTGACCCCTCCTCTTACATTCCCAGAGGTTTTAGGCACCTATATGCCTTTTAAAATGCATAAAGCAGGATGGTGGGATGTGTGGATTAGGTTGCCCAGTGTTTATCATTGTGCCTAGTCCAATAATGTAACATGCACATGTGCACGCAAGCACACTTACACACATTTCTAAAATTGTTGGCCTTCTCATTCCAAACAGCTGTGAAGACACAAACAGGACAGTGTAGGGTTGCTTGTTCTCTGGTCTTCTACATAATCTATTTTAACAATTTTATTTTTAAATTTAACAATTTAACTATTTTTTCATTTTAACAAAATTTGGGTAGGCACTGTACCTCAAAACACGGAGCTAGAGCAAACAAATATGCAGCCCAAGAAACAGCCGCTTTTCATTAAATGTAATTTGTGTTGCTAAATAATTAAAAATATTTAATTATTTCTCCCTTCTGTTACATTTAAAATTACTCATGGGGGTTAAAGTATAAGCACCTCTAACTTTCAGTGAATGATTGCTCAGCAATATAAATTACAGACAGTTGGAAAAGCATCTTCTAAACTGTCAAAGCATATTGTCCATCGAGCGCATTGTTACATTGTCAGCAGATCTTTGAAGAATTTCAGAAAAGGCCTTTCTACCTGTAGAAACTAAAAGCTGATTCTGGGACCCTGTAAAGAAAACATTGTTTGTTCTAATGGATCTTTGGTGGTTTCCTTTTCCCCAAAATATCCTTTCCCTCATTAAACTATATTCCAAGACACTGTGTCTAAGAACATCTACTGATAGCTTTGTGTTTCAGGACTAGTAGATGCCCTTAATAATGTTGATGATCATCACATAAAGCAGGGAGTAGAAGAAATTCAGCTGTATTCAGCTGTAGACATTAAATACAATACAGTAACATCTGTAGGGGGGGGAAAAAAGCATGCCTCAGTTGAGCATAATATCACAAAGATGGCTTAGAACCAGTGGTGGGTTGCCCCCCGGTTCGCACCGGTTCTATGGGACCAGTAGTAAAACCGGTGGGAGGCTCCGCCCACCGACCCCAACATCATCAAAATGCGCGCAGCCCCGTTGCAAACCGGTAGTAAAGGTAAGTAGAACCCACCCCTGCTTAGAACCACTAGTGTATCAATGCTTATATGGGGCCTTGATCCAGATAACAGGGTGGTCCATGCGCAGAAGAGGTTTCTGTAAGACCAATCTGATCTGATTGTGCATATTATCACCCTCAGTAGACAGTATGCAGAAAAGTTTTAAATCCTCTTCCAATGCCTGGGTAATACAACATACATGCATAGGCTGTTGGTGGAGAGTCACCTACTAAAGCCAAAGAAGGTATATAGTTACCCTGCTCTGAATATTTTGAACTATGACTCATGTGGCCCATTAAATGACTATTAGTCATGCCTTTGAAAAAGATTTCGCTGAAGCATATTTGGCAAGTAGGAATGGGAGCTACACCAAGCATATCTGAATGTGCTGGCTCTTGCCTTATTCCAAAGAGCACCCAGGCATTCCAAGCTGGTATTCAAAGCAGTGTTTATCAACAGGTACATCTGACACATGTTGCTTTTCCAACTCTTTGGGCCCCAGCCAGCCTTTTATTTTTCTCACCACCATCCCTGCTTAGCAGTACAAACATAATGAATTTCTGTACACAGTCCAGTTCAAAAGTCCATGTTTACATCAAGGACATCATGTTAGTCTCAATAATTCATGACATGAGGTTTGAAAGAAAACAAAAAAAGCACTTAGGTCATTTTCAAGACTGTCAGATAATGCTATCAATTTATATCATGCCATAAACCATGAAATGACTTTTAAAAAAAGGGAAAGATTGCAAGCTGAGGAGATAAAATATAACAACCCGATCATCCTTTATATGGAACATAGTTTACAACATCAAGCCTCAAAGATAGTTAACTATTTAACTTTATTCTGCTTTCACATCAGGAATGTGTTTAACTCTCTGGCAGACAGACATTAATCCTAAAACAAACTCTTTTGTTTCATTTGCAACTATATGCCCCAGTTCCAGGGATGGGTTCTACTTACCTTTACTACCAGTTCGCAGCGGGGCTGCGCATGCGCAAAAGCGTTTCGGTGATGTCGGGGTCAGTGGGCGGAGCCTCCCGCCGGTTTTACTACCAGTTCTATAGAACCGGTGCGAACTGGGGGCAACCCACCACTGCCCAGTTCATTTCTATGCTTTTTTTTTGGTCTTTCTACCTCCTCCATCCTCTTAACACTGGAGAGTTTCCAAGGGTTTAAAGCTTTAAATTTCTAAGCATCCTAAGACTAGAGCATTTTAGGAATATATATAAACATACACATGCACATATACATATACACATAATATGTACGTATGTATATTTGCATGTGTATTGTGTGTGTGCGCGTACACGCACGCCACACATATACACCATCTACATTGTTGAGATGGAATCACATTAATAGATAGCATAATTTTGTCTTAAAGAGAACCATAGCATATTTATTTTACAACTCTATTTGCTATAGGCAGTAGATCTTCTTAGTTAAATTCCATTCTGGCCATTCATAAAATTGTGGTTTTTATGCAATTCCTTATTGCATAGATCAGAAGGATACCTTATTTGCACATGCACAGTACAAACTGCAAGGAGTCAATAAAAGATGAACAAAGACTTTGCCCAGAGCAAAGGCATCCGTTCCAGAGCTAGCCTCAGGGACAAACAAATGGCAATAGGCATGGTGAAGTCACAATGCAAACCCTACTCCTTGGTACTTGGGTTGGGTCCCAGTATTGGACCCAAGTACATAAGCCAGAGGATTTATGTCATTAAGTCTTAAAACATAGTTTGTCACTCCCTCCCTTGCCTGCCTCTCCCCACCCCACCCCAGGATAGCTATAGGCACAGCACATTAGGACAAAGAAAAACAAAAATCTATATTTGGAATAGGAAACCAGCCAAGAAGCATTACAGGTATTCTAATGGAGGATAGGGAAAGAGCAGGCAAACAGAATAGATGCTTTGCTTTTGTTTTTTACTGATAAGTAAGGACATATGACAGATGCCTATGTCAAAGCTGGCTTTTTTAGGAGGAAGATCAGATGAACAGAAACAAACAGAATTGATAAGAAATTAAGTTATAAAGCAAACCGACATGTAAACCGACTAAAGTAATTCTTAGGTCAAAAGAGTATCCTTAAAGATACTCTTAAGAACTTGAATACAAAATTGTTAATCCTTTCTCCAAAATATGTAACTTTTCCTAAAATCATCATTTGCTCCCAAGGACTGAAAAATAACCAATATAACCTTTTTTTTTTTTTTAAAGAAAAGGGGAGAGCGAACAAGGGGCAATGACGGCATTGTTGTGTGCTGATTCTTAACTCAGACCTAAGGCGGAGTCCATAACAAGCATGAATTTGTCAGAATAAAGTGTGAATCCTGTTTATGAGCACGAAGACAGAAGCATAAACCTACTCTGAAATCATTTTACTATATTTGTTCTAGTTTGTGGATTAAATGCCCAGTTTACGCCAAGTATTCTTCCTGCTCCCCCTTGGCATAAATTGGGCATTTAATCCACAAACTAGAACAAACATACCCCATGATCTTTAGCTAATCTTCAAGAAATATATGAATATTTATTCTTAAGTAAGATTTGTGTTGTTGTAGTTTTAAAGGACCTGCTGGACATGTAAGAAGATAGCAAAGATCCCTTTCTCACTGACAAATAATTTCAACTTCATTTTGGCATATGAGCAAGAATCAAGACATAAATTCAAAGATATATTTTTTTTACCACATCTGCCTGGGTGACACTTTGGATATTTATTATCTTACTTTCATTCAAGTGAAAACATTTTCCCAATGTGCACAAATTTGGCATTTCATTTCATTTCATTTCATTCATTTATTAAATTTTTATACCGCCCCTCTCCCGAAGGACTCAGGGCGGTGAACAGCCAGGATTAAAAAACATACAATATAAACATTAAAATACTTTAAAACATAATTAAATCTATTTTGGCTTCCCCCAATTTAAAACCCCTTACCCATAAAATTAACCAATTAAAAATTTTAAACCAGCCCAGCTTGCTGAAATAAAAAAGTCTTCAGAGCCCGGCGAAAGGTACAGAGGTCCGGGATCAGTCGTATCCCTGGGGGTAGCTCATTCCAGAGGGCGGGTGCCCCCACAGAGAAGGCTCTTCCCTTGGGGGTCACCAGCCGACATTGCCTGACCGACTGCACCCTGAGGAGACCCTCTCTGTGGGAGCGTATTGGCCGGTGGGAGGTTATCGATGGCAGAAGGTGGTCTCGTAAATAACCGGGCCCTAAGCCGGGCACCTCAGATGAATTCAATTTGGGGTAAACCAACAACCCTTAAGAACAAGAATCTGCTGATCCAGATTTACATAAAGCAGTAAAACTATACAGTATTCAGAGAAATTGTATATTTGATGTTACCTTATGTTAATATTTCTGCACTACCCAAAGTCATTTTGAGAGGGAAGTATAGAAACTGTCAATGAAATAAATTAATGAATAAGTATTCTCCTCAACAGTATCGCTTTCTAATTTTTTAAAAACTCCCTTTTTTGAACTATAGTTTGAAACACTGTGAAGAATTAAATTTCAAGCCAACAATGCTTCCTGTATTTTGGTGCTTCTTTATCAGATGGATATCCCTCCTTGCTAAAAGATATATGTGCAGTGGAGACCATGCCAAAGAGTGTGCTTACATGTAACCTTCTGGTATGTTCAACAGGGGAAGATAAAGTCAAAGGTGAAGATGGTAAAGACGGAATGGTATTCAACTCCTATGAAGGGTAACATTTTCCTGGAAATGTGCTTCTTAGGAAGTCTCAAGGCTATTATTAAATGAAATATTAGATATAGGGTTGGAAAAGACTCACAATCTTATAAAAGAAGATCAGCAAATCCAGGTAATAAATCTCCAACCTTGTCTACACTTCAAAGCTTTAAAAAAAGCTGTGCTAGATTAAAGAACATAAATCCTATGTTTAATGGCTCTGAGGCTTCACAACAGCTTGTGTTTTAGAGTGGATTAGGACCATCAGTCAAAGAAACTGGCTGGGTAATTGGGAGCCAATCGTTCTCATTCAGCCCAGCCCACCCAATCGCACAGGGCTATTGTTGGGGAGGAGAAATTATAGAAGAAGTATGATCTACACTTTCACTGTATAGACAAGAGGGAGATAGATAGATAGATAGATAGATAGATAGATAGATAGATAGATAGATAGATAGAAAAAAAGAAAGAAAGAAACTGGTGACTCCTCTTGCTGATTCCCATCCTGCTTCTGTTACCTCTGATCTAAATTACTGCCAGATGGTGCTGAACTATGCTGAACCGTGTCACAAACTATTTTTCCATCCTTCAGTTTTAATATTCTGTCATTCAGGGACTTATGGAAGCCATGTTTTAGAGAATGAGATACAACTCAATCAGCTTCAGCGAATATAATTCAATATGAAAGAGGTATTTTTCCCCACTTGTATCTAAATACTTAGAGGAATTATGACAACTACCTGTTCCTGGAATCATTAAAAAAAGTAATGACCTCTATCATGAGGTAAAAGAGTAGATGGGATAGAAGAAAAATCTAATTGTTACAACATACACCATTCTTGTCAACTACTCTACAACACCATGATTTTCTCTCTTTTCAGCAGCTAAACAATTTTATTTCTGTCTCAGCTCCAGGGGATTTGCAATTGCTGCAACATTGGTGTATTTTTTACAACACTGCAACACTGCACTGGATGGGTTTTTCCCCCCATTTGTGGAACCTCTTGCCTTATCCAGTTTGGCTAGACCCAAACTAAAACACAAAAGGTAGCTTGGCAGTTTTTCAGCTCCTTGCTCCTTCTCTTAAGAAACACTCTGGTAGCTAAAGAAATGAAACATGAAAAAGGGAGGAGGGATGCACATTTATTTCAGTTCCTTCTAGCATGGAAAAAGAGTAAAAGGTTTTGGTTGCTGATAGACAAGAGGCAGTTTTTAGGAGAGGTCACTGCAGAAATTTTACTTCCTTTTCTCAGCATTAGCAGGTGGAATGAAGCAAAAGTGATCATGTCATCTTCAAAGCTCTGGGGAACAAAAATGGTAAATATTTCAGAGAAGACTTTAAAAATTAATAATAGCTTCCCTTTACAGTCCCTCGTCCAAAAGAATTCTTTTATGCATAATGACTAGAAGGGATTGAAAATTAACTATATTAAAGGATCTAAGAAACACAATTTATGAATTCAGTGATATGTAATTTCTTGCAGCTCTCCCTCTCTATATGTTGAAAACAAGGGCTCTGGCTTCAAATGGAGCATAACCACTGAAGTAAAAACAAGGATAAAGAAAGCTTGAACAGGATTCTTCAAAATGAAAAAAGTCTTCTGCAGTCACGACATAAGCCTAAGACTGAAAATCAGGCTTGTCAGATGCTACATTTTTCCTATCCTGCTCTACAGAGTATTTTATTTATTTATTTATTTATTAAATTTTTATATCACCCCCTCTCCCAAAGGACTCGGGATGGTGAACAGCCAAGATTAAAAAACATACAATATAAACATTAAAATACATTTAAAACAAAATTAAATCCAAAATGGCTCCCCAATTTAAAACGCCTTACCCATAACTCATAATAAACTAACAAAATCAGAAATGAGGAGGTGATAAGACACCTGGGAAAGTCAAGGGAAATCATCAAAACCATAAAAAAACAAAAGTTAGAATATTTTGGACATGTGATGCGACACCCAGAAAAATACGGCATACTTCACTCCTCCAAGGAAAGATTGAAGGCAAACGAGGTGGCTTCAAAATCTAAGGGACTGGTTTGGACAAAACTCAACTTGTGGCTGTTGATAAAAATAGGATTGCCAACATGATCGCCAACATCTGATGATGGATATGACAAAAAGAAGGAGAACCTACCTATGGCAATTTCATGTAATGGTTACCAGGCTAGAAACAGGAGACTGAGAGTTCTGGTTCTACCTGAGGCACTCAGCTAGCCCTAAGAAGGAGGTCATGACAAACCACTTGTGAAAAACCTTGCAAAGAAAACTGGAGGAATTGATCCAGACAGTCACCAGGAATCACAACTGACTCAAAGACACACAGAGAGAGACACGGCTATGGTGACCAGCCTCCTCTAAAGGGGCTGAGAGTGATGGTAGATATAATCTACCAGGCTGGGGAGGAAAACATCTTCCACAAATTTTGAGAGAGATTTTTCTTGTCAGTGCAGTTTGAAACCTGAGGATGCTCTAATAGCTACTTTGCCCAGAAGAGAGAATGCCCTTTGGCGCTTTTTTATTTTCAAGTTTTCTCCTACCTTAATGCTCTAGGCAAGCAAGCAATAACATAAGCTCCCAGGAATTCATAACTATCTTGAGGATTTGAGACTGGGAAGCATCTCTAAAGCCATCTGTTTCCAGTCATTTGAAGAACGAGTTCTGAAGAGTCAATTGTTTTCTTCAAGGAAAAATAAACAGGCAGGCAGCTACCCTCCTGATTTCCAGAAGTTTTCTGCTGTGCGTTTATGCAGGAGAGGACTTGAGAATGTAAGCCTTGGACTTGCCCAGAATGTTTGGTAATACAATTACCTCATTTTTACTAAAGGGAAAGGCAAAATGTGTCTGTAGTTCATTTTCTTCTTTTTCTTAAAAGGAGATAGGGCTGCTTGACTGTTACTCATCTTTCTCAATATGTCCTGGATACCTTTTTTGTACATTAAAAAAATTAGTATTTATCTTGAGCTATCTATATCAAGATAACTTTGTGATATAAAATTAAAAGGAAAATAAGAATTAAAATGTATACTAAACAAACTAAATTCATCAAACTGTTCAAAAGTTTTCTTTCTATACTCCAGAGGCCACTGGCTAGTGAAAACAACTATAAGAAACGATAATTCATTTCTCAGACTAATAACCAGTAGTTATTAGCTCAGTAGTTGCATATAAAGTTTCTAAGCTGGTGATTACTTCTCACCCACTCAAGAGCCATTATTTCCCATAATATTGTCCTGTCACTATATTGGGGCTATAATGCCACAAATGTTGAGAGAATTTCCTTATAATGTTATTACCTTATACTGTACATCAGTTCCAGTGGTGGGTTGCTACCAGTTTGTCCCGGATCGGGCGAACCAGTAGCAGCGGCGGGAGGCTCCGCCCACCTGCCCAAACACTTCTGTACGTGTGCAGAAGTACTGCGAGTGCGCACCCACGAGCAAACTGGTAGAGACAGGTTTTGAACCCGCCCCGATCAATTCTCTTAAATAGGAATGGTGGAAGTTGTAATCCCAATGTTTAGGAGACTTCAGGGAACATTTGATCTGATGGAGACAAGATAATGTAAAACCAGAAGCAGAATTTCTTCTTGGCTACTTGATTTTCTGTTTTTCCAATCTGTCTTGTGGCAGAATGTCAGCAGGAGTAAAAGTCATTTCTAGCATTTCTAAACACACATTGGAATGACTGGAAGTAGCTTTCATACATGCATTGCTAAACATACTGGAAATGTCATTTTGAAAGGCACAAAGCAAAATGGTATGGCAACTCTGTCTTTAGACACAGATTAATGTTCTCTTATTATGCAGCTTCAAAGAGACACTTTGGTCAAGACATTTTCAAAGTTAGGCACCCCCTGGAAACTTAGAACACCTCTACAAGATTAATATTTAAAATAGCAGAAGAAGAAGAAACAAGAAAGTATTGCATTCATTAGCCTTAACACACTGTTATGAATATCAGTGATACCAATAGATCATAAAAATATTTGGAATCTGGCCTTTTCTACCTTGTCTTTTTTGCAGGTCATCTACTTGGACAATAAACTAAGTATTCTTGTGGCTTGCCACAATTTGCTTTAACTCGCATTGTCTTCATTTATGATATTCTGGACTCCATCAAACGAATAGCCAAAAAAGCAGATCCATTTTGCTTTCCTATTCTGGCTCTACCAGAACCTAATAAAGGATGTGTTAAAACAAAGTATCTATTTCAACCCTGATACGTCTGGGAAGAATTGAGCAATCTTCAGAATCTTGCACCTGGCCAATTGAGCAATGCCATACCACAATCATATAAAATTGTGCAACCGTATACAAAAAAAGAATTATAGTTAAATCTCTTAAACATGTGAGCTACTGATGGGTTCTTACCCTAAAGCATTCTGATTTTATACTGCAGTGCAGTTCAAAATAGTATGTTTTCTTACGGATCACCTGCTGCTTCTGGCACTGACCCCAGTTAGGTCTCATGAGCCTGCAATGGCTCCTGCCAAGCCAGTTAAAATTGCTTATACTCATAGGCATGTTCAGGCAGCACCCACTCTCCAGTGTTGTAGAGGGGTGCTTACATAGCTTCTGGTTTAATTGTAGTAAAACAAGAACTAGCATTCATTCTCTCTGGTAGATGGGTTGTTGGACAATGAATGAAATTTTTTTGTAGTTGTATTGTCATCATTAAAGCTACTAGTGCTAGGTTTCTTCCAACCTAGTTGAAAGAAAGCGGAATCACTATGCTCCGTCCCATAATTGAGTAGACCAGGTTGCCCTGATAGATCGGCCCCACCAGAAGAAACATGGTATAGCTGACAAAGCAAAGAGACCAGAGGTGGGTTTCAGCAGGTTCTGACCAGTTCTGGGGAACCGGTAGCAGATATTTTGAGTAGCTCAGAAAATCGGTAATAAAAATTCTGACTGGCCCCACCCCATCTATTTTCTGCCTCCCAAGTCACAGCTGATTGGGAGGAAATGGGGATTTTGCAGTAAACTTCCCCTGGATTGGGGAGGGAATGGAGATTTTACAGTATCCTTCCCCTGCCATGCCCACCAAGCCAAGCCCACCAAACCATGCCACACCCACCAAGCCACACCCACAGAACCGGTAGTAAAAAAATTTGAAACCCACCATTGAAAGAGACCCCATGGCTTAGAGGGTAATACATCTACTTAATATGCAAGTAGCCCAGGTTCAAATTCCAGAAGGGTATGGCTAGCTGATGAGAGCTAAATAGCTTGAAATAGATCTATACTAGTCTCCCTTTATTTCTTCATGGGTAAAACATAAATTGAACACAAAAATAGTTTGTCATGAAAGCAACTGCCTGTGAAGGCTCCTGGATTGGGGCTGAGGGGCGAAGCTCCGTCCCATAATTGGGTAGACCAGGTTCTCTGATATACAGGCCCCACCAGAAAAAAACACTTTTACTTGAAAGTTAGCTATGTGTCTGCAAATACAGAAGCTGAAGTAGCAAGAGAACAGAGTACACATAAAGTTCATTAGCCATCTTATGTTACTGTAAAAATTGTTACTAAAGGGGCAAGGAGGCAGTTTATAAATATACTGCATACAACACACACACACACAGCCTTCTGTATTCTTTTGGGTTGTGGGGGGCTGACTCATAACCTTGCTACCTTCTTGAATTTGACTACAAAATCCCCAGAAGCGAGTTATGATTTTTTTTTTCCTGGTGGATAAAGCCTCTTGTATTTAAGCCAGTTTGGATGCCATCACAAATTCAAAGTTAATTATGAAGATGCTACTAATTCCTCTCACCTCAATTTGAGACACCCAGGGGTGTGGTTAGATTATTTAGAAAGGTATGCTCCACCATTTGTCCTCTGGATTCTTGCCCAGCTTGGCTTGACTAAGGGAGCAATTGTTAAACCACTTCTAAAAAATACTGTGTTGCATCTCTTGGAAAATGTACACTTATAGTCTAGTCTTTAACATTAAATGGTTGGGTAAGGTGATCAAAAGAATTATAGTTTCTCAGATGAAAGAGGTAGATTGCCATGACCCATTTTAAATTGACCTTAAAGTGAACTACAAGATTGAGATTACCTTAGTCATCTGAGGATATTTCTTTGGAGATCAACAGAGGAACTGTGATTCTAATAGTTCTTGTTTTCCCGCCAACGTTTGATACAATCAACCATGGTAGCCTTCTGACTCACTGAAGTGATCAGGGATTAGGAGAATTCCTTTTGGAATTGTTCCATTCCTATTTCTCTATTTTCCTCTTCAAGATATACATGAAATCATTGGGAAAGAGCATAAGAAATGCAAAGCTGGGTGCTATCAATTGGCTATTGACACCTTGTGACAAAGTCCTAGTTTTGATGTGGGATTACAGTGCCCCCTAAAGCATCTGGTAAATTCAGACTAAGCAGCCTAAATAAACAGAATTCAGCTCTTGCCTCCCCAAGAAAAGTCTCTCCTAAGTAACCCCATTCATATAATATTACAACTGGGTGAAAACTAGATTGTTATTTTATCATTCCACTCAAGATAACTAAGAAAATAGGATTAGTTCCTAAATAATTTCTGATTGGCTGGCTGGACACATCAATGATGTAGTATTTTCCTTGTCCAGATAAAGCAACAGTCAATGTCTCCAAAAAGACTTTCAATTTTCTACCATAGTCTATCAAACTGAAAATAATGCTCAGAAGAAAGGAGGGGAAAACCACATGAATAAGAAGAAAAGTTAATCAGTAGATTTCCATTTTCTTTCCAAATGGCATGTGCTGCAACTCAACAGAATATGCAAGGAAGGAAATGCTAAATAGCTTAGATAAATTGACACTTGATTGAATGTGTAGTTCTGCCATCCTTTTTTTTTACCTATTATACCTATTTTTCCAATATTTTATATCTAGAGATTTTCTTTAATAAGAGGATTTCTCTCTAAATGCTTGATATACATCTTGCGATCACCCAGCTCTATGCAGAGAATTTTACAAGGAGTCAAGACAATATTCTCTTTCAATTTTAAGTTTCCCGTATTTTCCCATCACATTTCCCCAACTTTATTTTCTCCTGTTTCTAAGGAGAGAATGATGGATTATTTTTGAACAATGCCTTTGATATGTTGTTCTTGGAACCTTCCATCTGGAAGCACTCGCCCTTTTTATTTCCCAAAAGGGAACCAGCTTATTGTGCCCATCAGGAACTAGCAGCACACCATTCCGATCCCTTCCTTATTTCCCGTATTTTATTCATTTCCTTTTTCCCTACTTTTAAAATGGTCCAAGAGTTTCTTCTGCTGATTCATGCAATGAAAGGCATAGACTCACAAAATTTCAACACAAAATCCTTACTGGATTTATCTCGTTCTGGAGAAAGAGCAGCCCATAATTTGGAAATAATACCCATATGCCTAATTATGGTTCTCTAGCAGCAGCAGTATCCTCAATAGACATCTTTCTTTTGATTGTAATAACATAGATGCAATAATATAGAAAATATAGATGTTATACCAGACAAGCATTCCCTTAAATTGCCAAATTTACATTATTTCAGACTTTAGGAGTTAAAACGAACAACTTAAATAAAACACAAACATAATTTAACAAATGTACAGATCTTCTAGAATTTATGTGTGATGAAACTGATAATATGGACCAATCAGCCTGTTGTTACATTTTGCATCCATGGGAACTCCTCGGTGTGCTTCAACAGCATATAGCCAAAATTTGATATAGTCTGGGCATTGATAATTCCATACTGTATTGCCCAAACAGAATGAATTGGGGTGGAGAATTTTTGCATGACATACAGTAACACTGTATTAATACATCACTGATAATTTATTTAAATATAATTTATTGTTTCAATTATGTGACATACCACATTAAGATATACATTACAATTTACAGCTTACACTGCTGTATTCAAAGAACACAGTAAGTCATTGATTAGTCATATTTGTGATATCATTTATAGCAGCTCCTGGAGTCATGTGGCCATTGTTGTACCATAATAGCAATTATAAGGAGACACTTTATCTCAATTCAGTGATCATAATACAATGAGAAGATATAAGTCACTACTGAGGAAATGCATATATTGTATGAACCCAACTGTACATATGCATCTCTTGCCATTTTGGTCCGTGGCAATCAGGAACAAGATTTTAGCGCTATCTATCTATCTATCTATCTATCTATCTATCTATCTATCTATCTATCTACCTATCTACCTATCTATCTATCTATCTGACTGTCACCATCTTGATTAAATTAAAGAACCAGCTCATGCAACAAACCTGATGGAGCATATCTTTTTCCAGATCAAGAAAAATTCCAGCCTCTAAACCAGATTCCATTCATCTGGCTGTGCCCAATCTAGAATGATAAACATTGCACTGTGGCAATGGCTGCGTATTCCAAATTTATCATTATGGTCATGTCATCCACATATTTCTGGAGTTCTGATACCATCATTGGAGTGCAGTGTACAAAGGTTGGGCAGAAAGCTCAAAAACTTTGGTTCAGTTTATCGGCTTTCCCATAACTCTTTGGCCCTTTGTGGAAAGGAGAAATGATGTGCCTGAGAAGTGCTGAAATCCCAATTCTGCATGGCAGATAATGAAGATGAAAAACTGCACAGCTAAATGTTTCCTGGAGGAAACTCAGTTTCAGAAAAGAGGAGACTCGGGTGAGGAAAGGGTTCAGTTATGCATCCCATTCAAAGTCTGGCTTCAGATGTTCTCTTCAAGTAGAACTAATGGGCAACACCTGCTGTGACAAAAACAATTTCCGCCCCACAAGCCCAACAGAAGTGTTTATCTTTCGAATTAGAAAATGTTCCACTAAATATCTGAACAAGGCTCCAGGGACATGAACATATGCCCAGAATTGACGTTCCTGCGCATTAGAATGCTTATAAAAATGGGAACTGAGACGATGACGAAGGAGGAAGAAAAATATATGGTCAAACAGATCCTCCAGTAAAACCCATTAAATATCAATTACAACACTGTCCCACAAAAAACACTCATTTCCTGTCTTTCTTGCTTGTGGCTTTTTTTTTTTTTTTTTAATCCCAGGCTTACTGAGAAAGAAGTAATTGTAAACCTTTATTGTGCTACAATTCCTCAAAGCAAGATGAAGGCAGCTATTAAGTCTCTCTCACCCACAGCTCATTCCGGGAGATCTACTGACGCTACCGGAAAGAAAAGCATATCTGATCAGCATATCTCAAAGATGTAAGGCTGTTCTGAGATTACAACAGACAAAATCTTTTCCCTTGGAGTCCCAAGGAAACATAGATATTAAAAATGGACCTGAAAGTCCATATATTGAACTAAATAATACTCTGAACCCTTTGGCCCAGTGGTTAGAATGCAGTACTGCAAGCTAACTCACTGCTCACTCCAGGAATTCGATTCTGACCTGCTCAATAACAATAGCAATAGCACTTAAATTTATATACCGCTTCATAGTGCTTTTACAGCCCTCTCTAAGCGGTTTACAGTCAGACCCCAACAATCTGGGTCCTCATTTTACCCACCTCAGAAGGATGGAAGACTGAGTCAACCTTGAGCCAGCAAGATTTGAACCGCCGAACTGCAGCTAGCAGTCAGCTGAAGTAGCCTGCAGTACTGCACTCTAACCCAGAGGTGGGTTTCAGCAGGTTCTGACCTGTTCTGGAGAACCAGTAGCAGAAATTTTGAGTAGTTTGGAGAACTAGTAGTAAAAATTCTGACTGACCCGCCCCTTCTATTATCTGCCTCCCAAGTCCCAGCTGATTGGGAGGAAATGGGGATTTTGCAGTAACCTTCCCCTAGAGTGGGGTGGGGCTTCGATTTATTTAAAATCTACAATGCTTTCCTTCCACTGCATTGCAATGTGGTCTTTCTGCCAACCAGGTGGAGGAAGAGGAGAACAAAACAATCCAGATCCTCAGAAGTTGTGGCTCAGGGAAGAAAAGGTTCCATATTGGTTCACCTCCAAAATAGCAACATCATAGTCATGACAGCCTCACTCTTTTGAATTGCTGCAGCCATGAAAATAATAAACTGGGTCAAACTCAAAAACACCTTTAAACTAATATGTAGCTTGACATTTACAATATAAGCTGAACATATTTTAATAGTGAAAAGATAAGGATTGTAGGGTTTTTTTTTCCTTCCACCAGTTCTATTAGTAATTTGTGTCCTATACATAAAAACCATGTTTCAATTACAGTGCAAGTAATTCTTGACATACAACCATTCGTTTAATGACCGTTCAAAACTTACAACACTGAAAATGGTGATTCGTGACCATTGCACCATCCCCATGGTCACAGGATCAAAATTCTGACATTTTGGCAACTGGCATGTATTTATGATGGTTGCAATGGCCCAAGGTCATGTGATCACCTTTTGTGGCCTTCTGACAAGCAAAGTCAATCAGGATGCCGGATTCACTTAACAACCGTGTTACTATCTTAACAACTGCAGTGATTCACTTAACAACTGTGACAAGAAAGGTGGTAAAACGGGGAAAAACTCACGTCACAACTGACTTGCTTAGCCATGGAATTTTGGGGCTCAGCTGTGGTCACAAGTTGAGGACTACCTGTATATTCAAGAACAAGACCAATGTATGATTTCACTGGATCCATATCAAAGTTAACATAAAAAGTCAAATATTAATTTGCATTTAAAAGTGGAAACATTCTTAGCTATTGTACCGGAATGAAATACATTTGGTGGAATAGGATAAAGACTTACCTCCAAGTGCACCTCCCCATATTTTTATACAAGGCAGTTTTTTTTCAAAGCAGACCCTACTTGAAAATATTCTAATTACCGTAACTAAATTACTACAGTAAGGTTTTATTTGATGCTATATCTAGAAGATACACACACAGGGAAGCTTGCACAGGCAAACATTACCGGGTGTTTGCTTATGAACTTTCCACCTTCCACATGAATGTATGAATGGGCTTTCAGAAAATGTCAGCCAATCAATGCATTGTTCTGCCTTGGAAAATCCATGCTTCTGTCGACTCAAGATTTTGGCAGTACTCCAAGGTTCACAGACATTCTCCCTTTCCTCCCTTAAATACGCTCTCTAAGAATTCACCAATCACTTGACTTTTCTCCTCCAGTGATAGCCCAAAAGCTACTCAGAGCCAAGGTCTTTTAATGACTAAATCCCATTTTACCTGTTTAAGGCAAAATCAATATATTTATATTTTGAAGAAAAAAACTGAACATTTTTGCAATGTAAAGTAGCTGCAGAAAAAAAAAAGCATTTGTCTTCCATACCTAAGGAATTTAAGAAAAATTTACTTCTCTTCCTCCTGGCTATGCACGCATTTCACTGTGTAAGCAAAATCTTTTAAAAAGGTCGACGATGGGATTATGGAATGCAAAATGCTTATTTATTTTTTTAGGAAATTTATATGGCTGCCTACTTGGTCACAGCGACTCCAGGCGGCTTACAAGCAATAAAAACACAGAATAGAAAATTTAAAAAATTAAAAACAATAACCCCATCCCCCCTCCCATTCCCAGAGATAGCCATTTTGATGGGCTCCATCCCACTCTGGGTTCTCCAGGCCCGCTAGCAAAACCAAGTCTTCAGGGGCCTTGGCCTGCACTAATCTCCAACGTTGTGTGGCCGTTTACTAACCAACTCCTGGAACTGAACTTTTACTCTTCGGTGCACTGGTGTGACACTGTGTCATATTTTAATTATCTTGCTTTAGACTTGACATTGCATGTTTACTTTAAAAGTTGTCTATCATACAATTGAATATGAGGGAACCTGTGTTCTGCTACAGTTTTATTTTATTTACCATGTTACATCACACGAGATGAAGAAATACGGAACATTTGCCCGAGTGCTATCACTTTGTCTAGACATGCTGATTATCTGATGGAATCTAAAGCTGTTGCCAGAGAACAAGGCAATGCGGGGGGGGGGGGGGAGGGGGGGGGAATGAAGAAGTGAAGGAAGATAGGCCCTGTAGAAAAGAGGAAGGATAGAGGACCATTTCAAAAATCAGAGGGCCTGCTTTGAAATCAATAGTTTTATCACTTGCTTGAATCATGCAACTTATCCTTTACTTTTTCTAATACTGTACTTCTATTTCTGCAGTTATTACTTTTGACTGCATATCACCTCTTAATCTTAAATTCAGCTGATCTACAATGTATTGCTTGCCATTTTCTTTTCTTCGTTTCTTCTCTCACACTGCATAATATTTATATTCGTCTGTTAACTCTTCTCCTTATTTTTCTTTTCTTTTTGTTTCCAGACATTCAAGACTGGATATTTTCAGATATCTCTCTCTCTCTCTCTCTCTCTCTCTCTCTCTCTCTCTCTCTCTCTGTGTGTGTGTGTGTGTGTGTGTGTGTGTGTGTGTGTGTCTCCCTCCCTCCCTCTCTCTCCCTCTCCTTCCCTCTCTCTCCCCCCCTCTCCCTCTCCTCTAAAGTACTGGAAATGGGACAATAAACTAAAACTACCAAAATGCCATTGTTTTTTATCCTGGGGGTGGGGGGGGGGTGGACTTCCAGAAGTGGAGCTGTACTTGTTTTAGATGGGACTTGTATTGCCTCTTAAGAAGCACCTTTGTAGTCTGGAGTGGGGTCCTCCAGAAAACAGCACTGACTCATACATGACTCATACAGCAGTGAATATTCAGCTTGATTAGAGTCCCTACCTGGAGGAGACCAGCCTAATTCATGACTCATGTGCTAATAATTTCAAACTCAATACTTGCAATGCACTATTGGATGGGGGGGGAGGGGGAGGCTTGAAAACAGTCAGAAATTGTAGATGGCGCAAAATGTGACAGCCACACCAGAGCAAGGGGTGTTCAGTGGTCCTGCATTACTTCCATGTTAAACAACTGTGCTGGTTGCTCTTTTATGTCAGTTCAAGTATTTATGCCAGTTCAGACAGAGTATTACACCTTGTATGGCTTAAGCTCAAATTACTAATGTGAGCACCTACTTCTAATGATCTCTGTTGTGGAACAAAATGCTACTGAATTTGAATCGTGCCCCCACATTATTATGAATGCTATTATTGTAGTTTTCTGTTTTATACTCTCCATTATTTTAAAAATATTAGTTTGACCCAGCTAAATGGAAGTGTCTTGCTGATCTTGACAGTTTTTGAAAAGCTAGACAGGGTTGGACCAGAATAGAAGGCAACAAAAACTACTGCTATATTTTTCCTTTAAAAAAACTTATATGGATATGTGCACCATGAAACTTTCTTTAGCTCCAATGTTATTTTCATGCATACCTTATTGTAGTAAGGTATACTTGTATCCCCAAACAGTTAAGGAAATCAAAAGTATCAAAATCAATACTACTCACTCATATCTAACTTCATTGCTAACCTGCCTTTGTCACTCTCTTTATTTTGCTATGTCCCCATATCATTATCTTTATCTAGTCCTCAACAATAAATGAGACATTTAAGATACCCTCAGCTGATCCAATTTAAAGTATTATTTTCCCCACAAACTGAAGATGCTGATGACATTTTTAACATTTGACACTCTTCACTGACTCTGGCTTGGTAGAAGAGTCTGGAGTCCCACCAAGGGTGAGAAATAAGAGAACAACATGATGACCCAGCAGGTTTATACTGAAGTTCAAAGCATGGGAGAAAGGCTGCCACCTCTTCATTTGCCAAGACAAATCTGCAGCCCAACACATTTAATAGTACAATCACAATTTAGAACAAGTGCTAAGAAGAGATAAGATTTTCTACCTATCTCCCATTCCACGCTGACTGTGCAATTTAGGCCACTGCCCTAGGGCCTAGGCTGCTAAGTTTTTCCTCTCATATTTTTAGAGAACCTCTCCTTGCAATGGACCTACCATCACATTAATAAGGCAGGCTGAAACCAAATCAAAGTGATTCATCAGACAACCGGAGTTTTTTTTTCCTTGGAAAACTAACTAAATCCTTCCTACAGTAAGAAAGAAGACCTACAGCAAGCTCGTTGGAGCCCAGGAGATCACCACTCTTTCTTGCTGAGAATGTCTGCAAGGGAAGTTTTTTTTTTCCATTTTTCTATGGAAAACATCCCTTTCCCGGCCGATCACCTTGATCTAGCATGAACAGAGGTCTAACTCCAAGATTAAGCTTCCATATGAGGAAACACACGCTCTCTATAAAATGCAAGAAGAGCATCTTGGAAGAGGACCAAGGCGGCTGTGCAGATGAGCTATGGGGGAGTAGCAGCATTTATCAAAATAATTACTGTCTCAGGGGCCAGAGAAAAGACACGGGTCACGCTCCGTGGATGTGCCCACAGTTCGCTGGGCTGAATGAGCCTATCGTGCCTCCGAGAAATGTACTCTCTGGCCTTTCGGGGAATGCGGTCTAGAAAAAAAAAAAAAGAGCTTTCCTCGGAACACGGCAACACGCGCTCCCCGATCGCCGTTTCGGGAGAAGCAGGCGACCTCCAATCGCCCCCTCGCCTGCAACACCTCCCCCCCCCCCCCACGCCTGGCGCGCAGCCAGCACAGCCCGCTCCGTCCTTGGGCTCACGGCCTCCGACAGCTGCCCGGGGAAGCGCAGAGGCACGAAAGAATGTGGTGCCACGGGGCGGCTCAGCGCTGGGCAGCGGCACGTCTCCGCCTCCCGATTGGCTCAGCCCAAGGGGTGTGTCGCCCTGAAGGGCGGGGTCGGAGCTGCAAAAAAGGGGAAGGGGAGCCTATCGCGCGCGCCCACGTGCTTTAAAAGCTATTGTGCGTCTTGCCTTTGACGAGGGTACCCAGCCGGTTCCTGCTTCCCCCCCTTCCTGCTTGGCAGCCGCACGTGCGGTACGTGCTCTGCCAAGCCGCTCGCCTTCCATTTGAGCCGGTGGGGGGGAGGGGGTGGCTCAGAGTTGCAGACGATCCCACCCACCCCCCTCCACCCTTAGCACAGGAGGAGCCGTTGCCCGGCACCCGTTTGGGTAAATTAAAAGAGAGGAAGGGACTGTTAGGGCGGTTGCTTGAGCCTGCGAGTGAAAGGGGGAAGATTTGATTATTGGCTGAGAGGGCGAGGCAGAAGGGGAGGTGCAATTACTGTATTGCTGAAACCTTAATGGGAATCTTAAGTCAAAGTGGCAAAATGAAAAGTGGATCGCTCTTTTTTTTTTCCCCCTCTTATTGCCTTCCTTCAGAATCTGTCATCAGTTCGGTACCATGAAATAAAGTAGCAATATAGAGAGAATATGACCTGAGTGGTGGTATTCTAAGGAAAACATATTGCGAGCTTTAGGCATTTGTTCTACACATTAATTACAGTATTCCAACCTCCACCCTCAAATTAGTACTAAAAATCACTTCCAACAATGTTATCTGTTCACATTGAAAAATAAGGAGCAGAAGTGTGCTTTGATGAGTAGCATTTGTTATCTGCATGTCTGTTGGTTCAGAGATGTATCAAATTATTTTTGGGATGTAATTTTATATGAAAGAAGGGATTTTTATCCACATTTTAAACTGGGACTATCAAATGAAGAGTTACTGTATTGTCCTATAAAGTATGTAATTATGTATTACTAAGGCATGAATGAACATTCTTTCTCCTTCACACTGTCAAAAATATTAATATGTTCAATGTCAAAAGGGAACCCCCCCCCCTTCATTTGAACCTATTTTAAGATGGGGCTTGCCATACTGAACTGATTGGCTGTCTGTTTTAGTATATGATGATTGATTGATAAAAATAAGCACCATCTGTGGGATAAGAACATTATTAGCTGTGCAGTTCAGTGAAGAACAAGCATCTCAGAGAGTGAGTTTATGTTATATGTAACAATGAGAATGTTTGAAAAATACACTAATATAGCCAATGGACATGTTTATTGATTTCTGTTGCAAGGATCACAATGGAGATACTGGAAATTGTGTTGAAAAGCTTGAAGAGATTCATATTAGGAATAATATCGTAAGTTCAAGAGGTTGTTACTTTCAAGAATAGACGTTGTAAAATCTTCCAGCACTAATGCGCTTACAGTTTATTTGGCACATACTATTTCAAGAACTCCTAGCTATAAAGAATTTTAGTTTATCTGAGCCTGCCAACTTAGAATTCAGACAAAGATGCCCTATTACAGAAGTGTGGAAGAGACATAACTCAACAAATTGATCAGGTCTAAGGCCTTTTTCCCACCCTCTTCAAACTATAGCATCAATCTCTTCCAATGTTTTGATAAACTGCTACCTGTGTTTCTAATCCAGGAGGAGGCTGCAGATCAGCTATAAAACTATTGCCTAATTCTGGAGTGTTGGAGGACTATCTAGTAAAGCAGGCTGCTTTTCTGCATGGACCCCACTCCTTCATGAAACATCTTCAAAAAAAAAAAAAAGAAAGAAAGAAAGAAAGTCCAGTTGCCTCCAGAAAAAGCACCTTTGGGACAACCATGACCTGGATGACTGAAAATCTCTACAGACATTTTAGCTAATTTGGGATGAACACCCTTTGAATGGTGTGGGAGTAGGAATGGATTTCCAGAGGGGGAAAAAAATTTCAGACCACAGGAACCAGGAGCACTACTCAGGTGACCCTGAGGACACAGATAAACCTCCAAGTGCTTCAAGGACCCACTAAAAGGATGCAAATTACCAGCTGTCTACAAGGAATATAAATCCTTCCATTCCCCGCCATCCAGTCAGAGCTGAAGAAGCTTCTTGGATGAGAAGCAAAACATCTTTAAAAGAAAAAACAAGAACATCCAGTTACCTCCAGAAAAAGCACCTTTGGGACCCCCACTCCTTCATACCAATAGGTCTAACTTACTGTGAAAACTATCCACTAATCAGCATTGCTTTGTTGGGTAGGTGGTTTCCCATTAGCCAGTGAGAGAGTTAAGGGCTTTGCATACCCTAAATCATTTCATAGCCATTCAGCAGCCAACCAAAATAGAACCATCAAGTCAGCAGTGAAAATAGAAAATTGAATGCCAGTTTAGTTTTCTTCCAACAAAAGCATTGTAGAGAGGACTTTACCTAAGCCATAGGGAAAGGCTTTCTACTTAAGTGTCCCGATGGAAAATTGCAGACGATGCAGACAGAAGATCAGAAGATGCAAAGAGAAATCACAAGTGAGGAATGTATAAAAAGCTGGTGGCTCTGTTTGCCTTGATTTCATCTCATTACTCTGAAATAAAGATACATGCAGTTCATCTCAAACCAGAACCACTCTAAAGATTTTCCTGTGATCCCAAACACTAAAAACATAATCAAGCAATTTTGTGTCAATCATCTGCCTATTTTTTTTTAAATATCAGATACGACACCTATTTCTTTTAATAACCATTGCAGAAGTGAAACTGGCAGGGCCTTGTTTTAAGTTGAATTATGAAATCTAGCCATTGGAAAATAATGGCTCAAGTGAATGAATAGGCCCAAAGAAATCAGAAATAAGGTACTTTCCAGGAATTTGTGATCAGTATCAAAAATCCTCCCTTTTTCCATCTTTTTTATCCATAGAAAACCTAGATATTTCTCCTCAACGTATTAGAGGCACCATCAATTTTCAATTGCCACACTGCTGTAGTTAAAAGGGCCACAGAACCACTGAAGTATTACAAATCCTCCAGACACATAGCAGTAGTTTCCCTTCACGGTCAATCCATTTCTGACAAATACTGAATGATTAATCAATCAACTAATCAATCAATAAAAAGTAGCAGATAGAGAGGCAGATTCCATCACTGCACTTTCCTAGATCACTTGGCACAATCAGACATTTTCAACTATGTCCTTATCTTTCATTCTTTCCCACAATAATGGCTGGGGACAATTTAAATTTACCCTTATGATCTCTTTAGAAATGGATGCCCACAGAGGTAGAGCACATGTGCTTAAAACGTCTTTAAAGTGGGATGGGTGCACCTAAAAATGGAACAAAAGAAATTACCTAGCAGATGCCACCATGCCACTCCCACAATTACATTCTGCACAACATTTCCTGTCACTACTGATAAAATACCTGGGGCAAAAGAAGTTTCATCTTTTCCCAGAAATAAGATGCTGAGCTTGAATGTTGGATAACTGTGCCTGCACATGTATTACTGCCTTCTCAGTGATGATGCCCTTTAGCAATGACATTTGGGCTCTGGTTCATCTGGAAAAAAACAACAGTGTACTCTTTTATAGAGTGCAAAATTTCTAGTAACAATATAAGAATCCTGTAACTGATTGATTCATTATTACAATTTAATAATTCAATAATATAAAATGAGGAAATAATTCCATACAATAGTTGTGTAAATTCCAACTGCTGTAGGCACAATTCAACCTAAGATAAATATTGTTATTTCACTGGAAGAAGTTACATATACCATATTAAATATTCCCTGTAACATTTATCAAACTCAAAGGCTTTAACCTTATTTCTTTCATTTGATATAAGAAATAGGCAGCATGCCTTCGCTGTCACAGTACCTGCCTTCTGGAACACACACACACACACACACACCCCGGGAGAGTCATTTGGCCCTGTTTTAAACAAATCTTATAAGTTGACTTTTTCCCCAAGTTTGGCTGAGCTCCCTCTTGTTAACGCTTCTATTGACTAGCTGGAGAAAAATGGATTGTCTCAGTTCTGCTATTTCTCTATATTGGGACCAACAAAACTTTAGTACAAAGTTTAGAACTGGGAGATGGAAACATTTAAAACTATGCCACATGGAAGTACCCTTAATCTTTAAAATACCTATTTATTATTTTAAAAATAATAATACTCTCATGGCTACCACTAAGATCCAATAGAGAATGGTCCATTTATATATTTTCATAGAATAAAGGTTTAGAAATATTGCCATTTTTTTAAAAAAATCCTGCAGTTTATCCTAATTAACAATTACTTTAAAATTTCACTAGGTCAGGGTTCTGGATTAACAGTTAAAAGTTTAAAATTTGAATTCATACAATGATTGAAGATCCTTGTAATCAATTATCTACTTCTGTTTCCATTTCTTCTCTATGTCACTGTCCACTGTCTTTAAATGAATACACATCCACACTTGCATTTCATGTTTAAATGAATTTTTTTAAATGTAATTTTTCCTACTAAATGCATGAAGACAATTCTAAGTTATTTTCTCAATTTGATTACAAAGTAAAGACTTTTTCTAAACGTTCCCGAGTCTACAATACTTCCAGTATTTGGAATCTTTTATTTTAATAATAAAATAAAATTTAATAATTTTATTAAATAAAATATTTATTTAATAATAAATAATAATCTTAATACATTTAATAATTTTATTAATCTAGTGCTGATCCCAAAAAGAATTATAGCTTATCTATCAGTCTTGAAACAAGTATGGTTTAAGAATGCCAAGACAAGTCAAACCAATTCAAGTGATCCTTTGGTTTTTATAAAATTCAAGACAAAATTCATCCAAAGATACTTAGACAATGAATGTTCAGAGGTATGCAATTGTATTAAAGGCTGCTTTGTTCTCGCAAGTTCTCCTGGCATAATAATGAGGGTAGTTAAATGTCAGCTGTCAGTATTTTTCTATCAGATTTCTATCCCTAATTGCCCTGGAGGTACTAACTGAACTGAGTCAGTTGGTAGTCATAATGCCCAGCTGACCTCTTGAAAATGAACTAAACAGTCTCAATGATAAAAGTAGGTAATTCCTCCTGATTTCCTAACTCTAAATAAGAGTCAGGAGTTAATGTTTGTTTCTGTTAGCATCCTGGGCTTAGAGATATTGTGTACATACTGAGTTATGCTAGATGTTATTTTATTTAAGCATCATCATTGCCTAGAGCTGTTGCTAGGGCTTAGGTGAATGGGCTTGAGCTCTACTGCTACTTTTCAAGGCCCTGCACGTGCCTGCGCTCTCATTTCCCTTTTGCCACTCTGATGCAACATTCCACACCAATTTCTCATTTGATGATGGTTGTCTAGACTTCCACAGTAGTAGCTGCTGCTTCAATAGAAATTCCATGACTATCAACTATTCTTGCCTGCACAAAGGAACAAGGACCTTTGGGGACAGGCCTCACATGGACTTCCCTAGGTATCATCTGACTTGTCAAATGTCACAAAGTCATATAAAACTTCACACAAGCCAACAGTCCTACATTATGCTCTTCAAAAACAGTTAGAGATGAAGAAAAAAGACTCCTATTGATGTCAATTGAATCTTTTCTTCTTAACCTACCGGTAAATATCAGGTGCACATAATGTGGAGCCATCACAGCTGGGAAGGAAGAGCTTAACTATTTCTACCCTCCCGTGGCCCCTCATGTTGTGACTTCCTAAACATCCCTAACTTGCCCTAAATTTGGCAATCAAATTTAAGGAAAGATTTTTATTGGCACCAATGGGAACACACTTCCTAAGTGCAACGGGCATGTAGATTTCCCAGGCGATTCCTTCTGGGAAAGAAAAAACAACTCTTCCCTCAATTGTTTCCTTGTTCCCCATGCCAATCACATTTAGAAAAAAGTGTGTTTGTGAGTGTGTGTATACGTGTATACAAAAAAAACCCAACCCAAAACAGATTTGGCCTACAACTGCTTTATCACCAAGGTTTTTTTCTTCCTTTATTAACTGTATAATTGAAAAGGAAACTTTAAACAAATTATGAAAAATAAAGCAGATTATCTGGCTATTGGCTAAGTATCAGCTCCAGCAGTAGCAACCGAAAAATATATATCAAAACACACCACACAATTTACGCTTGCCACAATTGGCACCCGGCATAATTCAGCAGCCCTTCATTGCTGCCAGAAAGCTCTGGCCAGAATCCGAAATACTTAATATATGTTCTAGTAGCTACTAATCGTTGCTGCTTTAACCTTTCTTGGTCTTTCCCATCCATTTGTTATTTGAAAAAATTATGCCAACAGGAAATGAGCTGTGCCCATTTTAAGTCACTGCAAAGTGGTGTTGCCCCAATTATATATGCACAATATATGATAGGCAAAGTGATTTACTGATTCCTTCACTTTGCTGCTCTCCCGTCAGTTCACTGTTAGCCAGCAAGGATAATATCCACCAATCATGGCTCTGCAGCAGGAACAGGATGTGTCTAAAAACAGGATTCTGGAAAGGAACTTCTAGGCTGCTTTGTCTGCCTCTCCTCCTTGACCTCATCCTGTCATAACAGATTGAATTAAATGTGAGGGGAAAAGAAAGATAAGTATTGTGAAATGATGCTGAATTGAAGGCAGCAGTTCTTGGTGGGGAGGGGAGCATTTTATTTAGGATTTTTCTCTGCTTCCGTTCTTTTCTTCTATGTAGTCACTATGATGGAAGATTATTTTCTGTTGTGTTCTGATAGGGAGGGAGATTAATCCATTTCATCATTAATATATGTGCACTATTTTACCATTATACTAATCAGGCCTCAGCAACATTCCTTGTCATTATGCTCTCTTTGTAAGGGACATATCTTTCCAACATTCAAAGACTCCAGAGGAAGAGTCCCGTCTTAGGCATGAAAGTATACTGCAATATTAATGCAATATCAAAGGTTTTCAATTCAATTGTATAGAATGTGAAGAATGTGTGTTTTTGTTTTATTTTTTAATGTACAGTGTACACTGAAGATGGCATTTAATTTCGTTGTATGAGGTGCAATGCCAATAAAGTAAATGTTAAGCCTGGGGGTATTATTTGGAACGCTGACATTAAACTAAACTAAAGCCAGCTGGGTGGTTTTGATCCAGTCATTCTTTCAGTCCAACCCATAGGACTGTTAATGTGGGGAAAAAGAAGGAAGGAATATTATGTATATTTTCTACCTTGAGTTATTTAAAACGTAATAAAGGGAAGATAAAAATCTAATAAATAAATTGGCAACAAACTATGAATGTTTGTGATCCTGATAACAAATAGTGAAATCAACAATTCATGACAATTGTAAAATCAGTTCAAAAATGCAAGATCTGAAGATTTCTTCCACATTGAGAGAACTGTCAGTGATCCTACTATCATGATTGATATTAGACAACGTAAACAAGCTCTTCTGTACTTCCAAGAAAAACTTGAGAAATTCAGAAAAAACACTTGACTATAACCTGCCAAAACCAACAAATGGTATAATTAATCAAAATGATGACAAATTATAAACTATATAATTACCTGAAGATACTATGGAGGAATGTATAGATTTCATATATCCAACATTTGATAAACCTACAGAACTGCTCTCACAGAACTCTCCTGATTCCTGTCAAGGAAATAATGGAAGAATCAATTCCACATTATATTAGACACTTCCTGGAATGATGAAAGTATATTGTTCCTTCATTGCTGTCAGTGAAGAAGCTAACTACTCATTTTCCAACAAATCCTTGATTCAATAGAACATTCTAGATTGCTACCACATAAACTGGAATTGAAGTTAGGTTCTCCCATCATTTTAATGAGAATCTTGGATCTTCCAAGGCTTTGCAATGGAATATCGATAATCATAGAAGAATTCCACAAAAATCTCATTTAGCAAAGATAAACATCAGTGCATTCAAAAATTATATATTCCAAGAATATTGCTCAATTTATCAGAAGGTGAAGATATTCCTCTTCAGTGGACACAACTCTCAATACAGTCATGTTTTGCTCTTAATATACCTAAAGTACAAAAACAAACCATGGAAATTGTGCTGATTTATCTGAAGAAACCAGAATTCCAGTATGGTCAGCTATACATTGCTTTAAGCTGAGGAAAAAGAAGTAAAAACATTAGAGTATTCTTAAAGAATGGCAGATCAACCACAAATGTTATCAAAAGTGTCCTTTGTTAAACAAAAAGCATTTATATTTGTTTTGCTATGCATCTTTATTTTTAACAAAATGATGTTTTCTTCTTCAATTTTCAAATCAAAACAATAGCAATTTTATGTGGTTATTCTGTTTAGGTAAGTAACTATCTCTGAAAGATGACCCAATGGAATTGAAGTTAGAAGCTTCCATCGTTTTAATAAGGAACTTGGATCTTCCAAGGCTTTGCAATGGAACATGAATGATCATGGAAGAACTCCAAAAGAAAATACACAAATTCCAGTTTATATAGTGGCAATCCAGAGTGTTCAATTGAATTAAGGTTGTCTAATATTCCAATAATATTATCTAGTTCAGATTTTAAACATTAGATGTAATAATTACTTTTATGATAAAAAAAGTATTTTTTACTTTTAACTATTGCCCAAGTTTATTACTTCAGAATGTATTGAACAGTGGATACTGTATATGCAGAACTCATTATCTATAACTTCTAAAGTATCAGAAGGCTCAGTATTGTCACCTTCAATTTATTTATTTGATTTATATCCTATTTTTTTTACAATATAAGGTGACAAACGTCTGCAATAATTTGCAAATCCATACAACCGTGAAGGCAGTGTTTGAGGCAAGGAATAGGTATAGTATGCAGTGTCACACTAAAAATTCTTCAAAGGAAGGAACTACTTAAGAAACTATTAGTTAGGTGCCATTGAGTCCAGATGAATTCCTGATGACTATATGGACAGATGCTCACAATCCCAACCTGCCTTCTAGACATTTAAATGATAGCTTTTGATCCTGTCCATCTGCCTTCCCTTCAACTTTCCACAATTTTGACAAGCACAGTCATTTTATTAGTCTACCATCTGTCTGCAATATATATCCAAGGTATGAGTTTCTGCTTGCTAATCATTAGCTCAAGAGAGCAATCAGTTTTTATTTTATCCAGCATCTATTGACTGTAGGAGGGGTTTTTTTTTTGCAATTGATGGTACCCTTAGTAATCATCTCCAGTTCCATAATTCAGACTTTCTTCTTCCTTGTCTCACTGTTTCTTGGCCTACTTTCCACAGATACATATTAGCAATTGAAAAATCATTGCCGTACTTATTCTGAACCCCTCTGTCATAGAAATTCCCTTTATTCTATGATCTTGCCAAAATTTGGCATTATCTTAAGAATCTATTATACGTTTCTCTGTTTCTTTAGATCTACATGTAAATGTCTTCCCATAGCAAGCCTTTGTGATGCCTGAATCTGATCTGTTAAATCACAACATGCTTTTTTTACACAGCAATGAATAATAAACTGGTTGAAACCATCTTCATCTATGTAGCCAAATTCAAAGGCTCTTATGACAGCCTGTCCTCGGCAGAGAGAGCAGTAATTTTCCTCAAATTAGGGCAGCAGTTAGTGAAATCATGCCTGTTTATCATTATCTACCTCATATTAGTTGTAATCGCATCACATTTTTGTTTATATCTACAAGTAATACAAACCATGCATAGCCCAACTTTGACTCAAAACATTAAAAGAGATGCATAATTTTGGCAAATTACTTGGAATTATGGTTTAACAGCATCTGGTTCAGATATTCTGGAGTAAATTGCTGGAACCAATGCTATGTTTCTATTTTTTTTTTTACTTGAACCAAAAATGTATTAAAAAACATGTGTCCTCATCCAGTTTCCATGTAAGAACTACATGAAACCCATAAGTTTACAAGGCCCTTGAGAGAATTGGGTGGAAGTGAGACGGCCTGCTCAACCAGCTTCTTCCATCCAAACTGTGCAAGGCTCTTCAAACAAGCAGGTGTTCATAGCAAAGTACAAATAAAAAGTATGTTATTGTAATAAATTTGTAAGTATACAAAAAACCTAACATTATTATGAATCAAGCCAAATGCTACTCATTGTTTAGCTATTTGTACATATCTACTGACTATCCATCTGCTTACATGCTTCCTGATTGTAAAAAACAAACTTATATTCAGCTACTTCATTCAGTAACATCTATATTAACTCATAGAAGTACTTCCAGTGAATTATGCAATATCACTACATTGGGCCACAAGCAAAGAATAAATAGTCTTAGAAGACTCCACAAGTATTAATCCACATGCTACAAAAGCATAGTGCATCTATCAGCTAGTACGAATAGAAAAATATACTTTCATTCTCCATCAGGTTTTCCTGAGTGAGTAGCAATTCCCTCTAGTCTTTTTTTCCCCACATTTTTAGATTTTGAACGTAGGAAAATTTCATCAACTAATTCTTCTACAATATATTTGATTGAAGTAAAGAAAAAAGAAACATGTTTATCTTTTCTAAAACCATGTCCATAGATGTTGACTGGAATGGAAAATCTTTTGTTGGGTGAGAGTTATACTTAGCATTTTTAAAGCAGTGCTGTGAGCTAAAGCAGGCAAAGCCATTTGTGTGACAGTTTCTGTTCTATGAGGATGATAAAATACTTACAGATGACAAAAAAGAAAATTAAGAAATTCAATTGATTGAGCTGGAAGATATACTTTGCAGCAAGTTTTTGTATTTTATATTGATTTGATCAAAAATTGATATTTGTATTAAAAACTCCCGTTGTACAATCATGGCAGGAGCTGCCTCTCTTCCCTCTAGATTTATTTTTGTAGTGGCATCTATGTTTCTTACATACATAGAGAAGACTCCTGCGAGTCCCTTGGACTGCAAAGCGATCAAACCGGTCAGTCCTAGAGGAGATCAACCCTGACTGCTCTTTAGAAGGCCAGATCCTGAAGATGAAACTCAAATACTTTGGCCACCTAATGAGAAGGAAGGAATCACTGGAGAAGAGCCTAATGCTGGGAACGATTGAGGGCAAAAGAAAAGGACAACAGAGAATGAGGTGGCTGAATGGAGTCACTGAAGCAGTCAGTGTGAGCTTAAATGGACTCCAGAGGATGATAGAGGACAGGAAGGCCTGGAGGAACGTTGTCCATGGGGTCGCAATGGGTCAAGTACAACTTTGCGACTAACAACAACAACTATGTTTCTTTAATTCCAGGTTCTTTTACAATTGGAAGATGCAGAAATGGGATGTAAAAGGAAAATTCTGAACAAAACAGTAAGACTCCTAAAGGAAGACAATAATTCCTACCTAAGTGACTCAGTGATCAATGTTTTCCCTGATGGGTTGAAAAAGACAGCAGCAAAGCCAGAGGAGAAAGTTGATCATCTTGCCTTTTGATGACAGGAGCCCTTACAAATCATGAGAATAGCATTTGGGAGTGACTCAGGACAGATGCAACAGAGTTATTGATAATATTTTTGCAGGCATTGTTTTATACCAATTCAAAAAAGGATGAATAATAATTTGCCACAATAGTGAGGAAAAGTCCTATATCTCAATATGGGTATGACTGGAATTAAACTTTCTTTTTTGTCATTTTTGGGGGAAGGGGAGCGGGGGGGGGAGGAGAGCAGGGAAATGACTTTGCTTTTAAACTGTGGTAAGACTGTTTTTGGCCTTACAGTACTGTGTTATTGTTTCTTTCATGCCTCAAAATGTCCGAGAAACACAAAATTTATTTTTGAAAATCATGCTGTGGGCACTTACCTCACAGTTGAGGTAATCTAGAGTCAGGAAAAGAAAGTGTTTAGGATTCAGATGACCACTTTATAGGTGTTCTCAGAACAGGAGAGAAAAAACTTTATAAACTTATAAACCAAAGCACCATTGCAAAACTGTTAAGATTTATAAAACAATGCTAAGTAAGAATCTTCTCTAGATAACTAGGAAAAAGATGAGTTAAGTCAAGTCAATTAACTAGAATGCAATTGCTTCTAGTTTCCATATAAACTATTGGCATGCCACAACTTATTTAATAACGTTTTGTCTAGAGATTTTGAGTCTCAGAGTTTCAAATCAATTATCATTACTTGGTGCAGAAAAGCATTTAGGCAGGCAAGATTTACAAGTTTTAAGGTAAAATATTGAAGCAGAAACAAAGTGGAGTTAAGAAGCGCTAGTACCACACCTAGACTACAAAAAAGAGAAAACATCTAAATGGCAATAAAGACTTAAGGTTTCCTGAATCTCTTTACAACCATCTACTAGTTGTCTGGGTTTAGCAATTGCAATCTAGTCATCCTATGGACTGGAGAAAGAGCAGGAAAGTATAGAAAGCCATCTCTATTCAAAAAAGAATGCTGTTGGAAATATTTTGACCATTATACCTGTTTTAGTGGTTTTACTCAAAGCCCACAACTGACATTGCTCTCAGGGCAATATGTAGGAGGCATGCCATCTGCTGAAAAGTGCACAACTCATCACAGGAGAGATGGGTAACACCCTGGACAGTAGTGTGAGAAAAGGAAATGCTTCCTGTTTGGGTAACATCCAGAGTTTTTTTTTTCCAGTAGTTCTCAGTTGTCCAGTCAGGCAACAGTCACCTTTTCCTTCCTTTTCCAAGAGCTGTTGAGAAGTTGGTGCTGAGTAATTGGAGAATTAATAGCAGGAAACAACTGGGGAATTTTTAAATTCTGTTTTATTTCTGAATGAAATGTAAAATGTAAGAGAAACCCAATCTAATCAGAGCAGGAAGGACAGAGCTGAGGGGAAAAAACTTACTGGTGTACATTGGGCATACACATATTCTGATCTTTTCACAAAGACTATTTCTTTCTGCCTGAATCCTTTCTAATATATGTATCAGAAATTGAAGGATACAATTTAAGTGCCATTTACTAAACACATAATCATCATCAAGAGCAGGGATGGTATTCACTTACCTTTGCTACCGGTTTGTAGCAACTGTGAGCATGCGCAAGCGTCAAATGTGAGCATGCGCGGAACATCAAAAACAGGACGTGATTACATCTGGGCAGGTGGGCAGAGCCTCCCACCACCACCGCCACTACCAATTCGCCCAAACCGGATAGAACCGGCTGAATACCACCACTGATCAAGAGGATATCATAGGTAATGGGCCTCATGGAGAAAACATCAGCCACATGAAGTAACCAGAACAGGTTTCTGGAACATAAAGCTCCAGAGGACCCTCCCTCAAACTTGCCACTGGTAATAAAATCCTAACAATGAATAAGGAGGACTGAAAATGTTACAGGCCAAGGAGGAACTCAGAAGGATAAGATCTTGCTGATGGAGGCCTTCTACTACGAAAAGCAACTGTACATACACATAGTTATTTGTATTCACCTGAAAGTCACTTTTAATAACCACAACCAAACAGATCACACAGAACCAACAAAACCACTTCCAGGAATGCAGTTGCCCAAAAAATAAGGAGCCATTTGTATAGAGTCAGGACAGGACATGACATAACTAAGGCAAAGCTCTTTAAGTGGGGAATGGCCAAGACCTCGCAATGCGACTGTGCTGCACCAAACAAACTATGTAACACATATAATTCAAGAATGTCCCCTCAGGAAATTTTAATGATCTCACCACAGCCACACCAGAATCAGTTACATGGTTAGCTTTCTTAAATATCGAAACATAATGTGTATTCCATTGAAAGGCTATGGCTCCATATTATGGTGACCGCTGTAGATGCCTACACCATGGGTGTCAAACTCAATTGCGCCACATGATGTATCATGACGTATCGTGATCAGGGTTTTGCCTTTGCGGAGCTGGGATGGGCGTGGCCTGCACGTGACGCATCCAGCCCATTGGCTGCCAGTTTGGCAGGCCCGCCCTACACTAAATAAATAAAACCTGAAAAGTCTCAAGCCATTTTAAGAAGAGACTTAGTGTCAGAAATTCAAATCAACTTGCAGATATGATATATATACAGAGATCAGAATACATTAAAGATAAAAGCAATACTTTCGCTTGAAGGCCAGCAGTGCTGCACTTTTGAAATCTAGCATGAAAAAAAAAATCTTCAGGTTTTTTTTTTCCTATGCTCCAGTAAGAATATATTCTGGAAGCAGAGGCTTTTCCACTCAATTTGGCTACTAAACTGAGTCCAGCTGTTTCTCCTCATTTATGCCACAAGGCTCAAGCAGAACAGATTTTTAACCTTTCATTTTTGCTGTTGCTGAAGTCAACAATGATTATCTCCTTTCAGAAAGTGTGATACATAATTTGTACCCAAGAGATTCCTGTTGTGTGAGAGGACTTGCTTTTACAGGACAGTGGCTAAGACACTGAGCTCGTCAATCAGAAAGGTTGGCAGTTCGAATCCCTAGTATAGGTCTCCTGGGTGAGCAGGGGGTTGGACTAGATGACCTCTAAGGTCCCTTCCAACTCTGTTACCATTATCTGAAGACACAGAAGCCCATTATATCCTCCAAGACAGGGGTGGGTTCTACTTACCTTTACTACCGGTTTGCAATGGGATTTAATTTTAATTTAATTTAATTTATCGCATTTCTATGCTGCCCAACTCCCAAGGGACTCTGGGCGCTTCACGCTCGCTTCTGCGCATGCGCAGATGGTCTATAGTGACATCCAGGTGGGCAGGCAGAGCCTGCCCCGGTTTTACTACTGGTTTGCAAGAACCGGACCAAACCGGGGGCAACCCACCACTGCTCTAAGATCTATCTAACCTGGCTTCATGAGAAAACAAAAGACTGTTTTTGGAAATTCAAGAAATTAAGTTATTAGGGCACCAACTGATGGTGAGCATTTTGCATAACCTACCAATGTTTTTAAATCAATAATAATAATAATAATAATAATAATAATAATAATAATAATAATAATAATAATAATAATAATAATAATTTTATTTCTATACCGCCCTTCTCCCGAAGGACTCAGGGCGGTGTACAGCCAATTTAAAAACACAAGACACAACAATAATTAAAAATTAAAATAATTAAATAGATTTTTTTTTTTTTTTTTTTTTTTAATTTGATTTATATGCCGCCCTTCTCCGAAGACTCAGGGCGGCTTACAATGTGCTCAGCAATAGCCTTCATCCTTTTGTATATTTATACAAAGTCAGCTTATTGCCCCCACAAACTGGGTCCTCATTTCACCTACCTTAGAAAGGATGGAAGGCTGAGTCAACCTTGAGCCTTGGCGAGATTCGAACCCTGCAGTAATTGCAGGCAGCTGGTCTTAAGCAGCTTAATAACAGGGTGCCTTAAACCCTTGTACTACCAAGGCTCTTGGCCGATTTAAAACCCCAAAAATTTAAAATACCCCAATTTAAAATTATTAAGTTGATAGCCCGGCCTGGCGGAACAACAGGGTCTTCAATGCGCAACGAAACACCCGGAGGTCGGAGACCTTGCGTATTTCCGGGGGCAGTTCATTCCACAGGGCTGGGGCTCCCACAGAGAAGGCCCTCCCCCTGGGTGTCGCCAGCCGACATAACTTGGTTGATGGCACCCTGAGGAGACCCTCTCTGTGGGAGCAGACTGGTCGGTGGGAGGCTATTGGTGGCAGAAGACGGTCTCGAAGGTACCCGGGTCCTATGCCATGGAGCGCTTTAAAGGTGGTAACCAACACCTTGAATCGCACCCGGAAGACCACTGGGAGCCAGTGCAGCTCGCGCAGGAGGGGTGTCACGCGGGCACAACGAGTTGCGCCCATAACCACCCGCGCGGCCGCATTCTGGACCAGTTGGAGCCTCCGAGTGCTCTTCAAGGGGAGCCCCATGTAGAGAGCATTACAATAGTCCAGCCGGGAGGTGACAAGGGCATGAGTGACCGTGCGCAAGGCGTCCCGGTCCAGAAAGGGCTGCAACTGGCGGATCAGGCGAACCTGATAAAAGGCCCCCCTGGCCACAGCCGTCATATGCTCTTCTAAAGACAGCCGTGCGTCCAGGAGGACACCCAGATTGCGAGCCCTCTCTGTGGGGGGCAAAGATTCACCCCCAATAGTCAGCGATGGCACCTGCTGACTATATCGGGACGCCGGCAGCCACAGCCACTCGGTCTTGGACGGGTTGAGTCTGAGCCTGTTCCTCCCCATCCAGACCCGCACGGCCTCCAGGCAGCGAGACATCACATCAAGGGCATCGTTGGGGTGGTCTGGGGTGGAAATGTACAGCTGAGTATCATCAGCGTACAGATGACACTTCACCCCAAAACCACGGATGATCTCACCCAGTGGCTTCACATAAATGTTGAACAGAAGGGGCGAGAGGACCGACCCTTGTGGCACTCCCCATGCGCGATGCCTCGAGGTCGACCTCTGCCCCCCCTGCCAACACGAACTGCGAGCGGTCGGAGAGGAAGGAGGAGAACCACCGCAAAACGGTGCCCCCTATTCCTAACCCTCTTAACCGCCGCAGCATGATACCATGGTCGATGGTATCAAAAGCCGCTGAGAGATCTAATAGGACTAGGACAGAGGAGCAACCCCTGTCCCGAGCTCTCCAGAGATCATCCACCAACGCGACCAATGCCGTTTCTGTGCTGTGCCCCTGCCTGAAGCCCGACTGGCACGGGTCTAGATAGATAGCTTCATCCAGGTGCCCGGGCAGTTGTTGTGCCACCACACTCTCAACAACCTTCGCCACAAAACGAAGGTTGGAGACCGGACGGTAGTTAGCTAATTCAGCCGGGTCCAGGGAAGGCTTCTTGAGGAGGGGCCTCACCACCGCCTCTTTCAAGGCGGCGGGAAAGGCACCCTCACTCAGAGAAGCAGTTATAATCCCCTGGAGCCAGCCTCGTGTAACCTCCCGGGAGGCCAGTACCAACCAGGAGGGACACGGGTCCAATAAACATGTGGCGGCACTAATCCTACCCAGAACCCTGTCCACATCCTCGGGAGCCACAGGATCAAACTCCTCCCAGATAATATTCTCAAGGCCTGCCCCTGTCTCCTCCCCTGGACTCATCCAATCGGAGTCCAAGCCATCCCGAATCCGAGCGACTTTATCATGCAGGAATTGCACAAAATCCTCAGCGCGGCCTTGCAAGGGATCTTCCCGCACTCCCCCCCGAAGAAGGGAGTGGGTCACCCTAAACAGGGCGGCTGGGCGGTTCTCTGCAGATGCGATAAGAGCGGAGAAATGGTTAGATTTTGCCGCTTTTATCGCCACTAGGTAGGTCTTGATATAAGACCTCACCTGTGTCCGGTCGGAATCGGATTGACTAGTCCTCCAAATGCTCTCTAGGCGTCTTTTCCGACGCTTCATCTCTCTCAGCTCCTCAGAGAACCAAGGAGCCAATTGAGATCGGCATCGGGTCAGAGGCCGCAAAGGCACGATGCGGTCCAAAGCTCCGGCGGCCGCACTCTCCCAGGCGGCCACCAGCTCTTCAGTCGAGTCGTGTGCCAGAGTCTCAGGAAACGGCCCAAGCTCCATCAGGAACCTTTCGGGGTCCATCAGGCGCCTGGGACGGAACCATTTGGTCGGTTCCGTCTCCCTGCGGCGGAATCATATTATAACAGATTCTGAACTAATCAAGGGGAGATTCAAAATGAAAGAAACCTGATAGAATTTCAGGAGATTGCTAAATTAGATAACCTTACAATAGAAGAAAAGAGCAATTCTGAACTTTATGCAATATAGTTGGACTTAGAATACTTATGACATTCAATGTACTATTTCAAGAACAGGTTATAGAATCACAGATTAAATGCCCTAAATGTCTCCCAAATTAATTACGGACATGCTCACCTATGACATTGTCTCAAGATATGAGTGTAGCTAGTCCTCAATTTATGACCAAAATTGGGACCGAAGCTACTATCGCTAAGCAAGCCAGTCATTAAGCGAGTTACGCCCAATTTTTGCTATGTTCATTAAGTTAATCACCACAGCCATTAAGTGAATTTGGCTTCCCCCATTAATTTTCTTGGTCAGAAGTCAAATGGAAAAGATACAAATGATGGTCACATAATCCCAAATGCTGCAACAGCCATAAATATATTTTGGTTGCTAAGTGTCCTGCTTTTGATTACATGACTATGGGGATACTGCAATAGTCATAAGTGTGAGGACTAGCTGTAAATCACTTTTTTTCAATGCTGCCATAACTTTGAACAATTGCTAAACAACTTGATTTTAAGTTCACCTGTAATCCTTTTTTGATTTGTTTTTAATGCTAGGAATTTGTAGACAGTCTATTTTTTCTGTTTATTCTTGCTTTTCCATACATCCTAAATTCTACTTATAAACCAGTGGTGGTATTCAGCCGGTTCTATCCAGTTCGGGCAAACCTGTAGCGGTGGCTGTGGGAGGGTCCGTCCACCCACCCGGATGTCATCACGTCCCATTTTTGATGTTCTGCGCATGTGCAGAAGGTCCTCTGCATGCACGGAGGTTGCGCGTACGAGTGAAATGAACGTGCAAGCTCACATTTGCGAACTGGTAGCGAAGGTTATGGCCCGTATGCGGCCTGTGCAGCTAGTAGCTGATTCAGACAGCGAGGAGGCTGGTGTGGTGCTGCACCAGCAGCCTGTGCAGCTGGCACTCAAGTCGGACAATGAGGAGGCTGGAAAGATGTGGTACCAGAGGCGGGGATTCAGCCAGGGCTTTCAGAACCTCCAGAAGCTCCCTTAAGTGAAGAGGACAAAGAGGAGAAGCCGCTTCTTGATGCACGGGTGCGCAGAGCTGCCAAAAGGTAGGAGTGGCTCCTCAGGAGGAGATCTCCTCGAGAGTAAGGCTTGGGGCTAATTGGCCACTCCCTTAGCCTATTTAAGGAGGAACGCTGACTGAAGCAATTTGCAGGGAACAACTTAGTTCACATACCTTCGTGTCTTGTCTTGCTTATCTTATCAGCTTCCTGCAAATTGCTTCTGGACATTCTGCCAACCATAGTAAGCTTTCAGTTATTATTCTTTGAATTCATGGCGGCTGTTAATGCAATTAATTAACAGCCATTGTTGTAAAAGACTGGTTTATTCAGTAAACTAAGGTTTTGAATGGACTTTGTGTGTGCTGCGTTCTTTGGGGTCCATAGCTGGGACAGAACAATACCACCCGATATTAGCAAATCCTTGTTCAATGTCTTCTACACCCTAGTTACGATAGGGAAAAAATATAGACAACTTATTCATGAACCTGATCTTAATGCTTCTGGGCAATTTTTCCTAAAAATTTTTACAAACCCTATAAACACCTGCTCAGCTTGATTTTCTCTGCTTATATACTGTAAATAATACACTTCAGATTCTTGTTTCACTTTCCATTCCATCTTCTGAGCTAAAGTTGCCTGTCATTAGTCATTCTTCCTTTGCATGTACATTGATGTCCATAATACAGCCCACACTCACAATGTGAGTTATTGTAACAAGTGTCTGGTGGAAAAATACTCCCATGCATGCTTATCTTCCAGCCTCACGGCTAGGGGAGTATTTTTAATAGAAATGAAGGAATCATGTTCTCTCTGAAAGCTGACTTCTCCCTTGTTTGATCCCTTGTTTATGTACATTCCACAGGGACACATGCAATCAATCAAATAAATAGTCCCAATTGATGCTAAAAACGTAAGTGGGGCTCTAGCAGTTTATTCTTTTTTGCTCACTCTCTCTCTCTCATTCTATGTGAGAGGAGTGAAGGCAAAAGGACATACTAGCAGCTCTGGGAGTTAGAAACCTGTTTGACTCCTGGCTTTTTCATTCCCCATTTTATCAACTAAAAAGGCAGTCAATTGGCTCAAGGGTATCCTTGTCTGCTCTTCGTATTTTAAGGCTAGGAATTGATCAAAGGTCAAATTCAAAGATATACTGAAATGTCAATAATTAAAATATTTATTCCTTGATGCTTTTGCCTGTAAAGGGCCACAAGACATAGACATGCGCACAAATGACAGAATTGTTATTCTGCTGAGATGTGACAAAATGTACTAAGAAAGCTTCATTTAAGCATCATTAGTCAGAAAAAGGGCAAGACTATGGTGATCATCCAATTCTGTTCTGGGATACAGGTTGCTGTGGTTTCACACACAATCTTATCCTCTTTCAGGAATCTTTACATGTTGCTTGCTGTAGTATCATCCCAGATCTATGTACATGATACCTGAGGTTTTCTTCCAAATTTTTGCTTACTAATGTTGCATATTCTGTAAATTTCTCCAGTACTTCATCATCACTAAGTTGCAAAATTTGTATTTTATATATTCACCTATCAATGTGTTTTCCCTGATGTTATTATTTATACTGATCCATCCTTTTCTGATTATTTAATGATGCAGAGCACATCATGAGAAAGGCGGGGTTAGATGAATCACAAGTTGGAATTAAGAGAAATATCAACAACCTCAGATATGCAGATGATATCATTCTAATGGCAGAAAGTGAAGAGGAATAAAGAGCCTCTTGATGCAGGTGAAGGTGATGAGTGCAAAAGTTGGCTTGAAACTCAACATTAAGAAAACTAAGGTCATGGCATCCGGCTCTCTCAATTCCTGGCAAATAGAGGGGAAGAAATGGAGGTAGTGACAGATTTTATTTTCCTGGGCTCCAAGATCACCGCAGATGGGGACTGCAGCCAAGAAATTAAAAGACGCTTGCTCCTGGAGAGGAAAGCTACGGCAAATCTAGACAGCATACTAAAAAGCAGAGACATCACCCTGCCAACAAAAGCACGTATAGTCAAGGCTATGGTTTTCCCAGTTGCAATGTATGGCTGTGAAAGTTGGACCATAAGGAAGGCTGAGCGCCAAAGAACTGAGGCCTTTGAACTATGGTGCTGGAGAAGACTCCTGCAAGTCCCTTGGGCTGCAAGGCAATCAAACTGGTCAGTCCTAGAGGAGATCAACCCTGACTGCTCTTTAGAAGGTCAGATCCTGAAGATGAAACTCAAATACTTTGGCCACCTAATGAGAAGGAAGGAATCACTGGAGAAGAGCCTAATGCTGGGAACAATTGAGGGCAAAAGAAGGGGATGACAGAAAATGAGGTGGCTGGATGGAGTTACTGAAGCAGTCAGTGTGAACTTAAATGGACTCTGGGGGATGGTAGAGGCAGGAAGGCCTGGAGGAACGTTGTTCATGGGGTCACAATGGGTCGGACACGACTTCCCGACCAACAACAACAATCCCTTCTCTGTGATATAATTTACCGACAGCAGACCTTATTCCAAACCTGAATTAAGAAGGAATCTTTAATCATTAAACTGATCATCTCTCCATTCCCTGCCACATAACAGAATCTTACAAGCTGAAGCTTCAAGCTTCACCCAGCTAAAGATGCCCATTTAGCCCATTCATCAAATGAACATTAGATTTACAGTATGTTCACCCATTTCAATGAATCTCTTTTTTTCTTTAATAAAGTTAGAGGCTATGGCAGAATCAAAACATATACTATCTAGTGACCCACATCCTCCCATCCATTACTTTTATCTCCTTTCTGGTCTTTGTTATACTGGGCAAACGTGTGTCATCACCTTTGGAATGCAGAGTAACGTGTAACACAACTTCCTCCTAAAAAAAAACCTAATGACCCAAACCATTACAATGAAGCATTTCCTTTCTTTTTTTCTCACCTTACAAGCAGATTCTTGACTGAGAATGGCTTCTTTTTCTTGAGCTGACACAAACTACAATCCTACAAGCAATTTATTATGAAATCAATATCTGCTTTCCCTTTCAATTCTACTGCATGTATCACAGGATGGTATCTTCTGACTATGAATTTTAAATGGAAGCACTTTTTTCCTCAGATTTGTTTTGCCTTTCAAAGGGATTTCAATTCCTACCTACTTCCTTATACTTGTGTAGTTTTCTGATGCAATTTGAAGGCTTTGGATCTTTTCTTATGTACTGTAGGTCTGAGACGGTTTTCCAAATGAAGCTTCAGCTAAAACCCTTAAATGGGCTCACTCACTGCAAGAAAAATCATCCCAGCTACTTTGTCATTTGTAACAGCCTCCACTTTTTCTTTTGTTGTGGTAGTGTAGGCCTCTCCTTTTATAGCACAAATGTGATTCCTTGAGACTTCAGAATCAATTTAATCTTGATAGGCTGAATGAAACGTTGGTTCTTCCAGTCAACTTCAAACTCACTGTATAGTCCAATTCAGAAATCTGTACATTAGAGAATCTAGATATGACATAGGTAAAAACAACCACCATTGAGATGACTGATAACCTGCTCATCACCTCTGAGTTATATAAGAATATGGTTTTGATCTCTGAATTGGAGCAGGCACCTATAACTTATAATGGTGTTCTTGAACTAATTCCTGACACTAGCAGCAAGCAATTTATACTTTTATAGCCAAACCATTTGCAGAATTTGACGTCAGAATAATAAAACAAGCATTACAGTGTACAATGTAGCAGATTGTACTATAAAATCAGTTTCATATTTTGCCCTGTAAAAACCATGCAAGCAGCATCTTCCAGATGCGTTGACTTCAACGCCCAGAATTCTGAGAAATGACCACATTGGCTGGGGAATTCTGGAAACTGAAACCCACATACTCGAAAAGAATCTGGGTTGGGGAAGATTGCCTAACTTTTTATAATATCAAACTGATCCAATACAAATACTTTAGGAGCAATATTCTGAATCTGTACGGCAGATATTACAACCATTAAACCTTTTTAAATTTAGGGTCAGGGACCGGCAATATAATGGTTATTAACATATAGGAATTTGACCTTTTAAATGATGCTTTGGTCTTTAAATAAATCAATAAATGGTTATCTGTAATGCTGCAGTACAAAACCTTTGGCTCTGATGTTTACAATATCTCTGTCTCCCAATCCACTCACTCGATAAATGCAGAGATTTGTTTAAAATAAATAAAGATGGCAATTGTTGCATCTCTATTTGGAAAAGGGTTCACTCATCAATCCACCTCCCACACACAAAAAGAAACCCACACAAAGATAAACTGAGGTTGGTAAAGACAACTCAGTGAAACTAAAGGGTGTGGTAGGGATCAAGATAATCTGTTTGCCTTTTGAGAATCAAGAATTGTTTTGACTTTCCAGATCCCCAGTGATGATCTGAATAAACCCCTATAAAGAATTGTATTTGATGAGCCACAAGTTTAAATGACTAACTACACCTAATTTACTGTGAAAGCATTAGTCAGTAAGCAGTGATGAGTTGCTACCTAGTTTTTCTGGAAAATAATCATTGGCATGTTAAATATGCAAATTAATGTTAACTGGGGCTTTTTCCTTCCGTGGTACTTCCACCTACATGTAAATATATCTACTTTCTTCTTTGCTCATCATTCATTGTTGAACTTTTGGAGGGAATAATTTACTTCATGTTCAGAATAGCAGTTGGTTCTCAACATCCAGGAAGAATCTATTTTCTAAAAGTTGTGAACCTAAGTAAGATCCTTTCCTTGCTTGCCATTTAAACTGGCACCAGAACACACTGGTAACACTTGATCTCATGGCACTAATTTTATTTATTTATTTATTTATTTATTTATTTATTTATTTATTTATTTATTTATTTATTTATTTATTTATTGGTTCGATTTATATGCCGCCCTTTTCCGGAGACTCAGGGTAGCTTACAATGCGTTAAGCAATAGCCTTCATACTTTTGTATATACCTGCTTAGTAGGGCTTTCAGGCCCCCCTAAGCAGTGTTCTTTTTTATACAAAGTCAGCTTATTGCCCCCACAATCCAGGTCCTCATTTTACCTACCTCGGAAGGATGGAAGGCTGAGGCAACCTTGAGCCTGGTGAGATTTGAACTCGCAGTAATTGCAGGCAGCTGGCAGCTAAGTGCTACTTAACAGAACTTTAGTCCGCTGCACCACCAAGGCTCTTTAAAAGTTATCTTGTCCCCCAACCCAAAAATGTAGATTGCTGAGCTTGTCAATCCAAAAGGTCGGCAGTTTGGCGGTTCGAATCCCTAGTATAGGTCTTCTGCGTGAGCAGGGGGGTTGGACTAGATGACCTCTAAGGTCCTTCCAACTCTGTTACTGTTACTGAACAGACTAGCCTTGATCAAACTTTGGTAAGAACCCCAGGAGATGCCTGTAATTTCAGAAGATGAACAGGCAACATCTGCCCTTACCTATTCACTGGCTATTCAATACTCTTAAAATATTTTCTCTCAACAATTAAAATAATTCATTTTACTACTCTCAGGGCAACTACCAGAAGCAAGACAGCATATCATACTTCTGGCCAGAAATTATTTCAATAGACAAGAGCTAAGTTATGCAAAAGATCCTCACTGAAGGTTATTTCAGTCATTTTTATCATTAAAAATGCACATACATAATGGTATATGATCTGTTCTCTGACTTGAAGGCAAAAGTGGTGAGGTTTTTTTGGCACCTGAACAGAAGTTTAGGAATAAAGAGGTTGCTTTTACGGACACAGATAATCTTTGCTTTGTTTTTGGTCTGTAGAAGTTGTCCTTAAAATAGCTCTGGTACAATCTGTACATTCCCTCCCATCCTTACTTCTTTCTTTTCAGGCTTACAAAAACACCAAGCATTCACTTCTCAGATAAAAAGCCATTGATTACATGGGTAAATAACCCGTTTTTAAAATATCTCAGTGCAACTTCCTACTGTTCTATGTATATGTGAAAAATATTAGGCAGGGTTTCACCCCTATAAATCTTACAAACATTTCATATTTTATTAAATGACTAGGCTGTAATATAAATTCAGAAAATAAGTCCTGACTGAGATAATTTTTCAAATACTCATACACCAAACTGGAGAGGGGAGAAAATATTCCAAATCACTTTAAATATCATTCCTTCTGCTATTTTTCTCCATAGCATTAGCTTTATTTCCTTTACTTTATAGGCGTGTAAAAATAGTTACTGGTATTTATTATAAATAATTACTAAACACAGTTTCAAAATGGAAAGAAAAGGATATGAAAGTAGTGGAGCACCTGAAATAATTCTTGTAGCTACAGATATTGGGGAGTGAGGGAGGGAGACTACTCAATCCTATCTATACTACTCCCAGAGAATTACAGTATTTATCATTCAAAGGAAAGGTATTGGACTTTGTCTTATCTCACAGATAAGGCTGACCTTTTCTGATCAGCCTCTCAGTGTTCATAAAAAGTGATTCAATATTAAGAACAACCAACAAAACAAAAATTCTTCCTGGATCAGTGGATAAAGATCCACTTGATACTGAATCTAGCACCAGGATATGGACACAATAGTGCCATTTTATGTGAGCCCTCCAGTAGCTGAATGTAAAGGATAGGATGTCTAATCCTACAAGTAATGTGTACTGATTCTGATTCAAAGCCATTCTGGTAACCTTATCTCCTATGAATTTCCCTAACGCTCTTGGAAAGTCAGCTAACATGCTATCTGTTATTACAGCCCCTGATAAAGATTTCTGTAGTTTTATCATGTGTTATTTGAAGAAGTAAAATATTTGACAGTATGACTCAAGCTTTCACAACATGCATATACAATTATAATTACAACTTGGCTTTCTTTTAAACCTGGAAATAATTTCAGAACAAAATATACTAAGGGCTTTCCCATCTTTGAGTAAAAATACTATCTCCCATCTTGAGTCAACAGAAAATAACACCAGCATAAAATTTGCTGTATGCAGTGACAATTCTTATCCTGCCTCTATTGCATGTGATCTAAATCAATACCACTAAATGGCATTGTCCTTTCTGATCACAGCTGTGCCGCGCGATCGTCAAAGCGTCTTTTTTTTTTACTTTTTTACTTTTTTTAACTTTTTTAAAGCATTTTTTACAACCTGTTCAGCGAATAGGTTGTAAAAAATACTTTGAAAAGTAAAAAAAAAAAAAGGCTCTGAAGATAGCGCGCCACAGCTGATCAGGCCCCCCATGCTTATCCCATGCCTCCTTTTGGTATGCACTGCATGTGCATGCACCTCACATTTAGTGTGTGGTATGCACTGCGCACACGCAGTGCATGTTTGGCACGCAGCGGGTATGCGCAACCAGAGAACTGGTAGTAAACCAGTTCAGATTTCACCACTGAGTACAACCTATTTATAAAAGACTTGGGTGATGGATTAAAATATGATTATCAAATCTTCGTGTGACACAATGATAAGGGGAAAGCAAAAAACTCAGAGGATAGTTTCAGGAAGCCCTTTATAAGCTGCAACACTCTGAAAAACCCAGCAAGATGAATGTCAATAGAAATAAATGCAAAGTTCTACATTTTAGTAGAAAAGATCAAAGGTATGACTATTGAATGGGGGAAGCAGTAATATATACATTGGGGTAACTTAATAGATCATGAACTGAACATGAAGCAACATGTGATGCAACTGAAAAAAACTGTAGTGCTGGACTGCATTGGCAGCTATGTAATATTGAAAACAAGATAACTGTAATTGATTTGATTTGATTTGATTTATTAGATTTCTATACCGCCCTTCTCCCGAAGGACTCAGGGCGGTGTACAGCCATATTAAAACACTTATTAAAACAATATTAAAATATTGAAACAATATTATTAAATAAAACACTTATTAAAACAATATTAAAATATTGAAAATAAGATAAATCATCATTTTTCTTTATTCTGCAATTGTCAGACTGCACTTAGAATTTCATGTCCCATACTGGACACCATGTTTTAGGAATACTAATAATAAATTAAAGTATGTCTGGAACAGGGCAACTAAGATGATAAGGGACTTGGAAGGAAAAATGTATGAAGAACATTTAAAGGCATTGGGAATGACAGCTAGCTTCATTATCTCAAGGACTCTCGTATACAGGGGACAATTCTTCAAAGTTGTTCCAGAAGATGGCAAGAAATTAAAAAGAAACAGATGTTAGAAACAAATGGGAAAGTTGTGGTCATAATTAACATAGAAACTCACCTAATTTTGCTAGTAGCGCCCAGGCATTAGAATTCATGTCCTGACTGACTGGATTTACATCTGCCTCAGACTAATCTTCTGCCTTCCCCTTTTAGTACAAATCATCAAAAACTTTGCAATGCAATATGGCCTCAAGAGCTTGACACCCACCAACAACTACAAGAGCCATCCCTTTGGTCAACATTCCTGTGATTTTGACACAGGAACCCATTTTACTCATTCATAAATGCCTAGGAGACATGAATAAAGTGTTAACTACCATTGAAGTACAAAAGTGAAAGGTTATGTAATTGCACCCAGAATGCTCTGCATTTTCCTTACACAAGCATTTGCCATGAACACAGATGGGTTCCTGGTTTCAAGTAACAACGAGAGACGTTCATGGAAACAACTAGGGAACTAAGGAAACAAATCCTGGGAAAAGAAGAGTGCTAAGACACATTATTGGCACAATCAGAGAAGGTCAGCATCCTTCTGATCCTTGTACTGATATGCCTCTTAGCCACATGATAATGACTACAAGGACAGTAAAAGCTTGTACATGAATAGCAATGCCAATCAGGCATTATGTGGCAGGTGCCATGTACCAACTGTACAATCTCTTCTGCCTCCTAAGCCAAAATGGCCACAGAATGCAGTGCTAGTGCCTGGTAGGACGGACAGTGTCTGTAGCAACCTAAAATGGGCAGTGGGAACTCGGCAAATCCTCACCCAGATCAGGAGCTGAGAGGAATAAGTAAGGAAGAGCTATAAGGCAGTTCCAGTCAAGAGCCAAGATGAGATCAAGATACTATTGCATAAGCCAAAGAGAAGATCAAGGTCATCAGGGCAGATTTGCGCCATGGGGGAGTCAAGCAAGGACAAGGCATAAGACTGGATATCATCACCTTTCACTGAGTTGACATTTCAGGACAAGGGATTTGCATATGTCACAAGAGATGTAAATTAAAGATTGAATAAAATTCTGTAATGATATTTGCATTACAAGCTAATTCAAGCTGGGACAAAAAAAAAACACTACAGATTTTAAAAGAGAGATGAATCATACCTGCTAAATGATAATTAAATTCTAGGAGTGTTAAATTGATAAGCAACATCACCATCTCTCAGATTTCCTCTGCCCATTTATTGCACTCTTTTCTGGCAAAACTAAATCTTGTTTTAATCAGCAAGTACTTTTAAGAATAAAATAATAATGTTCTTTATTTGGGCTTTCTTTTGGGAAAAAAACCCCAATTATTCAAAGAGTCAGAAGATGGAAACTTATTAATCTTTTAACAGCTTTACTAACTGCAGTATGTTTCAGATGTTATTATAGATGTTTAACTCAATATCTCAACAACTGTACACAAGATTTCCTTAGTTATTCTGAGTTTGCCCCCTTCCCATAAGATATATAGTAAATGGGCATTATATTTTTGAAATAATAAATCCATAATGGACTCCCTATAAATGTTTACTTAGCCACATGGCTGTCCTCATTTACCTAATCGAAGATGCAATTTATTTTAGAAGGCTTTTCTGAGATACAGCTTTTTTCTTAAGGGTTTTCCAAGATGCTTTTTAATCATATTGTGAATTAAATTGCTTCACCTATTTTATTCCCATAGAATGCCGCTTTACTGTTTATAAGCCACTTAAATACAAAAGTAGAGTACAAATATCAGATTCTTTAGAATTTCCTATTAATAATAAAATACAAACATGGACTATGTCAAGATTTCAGAAGAGATAAATAAAAAATATGACAAGAGAATTCAACATTTTCAAAAGTGTTAATGAACTATTCCTGAATAATATTGAAGATTTAATTGTTGTGACTGTAATAGTAGCAGCAGTACAGTAGTATAGTATAGTAGTAGTAACATTCATCATAAACAAAGAGAAAGAAAGGGGGGAAAGTCTGGTCTATAGTTCCACTAAGCCATGGAAAATCATGAGACTCAAGACATTACTCCTATCTCATCCCAGCCAATGAGTAGGAGAGCCTTCAGTCATCCTTAACTTTACCACTGTAAAAATAATTTCCCCCTTGAAGTTGATGTTATCTCACCATAGCTTTAAAACATGTAAAGTTTGAAATGCTCTGTCAGCATTCTCTTGAAAGTAAAACCAGACAATCTGTTGTACATAGGATCAAAGGTATCTTTTGAATGTTTCAAGTGATGAAGGCATAGTCTTACATCTCATCACTAGTCGTTTATCCTCCAGTCTCTACCCTCTCCATTACTCCTTTGTACCCTGTGTTCCTTTTATATACTAGCTTCCTCTGCCCCATTTTTGACACCAATTTCTCTCTATAGAGAAGTTTTGCCATAGAGGAAAAAGAGCAGATTCAGGTTCAATACAGAGATAGTTAGTTAGTTAGTTAGTTAGTTAGTTAGTTAGTTAGTTATATTTATATACCGCCCTTCTCCCGAGGGGCTCAGGGCGGTGAACAGCCATGGTAAAAACAATATACAACAAAAATTAAAAGCTTATTAAAATAATTCAATCATTCGGCCAAATTTAAAACATCCACCTAAAATCATAATAAAACCCCTATCAAAACCCAATTTAAAAAACCTTTATCCTTTATCTTATTTAGATAGCAGTGAGAACTCTTATTGATAATCTTTGGCTGGATCAAAGATAGAGCTACCATGAGTCTCTTGGTACTATTCAATTTCTCAACAGCTTTCAGTGCCATCAATCATGATTATCTTCTGAGCTGTCACCAATAGTTAGGAATAGGAACAGAGTAGTCCTCCTTCCTCAAGGGACAGCTCCAACTGGTGATGGTACAGGCTGGTCTTAGGCTTTTAAGTGGGTTCAACACTTACCCCACTCCTATTCAAGAACTACTTGAAATTGCTGGATGAGATCATCCATTTGTCTGGAGTCAGGTTTCATCAGTAAGATGACGATATCTAATTGTACACCTCTCTCTGAATAGGGGCAAACAGGTTGAAACACAATTCTGACAAGGCAGAGTACTTGTGGATTCCAAAACCCACCAATTCCAGCAAGATTCTATGATTAACTCTGAATTTGGTTACACACCTCTGGGCAGAGTTGTTTCTCAATTTGGGGCTGCTACTTGAACAGCAGGTGAGAACGATGGTGAAGAAATTGCATAGCTCTATCCTAGGCACCTATTGCAAATTTTCTTGAAAAGGCAGGCATTACCATCATTCATGACCTAGTCACTTACAGAGTGCAATTCAAGCTGTTGGTTCTCACATTTGAAGCCCTTCATGGTTCGTTCATCAATTACTTTAATTCATCCATAACTGATGTATGAAATAGGCTGTGTCATCATTAGCTACAGGTATACTGGTACAAAAGCTTTTTCTTCCCTAGTCTAATACCACCAAAGGCCAGGATGAAAGTATATAAAATCTATGACATTTTGCCTTCCTCAACTTTAGAGAGATCAGATGACAAGTTCTTAGGGTGAACAGAAATGTTTTATAATGTATGAGTTTTCTGCAGGCACATCTCTTCCTCTCTAGGCCAGCATTCACTATATTATTTCTCTCTTAACCATTGCACTATTAGTACCGGTACTTGATTTTTAGAATTTCTTCCAGATCCATTATGTCTTCAACCCCTTTTTTTACTCCTTCTCGCCAGAATTCCAGAAAAGTAGAGAAAGGAGCAGGCCTCCACCAATTAATATAGGAAAAGATGAGATGAATCAGTCCTTATCTCCCACTTTCTTCTTATCACAGATAACGAAATATTCAGGTCTTTGTTCTGAAGTCAAACTCTTCCCATTCCTTTTCCAACTGGTGTAGTGCTGTGATTGGTGGATGGTTTCCCCGCTTCCTGGTGATGTGCTAAAAGGGAGCTTCAGCAAAATCAGAGAAATCCAATCACCATAACTATCGTAAGTGGCATACCCACAGGAGACAAAAACATTTTGCAATTTACTCTGAATAGACCCAAAATAGAAAATATAGAGGTTGGCAGAAAGGACAGCTAATTTTATGCTAGTTTTGTTTTGTGATGACTCACAGGTGGGGAACAACGGGGAAAGACCCAGAAGAGAGAGACAACTGAATTCTAAAAAAATGTGAGGCTAAACACAGTCTCTCACAAGCACTCATTTAGAATGGATAAATATTACAAGATTTAAGCAAAGTCTCGCCATATGCCGTTACATCTTAGTTTTGGAAAAGAAATTTAAATCTCTCCTTCAAAATCTCCAAAAACAAAAGAGATATTTAATAACGAGAACATTCAAAGATTTCTTGCCAAGCAGTAAATTGAAAATATCAATAATTATTATTAGAAATTTAAAGGGAAGGATACAGCTACTAGGATAAGAGAAGAAGGGAAAAAGAAAATTATTTGGCAAACTTAAGAAATCCCCATAATTAGTTTACAAATTAAAACAATACATTAATAATTATGCTTCAAATGTTCTGAAAATTCTGTTATTTATCATTCCACTTCTCTTACCAGCTCTAAGTTTAGTTCTTATCCTCTTAACCAAGAACTATTCTATATACAGTATCATGTTCCTAATACCTATCTATGTTCCACCTTCAGGAGTTTAAACACAAGACTTGAAATCTGATGCAACATTTCTATGACTCCAATTATTATAATTTTTTAAAATGTTGAGAGTGTTTCTGGTGCTTGCTTTTAATATACCTTAGTAATTATAATCATTTTTAAAACACAGGCCAGATCATTATTGTTTCAGTTAACGATCTAATGCATACTTTTCACATACCTAGTACACAATAGAGCTATGCAATTGGCTTGGATCTGAAAAATGCTTTAAAGCACACAGCAGCGCAAATATAATACTCGTGTGCATCTCTTTAAAACAGCTGCCAAGTACAGCTATGTGATTTCAACAGAAGAATTGCGAAGAGGTGCTGTGTTTTTGCTCCTACCACTCCAAAGCATTTTTCTGGTACAGATAAGTCCTCAAATTACAATCATTCATTTAGCAACTGTTCAAAATTACAATGGTGCTAAAAAAAGTAACTTAGGACTGATCCTTGTACTTACGACTGTCACAGCATCTCCATGGTCACATGATCAAATCTGGCAATCAGCATGTAGTCACGACGGTGGCGGTGACCCAAGGTCATGTGATCACTCTTTGCAAGCTTCCCAGCCGGCTTCCAACCAGAAAACCAATGGGAGAAGCAGGAGTCACTTAACAACTGTGTGATTTACTTAACAACTGCAGTGATTCACTTAACAACCATGGCAAAAAAATGGTCATAAAATGGAATTCGATCACTTAACAACCACCTTGTTTAGCAACAAAAATTCTGTCTGAAATGTGGTTTCAAGTTGAGGACTATCTGTATTGCATCTGAAGCACCATGCAGTCCCAAGTGGGTAAGTCCCCTTAAAGGTTAATACCAGAAACATGTTCAAAATATTTTTATGACCTGAGTGATGTATAGGTGTTCCTGATGAATATTACTTGCATTCTCACTTCCTATAAAGGGAGACAAGAAATTCAGCATGTAAAAATGTATCTTGTTTCTCCCTATAAAGTTCTCATTTACCTTTAAAGCTTCTTGGATGACAAGCAAAACGTCTTCAAAGAAAAAGCCAGAAAGTCCAGTTGCCTCTTGAAAAAGCATCTTCGGGACAACCATGACATGGATGTCTGAGAATCTCCATAGACATTTACCTTTAGAGTTACTAATTTATATGTGACACTACCCAGTAGCTTTGTTCTACACTGAACTAAGTCCTTCCTAATGAGGTTTGTAAGGTTCAGGGTTTCACATGTTATCTAAGAACCTGCCATTACAGTTTGTATAGCATAGTTTACAATTTGGTACTTTGTAAGACATGGCCTAATTCTTAAGAAACACTTAAGTCTTGTATTCTCCTAATTCTATTCTCAAATATGTCAGTCATTAGAAGTGTTTCATATGTATTAAAACACACACACACACACACACACACACACACACACACACACACAAAGAATGCTTTAGCTTTGCCATCTAAACTATGTGATTCCTACTGCTGAAATAACTACACTAAAGAATAAACGCACTCTGGGGAACACTAGTTTGCTAGAACATCATGCACTGCATTAGGGTGTTTTCAGCATTGATTTCAGAGGTTCAGCAGGTTCTGACCAGTTCTAGAGAACCGGTAGCAGAAATTTTGAGTAGTTCAGAGAACTACTAGTTCGGGCCTCTGACTGGCCCTGCCCCCATCTATTTTCTGTCTCCCGAGTCCCAGCTGATCGGGAGGGAATGGGGATTTTGCAGTAACCTTCCCCTGGAGTGGGGAGGGGGGAATGGAGATTTTATAGTATCCTTCCCCTGCCACGCCCACCAAGCCATGCCAGGCCCAAGCCACGCCCACAGAACCCATAGTAAAAAAAATTGAATCCCACCATTGATTAATTTAGTATGAGATATGTACGGTCTCTGGGACTAAAGGCATTTTTAGGTCTAACACATCACTAAAAGAAAAGCAAAAGCAGTTAATGAGAACCTAACTAGATGTAGTTTGCAGTTTTTGAATGGATATAACAATAAGTCCCACATGTCCGTTTTGCTCCATTTGACTACTCCTTCCACAGTTTCTAGAATAGAAAACACATCCTGCCCTGGGTTATGAAATCTGATGTAAGAGATTTGTAATAATTTGGGTGCTTCAGGAACTGGAAGGAGGTCCAGATCTGCCCTCTCCCCTAAAAGCACAAAAAGCCATAACCTCTTGAAACACACTATTTCTAATTGTATGAATATTTCATGTTACAATGGTTCCCCACGTTATGCAGTGACCACAATACACTGCACGGGAAGAATTTACATATCATTGCATCATCTTTTTCTGTGGCATCCTAGCCTCCCTTGTGCTCTGTGTCATTATTTACTTGGGGATTTTTTTTTTTTGATGCATAGATATTTAAACATATACTATCTTACCTGCAATTTGTAGCCCACCTGGTCTTTGGAAGCCTTTGCCATGTGCTGCTTCTTCCCATTTGAATCAGCCCTGGATCAGTCACAACCTCAAATCAACATTTAACAATGGAAGATGGAAAGGAACAAACTGAATTTTCAGAGTAAAAAAAAAAAGCCTTCAAAAACATGGAAAACAGAAGATGAGACTGGGATTCAGAGTTTATCCAGCTGCACTAGCTCTAACAAAAAGGTGGGATTTAAATATAAAAAATAAGTAAGACCTTCGGAAGACCGAGATTGGGAGTAATAGAAAAGTAGTAGAGGCAGGATAGGGATTGACATGAGGGAGCAACGCATTTCATCCTGGTATAGTTTGCTGCCAGCTCATCAATGAGAGGAAAGCGCTTCAAAAGAGAAAGCTCAATGTTGCCATTATTTTCTCTGCAGCCCATAAGGGAAACAGTCTTGAATCATAATCAGCTATACTGGCATTAAGAAATTTTCTTCCTTATTCCATCATCCAGGGTTAGACTCAAGGTTTGCAAAACCTGTTATGTTTTGCCACTCTCCATCTTGAACAGGAGGTGGTTAATTCCTATTTCTGCCATGGTGCCCCAACTGGGTGATGTTTTACAGTACTTAAAAGGAATGTAACAAATTCAGCCAGGAAAACCAATCACTTAGCTATTACAACTGGTGTACTCACCATTTAAAAGTGAACCTGAAGAAATGCAGTAGGGTAAGGATAGAAATTGATTATAAGAACAGCATTACTGTTGGCATTATTTTATTCTTATTAAATATATTATTATATTGTGATGATTCAAAGACAGATGGCCTGCAGTTCAGCAGTGGAGAAAGACTCTACATTGTCAATCGCTCCATTGGAATGACAGTAGCATTTTTGGATGCATTCCCAAACCTTGACCTCCTAGAAGAAAGATGAGAGATTTGCACGTAAATAAAAGGTGACAAAGCATTAGCATTTTGAAAATATTGAAGATATGATAAGATGGCATTGGCTGAAAGGTAAAAAATACCACTATTGTTCCAGTATAGCTAGTTCAGAGCTTTTCAACTTCCTGAATTAAAGTGCTACCCACTCATTACTGAGTCAGCGGGGGGGGGGGGGGAGGAGGGGGCGGGACAGCATGAAATTTGCTACCTGCCAGCCAATCTCTATTCTGCTTCTACTGTGTCTGAAGTAACTCACTACTGGAAGGTGATATCCCAATGCTGTATGTGTGCACAGCATACCATAAGCACAGCTAGTTTTGGTTGATTCTCCCATTTGCTTTCCTCTGTTCTGTATGTAGCCAACCAGCCAGAAAATCTGCCAATCATAGAACTGCAGCAGGATTTTCCCTTAAGACCTGGCTCTCTCTTGTGTCCATCCTCATATACCCATCCTGTCGTGATATAAGGTGGATAAAGGTTAAAAAAAGAAGACTGGAATTGTGAAAATAAATAAATCCCAAACACCAGTTTAAGATTCTCCTCTCCTTCATTTCCTTTCTTTACAAAGACAATAAATGCCAGATTCTGAATTTCTCTATGTTTTATCCTTCAGAGGCAAAGGGGCAGGGTGGGCTGTCCTATCATTGCAGTCCTTTGTTCCTTTAGGCCTGCACAAAAACAGGAAGGGCCACAGAGCTAAAGTACTTACAGTTCTGTGCACTAAGCATTCTGACAGGTTGTCAGCACTGTGTTTAGCTTTTTTGGAGTCAACTACAGGTAGTCCTCGACTTACAACAGTTCGTTTAGTGACTGTTCAAAGTTACCACAGCGCTGAAAAAAGTGACTGATGGTCATTTTTCATTTAATGACCTTTGCAGCATCCCCATTGATCAAAATTCAAGTGCTTGGCAACTAACTTCTTCTTATTATTATTATTATTATTATTATTATTATTTAATTAATTAATTAATTAATTAATTAAATTTTTATACCGCCCTTCTCCCAAAGGACTCAGCCAAAGATAAAAACAAATACATATATAAAATTTAAAAACCATTTAAAAATATATTAAATAATTTGGCCCCAACCATTAAAACAAACAACCCATTAAAATTAATGTTTAGGCCAACCCAATTTGTTGGAACAAAATGTCTTGAGGGCATGGCGAAAGGGGCGCAGGTCAGGGATCATCCGTATCTCCGGGGGCAATTCGTTCCAGAGGGCGAGTGCCCCCACAGAGAAGGCTCTCCCCCTGGGTGTCGCCAGTCGACATTGTTTCACCAACGGTACCCTGAGGAGTCCCTCTCTGTGGGAGCGCACTGGCTGGTGGGAGGCTATCGGTAGCAGATGGCAATCTCGTAAGTGATCTCTTATGACGGGTGCAGGGCCATGTGATCATCTTTTACGACCTTCTGACAAGCAAAATCAATGAGGAAGCCAGATTCACTTAACAACAGGGTTACTAACTTATAAATTGAAGTGATTCACTTAGCTGTGGCAAGAAAGATCATAAAATGGGGCAAAACTCACTAAATGTCTCACTTAACAAGAAAAATTTGGGGCTCAATTGTGGTCATGAGTAGGGGACTACCTATACATGAGGTTAATCAGGGAAAAGTTAAGAAGGAGCACTCCAACATTAGCCTGAAACATCCCGTCAGCTGTTTTGATCCCATCCACTACTCATTACCTGACTTAATTTCCAAAATGGTGAAGTATAAAAGATTTTAGACAAATTATGGCTACTGTTAGAAGCCATTAGCTTGAGGGAAAAACCATTACTTTAACAACAGTTATAGCTAGACAACTTAAAAACATTTCACTTCAGATCAAAGCAGTATCAGGAGACAGGAAAGGAAAAATATGTTGTCGGAGCATGTTTGTACACAGTTAGTCATGCATGAGGAATACCCTCCTTTATCAGTAATGGGCAAAGGCCCAGAAAGTGAGCTGAATTGAAAGAGAGCACGCAAATAGCCATGAGCCATCCCTATGTGCTGAAAAGATAAGGCAACAAAGTTAGAAATCACCTTGATGATAGTGGATGTATCAGTGGAATCAAGATACCATTTGTCAGTGATTTAGCAGGACACAATGGGAGAGTCAATTTCATGCTTGCATTATTTGGTCAACACTCAACAGCATTTTAATTCAGTAGCAATGCAAGGTCTTTGTGTTTTCAGTTAACCAGGTGAAAGCACCAAGTTGTAAATGAATCCATACCTAAGCCTACTTAGCAGAGTAAACAACTGATGGGCATTTTATAGTAAACTTCACCTTCATTTTTGTGAGTCTCTTTCTTTTCTCTGGTTAAACCCGTAAATCCATTTCTCAAAATATTTTTTTCAATTCAGTCATGCATACCTGTGACTGGGGAACTATATTAGAATATGTTAATCTATTGAACACAGGACTTTTTCAATGGTGGCAGCCCAATGTTTTTTTTTAATACCCCCTCCCCATAGGCAAAAAAACCAACAACACATCTTTACTACCATTCAGAAGTGTCTTAAAAATTCTATTCCAGGCTCGCTTTTAATTAAATGTTGCGCTCTGCAGGCTTTGTCTATTGTTTTAAATGATTACTGTTCTGAGTGTCTCTGGCTTGTGGCATACAACGATTATTTTCAGCTTTTTAATGGCCCTTGAGAAGTCTTTGCCACGAAAGGCATGGTAACTGTTGGAAGGAATGACCCAGGATCCATCATTAAAAAAAAAAAAAAAAGGCAAAGCCCACAAAATAATCTTCTCCTGAATTACCCTCCCCCTTTTTTTTTTTTTTTTTTCTTTCTCTCTCTCTCCACAACGCAGGGCCTGAAAAAAAATCTTAACAAAGAAACTTTGTGATGCTTTGTACAGGAGGCGGCTTGAAAGGAAGCGTGGTTTCTATGCCTGGCGCTGGATGAGACGGAAAGGGGTGGGGGGGGGGAGTTGGTTGAAGAAGGGACCTCCATGGCCCTGCCGCGCAGTGTCACGTCTTCCTCCCAGAAGACCGCTTACTGCTGGAGGTGTAAGTGGATTCTCTCAACTGCATTTTGACAGCTGGGAGCAGGAGAACCGCGGCGGCGGCGGCAGCGGCAGCTGAAGACATTCCTCCCTGCGCTGCGCCGCCCCTCCTCCTCCGGGAAGTCAGCTTGGCCCGGCCCTAACCTAGAGCGCCGGGACCAAACTGCCTGCTCTTTCTCCTCCTCCTCTTCGGCTCTCAGCTTCGCTCGCACTAGCCAGACAGGCCCGGGGAGTCCGCGTCGCCTTTCCTTCGCAGTACAGCGCTGGAGGCAAGAAGTTGGTGGCGCGTCTGATGAAATTTCCCAAGTCGGTTGCCGCAGCTTCAATGCAGGGAAGGCGGGAGAGGGTTAAAACGGCGCTTTCCGCCGCCCCCCCCCCCACACACACACTCCGCAGCCCATTCAACGCCGCCACCTGCTTTTCCCGCCTTCCTCCCTTAAGCAATTGAGGAGGTGGTCGCTTGATTTGATTCGATGATATCGCTAGTTTGCACTTAGCCGGCGCGCCGGATGACTCAGGCCGGAAGGTTTGCCCGAGGTGGGACCCACTTCACCGTCCTTAGAAGAGGTTTCAATTGCTTCAAGGTTCCATGCGGACTGGGAGGGGGGGAAGGGAAGGAGGGCAGGACTTTTTTTTTTTTTTTAAAGCAAATTCGTGAGTATAAAACAGAGATGATGCAACGACTGCGGTAGAGTTACAGAAGAAAAGATTTCATCTGTTCCCGCCCCCCTCCTCAATAGAAACCCGCAGGTTTGCAAATTGAAATCCTCGTGACCGGGAGCGCGGTAAGATCGGGGATGGAGAAGGTACAGTACGAAGCAAACGAACCCAACTCTTTTTTTTCCCCCATTGGAACATTGTCCATCTTTATTTTTCCATTCAGCAAAAAAGGCACAAACCCTCCCACCCTCGTTTCAGGGAAGGGAGCAGGAGTTAACTAGGCAGTTAGAAACGGCTCGTGCTCAAACTAAGTTGCAAAGAAAATGAATCCAGATCATTAAAAAGGCTGCTCTATCATCAGCCTGGGCGTGCATGAGTATTGTGCGCGCGCGCGTTCCCCAATTTAAGAGTCCTCTGGGTCGGATCCAGAAACTCAAGTGGATCTCGAATCAAATCTTGGCCGTCTTTCCCTTCCACTTTTCAGAGCAGATTGCAAATGCTTTAGGCTTCTCTCGCCACCATATGCTCTGCCTCATTCGAAATTGGATCTTCGCAACCTACCCCCAGGTCGCGCCTTTTACAATTAGTACTAATTCAGTGTGCTGTTACACAAGACAAGAGAATGTTCTATTTACCTAAAGAAATTAATCCTGAACTAGTGGCCTTTGTCTACCTTGGCAATTCATTTTATTTTGCTAGCATCACCGGTGGGTATGGTCGTCTTCTTACGTACAGGGGGGGCGGGGGTGGGGTACACTAAATTAATGGAGGGGGGATTTAAATCACTCCAAATCCTGTTCTCTTCCACTGCAATAGCGTAGCTTTTCCCGTCGATCTTGCATCCGATGCAAAGCCGTGGGCTTTGACGCGATCTACTTAAACGCGACCGCCGCTTCTTGCTTTTGCAACCTGCAGTTTGATGCAGCAACTTCGCATCCCGAGATATAATCGCGGCTCCTTCGGGTGCGTAGTAATACTTTGGGGGAGGCCACGCCCCCGAACGTGGTGTCAGAGTGAAATAGAGGCTCCGGTTGGTCGGGTTGGCGGACAACATCTGCTGGACTCCTTCATTCAAGTGACACCCGAGCTTTGAGCCGTATTTGAGGAACCATCCGTTGCCTTTCCGGGCCACTTTCAGTACTACTATCAGCGCCGTTTGCTTCGCGCAGCCTCTGCGTAGTTGGGACGGTAGGAGATTGTGGGTCTTTCGCAAAAGAAGCCGAGAGAGAAGGGCGGGGAAGGGGGGTCTTGGCGGCCTCCAAGTCGGCGCGGTTTGGGTACACACAAGGACCATGTGTGCAGAGTGCTTACGGAAATTGGTGACCCTGGCGTTGGTCTTCGCAAGTGTGGATGCGGTATTGGGCACCGAAGCCACGCATCCTCCGGAAGGTGCCCAGGACAGAGCTCCTCAGCAAAAAGGGCGGATGTCTCTGCAAAATTCAGGTACGCGGTTATTTCTTTCGAGGATCAAAACGCATCCGTGCATGATTCAGTTTCTGAGGCGAGGAAGCTTTGAGTTTTAAGTCCAGAGCCAGGTGTGCGGGGATTTTATATTAGTGATATATAACGCTACACATTAGTGCAGCGTGTGCCTGAGATAGGAGTTGCGTCGCTAGGTGATAAGCATCGTTCATATATAGGCGCTGGGAGTGACAAGCAAAAGTCAGTGAAGGGAATAGAAGTGCTTCCAGCAGCTTGGAAGCTCTGGCTAGCCAAGCACGTGTTCCACCATTTGAACTGCTGTATAGAGGCAACACTTCCATCTTTTTAACTAGGCAAAGAAAGTCGTCCCACAGGGAATGCAATCCCGTAGTGAAAGTTAAACCTGATTATCATCTTCATCGGAAGGACAGTGCTCCCTCCGCTCTCTCTGGCTCTGCTTTAAAATAAAAGCCCATGATTTAGAAGGGCAGGTTGGAAGAACTGTGTTTGTTTTTGCATGTCTTAAACTGCTCGGCTCCCATCCTTTAAATAAAAGGAAGGCAGAAGGAGAGGGGGGGGCAGCACAGGCGTCGCCTCAGGTTTAGCATTTAATGCAGAAGGGGGAAGACGTTCAGAGGTGACTAGGCGCGAACAAAAGTCCTGAAAATCCTTTTTCGGCTGCAAGCGAGGGCATCCAACTGGGGAGGGGGAGGTATTTTCTCCCATCCTTTTTGCTTTTTTAAAAAAAATAATATCGGGTCCTTTGCCTAGCATAGATGGAAAGACATTTGGGTGACCCCCTTCCCGGGTTATTCCCCACTTGTTCACAGTAGGGGCGCTGGCTGCCCAAGTCTTTTGAAGCTACCGGGCAAGCAGGATATATAGACGCTGCTGATGCCAGGAGTAGACAACTGCGTCCACACGTGAATCACCCCTCCAGGCAAAGCTCAGCCCGCGGAGGCCAAGGCATGTGATCGGAACTCTTGCATCCGACCCGGTGCCAGCGTAAAGCTAAAAACTGGGCTCTGCACCTAAATCCAAGCTGCACACTTAAACAACGCTGGACAAAGAAACTCTTTTTTCCCCTCTTCGCTATGTGCAGCTTCCCCTTTCTGTATAAAACAGCGCAGGCAGCCTCGTTGAAAAGAAGGCAAGATCTTTTGCTTTTTAAGGCTCTGGTAGGATCTCTCTTCTCTTCCCCCCCCCCCCTTAAAGGAGAGGTTGGCTGCATTATTTCTTTTGCAGTATTCTATTTCTATGCAACTAATCCCAGGATTGGCTTGTGCTTGGCCTTTTTAGACATTACTGTTTTCTGTAATGTATTAGAAGGAAATCTCTGGGGCTTGAATATCCTTGGAGGAGGTGGTTGTAGAATGCCTAATTTTTCTATTACTGTTGTCAATGATGTGGGTTTCACTTTGATATTTAACTCATTTAACACAATGTTGTTGTATGCTGGTAAATATGCATAGAATAGAAAAAAATACAATCCATTTTCAAGAGTAGTCAAGGAAACCAGAAAATTAGGGGTGGGGAGCTCTGACCTGCAGATTTATCTGAAACTTTGTGAATGATTTCACTAATTTAAAGATGCGCTTACTTTAAAAGAAGTATTTGGGGACGCTGGTTCAGATGAGAAGACCCAATAAATAGTTGCATCACTTTCTCAGATGCAGTTTTCTTTGAATTCTAATAATTCAATTATAATATTGAATTCTAATACTGAATTTTGGACCTTAATTCATGACGATCAAATCAACCCAATATTTTTAATTACCTTTCCTTACATGATGATGATGATGATGATCAAAAAAGTATACTTGAATCTCATTCCATTTATCTATGCAACAACCCTTTGAGGTAGATTAAAATGAGAGTTCACTCAGGGATTTTCAGGGCTACCCAGTGATTTTTGTGGCCTGGATGGAGATTTTAACTTGTCTCTCCAGTTCAGTGTAATAATTTAAACTACTGCATCATATTGACTTGTGTCATTAAATTAGTTCAGATATGGATTTAACAGTGACTTTCTCTTCTGATTATATAATTGTTTGCAAAGCAATAATCTCCTACATTACCCCTGTGTTCCCCTTTTGAAATGAAGAAGTTGTTAACAAGTATTCTTTTGCCTACAGGTATATATAATAGTTGTAGACATTTACTGTGGTGACTGTTCATTTTCAGCTGAAATCCAGCACTGCCTGGTCAGTGCTGGTGATGTTGGCTGCAGTGTATTTGAATGCTTTGAAAACAACTCTTGTGAGATTCGAGGTTTGCATGAGATCTGCATGACATTTCTCCATAATGCTGGAAAGTTTGATGCCCAGGTAAGCAAATGCAATAATTTGAGGCATAGACAACTAGACCCAGAATCAGCTAATGTGAAAGTATAAAATAGTGTGGACTTTTATGAAAATGACTAGCTAAGGTTTTAATCAAACAGAGCAACCAGACAGATTTTAAACTTCCTTGAACAGAATAAAGTATATACTCTACATATTAATACTCTACATATTAATTCTTTGTAAATATTCTCTTTATTAACTTATCTGACCTTTATCACCTATTCAACCCTCTTTTAGTGCCCTAACAAATATGTAGCTCTCTTTCAAGCCCTTGCAGTGAAATCATAATTCCACATAAGGAGCCATTAGATCTATAGATAAAACAAGAATGGATATTACAGAGTTATACAACACTGATTCTACTACTGTATGTGAAATACCAAATACACACGTAGCAAAGTGTTGATTGAGGGTAGGCTAATGTATACGGGAAATAATTTTCAGCCCATAATTGCGGAAAGACTACACAGTAGAAAATCCCATTGCTAAAGAAAACTTGTTGGGTTTGAAAAGCACTTTGTCTCCTGTGTTAAGGATAAGTCACTGATCCAGTGGAAACAAGAGGTTTGGATTAATGGATACTTATTCCCATCCAGTATTCCTTATTTGAGGGGTCCTTGGTGCTCTCTGAGCTTGCTTATTTTCTCGAAGACATTTCATTACCCTAACTAGCACTGATGGTATTACCTAGTTAGGGTAATGAAATGTCTGCAAGAAAATAAGCAAGCTCAGAGAGCATTAAGGACCCCTCAAGTCAACCCTGAGCTACAAATATTCTCCTTTATTGATATTCCTTAGTTACTTGACCTTACTGTTTCATGCAGCCTCTTTCTTAGGTATTTTACAATTAGAAATATTAAAACAGTACAATCAATACAAATAATATAAAAAACACTAAAAGAGGGAAAGGACTATAAAACCATTCATAACATGCACACAGAGGAAATCTGGATGAAGAGAAAAAAAATTCAGCACATGCCTAAACAATATAGTATATGCCCTGGGAATTTAGGTGAAGAGCTATTGATTTGGAAAGCTCATTGTTTCAGGTACAAATTAGTAAGCAGGGCAGATCCAAGCCATAGTGACATTTTAAACAAACTAATTCTGGATGATAATGCAATGATATAACAGTAGGTCATCCTTTAATGACATCTTGCTCTTGCTGCTTTGAAGTGCTGGGATTTCCAATTTATCTTAAGTCCTGAAGTTGAAACGTTAGTAAAGAGACTGTGCCCTCGGTGCTTCTTGGTACATTAAAATGGAAGGGGAGGGGTGTTTATTCTGGATGCCTCAGTCCAAGGACGCCAAGTGAAGGATTCTCTTTTGCTCAACCTTATCTCTGACTCCCTTTATATGATCAGTTAAATTCATTTCTGCAGATGAGTGCTGAGCCAGTGTCATTGGAAGTAACTATCTCTGCTGCTTTATTCTAGTGATTCCTTGGCAGCCCACCAACATCGAAGTACATTCCTTACCAAGAATCTGATATTAAGTTTGCCTCTTTCACATTGTTGAAGCATCCTGTTATTATGCCTTGTACAACAATTTTATCATTTCAGCAACGAGAACAAAAAGATTACATTGATCAGATGTACTTGGCTTGACTGGCAATTTACAGAATGTGCATTGGTAATTAAAAGTTTAAATTTGGGGCTTAAAAACAGATTTTTCTAGAAATCTTTTATTTGCTTTTCCGGAAATGCAACAGTGAAGGTTTCCTTCCAAATTAAAAGGAATTCTTTTACCTTCTCATTACTGTTTTGAAAAGCTTTGAAAAAAATATTCTGCTTTGGCCTTTTCTTTCTTTACAAGACTTCATTTTATATTATAATATACATTTGTCAAAATAGGATTTTTATTTAAGTCCATAGCGCATTATCCCATAATATTTTAAAGTAAAGAAATCTAAGTAACAGTATGTTTATTCAAGTGTCACTTAATATTTTTCATATTCTTGCTGACCGTTTCTATGACAAAATAATAATCTCTCATACTCTCAAATAATACTGAAATTTCTTCCTTGCCTATTACAAAACCAAACTAACAAATAAAGTATTTTGTCACTGATTAGCAGAGAGTATCCTTCCCTTCAAATGTATGGTAGTTTTATAAGACAAAAACAAGTTGAATCTAATCTATTTAAGCAATGAAGGACCAACAGAAGAAGTTCCAGTTTAACAGATAAAATTATATTGCCATAAAATTTGAGTAGGAAAAAAAAAGTTAGCTTCTATCGTATGTCTTATTGATTAGTGACTGCCTGCTCATTAGCTAGGATGAGTGGAAACTTTTTAAAAAAGGGATCCCATCAACTATTCAGCAAAACTAATTGCTGTCCAGTCATTCAGAACATTATAGTTTATCACTGAAGTATGACTGACTTTCAGAATTGGCAGCAAAGGGAGGTGAAGTTAAATTAGTGCTTTGCTTAGTTCTTCCTTGCATCCATGACAAGTATAGTTAGAAGCGAATCAGACATTTTGTAATCTTTTAAGGCTTCCATCTTCTTCCTAATCTTTTGCAAAAGTTAAAAAAAAATATTCCAACCAATCTCCATTCAAATCAGAATTCTGTGAGTTGGGCTTTGGGATGATCTTTTTTAGCATTCAAAAGTTTATCTGAATGATCATGGGCAAAAGAGAAAAAATGAGAAAGAGAGAAATAGACTTTAACAATTACAAGAGATAGAACCTCGGTCCTAGGATACACGCTTACTTATCAACAAATCTTACTGAATTTAATGGACTTCGTCAATGCATAGGATAACACTTTTTCATCAGGAAGCATCACTGTATTCATGTGTGTTTATTTCCATACACAAATAGGGTTGTGCCCCTGAAGATAAAAGCCACATTGCTTTAAATCTCCAGAGTGGGGAAGAAGATACTTAGGATAACAAATCCCCATCTCCTGGCAACTAGAAAATCATTTTAGTCTTCTTTTACTTCCTCCAACTTCCATGATTCCTCTAATGGATGAAATATACCTTAAAATCATCTTTCTAAGAGCTAAAAGCTTTATGATACAGTATATCAAAGATCCTTTATCATTATTTCTATAATGGATGGGCCCACATAATTATGCTAAGCCATGAACAAACCTTATTATGGCATTGTGCAGTGTGTGAATCCATCCATTATATACTGGCTATCTTTCAAGAGCATACTGTGATACTAGTTGTGCTACCAATTTAATATTGGAATCGGGTTCTTGCCAATTACCATTATCAAGGTTTTTCTCTCTCCAGAGAGGAAAATAAATCCCTGTCCAGGTCTTGATTTGACCCAACCCAGGGTGGGATGGGAAGGGCGCAAGCCTCACAGAGGTAAACTAATAGCGAGATTGCTTTGCACATTGGTAAATCAACTCACAGGTTTCATCAGAACTGTGGAATCTTTTTAGCTTCAGGTTGTGATGAAGCTTTAAACTCAGAAAACTCAATTTTTCAACAGAGCCTCATTTCCCTCCATAATCATGATGAAGTATTTCCAGTTTGTCTGAGTAACTCTGAAAAGCCTAGCCAAACAGTGAAAGTGAGCAAGGAGAGTCCTGAAGACAACAAACAAGTGGCATGGACACGTTGGATTTTTGTTCTCCTTGCATTCTCTCTTCATATTTGCATCATTGAAAGTTGTGTGAAGTAGATTTGGGAGATCCTCATTTGGGCAGGAGTTCTCTCACACAAAATCAGGATCTCTTCCTAGACATTCTTCAGTAGCATGGGATTGGGGTTGCAGTGTGCTTCCTGGTAGCTTACTTGGTTGTGGCTGGCAATATTGTATTAATTGGATTTTCCACAGTAATAAGGACAGGATCACTCAAATACATTGTGAAAAGTTGAAGGGGTTGCTTTCACCTGCTAGGCATGACGGATGGCAAGCAGGGGACTAGGACAGTGTAACTGTTGGCAACGACAATTGCCCAAAGAATGTTACATGCTACTGCCTGATTTCAGACTGTTCAAATAATGAAGACACTACACATAGGATAATAAGTAACATTAGCTTGACAGGTCAGTTTCCAGAAGGATGTCACAGCACAACAATAATAGTAAAGGCAGATTGGTATTTTTGTACCAAACTTCATCACAACATAGTCTCACAGTCTCATGAAGAGATTTTAGGCTGACTTCTGCTGACATGAGAATGAGAACTCTATATTGCCACAAAGTTAATGCATTGGTTTTGAATTGACTAGTCCACCAGGATATGTTACAGGGAAGCATATCCAAATCCCATGAAAACTCTCCAACGTTCTGCTCTGTCCTACACCGTCTTCTGAAATTCTTGTATTGCTGGCTAATTAGAATTTGCAGGATGGAAGACATTAAAAGAGAGCCAGGTTGGTCTAGTGGCTGCAGCACCAGACTAAAAACCAGGACACCATGAGTTCTAGTCTTGCCTCAACCATGAAAGTTGACTTTGGGCCAGTCACACTGTTTCAGCCCAACTCACCTCACAGGTTTGTTGTTGTGGGAAAAATAAGAGGAATAAGGTGTATTGGATATGTTTCCTGCCTTACTTGTAAAAAAAATAAAGGCAGGATATTTTTAAAAATTAAATAAAATTCTATTTTTATGTTAAACAGAATTGTGTTGATTGAAACTGTTCTCATTAATTACCCCCAACACCAGGGGCCCTCCTCCTCCTGCCACAAGGAGCCCAAGTGGTAAAGATGGTCTCCAGAATTTGCCTCACAGAGGGGTTGCTTTCAGGGAGCAGATTTTATAGGCCTGTAACCTCTTTTTCCCCTCTCTACTTTCAGAATTGCTCAGTTTAGGCATCAGTAAAGGGAGGCTAGATATTAATGAGGATTAAATGTCTAGCAGACACAGAGCACCTGCTACAACCAAAGAAGGAAATTGTCTGATTAGGATTCTTCTTCTTGTGCCACATGTTGGCAATCATGTTGGCAATCCTATTTTTGTCAACAGCCATATGAAAAAGTGCTGCTGAGTTTTGTCCAAACCAGTCCCTTAGGTTTTGAAGCCATGATGTTCTTCTGCCTGGACCTCGTTTGCCTTCAGTCTTTCCCTGGAGGATTAATTAGGATCCTGATTAGGATTAGAGCAAAATATTTGTTATTTTAGAACAGGCCTGTCAAACTGGCAGCCCACAGGCCGGATGTGTCTGTCACACATAGGCCACGTCCACCCCGGCTCCACAAAAGTAAAAAACATTGTGATACATCATGATACATCACGTGACACAATCGAATTTAACACCCATGTCTTAGAACTTTTAACAGTAAATAAAGCAACTTCTTTTCCAGGTATTAATTGAAAAATGGAGATGAATCACAAGACATATGGTTTATGGACATAAGTTTAGTTGTGCTTTTTCTTCTTTTCTCATTCTCAGGGGAAATCCTTCATTAAAGATGCCCTGAGATGCAAGGCACATGCCTTGCGGCACAAGTTTAGTTGTATCAGTCGCAAATGTCCTGCAATCAAAGAAATGGTGTTCCAGCTACAGCGAGAATGTTATCAGAAACATGATCTCTGCTCTGCAGCCAAAGAGAATGTCCAGGTCATTGTGGAGATGATTCATTTCAAAGACTTGCTACAACTTGAGTAAGTAAAGAGGGAGCATCTAATCTGCTAGCGTAAATTCCGGAAAGTTGCATGTCGCTTAATTTTATTCATCTCAACCAGGAGAAAATTTTAGTCCACAGCATTTAGTGATACAAATGAGCCATAGATATCCCATGGAGTTGTAGCCATGCCACAAAGGTGAACTAAAATGGCCATGCCCAATTTTTTAGAATCCTTCTGTTTAAAATGGATTGCCTACTCTCTTATTTTCCTTTTTTGAACAAATGAATGATCATTCTCTGATCATTCTCAGATTTTTCCCTTTAATATACTCAGATATAATAGTGAGATCTGAGGTTTATTTTTACATGTTATAACAATGGAATAGAATTAAACCATGTTTTACATATAAAGTGACTTCTCTTTTTTGTTGGTCATTTGCTATGAAAACCCTTTGCTTTCTAATGTATTGTTCAGATTCATGCTTTAGGAAGAAGACAAATAAGATTATCTCGCACACAGAAATGAGAACGTGCTCAAGTTTGAATATAGATCTGCTCCTATTATAATGTGAGAGTTGGCCATGGTGTAGAATTTCTGTGTAAGAGAAAAAATAATAATTACATTATCATATAGAGAAGCAGGGGCATCCATCAGGGAAGTAGAAAAAATCAAGATGGCAGGCATAACTATACTATTTGCATCCTATAGCAATAGTACTTAGATTTATATACCGCTTCACAGTGCTTTACAGCCCTCTCTAAGCAGTTTACAGAGTCAGCATATTTCCCCAACAATCTGGGTCCTCATTTTACCCACCTCAGAAGGATGGAAAGCTGAATCAACCTTGAGCCCCTTCAGGATCGAACTCCAGGCTATGGGCAGAACTTGCCTCCAACACCATGTTCTAACCACTGCACCAACAGGGCTCCTATACTCTTTTTATATGCATGCAAAGCATATTAGCAAATGCTTAACGCATTGTAAGCCGCCCTGACTCTCCGGAGAAGGGTGGCATATAAATCAAATTTTTTAAAAAATATATTAGAAAGGGGTGGGGTTTGGATCATGCTCAACATTTTCACATTTTTACCCCCATCACTGTAAGTATTCTGTGGGTGCTTCTGGTTGCTGCAGCACATGTTGCATAATTGGCTTACACATCATGAAGGAAAATGCCAGTCCTCACCAACACATAACCTCTCAGTATTTGCTGAAACTTAAAACATGTAGAATTCTATTGAAGCCAACTTTTTGTGAATGGCTGGCAGAAACCTTAACTCTTAATATCTAACCTGCCAAAATATAGGTACAAATACTCCACTTAACTCTTCCAATCTCTCATTCAAAAGCTTATTTTTTCTGCTCCAAGAAATTGTAGGTTAAAACCTACAATTAGGAGCCCTTTAAATTAAAATTTTCAGTGAATTCTGTGTTAGACATTTTGATTGGATCAGAATCCTTTAAAATTAATGCAGTTTTGACAGCAACTTAACCTATTAAATCTGGAAACATTTTTAATCCTTCTAAAATTAACATCAACAGTTGTTGATGAAACAACTTCCCCATGTACTCTTTCTCTTACTTCATCTACAATTCCACACTTAATTAATTGCTTTGCATTGCTTGGGTGTTGGAGATAATAAATTGATGTTTTTTGAATAGATAGTAAAGATGCTCGATATAGCCTTGAAGTGCAAGATGGGAAGCAAATAAATTAAATAATAAAAAAACCTAGTAAAAATCATGTCACTGGAACTAGGAAACTAAATACTTGAATCACCATGGGAGAAGATCTTAGCTGCAACTGTGTTCATTCAGCTCCACATACTGCTCTCTGAGGATAGAGTCTCCTTTCTTATCTGTTCTGGAAAATGCTCCCTTGTGGAACTTTTTTGCTCTTTGCAAATAGATTCATGCTGCAGAAATGGAATAGAATTTCCGCTCGAGTAGGAACAGAATTCCTTTTACAAACCCATATACCTGTAAACTAAGATAATAATTACATTGCTGTATGGAAGCAACCAAGAAACTTGGGAGTAAAGTTGTCTATCCTGAAGAAACTCTTCAGTAGCTTGTGCATAATTATAGCATATTACAATTGTATAGATCTTATCCTGTATATAAAACAATGTCTTAGTACAAGGTCACAAGCTATAAAATACTATCAACCATAAAAAAGTTAGTGACATTTACTAAGGTACCTAATATTTTCTGCCTGCACATGGTATCTATTAAAAGAGTAAAATTCAGGGCACATAATTACATCTCTTGAAGTATGGTTAAATTCAAGGCTAAGTAGTTGATTCTAAGATGGAGATGTGTCAGAAAACGTTATCTTAAAAAGGGTACCATTTTACATTTCTCTCTGCATGACTTCAGAAAATAATAATCTGCCTTGTTTATGCTATTTGGTTATTCATATTTGTTATAGCCACCCAATTCCAGTGGATTCTTGGTGGCATACAAAACCAAAAAAAAAATCCATAAAAACAGATAAAGCTAGACAAACCATCCGAACTAAAACCAACAAAGAGCAAACAGAAGGCTTCTCAAAAGTACAATGCAGTAATAAATTAACTGTATGGCTATTGATATTGCTTATATATTTATTGGCAAGAATGTGCTCACGAACATCTGACCTGCATTCAAATATGTGATTTAGTTCAGAATTACAGCCATTTTTACAATCCTTTTTACTGGCTATTTCTTAGCATTTGTAATATTGCATTGCAGTTTACTTCAGTGGTAGGTAAATGGCCTAAAGCAGGGGTGTCAAACTGGTGGCCTGTGGGCCAGATGCATCACACACAAGCCACGCCCACCCCAGCTCCTCAAAAGCAAAGAAAGTGGCAATATGTCACAATACATCATATGATGTGATCGACTTTAACACCCGTGGTCTACAATGTTTTACTTATAGTCATAGTGCAACAGATTCAAATGTGCCTGATTTTTTTAATGCTTTGTGTGCAAGCAATATATCATTCATTTGCGGATCTTGTTGCATTATGCACTTTCTGTAGAGAATATAACTCGGATCATTTTAATGGCAGATAGGATTGTGGGATATTTTTTTTTTTCCTTTTCCTGAAAGATGGAATGGTGCCAGGGATAATAAAGGTTTTTGCTTCAGTTTCAGACCAGCACTGATACTGCATTGGAGTGGCAAGTCAAATAGCTCTTGCATGCTGGGTGAGATAATGTCTTAAGTAATTTTGCCTCCTGGAGTAATTCTGCCACGGAGTGCCAAGACAAATGCCTCTTGCATGTTGAGTGAGACAAATATGTCCTTCAGATTCCTGTGGGCCCCTTCCATGAAATTGGCAACCAACTAAATTATAAATGACTGGTAGTTAAATGTGATAGTTTAATTCAGTGGTTTGCAGACAGTGTTCTGTGGCAAGATGGAGAAGCTGACAGATTGCACATCATTCCTGAACTTGCCCAGGAGAGAATGCCATGTGCTCTCCCCTAGTCACTTAATTTGATGGTGAATGCAACACCTAATCACGGCCCGGCCAAGCAAAGCACACACAAGAGAACATGTCCCAAAATCCACAGCAAGCTTCCCTGGCAGGATTATACTGTTCCTCAGCCAAAAAACAAAAAAAAGTTCTGTAAGAATTATTTAAGGAAAGAAAATAGACATAGACCTAAATGGAGAAAAAAAGCTACTTATATGCTGTGTAAGGCTGGAATTTTACTCTCCTACTCTCATAATTAACCACAAAAAGGGAGGGCATTTATATTTCAGACCAAATGTTCAACTTTTCCAATACTTGGTATTAGACAACAGTAAATAAATTATTCTTCCTTCAGTTTGACCTAAAGATGTAAAGGTTCTGGAAAATTTGTAAAACAGTAAAAAAATATGGGGTTTTCTAATATTTTTGCAGAAAGAAATAGACTTGGGAGACAAAGACTTGCAATATAGACAATAATATTTTTTAATCATCCTTTATAACTTAACTCTAAATAAATGAGTGCTGCTTCCAGCTTCTGGCCAGTTCCAGGACATTAGGGCCTAGTGGAGAGCCAAAACAACCATCTTTAGGTCAGAATTTAGTCAGAGCAAGCAAGTGCAAGAGCATCTTCCTTTGTGACTACTATAAACCCTGGAGTAAGAAATATATATTAGCAATTGTATTATATAATTATTTGTGCAGAGAAACTGTGATGATCTGTACATTTTTTGCTTATATGGCATTTAAGAAGTAATTTTATTTATACCATTTAAAAAGAAAATATTAGGAAATATTTCATAATCCCTGATTGGGGTAGGGAGAATATTTTTTTTCCATTTACACATGTATTTACAGTTCATAACATCTTGAAGAGAGCTGAATTGCCCATTTTCCCATTCCCTATAAACTATGTAGGCCAGGGGTGGGCAACTGTGGCCCTTTTACAACCTGTGGACTTCAACTCCCAGAATTCCTGAGACAGCCAAGCTGTCTCAGGAATTCTAGGAGTTGGAGTCCACAGGTTGTAAAAGGGCCACAGTTGCCCACTCCTGATCTAGGCTATGACTGTTACTGTGTTTGTAAGCAAGAGCATAATTCAAAGTTTAGTGAGGATTAAGTCATTTGTAAAAACAACAAAAGAAAATGCCAACATTCTTCAAGATAGGAAACTCCCTCTTCCTTCTTTGGCTTCCTGATAAAAGCCTGACCCTACAGGGTCCATTGGGTAATGTCTTTAATGAGTCCATAAGCCCATAATGAGCTGGTATCCCAAGGAATGGAATCAAATCATTGCCAGCAGGTGAGTTAGCTTCAGGTACACATCGTAGGTTCAAATCTAGTAATGTCACCTCAAGTGTATGTGTGTATATATGTGTATATGTATTTTTCTTCAACCGGGTATTTTCCTACGTAACCAAGTTTGCAGCCATAGCTCAGTGAAACCAAGCTGCAAACTTGGTTACATAGGAAAATACCTGGTTGAAGAAAAATACACACAAAAACCTATGACAAAAGAAGAAATCAAATGTGTGTGTGTGTGTGTGTGTGTATCAATCCAAAATTTTCACTAATCGCTACCTTAAACTACAAATTCAAAATAGGCCAATTGAGACTGACTTCTATACCACCAATAGTTCTCGACTTACAACCATTCATTTAGTGACCATTCAAAGTTAACACCAGCACTGGAAAAAGGGACTTACGACTATTTTTCACACTTAACAACCATTGCAGCAGCTCCACAATCACATGATCAAAATTCAGACATTTGGCAACTGGCATATATTTATGACAGTTGCAGTGTCCTGGGGTCATGTGATCACATTTGGTGACCTCCTGACAAGCAGTAGGGAAGCTAAATTAACTTAACTGTGTTATTAATTTAACAACTAACTTCAGTGATTCACTTAACAGCTGTGGCAAGAAAGACAAAATGGGGCAAAACTCACTTCACAACTGTTTTGCTTAGCAACAGAAATTTTGGGCTCAATTGTTGTCCTAAGTCAAGACTACCTATAGTCTTTATATTTTTCTGTAGTGGTTGTTCATAGCGTTATATAAAAGTATTTCAAATACCTTATTAGGCATGGTGCTCATACATTAAATATTTGAAGAGTAGTGGAAACTAATAACATAAATTACTGGCTGTTTATCGTATGTTTAACTGCTATGTCTTAGATTAATGAAAAATGTGGTCTTATATTGAAGAATCATGCAATTATATGGCTGATGCTGTCATCCTGTATTATGTGGACTTGGAAGATAATTAGCAAGATTTGTGAACCATAATTCTAGGAAGAGACTCAATATTGGAATGTATTCAGTTTCTGTCATTCATCTCAAAACCAGTAACTCAGCAAATTCCCCAGCACTGAAAAGTCTGAGATTTGTGGGCAAAAAAAGACCTTGATTATTATAATGTTCTTGCCAATATAAAATCTAAAGTTAAACAGAACACCTCCATTAAGTTAAAAGATTCTGCAGCAGATACAATGACCTAAAGGTGATGATGGGATTACCTGTCACGTCTATTTACTGAAATTTAAAGTATACTACCCATTTAATGTGTAGAATCATACAAAAAGTTTCCAACTTTGCAGAGGTGGAGTAGTATCTTGTAGATCTAATTAATGACAGTAAGGGAAAGAACAATTATCCCAAAATACAGGATGCCTCTGTAAACCAGCAGAGCAAAGACTCTTAATAATTGGTTACTATATGTGCTGTATCCAAGGGAGCCTTGCTGCTTGGTTGCTAATGCTGAAGCAGGAAACAAAAAGTAACTCAAAAGAAAAAGAGAGTTAGTGATTCTTCTATTAAATGCACGAATTAGTTAGTAAAGTCAAGAATACGTCTGAGAAATCTCATCTTGGACAGTGATGGAGCCCTCTGGAAAACTTACCAACTCTGATTTTATATAACTCTTAGTCATACTAATTGGGAATTGTTGGAGTTGCAGCCAGCACATTATAGGATATCAGAATAAGGAAGGTTGTTACATCCAGTTGTAAAGTATTTTGAGAAACAATTACCTTTTCACTAGTAATTACTACAGATAATGATAGATACATAATTGATTAGTAGGTGGTGATATCTTAATGTTTGTTTGTTTTTTGTAGGAGGTTTATACTGTATTTTCTTCTAGAGATACGCAAACATTTGATGTTTTGGATGGTCCATGGACCAAATTGAAAGTTGCCATTTGGATGCTTTAATCCACTTACAAAACAGAATAGAGCTGCTTTGATGAGCATATGGACCAAAATGTACTTGTCCTGGGCAGAAGTGTTTCAAAAGTGGAGCAAGCATGAGAAACAAGATTCAGCACTTGCAGATAGCTGAGGAAGGGGAGGAAAGTAAAAAGATAGTGGGAAGATCAGGCTGGGTGAGGTATATCATGCTTGAAATCTGTTCTTTACTCCCAAGACCATTGCACTAAGGAAGAGGCCAATACATTGGTGTCAGCTGAGGCAAGGACAGGAAGAGGCTGGAGAGATGTGAAGAAAGATATAGTGGGATATTCTGGATTGGGACATTGGCATTGGCTGATGAAGGAGGTAGCAGAAGGGTCTGGGAAGATGGAGCAGGAAGATCAGTATACAAGGAAAAAGTGGGTGTTGCATGTCAATCCTACCCTATTTGACTTCCATAATCATGACAGATCTTCAAGAACAATGCAAGAATCCTTGGTTTTTTTTTCCTGCTGATCTGCATCCAATATGAAATGGTTGACCAGAATTCTAGAACATGATAGTTTACTCTGTTTCTGACAAGACATATTTTCTGTTTTGCACATCCTGTAGTGTTCCCTCATTTGTAATTCTAGTTTCTTCAGTGAAAGCAGTCATGGATTTTAAAGATTCATTCAAACTTACTGGATGTTCATTAGGTTGATATATTCTATTGAGATAGTGATTTCCCAGAAATGGTTTAGAAACAGCAAATCAAACTGCAATGGGGGGATCAGAATCTTGTTGCTATGGGAGAAAATTGAGAATGTAGATAAAATTGGAGCGTGTGTGTGTCAGAGACAGAAATATTCAACTCCTAATGAAAATAAAACATATCAGTCTAATGGATAAAATAATAAATACATAGCTACTGATTTGCAGCCAATTTGAGTGCATCTGCTACTCTTCCATAACTTTATATCTTTTTTTTTCCTCAGACCGTATGTTGATCTGGTGAATATACTGCTCACTTGTGGAGAAGAAGTCAAAGAGGCCATCACCCAGAGTGTCCAGGCCCAGTGTGAGCAGAATTGGGGGAGTCTGTGCTCCATCCTAAGCCTCTGTACTGTGGTTCCACATGGAGAGACTACCCTGGAATCTGAAAAAAAGCCAAATGAAGTCTCAAGAATATCCACTGGCCAAGGAAACCTTGTAATTCACCCTCAGTCTGGTACCAGAGAGAATTCTCAAAATCCTAGAGGGGAAAGAGGTAGCAGGATGCCTATGAATGCTCACACTCGCACTAAATCTGGGGGTCATAATTCCAAAGCAACTCATGAGACCTTTGAACAGAGAGATGAACCTTCTGACTTCTCTGATATCCGAAGGTGAAAGGAGTAGACAACCCCACCTTTCCCCCTTCACCAAAAACTTCCTCCGTTGAGTTCATTTTATCTAGGGGCATTCCAAAAATATTTACAAGATAAAGGGGCTACGTCAAGCATAGGGCATTGCGGGTTATGGGGCAGCAACAGCATATGTATTATAAGCTACAGAGGGGAAAAAAAGACTATGGGTCGCTTATTGTATCCAACAAATTCAATGTGTAGATGCAACAAAATGTCTTCATTTAAACTTTAATTTCTTGAAAACCATAAAGAGATGCAGGTCTGGGTTGGTAATATTATTTTTAAATCAGGGATAGATTAATACAAATTATGATTTCTCCACTAATGGTTTAGACTGTCTAAATTAAATTCAACATGACTTTAAGTATAAAATAATTCAGTCTCTTAACAGAAATTATAAGGGTGTAACTAATATGGGCTGCCATGGCATTTGTAAGAAGACGAATGAGTATGGTAAAGGGGACTTTCCAGTTGCAAACTTAGTTATCCTCTGAGCCTACATTCTGCTCCTTTTTAAGTGACACCATCTGCCTTAAGTATTTCCTTATGCTGGTTTGGGCAGTTTATTCCTCCATCATTCCTTTGAAAATTGATTAATTACAGAACCAGCTTCCAGATAAGGCAAATGGGCCTTCTCTGTTAGTTCAGTATTACACAAAACTCCTTTTTTAATACTCTAAATCTAAAAAGCCCCACTCCACTTCTGATTTAAATGGATGTCATATTTTTCACATATTTTTTTCAGGCTTGATGGAAAACCTCTTTATACGCTGTATCAAAAGTCAGTATCACAAAGGTTACAGGGTTGCAGTATTTTTATGCATTAAGGGCCACCATTATGTAGTATCTGTTAAAGAAAAGTGTCAGTGAAGTGAGGACATCAGTCACTTCAACAATTTAATCTGGTTAAATAGGTGAATTGCACACTTCTCCATACCTCCATCCTCATTGCATTTTCTTGGAAATACAGCTAACTTTGTCAAATTAATGGAACTTATTTCACTGAGTAAGTTTGGATTGCAACTTCCATGGTCCCAATTTAGTGTGTTATATTTCATTTTGCTTTTTTAGCCATATCTGTTCATTATTATTTGAATATAAAAGATTACTCAATATATTTACACATTGAAACTTCAGTCAACACTTTACTGGAAGAAGGTATTCCTAAACCTTTTAGAAAAACTTTTCTGGAAAACAGGACTGTCTAAAATATTTTGGGTGTATTATACCCAACTTTACCAAACTGGTAAAGCATTGGATGTGTTGCGCTTCAAGTTCCATATTGCTGGATGGAGATTGTACTATTTTTAAACCAACTCATTTGAAAGATCCCAGCTTGGAGAAGGCAATGTTAGCTATTCAGGTGTTTTAGAAGGAAAGACTAGACCTTAAGTTACTTGTTCACAAAGAGTTTCATATCTAAGATTTTCCTAGTTAATACAACTTTGGGACAGCTGTAGCTGTTTATATGCATTGAAAACGCAAAGATAGTCCTGATGTACTGACTGGATAATTCATAAATTGCAGAAGTGGAGCAGCTTAATATAAATTACTGTTCCACAACCTAGCATAGACTTCAAGTTCCACTATGAAATTGTGGATGGAAGTCTGAAGATATCAGGTCAGGAATCTCAAATGAAACTCATTCCTCTTTGATGAACGTAATTAGAAAAAAGTATAAGGACATTGCATCGTATCTGCAGCTAGGAAACATTTGCATTTTGGGGAGGGAAACAGCTTTTGTGATTATGATGGTCACAGCCCTAAATCACCCCTTGAAACAATGAAATGTATGAGAAATGATATAGGTAAGTATCCTTTTAGAGGAAGAATTGTGACCACTTCAGAATAAACCATCACACAGAGGTTAAAAAGCCCAAAGATTTATTAGTATGATTCCCAACTTCTAAATTTCAGTCTGAGAAGTCTGTATGGGAATCAAATCATGTATGTACCATTAAATGTCAGCAGATCATCTCAGTGTGCATATAATTTATCTTCAGTGATCTAGGGATGTTAATATTTGTTTCACAAATAATGTTAATTTGAGGGGGAGAGTAAAGAAATCACACAAGGCTAATTTTCCTTTTTTCTCTCTGTGAAAATTGGATATATGTGTTCATCTACTGATTCCACATATTCGTTTAATGTAAATATTTAACATTTTTATTTATTATATTTTCTCCATTTAAAAAAAAATTGAACTCAGCACTGCTGGCTAAGATAATTTAAATATATGTCAGGACCTGTGTTGTATATATTCATGCCACAAGTACATTTTTGTTATTGTTTAGATCAAGGAAAATATAATTTTATACACTCCATAAAGTTATTGACAGCATCAATCATTTATTATTATTATCATTCTTTTCTAACAGATACAAGTGCGTTTAACCTAATAGTTTTATCAAGACGTGTATAGCTACTTAACTTGAAATTTTTAAAATAAAAAAGTCAGCTGTCCACTAAGGCACTTAGTCACATCCTAACAAAAAACTTATTTTTAATTATAGACATACCAGTAATTCAGAACAAAGCATATCACTTGGGGTATATAGTTTTGTTCAGGTAAAGGCCCGGAGCATTCAGAACTTAACTTCTAGGAAATCTTGGTCAGGGTTGCTTTGGCATAATTAAGCATGTATTCTTGCTTATTTCTATGAGAAAGAAATCCTACCCCAATTCTAAAGAAATGTTTCTTCATTGTGACATCTTTCTCATAATTCTAGTTGTAAGAATGAGTTCCCATGGTGGGAACATACCAAAATCTATCACTCATCTTTTCTACAAAATGTTATAAAAAGTAGCATAAGATGCATCACATTCCATTGAGTTTTTAAACACAGGTTTTTGTGGAAGAGCAGAGTCGGATCTGAGACCACTAAAAATAAGGTGGTTTAGTGAGCCTGCTCAAAAGCAATAAATGGAGGTCTGGTTGACCAAATCAAAAATGTTGGATCCCTATGTTAAAATTAGAAAGAATGAAACAAAACCTGTTTTATTTAAGAAAGTTCTGGTCTTTCAAAACAAAACTCAAAACCACTCAGTTTTTTTTTTTTTCCAACCTTTCAAGAAGATTTTTGAAACATTTCTAGAAACTGGACTACTTGAAGCTTCCCTTTGCGTTCTATGACTGGAGCATAAAATTGCCACCATTTGAAACAATTGAATTTATACCAAAATCCAAATAAAACTATTTTGTCCCAACTTCGACGTAAGTTCGAGTTTAGAACATTTGAAACTTTTGATTTCAAAATATTCCACACCCTTTCAGAATTGATGCAAGTGCTGCAGCAAAAATACATCTCGGGAGTAATTTCCCATTCCTTGGAGAACTCCAAAGCTCCTCAGAAAATCTGAAGAAGTTGATCTTGAAAGGATCATTTCAACATCTTTACCTTCAACACCTTCACTAAACTAAAATAGGATAATTTCAAGTGAAGAAACAAAACCAGGCTATATGGCCGTTGGGTTTTAGCCCAGAAAAAAGTTGTCATTTAAGAAAAAGTCAGTTCAGAAATGATTTCTAGCCTTATTGATGTAAAATATATTGAATGTTTTGCTTTTGCTTTTAATGCAGAATATAATATCCCTCAGTTTTCTTGAATATTTTTTATCTTATATAGACTATGATCAAGCAAATTTGTAATTTCATCTGGATTTAGGTAAGACATTTTTCTTTCCACCACACAACTAGCATTAATTAGATGGTTACAGATCAGTGTATTAGAAACCAGGGTTCCATGAAAATTTGGTAAAATCAGCAGCATATGTTCAAAGGCTTGTTAAATTAGAAACCAGATAATGAGGAAAGGGCTAGTATGTAAGTATGAATATGGGGAGGAAAATGTGTATATCCTGAAGGATGTTGATACTTCTTTCTGAGTTTGGCAGCATTAGCAAATCAAATAAATACCCCCTCTACTTTTCCGCACAGGTTTCTTAACAAATGTTTTTGTAGAAGGAAGCAGGTGAGCATTTGAAAAGCTTGGTTTTTTGGGGGGTGTCTATTAGATGGGGTGAAGGACAGTGGAATAAAAGCACTTACATTGGGAAAGGCGTTCCACTCATAATGTTAGGATGAAAAGCTAGTCCAAGGTGAACTGTATGATCAAGCACTAAGTTGGCCCTAGTTGAAAAAGCTACAAATTCAAACAAATGCAGAATTTTGATATTACTTTGGCTGCAGAAATCTAGAATACCACTAAGTAGCAGCAATGGGAGACAATTGCAATCTTTTATTGCCATCGTGTGGTCATCGATATTTTTTTAGTCTAGATATTAGGTAGTAACGGGTATTAGAAGAAACACAGTGGACAGCTCTAACAAATGGTGGAAGATAATGATTATTCATCATAATGACTCCCTTCAGGATAAGGCAACATGAGAAGACTTGAATTCCTGTCCTGCTTGTGAATCTTTTCAGATCCAGAAATGTTCTTTTTTCATTATTAAACAGACACAAGATTAGAGTCCTCAATTCTATAGAATATCAATTCCTATGCCGACAACTCTAGATGAAGAACATCAAACTAAAAACATCCTTGGTTATGTTTGTACAAATAAAATTAGATGTCATCGTGTTTTTAGGTTTCCTCCCTTCATCAGAATGAGCATCCAGAGAATCTTACTCTTTCACATCCATCAAAAATAGGTGCCCAAAATGGGATGGTTTTCCATCATGAACAATATAATTTTGACGAGACTATTTATCACATTTCAAGGCATTTGAAATTTAAACGAGAAATCACATGGCAAGCTAGAAGTGCCAAATATATAAACCTTATATTTAGAGCTTTCACTTTCTTGTTTTCAAACTTGTCTGGGTGTGACTTTATGTCACAAAGGTGTCACATGTCACTTAGGGCACCTCCAAGTTAACAATGGCTCTGTAAAGATCATGTTCCAAGTATTATTTTTTTTTTTAAAAAAAAAAAAAGGAAGGAAAAATTAAGAAAAAATAACCAACAATTTGGGGGGGGGGGGAAGTTTGGTTGAATTTCCTAGGTAACTTATTTTAACAATGATCTCTTTAAGAATTAAGATTGAAAGTTATGGGATTTAAGTTTGGTTTTGATCTTGGTTATAATTTTGTGATTTCATTGAAATCTCGCCTTGGGATTCATATCAAGATAAATTCTTTCCACCCACATACTCAAAATCTGAATTTTTATTAAATCAACAATTACCACAAGCAAATGATTTGTCTTATATTTCCTAAGAATCAGCTAGGAGAGGGATTTTGAACATGCCTTCAGCAAGACTTAACGGTTGCCCAAAATGTATGTTTCAGATCCTTTTCTGTAGAATTTAAAAGATAATCCCATTTATACACTCAGAAGAGGTATGATTTTGCAAACCTAAATTTGATTTCCAGGAATCTATAACTTGCAATTTCCTTGTTTAAAATATGCTGGTCATCCATAGTTTTTCATAATCCTAATTCAGATCAGCCACTGTTCCCTTACCAGTTATGTAGGAAAATGATTTGTTACCCAAATAAGATGCAAACCTGACCTACTTGCTATGCATAGTAATTAAAAGTTGGCCGGAGTTGTTTTGCAAGCACAAGGCCAAACTATTTTTTAAAAGACGCTGGGAGTGGCTCATGATTTTGCATCTCATCTCTCTATTTTCCTCATTTTTTATGAGGAAATTAAAAACTTAAACAATTGGGTGTAATGTCACTGCATTGTATGCCACCTGATCCCTCCTTAATATAGTTTGCGGTGGAGTGGGGGCAAGGCAAAAACATTGTCTAAGGATTGCATGCCACACCTTGTTATAAGGAAGAGAAAGGAAATAGGTTCACAGCAACAGCCATTCTAACACTCACTTTGACCTTTGGCCAAATGCCAAGCCATAGAAATCCTGCCAATTTTCTATTGTTACTGCTGAGGAAAGTTGTTACTGTGTGCATTCTACCTTAGAAATACAGTAGTAGCTGGACCCTCTATTTGTTGAAGGAGTCCAGTTTGCAAAACAATGAGAAACGTGAAAATGCAAAAATATCAGTCTAATTGATTACACAACTTCCTTCAGTTGTGCTCCAATAAATCTAGTCTATTGGCTTCTATACAGAATTAATTTAGTGATGGTCTTTATTTATCTTGTAAGATTCTCAGAAGCTTCCCATATGGCCTGTCATAAATGATCATGATGGCACTATCATGCCCTGTGATTCCCTTTTTCTCCTTTCCCCTCACCAAATTCCTTCCATGGACACCACTACAATCTCGTCTGTTCTGGAAAGAAGGCAGAGGTGGTATTCAGCAGGTTCTGACCAGTTCTGGAGAACCTGTAGTGGAAATTTTGAGTAGTTCGGACAATCGGTAAATACCACCTCTAAGTGGCCCCGCCCCCTCTGCTCCCGAGTCCCAGTTGATCAGGAGGAAATGGGGAATTGGCAAAAACCTTCCCTTGGAGTGGGGTGGGAATGGAGATTTTACAATATCCTTCCCCTGCCACCCCCACCAAGCCACACCCACAGAACCATTTTGAATCCCACCACTGAAAGAAGGTATATGCTCTACTCTCTGGCACAATATTGCTGTAGGTGTAATTGTAATTAGAGTGTACCCCAAGAATAATCTTTGCATGGCCTTTTCTTAGCACATTCAAGAAGCAAGCACGGGGGGGAGGAGGGAGATTAAGACCTGATGAAGAAGATCCAAAAGGGCACTCCCAACACTTTGAGCACCCATGTCAAACTACGAAGGGAGCTTTTAAAGACTGCCTGCCTGTTGTGAGCCCAGATAGACATGCTAATGAAAACCAAACAAGCCTATGTTTGACTCGGGCCATTTCCTCACTAATGATTTACAGTGTTTTTATAACATCACCCAACTATTGTTGAATCAATATAAAGCCTGTTCTTACTACTCAAATTTTGGCACAACAGCAGTTTAAAGTCACAAGTAGGGAAATGACCTCATTTATATGAACCCAAACAAGCATGGTCTATTCCATAAACAAAGCATTTTCAGAGAACAGAAATACTGTCACTGTCCAAACAAAGCTTTTATGCAATACTTTTAATTCCAGACCTAAACAAATGACACTGTCTTGAAATGGAAGCTTATTTTTCTCCTTCAAATCATACCCTGTTTCCCCCAAAATAAGACATCCCCTGATAATAAGCCCAATCAGGTTTTTGAGTGCATGGCAATAAAGCCAAGCGCTTATTTCAGGGTTCAAAAAAATATAAGACAGGGTCTTCTTTTCAGGAAAACACAGTATTAATATGCCAAGATAAAGCTGTCCATATTCCTTGCATACTTGAATTTAGAATGCCCTCCAAGTGTTCCATTCAGGGCTCTTTCTCACACTCTTAACTACACACTTTCCCACTGCTACTCTGAAAGTGGCCCTTTTATCACATCTGCAACAGGGCAAGGAAGGTGAATGAATACGCCCTCAGTTGTTTATCATTGTCTATCATTTGCATGGGAAAAAAATATAGGACTTCATGTAGTAAAATATTTGCATCTTGAAATGCATGTGTTAGGAAAGTAGCAAATTATTACTCATGCACTGACAAACATTTGCATAGGTTGAGAAAAAGAGGATACCAATTAATTTCTTTCTCTGCTGCTTTCATATTTTCAAACCCATTTTGGACACGTTGACTATCTCTACTTCATTCACAGATTTCACTCAGCAGCCTCTCTTTCAGGGGTAAAATGCTCCCGGTTCGGACTGGATCGCCCAATCCAGTAGTGATGGCAGCGGGTGGTTCGGAGAACCGGTAACAAAAATCCCTGCGCCCTCCCCCATGCTCAGCTGAGCTGCGCGATCATCAGAGGCTTTTTTTTCTTTTAAAAGCATTTTTTCTACAACCTCTTCAGCCGAAAAAATGCTTTCAAAAGTAAAAAAAAAAAGCCTCTGATGATCGCGCAGCTCAGCTGGGATCATCAGAGGCTTTTAAAAGCATTTTTTAATACAACCTCTTCAGCTGAAGAGGTTGTAGAAAAAAAAATGCCTTTAAAAGCCTCTGGCGATCCCAGCTGAGTTGCCTGATCGTCAGAGGCTTCTAAAAGTCTTGTAGAGGTTTTCTACAAGTTTTTCTACAGGTTTTTCTCTTGAGATTGTAGAAAAAATGCTTTTAAAAATAATAAAAAAAAAAGTTGGCCACGCCCACCCAGTCACATTACCATCACCCCCACACTAAGCCATACCCACAGAACCGGTAGTAACAAATTTTAGATTTCACCCCTGCTCTCTTTGCCAATGATGTTTTTGATGATAGGTATTACATTAGGATACCAAAATGAAAAATCCAACTTAAATTTGGAGTAGGAACAGTACCTCTGGATATCTTGATTAATCCAGAGGTCTATAACCAAATACTGCACTAATCAGACTAGACAAACTATGATGGTCCAATGTGAAAGTAGCAGGAACCAATTACAAATGCCTTTCACACCAACTGATATAATTTAATGAACGAACAGAATAGCATATAAAATTGTTTCTCTATCCAATGCAGGTAAGACCTACATATAGGTCTTTTTTTAATGGTTACACTATCTTTATGATTATTTTGCTACAAAATACTTTCTGGAATTTACACTTTTCAAACAAAAGTCATCAGCACAGATAAACACACAAATGGTTCATAGAATAGACAAAATGAAAAAGAAAAGAAAAGGTACTTAAAAATAATCAATGGCATGTACTATCTCATAATACAAACATGAGAGAAGGCCTGGATAGAAACAAGATTAAAAAGAGAAACGATGTGCATGCTTTCGAGTTGTCTATTTTATATTTGCATCATACTTTTGCATGATATATTTGCATATTATAGGTAGAATGAGTAGAGTAAGTAGAATGAATTTGCTGATATATGAAATAATGTGTTGAAAGAATTAACCTTTCATTTATTTCTGAATCCCAGCTATTTGATTAATCTGTGGTATTATCAGTGTTTTATCCTGGTCTCCATTTAAAGAAATGTCCCATTTCCATTATGCAAGCAATTAATTCTGGGGAACAGGACACTTCAAGAAAAGAATATACTCATACAGAATATTAACAAGAAGTCATAACAAACTGCCCAGCAGACAAGTATGCTATTTATCCTGATCTCCTGGATAATTTCCTACAGCAAGGTACTTCTACTTTAGCTACTATGATAGTAGAGAGACAAGACTAGTGTGGGTAGGATAGACTATATCACGATCCTCACTCCATCCAACCCTCCCACGACTGATGTAGGGAAATAAATATATTGTTTAAAAGAGTTACACTTTAAAATATGAATGCCAATAATTTTAGTAACCTTATTATATTATATGAGCCTAATAGTGAAGGCAGGACACAATGAACAAGCAACTAACTCAGGTCATATCTGGCCTGGCACAGTATCATGGCTCCATCAGATCCCGGTTCAGAGGAGGAGGAGGAGTTGGAACTGGGATCTGATGGGGGGAGGACACGATCGTCTCCAAACAAGTGGAGAGTCCAGGGGCTGGGAACAAGACAGTCCCAGGGCGTTCTGGCAGCAGGGAGAAGGTAGCGGCCAACCTGATAGAGAGTTGCTTGCAGGAGTGGGCAGCTTCAGAGAGCCAGCAGAGATAACAGACTCCAGACCACCTCTGATGAGGAACAGCTCCCACCCCACTGATCCATGGATATGGAGAGGAGAGCAGAAAGAGGGACAGAGTTGGTCAGTGAGGCTGCTTGCAAGGAAGCAGCCCCGGCCTCCTCACAAGGAACAGCTGGGAAGGGTGATTTAATAAGATGGTGGGGGAAGGTCTGTTTATTGGGAACTCCTGCTTGTTTTGATGTGCTCCTTCCCAGCTTCCCTGGACCCTGTTGCTTGAATTTTGGACTGTGTTTATGGATTCTGAATCTTGGACTCTTGTGGACCTGGACTTGGCTCTAGGACTTCACACTCTTGGGCTGTGTTTTGGTTGCTGGAACTCTGGACTTGTTGGTATTGTTACCTCCCTCTTGCCTCCTGGGTCAGCTGGGACTTAATTTGTGAATCCAGACTGACAGAAAACTGAAGGCTGGGGTGGAGCTTTATCAGCACCATTGGGGGTTGTTTGTCACATAAGTAAGCAATAAACAGACCCACTTTAACCTCTGCCTTGCCAGCACGACTTGGGTCAGAACACATGGGCATTCAGGAGCCCTCTGGAGACAACTGCCCATCACAGCATTTCTTTATTTTGCAGCCTCTTCCAAAGTCAAAAAAGCAGCTGACTGAACAAGCACATAGTTACACATACTTTTGATGTACATTAAATTGCTGTTCAGTAATTATAATCCAGAAGACACTGTGCTTATTCCATAATGGAACGTGGTTATCTAAACCCTTCCCCCCCCCATAAAACCACTGAGCCCAAACTTTAAAATTGGCAAATAGTACACATCCCCCATCATTATACCTCTTCACTCTAGACAAAGTCTGCCATTTTGTTTGCCAGCTGGAGGATATAGGCTGGTTCAAGTTGCTCAGCAACCACACAACCCAGGCTCCTTGCTTCTCCTTAGTACCATCAGCAGTTAAATCCAGGGAGCCAGGAGATTTGCCCCAGGCTGGAAAATGTAACATTCTGGTCTTTGCCATGCATTTTCTCTCTCAGTGTAAAAATCCCTGTGTTAGCATAAGACATGGTGCTTAAATCCAAACCTCATGACCAGGAATTGAAAACCATGACTCAGGAATTTAAAGATGAAGCTTTCTGGGGAAGCCACAAGGGACTGGAATTCCTACCTCCATCAAAGCCTTAGAGCTATAGCCCTGAATTATAACATTTTCTACAAATACCAAGGTCTCTTACCAAAGAAATTGTGGCTTGGAACTCAAGAGAAAATTCAATTAAAAACAGAGCCTGTCTTCTTTGCAAAATGCCATTGCATGTTTTTTTTTTTTCAATACAAAAGGGGACAGTGCCTAGAACATCTCAGGTTGGGGAGCTTCAACTTCCTTGTACACTGGAAAATGGGGACTTTCATCTACTCAGATGGGTAATAATTGGGCATTCTAATATCATGAGTTACCCTGCCACTTCAGCTCTTCTAGCAAAACTTCAGGGCAATTTTTCCTGTTGGTGACCGAAGACTAGCTCTCCATGACTGTATTCTCTCCTGCAGTTTTTTCCTAAGCTGCAAAAAGATTTCTTCTGTATATACTGATGTTGCAACCTGCCTCTGCCAACCAGAAATGACAGTACACTGGCCTAGTTATAGGAATTATTTCAGAATATTTGGTGAGTATCAAGTTCAGCATCAGAGCTTTAGCCTCCTTTCAGGCCTTTACAGAAAGATCATTTGCACAGATGGCTACCAACAACAATTTCCTATCAAACAGCACTGCTCCAAAACTCTTCCTTCATTGGCTATCACAACTTTAGCGAAGCATTTTATCGTGGCCAGCCTTCACAAGTGAGTACTGAATGTCCTGAATAGATCGAACCAGGTTCAAAAGGCAATCATATGACCCCAGGACAAATTGAAAACATCTGAATTTTGATCACATGACCATGGGGATGCTATAATGGTTGTAACTTGTGAAAAATGGTCGCAAGTTACTTTTTTTCAGTGAGGTTGTAAATCGAGCTTACAACCTTGAACTGTTGTAAGTTGAGAACTACCTGTACAACCATTTTCTTGTCATAGCCTCTCATCTGTCAGCCACCTTTTTCAGATGTTCCCACTGGGTGTGCAAATTTCTCAAGTCCACCAGGGAAAGTGGCCTTGGCTATTTTACTGTCTGCTATTCCAGTGTCTGCATGTTAAGAAAAAATGCCTACAGAAACCAACTTGTATATTATGGGGGATGAGGTAAAGGGATAAAGAGCTGCTTGAACAAAAATTCTTCAGGAAATGGACATGTTCAATGCTGAATTAGTTCAGTTCTGATTCTGCTTCAAGCACTTTGTATGCCACCTTTTAAATTTGCTCTGTTTAAAAACATCAGTAATTTGAATCCATTCATTTAGGGAGGGTATGATCGGTCTTATTTACCTGATGTGTCCTGCATATGACTACACTATTGAGAGCAACATCCCTGCCTGCCCTTTATATTAGAGAAAGAGAGCCCAGACTTCTGCCTCTTCTCTCTTTCAGCACCACCACTACATCCAGCTGGCTGGCAACTCTGGAAAATGCAACTTTCTTAGAAGGCTTGTCTTTCATATGCACATCAAGAACTCCACTCGGTGGCAAGTACATACTCAAGTCATCCTATGATGAGTTTAGAGAACAGGATCCCTAATGAGAATTGGAACATTTATTTAATGAGCACTGGAATATTTATGCCATGAGCAACATTTTCCAGACATAAAAGTACAAGAGGGATTTAAAGCCAAGACTTTTCAGATCTTACCCACAAACAGATGGATAACGGGTGGTGCAAGAGATGAAGACCAAGATAGGACAGACCTAGCAGTAAAGACATGCATCCCTGCGTTCAGGAAGCAGCTATCCCTGATTTCTAAAGGAAATGAGGATATTTTTAGATGTTCTCTACTGACAGATCCAGTTCCTGTGGACAGGAAAGAGGCTGAATATAACACCGTCTCTCAATCTGGGCAGATTTATGAAATATATCGGCCACCTAGGGCAGCTGAGTATTAAGCATGGACTAAGATTACTATAGAAAAGATGGAATGAAGAAAGGGAGCTTGAATGGAAATGAGGGGGGCTATTTAGAAAATAGGCTTATGTTCTTCTTTATTTAAAAAAATAGTTCTTAGGCTTGTTTACTAGGCAGCAACCAGAATTTATAAAAAAAAATACTCTCTCTCTCTCTCTCCCTCTCTCTCTCTCTCTCTCTCTCTCTCTCTCTCTCTTCCCCTCCCTCCCTCCCTCGCTTCCTCCCTTTCTCTGTCCCATGCACACACACACATAAAGGAGAGACAGAAACAAACACAATTTCTCCCCGAGGTCTAGTATCTTCTACAGTTGCCTGACCATCACTTACTATATTATACAAACAGCATTCATAGCAAAATTCCAGTTGAATAGTTAATGATAATGCACTTCCTAAAAACTAGAAATTTGGAGTGCCAATTAGATTTGTAAATAGCTACCCACTTATTTTTACTTTACATTTTACATATTTATTTATTTATTTATTCATTTATTTATTGTGGGGGCAATAAGCTGACTTCATATAAAAAAGAACACCGCTTGGAGGGGGTGGCAAAAGCCTGACTAAGCAGGTATATACAAAAGTATGAAGGCTATTGCTTAACGCATTGTAAGCCGCCCTGAGTCTCCCGAGAAGGGCGGCATATAAATCGAACCAATAAATAAATAAATAAATAAATAAATAAATAAATAAATAAATAAATAAATAAATAAATAAATAAATAAATAAAATGTTTATGTCACTCATCTTAGTACCCAAAGTGATTCTGGATTCTATTATAAAAATCAACATATGTATTCTTGATTTTACATACATTTTATTGTGACTACATTACACCACCTACAATAAGAGCCTGACTGAAAATTTAAACTGAACAAAGCACTGCCTTCCAATAATTTCATATCCACAGACGTCCCTGGCTACTTATTAATACACTAAAAAGCAGATGGTAGGAAGTAGCTTTTGCTAAATTAATGTAGCACCTGTCTAATTTGCTCAGTAATAGTACTTCAGGTTTCTCTCATACCTTGTGAAGAAACCTTTAATATTTGGCATCAACACAAAAAAGAGATATAAGTACAAAAGAGATACAAATACAGAATTCCATCATTCCATCCATCCACAAGTGGAGGGGAGTGCCAGGGCTTGTAATAAAAGATTGTCTTTCTATTTAAAACAAACCTGATTATAAGATCCTCTCTATCAAATACCTTTTAATGTGTCTTTATTGCAGCTAAGCCATCAGCTAACCTATTATGAGAATCCTGACATATGCAGTCAAATTTTCATGGAACATATGTTTCTAGACAAGTAATAGTTTATAGCAATAGCACTTAGCAATAGCACTTAGACTTATATACCGCTTCATAATGCTTTTACAGCCCTCTCTAAGCGGTTTACAGAGTCAGCCTATTGCCCCAACAATCTGGGTCCTCATTTTACTGATGTCGGAAAGATGGAAGGCTGAGTCAACCTTGAGCTGGTGAGATTTGAACTGCCGAAATGCAGCTAGCAGTCAGCTGAAATAGCCTGCAGTGCTGCATTCTAACAACTGCGCCACCTTGGCTCTATTCTCAAATCATACTACTAAGAGCCTTGGTAGTACAGGGGTTTAAGGCACCCTGTTATTAAGCTGGTTATTAAGACCAGCTGCCTGCAATTACTGCAGGGTTCGAATCTCGCCAAGGCTCAAGGTTGACTCAGCCTTCCATCCTTTCTAAGGTAGGTGAAATGAGGACCCAGTTTGTGGGGGCAATAAGCTGACTTTGTATAAATATACAAAAGGATGAAGGCTATTGCTGAGCACATTGTAAGCCGCCCTTAGTCTTCGGAGAAGGGCAGCATATAAATCAAATTTAAAAAAAATAAAAAAAAATAAAAAAATACTGTAATTCAAAAGATGTCTTCCTTTTTACTAAAAAAAAACCCAACCCTACTGTAGAATCAAATATATCATATTAGCATTAGGATCCATTTGAAAGGAGTATATCAATACATTAGCAAAACATAACATGCACAATGACAAATTTCTAAATCAATATGCCAAGACTTCACTGGTAAAATAGCTGCATAATCTGAGACAACATGTCAAAGGATTCACTAACTCTGGAGATATAAATGCCTTTTGGGATTCAGGGTAATCTTCCAAAGTAATAACTTTTCAAAATACTTACCCAACAATTGAGTATTTTTGGTTTTGATTGAGAGTCACAGGTAGATAAAATGGGATTGTTATTATTTATTTAGCATATGATGAGAGCATGACAGAAGAGAAGTAAACATACACTCCATATAAAATGGAATAATACAATATTTCCTGAATTATGGAGTATGAGATTATTTACCAGTTTTAATTAGTGTGTATTATGTGCCATCAAGTCAGTATTGTATCTTTTCCAGGATGTTCTGTCCCCTGCCTGATCCTTAAGATCTTCCAACAGTTTGCCTATTATTGCTGGTTATTTTTTCTACCTTTTCCTTCTATCTTTCCAAAAATTACTGTATACATTTGTCAAAAGAGGTCTTCATGTAATGTTCAAAATATGATAATTCGAGTTTGGTCACTGAATAAGAACTCTAGATTGATTTTTTTTCTAAGTCCATTTATTTGTTTTCTTGGCTATGCATCATATTCTCAGGAGTCTTCTCAATCACTGATATTCACAAGCATTGATACTCTTTCTATCCTGCTTTTTCAAATTCCAACTTCTGTTTTCATATAGGACTTTATGTTCCTTCCTTTCTTCCTATAATCTTTTCCTTCCTTGGCTTTGATTTCCCTTTTCTTCTTGGCAATGACTATTTGTCTAACATCCAGTTTGCTTTCTTCTCGATTGGGGTTATTTTGGGGGGGGCGGTATCTTTGGCAGTCTCTTTTTACATTCTTCTTAACAACTTCTTTATTTCATTCCACTTTATCTTTATCTGTATCAGTTCATACCGGTTCAGGCGAACTGGTAGCGGAGATTGCAGGTGGGCCCACTCCCCACCCCGACTCTATGCCGTCCTATTTAGGCACAGTTTTGAGACCAGGCGCGTGAACAGAAGATGCATGTGCAAGCAAAGCACATGTGCAGAAGGTGCATGTGCAAGCAAAGCACATGCGCAGAAGGTGCATGTGGAAGCAAAGTGCATGCACGGAAGGCCGGGTGCATGTGCAGGTGTGCGTGCGAAGCGAGCGTGCGCACAGCGAACCGGTAGCAACAAATTGTGAAACCCACTGCTGATCTGTATCCACAAAATTCATAAACTACAGATAGTCCTTGACTTACAACCATTCATGAAGTTACTGTTTGAAGTTACAACAACACTGAAAAAAGTGATTTATGATCATTTTTCGCATTTTTCACAGCATCCCCACGGTTACATTATCAAAATTTGGATGCTTGTCAACTGGTTCCTATTTATGACAGTTTGCAGTATCCCGGAGTCAACTGGTCTCCCAGCAAACATCCTTCAAAGGAACACAATGGATATACATAGCCATTGATCCCCATTAATTGGTTTAATCTTTTTTGAAACCAGTCAGACTCATGATTTGTATATTTGATTCTCATGTAATACAAAGAAAATGGCCTAGCGGCAACAGACTTAAAAAAGAAATAAGCAACTTGCCTTTTTGTTTAAAATAACCTTGCATATACTGTATATGCATATTAATACTATAGAGATGATAGTAGCATCCAAAAGAAAATAGACTTTTAAAAAATAGGTGTGAGGTTTTGCTGCTAAGGAATGTGATAGCTTTATTAATATTTGCAGGGTTGACCCAAGTCGGTTTGTCACTTACACACATATATACAGCACATATCCATCATGTAATTATTTTTGGGTGATAAACAAATATACTTCATATATTTGATTTGCAATTTGATATTCATTAATTCCCCAAATTGCCTCAGCATTAATTTTATATCGGTCATTCTTTTTTATATTCAGTTCATTTTTTACCCTATCTCTTTAATACCCAGTTGTTCCATAGCTTAGTTCCATTTAAATATATTATTTTCTCCTGATATACCCAACCAATCAATCAGAATTGAGCTGGAAGGGACCTTGGAAGTCTTCTATTCCAACCCCTTGTTCAAGCAGGAGACCTTACACCATTTCAGACAAGTGGTTGTCTAGTCTTTTCTTAAAGACCTCCAATGAAACTGGACTGGACTCTTAGGACTGGACTCAGAATAGGTATCTACCAAAGCAGAAATGTATCTACTAGTTCTAGATTCCACTATTTGTATATAACTTGCAATTATTCATTCCATTTTCCCTGTCAAACACAATTACACTGGTCTTTTACACATTAATTTTCTGATGTACTCCTGACTGACTGTACTCCTCATTTTATCATATATTTGGCCTAAAATTTGCTCCAGCTTTTGGGTTCTCAGCCACTAACATGGTATCATCTACATACAGTACAAAAGTAATACACATTTCCTTCTCCAACCAACACATCTCTTAGTCACTCCAAGCATTCCTTATATATTTCTTAACACATTAAACAACCGGAAATATCACATGTTCTTCTATTATTATCTAGTCACCATTGTGTCATTCATTGAGCATTTTATTTCTTCTCACACACACTTAACTTTCATTGTTTCTCGCTCTTTTCACATTTGGCAACCTCCCTTCAACTTCATATTCGTACAAAATGTTCTCCAGTTGAAATTTCTTAACTTTATTGTTGAACAAATGCACTATATATTTTTCTTTACAGTTATATGTTTCTTAATGACCTGAAGAACAGCAAAAATCTGATCTACACACACACCCTGTCTCACATAACATCATTCTGTTTTCCCAAAACTGGTTCATTGTCACTTTTGTATCTTTTCAGTCAGAGCTCTGCCAAATACAATATCTTCCCAAACTCATCAAGCAAGCTAATCCTGCTATCTTTCTCTTTCTAGAGGGGAATCTTAACATCATGCTTCCAGTTTTTAGGCACAGAGGCAGTTGTCATAAGCTAAAGGACTCATAAGTCATTCTTGTAGGCCAATCACATATTAATATTTCCCCAGTTACACTATCTAACCATGCAACCACACCAATTTTCATCATTTTCACAGCATTGTTAGTCCTACAAGATAGACGAGATCAGGAAGCCAACTCTGTAAGAAGACTAAAACAATCATAGGAAACCCACCCCCACCCACCCCGAGAATGAAATATTTTGGGGGATATTAAAAGAGGCAGAATATTATATTTCCCCAAATGGAAAAAAATCTTAACAAAGGCAGAAAGCAGCCCCAACAGCCTTCAGCAGATGCCTGAAGTCTTTAGAGGTGGATATTTTGTGCCCATTAAGAAATCCGGGCCAATCTATTCATAAACAAAACACCTTCAGTTCCAGCTGATGGGATTAAGAAGGACAGGACATGACCTTCAGGAAATAATAGGATTAATCCACAACCATTAGAATAGCAAAAGACACCAGGCTCACTACATTGCACACACCCCTGCAGCATCTTTGCACACACCCCTGCAGCATCTCAGAACTATATAAAAGTCCTTGCACTCATCAGGCTAATTTGTCAGCTGTCCCAGAACTACATGCTGTTGTTAGTTCTGCTCATCAATAAACAGAGTCCTTCTTTCCAATCAGCCTCCATTTTATTTCCAGTGCCTTTCTCCCAGCTTGAAATCGGACCGGATTTTTCTTCCAACACTATGTTTTATAGAGATGAGCTATAATAGCAGAATTCGGCAAATCTGATTGTGTTTTTCCTTCCCTCCTTAGTCTGCCTCAGTGAGTCAGGAAGAGCCAAGCTGAGTCTCTTCTTAATGTTCGCTCCCTTCTCAGGACTTAAGGAATGCTTCTGCTCTCTTTGTTTACATAACAGTTTCTGAATATCTGCTTCAAGGCCATCTTCCTGGCTCGCTACAGTTAATGACTTTGATCATGATTTTTTTTCTTCAAGGCTAATATTTCAGTTCCACTCTTCAACAGCTCACTATCATTCCCATAAAGTATCTCCAACATGTGTTCCAGGATTCCACCACTACATTTTCATCCCAAACCATTTTATGTCTTTTATTTGTCATTCTGTTCATTTTGCTCTTTAGCCCTCGCCAACTTTTAAAGCAAACTGAAGGAGCAAATGCTGGCCCATCATCCACCCAAATCAATGTGCCCGGTAGCCAAGCCAGCCAAGTTATTTTAGTATCTGAGGCAGAAAATCCCACAAGGGCCTAGCAGAAAAATACAGAAATAACACATGCAATAATTAACCATTGCTGCCCTTTCATGATGAGGTAACTTTGCTGCCGCAGACAACTGCCTTAGTTAGTCCTGGCCTTTCCCGCTCATAGTCACCACCCTTCCCTCCATCATCCCATGCTGGAACAACAGTAACAATAAGTCACATCTTGTAAAAATGTTTCCAAATATTTAATGAGAGCAGAGCAATCATAGGAGGAAGATGGACTGCTCTTCGTTTATAAACTCTTAGGTGCCGCCCAGAAGGTACTTGTAATTTATACACGTTCCTCACTGTGTCTGCACTGGACACTCCAATTGGAGAGAAAAAAATCAGAAGCCCTCCATCTTGTTCCAAGTACAAAATGTGCTTGTGGTTAACTTGCTAAGTGGGTGGTTCAGAGTAAGTTTCAGATGGTAAACTTTCACAGTGACACTCCCACTGTAAGATTTGTTCAGAGGTACACAAAATTATACCCTAAAAACATAAAAGCCCAGTTAATTCAGAAACCTGTTTCTAGCAGCGTCCATTCAAGTGGGTCTGGCAAGCCCACAAATAAGGCAAGAAGTTACTAGTCCTCACCAGGATTTGTTTTCTCAACACTGCCTTCAGAAGTCCATGACCTCAGAGGGTGGGATCTTACTCATTTTGGAATCATCATACACAACATTTGCTTTTGAGCTCAGATTGGATGCAAGAAGCTTATCACAAGCAAAAGGACTCTTTTCACTCCAGGGCCAAGGATAACCATGTACTGTATATGTGCAGTGATTTTCTACAAAATGCTTCTGAGGGTGACTGCAATAATCATTTTTCATAAATTGTTGGTGGTCCTAATTAAAGATCTTGTAAGATTGGCGCAGGGAAAAAGAATACGCGAGCAGCGAGTGGTCCGTTCAGTACTTTATTAAGAGAATCCGAACAGCCGACTGTGCTGCTGGGCTCGCCTTATAAAGGGAGTCGGCAGGCAAGCCGGCCAATGACAGATCTTCAAATCTCCCGCCGGTGGACTAGCCAATCCGCAGGGATGCCCATATAAGGACATACACCCCTCCCCTCCTAGTTCTTAGTCCGTCTCTCCATTGGTCACGTACGTGATGTAGTCATGCAGGTAGGCGGGGCGCCTCCCCGTCCTATCTGACCTGCACAGATCACTTCTTGCCTCACTGTCAACCCGTGCAGACGAGGTTCCTGTCTCTCCCGGTTCCCGCCTTGGAACTGTCTGGAACTTGGCTGTCGAGTGTGTGGGCTCCAGCCCAGTATCTCCGGCTGGGTTCTCGGGACTCCCCAGCGGCCCCGGGGAACAATGCCTCGGCCCCTGCAACTTGCCGCTGATCAGGACTGGACACCAGGAACCCGGTAAGTCGATGGTTCTTTTCCCTTCGCTCTGTGGCTGGTTTTTGGCGCTGGAGGTGTCCGCTGTCGTCCAGGTCCTTGGTCTCGGTTGTCGCTGCAGCCATTGCGATTGTTGTTGGGGCTCCTCGCGTTCCGGGGGTGGTAGTTGGCCTGCTCCACCGGTGTGGAGTGGCCCGACCTTGCCGGGGTGTCGGCAGTCTTCCTCATCTGGGTGTCGTAGGCCAACCTTGTCTGGGTGTGGTAGTTCTACCTGGACTGGGTGTTGTAGGCCCACCTCGTTGGGGTGGCACAGGCCTACCTTGTCTGGTTGTGGTAAGCCTACCTCATCGGGGTGGCACAGGCCCACCTCGTCTGGGTGGTGTAGGCCTACCTCAGATTGGTTTTTGCCGTTTACGCCGCTTTCCCTCCACCTTTTCCGGAACTGGTTGACATGGCGTTTGACGATCTGCCCGTCTCCCAGCTCCACTTGGTACGACCTCAGGCCCGTTATTCTGCTGATCACTCCCTTCAGCCACTTTGGAGGCTCGTGGAAGTTGAGACCGTAGACCGGGTCTCCCTCGGTGAAGGTGTGCGGCGGCCGGGTTGCGTTCGCTGGTTCTTGGGGATTGTACTGGGGGTATAGCTGGTCCAATGGTGTCCTCAGCTTCCTCCCCGGACTTCTTTGTGTGGTGGCGTGCAGGGTGATATGCTGCATGAAGAGGAATTTATCAATCCTCTCCTGCCAATCCCCAGTGCCCATCTTGGTGAGAGCTTCCTTGGTGAGCCTCACCATCCTCTCAGCTTGCCCATTCACCGCTGGCCTGTATGGGGAAATGAGGGCATGGCGAATGCCCAGCTTGGCCAGGAACGATTCCATCAGCTTGGCGGTGAGCTGTGGCCCGTTGTCTGACACCAGGATGTCCGGAATGCCATGTGTGGTGAAGAGTCTGTGCAGGGCCCAGATGGTTGCCTTGGTGGTGATGTTGGGCATTTGGATGACCTCCGGCCATTTGGAGAATGCATCCACCACGATGAGGAGGTATTTGCTGCCATAGGCCCTGCAAAGTCGATGTGAACACGGGACCAGGGGGCACTCGGCTTCTCCCATTCTGTGGGTTGGGGTTGTGCTGGCGCTGGTCTGACCTCCTGGCACGGGGCGCATCTGGAGACCCATTGTTCAATGTCCTTGTCCAGGGCGGGCCACCAGACGTAGCTTCTGGCCAGCGCCTTCATCTTCATGATGCCCGGGTGCCCATTGTGAAGGCTCTCCAGGATTCTCTTCTGCAGCAGTCATGGTATCACTACTCTGTCGCCCCAGAGTAGGCAGCCCTTCATAGTTGAGAGTTCTTGCTGCTTTCTTAAGAAAGGGCTGAACTCTTCGTCCACTTTTTCTGTTGGCCAACCCCTCAGGACCCAGGACATGACTTGCCTGAGGGTCTTTTCCTTCTTCGTGTGGGCTGCCACATCCGTGGACAATACTGGGCACTGCAGGTCTCCGTCGACATGGAAAAGGCCGAGGGTGGGTGCGGGGTCTTCCACCAGTTCCTGCGTTGGGCACCTACTGAGGGCATCCGCATTACTGATGGTTTTACTGGGTCTGTGTGTGAGAGTGTATGAATACCTGGCGAGGAAAATGGCCCAGCGCTTCATCCTGGGCGACATGTATGTCGGTGTTTGTTTGTTGCCTGCGAAGAGTCCGAGGAGGGGCTTATGGTCAGTGATGATTTCGAATGCCCTCCCGTAGAGGTATTCGTGGAAGCGCTTGATTCCAGCCACGATGGCCAAGGCTTCCTTATCCAGCTGGCTGTAATTGCGCTCAGCTGCCGCCAGAGTCTTAGAGAAGAAGGCGATGGGGGCTTCCGTGTTGTTGGGCAGCCAGTGGCTGAGGACAGCCTCGACTCCATATGGAGATGCATCACAGGTCACTACCAGCAGAAGTGTCTTGTGATACTGTATCAGCACACTGTCCGAGGATAGGAGCCCCTTGATGTTCTTGAACGCGGTTTCCTCGGCTCTACCCCACTTCCAAGGAGCCGCTTTTCCCAGAAGGCGATGGAGTGGCTCAGCAACCATGGCTTTCTGTTTAAGGAAAACACTATAGAAATTTAGCAATCCTAAGAAAGCCTGAAGCTCTGCCTTGTTTGGGGGGCCAGAGCTTCATGAATCACCTTGACCTTAGATTTGGTGGGATGTATGCCAGTGCTATCTATTAAGTAGCCCAGGAACTCGACCTCCTGGACCCCAATGATGCACTTGTCTCTCCTCACACGCAGACCCTTCTCTTGGAACCGCTTCAGGGTGAGCCTTAGCCGTTCCAAGAGTTGAGATCTGGAGGTGCTGGAGATTAGTACATCATCAAAGTACGGCACCACCCCTGGAATGCCTTGGAGAAGCTGTTCCATCATTGATTGAAAAATGCCAGGGGCTGCGCTGACTCCAAATTGGAGCCGGTTGCATTTGAATGTGCCCCGGTGGGTGACAATAGTCTGAGCCTCCGCAGTTTTTTCGTCAACTGGCAGTTGCTGGTAAGCCTGGGCCAGGTCCAGTTTTGCAAATATGGTCCCACTCCCGAGTGAATGCAACAGATGTTGCACCACTGGGACTGGGTATGTGCTCTGCTGTAATGCCCGGTTAATGGTGCATTTATAATCGGCGCAGATGCGCACAGATCCATCATGCTACATTGGGGTCACAATGGAGGTCTCCCATACAGCATGATCGATTGGTTCCAATATGCCTTGGGCAATCAGTTTATGCAACTGAGCGTCTACCTTAGGCCGAAGTGCAAATGGAACCCTGTAAGGCTTGAGCCGAATTGGGGTGATTGAGGTATCTAAATTGAAAGAGATGGGTTTCCCCAAGAATTTACCTAAGCTGCCATCGAAGACATCCTTGAACTCTTCGAGGAGCTTGTCGAGTTCATCCTGCCAAATCTGATGGATTCCTCTGATTGAGAGCCCTAGAGGCTCGAACTACTCCACTCCAAGCAGGGTCGGGCGGCTGTCCTTGACGATGGTGATGGGTAGGTTGCCCTTGAAGCCGTGGTAGCTGACACTCAGTGAAACTCTCCCCAGGACCCCGATGAGGTTTCCACTGAAATCAACGAGTCTTGCGTGAAGTGGCTGCAGTTGGCTCTTTGAGATTTGCGGTTTCAGCTTTTTGATATGCTGCCAGCCCATAATGGAGTAGATTGAGCCCGAATCTACTTCCATGGCACATGGAGTCCCTTCCACATGCACCGTCACGATAAACTTTGTGGCATTGTGGTCATCGGTGTGGGCAATGGTAGTTTGGTGGACCGCTCTGCTTCGTGGGTAACCGTCTCCCTCGCGCCTTGGTTGATAGGACCGTCTGGATGTCCTCTGGTGATCGCGGTTTTCCGGCTTGGCTTTCTCCCAGACTGGTTCTGGAGCTCTGCAGGCCTCAGCGATGTGGCCTTTTCATTGGCAACGGCAGCAGGTTGCATCTCTCCACCGGCATCTGGCTCTCACGTGGTCACGGTTGCAGCTGGCACAGCTCTCCCCTCGGTCACCATTTTGTGTGGTGTCACGTCTTGGTGGTCTGGAGAGCTTATGGACCGCCATTTCCTCATCCGACTTGGATCCCGCGGTGGATTCCTCAGATGAGGTCTGGGGAGTTTTCTTGATTTTGTGGACTGCCTTGGCTCTCCGCATCACTGCTGCTGCCACCTCTGATGTTTCTGCAGCTGTGGCCTCTTCAATCACGTCTTTTAGCAAGACCTTTCTCCTGCTCAGCAACTTTCTCTGCAGGGAGATGTCTCGCATCCCAAAGATGATGCGATCTCAGATGGCGTTGTCCATGTGATCGAACTCGCAGTTGGCAGCCAACTTCCGCAGTGCTGCCACGAAGTCCTTTATGGATTTGCCCTCCTGTTGATTCTGTTGGCTGAAGGTGAATCTGTTCGCCATCGGTATGCCAGTTGGGGCGTAGTGTTCCTGGAGAATGTCTTGGAGGTCGCTCCATGGCACCCCAGGACATGGCTCTCGATGTCCTGGGGTGCCATGAGGCCATCTCCAGGACTGCCTATCCGCAATGTGCCAGGAACAAGGCTCGTTTGCGGTTGTCCTCCAGGTCTTCATAGCCGTTGCCAGTCAGGAATTGGCGGAACCTAATCATATAAGCTTTCCACTTCTTCTGATCGGTGTTGAATGGTGCCAGCGAGATTTGTGGCGCTGCCATGGTTCTCGTGCTATCAGTTCTAAGTGACTCCAGCTCCGTGACTTGCTCTGTTGAGTCAGGCTGGGTGGCGATCGTGCCACGAGGTTCTTCGCTATGGTTCTTGAAATCCTTCGTCGCCAGTGTTAGATTGGTGCAGGGAAAAAGAATACGCAAGCAGCGAGTGGTCCGTTCAGTACTTTATTAAAGAATCCGAACAGCCGACTGTGCTACCGGGCTCGCCTTATAAAGGGAGTCGGCAGGCAAGCCTGCCAATGACAGATCTTCAAATCTCCCGCCGGTGGACTAGCCAATCCGGCGGGGATGCCCATATAAGGACATAACAGATCTTCTGTTTGTTTCATATCTAGATTACCCTTATCTAGTGTAGCATAGTTATTTCATTTGATGCTCTCTGTATTTCACTTGATGATTTCTTATATTATAAGAAGGCTTTGCTTTATAATAAAATAGCCACTGCCAGGACTTTTCCTTTTCTTGCTAAGAAGACATAAGTTTCCTTATTCGCCATCGCCATCTTGCTGTTATACAGAGGACAGCATCTTTGGAAAGCTGATGGCATTAGAGAACATTGCATCTTATTACTAACAAAACAGTGATAGGTTGCAACCGGTTCACCCTGGATCAGGCAAACTGGTAGTGGCGGCGGCAGGAGGCTCCACCTACCCACCTGGATGATTCTGCGCATGCGCAGAAATGCTGCACATGTGCTTGAGCGCACACACGCACGCATGTGACCCGGTAGCAATGGGATTTGGAACCCGCCCCTGTAACAAAAGTCATATCCAGGTTACTCCAAGAAAACGTATCTATATCTAATAGGACTGAGGAGATGCAGGCTCTAATCCACCCTCAGCCATAAAAAAATCACTAGATGACTTTGGACCAGTCATCTTCCTCAGCTCAGTTATAGGGCTGCTCCAAATAAAAATGAGAACTTTAAATAAACAAAAATAGCCACTATATCAAGGATGGTCATTTAGGCTGAAGAACTTTTCAGGAATTCAGCTTCTCACCTAACGGAACATAGAGAGGGTATACAATCTGTCACAAAATTATCCATTTTTTTTCCCACTTCAGTGAAATACCATTTCATTGATATGGTCTGTTCAACAGTATAAATATATTTTATTAATAAATATAATAAGTTCAATGACATAAGATGTTTTGGAACACAGTTCCAAAATCCCTGATCATTAATCATATTGGCCATACTTTGACTTTTTCCACAAGAAATGCCCTATCAGCACTGCTAATGTATTCAGCTACAACTATGCAAAGCATCCATCTAAATTCAGCTTTAAAATATTAGTCTTCTAAAGATGCCAAGCCACCTTCCCATGATTCTAGCCACTCAGTTTGTTTAGATCAGTATTTCTCAACCTTGTCAACTTTAAAAAGTATGGACATCACTTGCCAAAATTCCCCAGTCAACTTTAATTCTGGGAATTGAAATCCACCCATCTTAAAGTTGCTACATATTGGCTTAGATGAACCCTCCTTGAGCAATTTCATTCTGAGCATTGAAGTGCAGAAGAATCATTTGGCCTCAATCTGAACCTCAAAAAGTGGCCTCAAATCTATACTGCATACATTAAAAAGTGTAAAACTTTACATTATGCTTCACGTTTTGTTTGAGGGCCTTTTTCCCCATTGACTTCATTTTCAAAAGTTTTGTTATGATCAAGAGCCTCCCGTAAATGACTTCAGCCATTCTGAATCTCTTGACTGCCTTAACCCAGGACAGGACTACCATGTCTGAGTTGCAAAATCTGGATAACCACTAGGCAGTATCAAAGGGTTAGAAAGTTATGTCTTTCTTTCAGGTCATCTCGTGTTTGTCTGGAGTTTTGAAGTCCAAATAGGATAGCACTAATAGAATATAATTCTGCACAGACATGCATAATAATATAAAGAGAGGAAAGACAGTTTATAATGAGCAGCTGCATATAATACAGATTAAAGCTGTGAATATTCTTGAAGATAAGCTAACAATGATATTAAAGAGAGAGAAGAGAGAGCAACTGAATTTCTTTAAAAACCGCTATCATTAGAATAATGAGCGAAATAAATCTCTAAACAAATAAAGTATCTAACAAAAATAAATGTGATCAAAGAAGGAAAGCAATCCACATAAAATATAAATTATGAATGTATCATTGATGTTTATGTGTTTAGCCACAGAAAAATATGGTTATCACTCAACACGGAAACAAATTTGCTCCAGTTTTCAGTAGATTAACTATTAGCCCCAAAGCTAATTGACTGTGGAATTGTCTTGATTCATTAAAGCTACATATTGCAAGGCTGTAAAACTTCCATGCTTTGATTCTCTTTTTCCATTCATGCAGATCCCTCTGCTTTCCACATGAAGGCACCCCTGTATCACATAATCCCCTCGTCCACCCGAAGCCAGTGAGATTGGCAAAGGAAAACTCTTCCATTTCGTAGTCTGGATTCAACTGGCACCTTAAAAAACATATGCTGGGTTGAAATTTAATGGCAGCTGATTTTCATCCCACTCAAGTCAAGGCAACTATTGAAAGACTAGTGTCGTCCATATCAAAAAGAGACAGGAAGCAGGATTTTTGTTTAGTTACATAATTTTAAAATCACATTATTATGTTGCTCTAACTTTTTTGTACATGCTAAACAAAGAAGGGGGGTTGGCACAAAAAAAGTTTTAAGAGGATAGCTTGTAAACTCCTTTTGGCAGATGAACAAAAATATAAAAGGTTAAAAATTCAGAAACGGGTTTAGCTGCCTGAGAGCTTTTGTAAAGCTTTCAACCTATAATAAGGCCTTCCCCAGCCTGATGCTCTCCAGATTTTGAGGGTGCCTAGTTGCCAGAATTCAACATTTCAAGAAGGTTTGGGTTTCTTGAAAGCAGTTTGCAAAAACACATTTGGCACAATCAATGCAGCTGGAAAAGGAGGTTGGGTTTTTCCACCCATTAGGAAAAGCTTGCAGACCAAACATATTGTGGTCTGTAAGTAATGGTGTGTATTTAAACAAACATGTCTGAAGATAGGTCATGGCAAAATAGTAACCAAGAACAATCAAAGAATCCTGAACAGATCTAACACAATCTGCTGAAATAACTGGATCTATGCAAACTGAATTCTGCACTATAATGTGTCTAGAATTTACCTGCACAACATACAGCCTAGCAAGGGAGTTGCTGCATCCTGCTGGTGTTTTTGGGAAATTGAGCAAATCCACTGCTACCAAATATCACCTGCGCTGAGAAAGAAACCCCACAGCTTAGGTTTTTGCAGCCACTTCCACCCCAAAAGGCACACTGCCAAGCCTCCAACACTCCAGGCCTCACTAAGACAGCCAGCTCCATCCCTGCTGCCCAGCTGCTAGCCACCAAACAGCTGATAGGCATGCCAGCTACTCCTTTGTGGACCACAATTATTTCATGTATCAAAGTAGCCCTTTCCCTTCTGCAAGATGTACCAGCCTGATCTATCCATTGTGTTATGAACTACTTTCGACAAGTATTTGAGCTCAGCTATCTCAATTTCCATTTATTTTATTTCATATAATCAGTTGCTCACTGCACACCTGTTGTTTCCTACCACATGGTTTTTCATAGCTTTATTTTGCAGCCGTCTGATTGCACAAAGAGTATTTTCCACCATTCGTTCCTTATGTAAGATGATGAGAAAGAATCCAAGTTATGACATTTCTAAACAAATTTCAGGATCAGCAAAGTAATTCCTCTTCCCCAAAGAATCTGCAGACTTTACTATTTCAAAGTCTGGAAATTTACCATTTGCAAGTCTAGCAATAGAGAGTAACTGTTTCTCATCATTCCGTTAGTTTAAATTAAAATTACTGTCTGATTCATGCTTGAATAGATACACATTGTGGGATTACAGTCTATCACTTTTCCTTTGTTTACTTATGAACAAAGAAGGCAGGGACTAATCCCAGTTATATATCTCTATGACTGTAGCTTGTGAAATAGAAGGTGGCAATTGGTGACCAGAACATAAATCCTGTAGCTGCCATTTTCAGTAGTGTCAAAATGCCAGGGGATGGCAAGTCAGTTTGGTCTACTGGTTAAGGCGCCAGACTAGAGCCAGGAGACTGTGAGTTTTAGTCCCACCTTAGCCTGGGTGACTTTGGGCCAATCACTCCCTTTCAGTCCACAACATCAGACTCAGGTGACAAGCTGGTTGGTCAATTCCTATTGCAACCAATGGATCAAAACTTAGTTAAACCAAAAAAAGAAGACCTTGCATAGTGTGAAAACACTAGAAATAAGGGGAAAAACAACCAGTGAATGCCACATGCTAGCAACAGCATTTTCTTGCAATCAAATTGAATGTACTAATTTGCTGAAATCTGGCTATTATTAATAGCCAGCATTTCAATCTGCTTTGGCTTAAAGCTTAAAGAGGGACCAATGCGAGGGAAGGCTGGGTGGCGTGTGCAAATGTGACAAATGGGTAAGTAAGCCAGAAGTAGAGCCACAGATTCTAGACTAAGGGGCTACAGAGGATTAGAGAGAAATGAGATCACCACTCTGAGATGGGGCAAGGCCATTTTTTAAAGAAGCACTTTGATGAAATGCCATTGAATGGTAACCCTGATATTTAAGATCAGATCTATTTTAAGCTAGGTATAAATAAGGAAAAGCTACCCCACACTGAAACTGAGGAAGACACAAGGCGCTTCGACTCATCCATAAGGTTTGCCCATGTCCTGCCTTCTCACCAGTAAGAATAAAAAAAAAAAAAACCCAGTGAAAAGGATCTGCATTATCTTCCCCAACCAACCCCCTTGAAAACATAAAACTCATTTGGTGAGACTGACAATGAAGTGATGGGGGGGGGCCTTCAGAGAAGTAAAATTGCTCTGAGAGAGGTTGAAGGGCCTCCCTTAAAGTCTCACAGGCCAAATGGATTGGAATGGCATACAGTATGGGATGAGCCCTGTGGGCTTGCAATTGTCCATCTGTGTGCCAAAGGATAATCCCAAAACGCATTGAAGGAATTCTACGTTGACCTTAGAAGCAAGAATCCCGATGGTGAAAGAGTAGCAACCTAAACTTAAATTCTGTTGGAGGAGTGATTATTAAAAGCAATCTTTTAAAGCTCATTACACAGCTTTGTAAGGATGGTGTGTTAAGTGCTATTTAATGGCTAGCAGCAAAAAAACAAAACCCAACAGTTGTGCATTTTCTGATTGCTTCCCAAATGTTGGATGCTACCACAGATAACCCTTTGCTGTTCCCGAGTAAGAACTGTTTCTCCGGCCTCTGAAATTAATAGCAGTGGCAGTCGTCTCAACCAGCTGAGCTGTAATCTAATCGTTCTCTGCTTTAGCGTCTCTCCCTTTTCCTCCCACCCTGTCACATATGCCATCACATGGCATCACAGATTCCAACAGCAGGCCCAATAGGTGTAGTAAGCGAGCCTATTCTCTATGACACATCCACAGATCCACTGGGCTAGCCTTTGTTCTAGGCATTCAGAGGGACCAAAATAACCAAAGCAGACAGGAAAGAATGGACCTGTGCAACTCCTCGCTTACTGCTCACTAGCAAATGACGTGGGAGTCCCTGTCAGAATGCAGCTGGTTCTGGATTCTCTATCTTATCGTGGTATGTTATTGCCCTATGTCCAGAGTTGTTATCAATTGCCTTGATAGTGCAGGATCTGGCCTCCACTGCTGCACTTGACATTGGCATAAATAAATCCCCAGGGCTTCTACCTGCCTTGCCTATTTTTCAGGGACAATCTACTATTTTTAAATATCTACGATGGTTTTCCATATTGCATTGATAAGGTATTTTTAAGTACTTAGGTGAGACTTCCTAAAATTAAACAAAAGTTAAGTAAACAAGGCAGGTAAGGAGAAAACTCTTTCATCTTGGGCCTTTCAAGATGCAGAAGCACCATGAGCTGTGGTGGTGCAGTGGTTAGAGTGCAGCAGTTTGGAGTTCGAGTCTCATCAGCAACAAGGTTGACTCAGCCTTCCATCCTTCTGAGGTCCCAGATTGTTCTGAGGACCCAGATTGTTGGGGGCCATATGCTGACTTTGTAAACTGCTTAGAGAGGGCTATAAAGCACTGTGAAGCGGTATACAAGTCTAAGTGCTATTGCTATAAGAAAAAAAATGACAAAATGGTTACCGTCTTCTCAAAGAGCCTTTCTGCATTAGAGAGCTTACAGAACTCATCCACACTAGATGCTTTCTTAGGGGTGGATTGCTGTCAGCTTCCATATTGGGTTTTTTTACCTACACAGGAATGCACTAAATACATCTCCCCACCCCCCCACCCCCGGCCCATAGAGAAAGTGCAATGTGACTTAAGGAACAAAGGGGGGTGATCAACCACACAAAAAATTGTGAATTAAATTTGCAGAAATCCTAGCTGCAAGTAAGAAAAAGTCAGTGTCATAGGACAGGGGGTAAAATTTGAATTTTAAAGCAATACTGACATATTATACCTGATAGTATACATCTATACCATTAGAAGTAAAAACTCAGATACGTTAAAATCCAGGCCAAAGTTTCCCCTGTAGAAAAGAAGGGGTTCATTTCCAAAATTAGTAGAAGTTAACTTTGGAAGTTAACTGGATTAAGTTAATTTAATCATCTTAAAAACCAAATAAGGGCATAGAACAATGTGAGACATGGGAAGCTCTGTGGAACATCACACACTCAGAACTCTTCACCAACTTCTTAAAGACAATGTTACCTTTTTCAACCAAGGCCATTTTGATGGCAGGAAGGAATTGGCCTCCAAGAGGAAAAAAAATGTAAACTAATCAATATCTGTGACAGACCTATTCAAATTTCATCCAAATGATTCACATGCTAACTATTTTATGGAGAGCTGATTGATTATAGGCCATCAAGTCTTGTTGACTCTTAGCAACCATATTGATAAATTTCCTCCGTGACCATCTGTCTCTAACCTTTCAAGTCTTCCAATGGTGCACTCATCACCACTGTAACTGAGTCCCTCTATCTTATCGCTGGTCATAAATGAAAGGTTATGTTCTAAAAGGATAGGGCAGCTGGAAAGAATAGGGGGAATGTCTCTCTAAATTGTGTTACCCAGCAGATCGTAAATGTAATGCTCAAACTGTGCTGACCCTCCTGGGTGAACCCTTCACTAGTCCTTGTAATCTAAAAAGGAAATACATAGACAGGCATATCTTCTAAAAATATCACATTTTTGGAACAGTAGAAAAAAATCCAGAGTGAAAACAAAAGTACAAGTAGTCGTCAGCTTCCAATAGTTCATTTAATGACCTAAGTTACAAAGCCACTTAAAAAACTGACTTACGACCATTTTTCACACTTATGATCCCTGCAGCATCCCCATGGTCACATCATCAAAATTCAGGTGCTTGGCAACTGACTCATATTTATGACAGATGCAGTGTCCTGGGGTCATGTGATCCCTTTTTGCAACCTTCTGACAAGCAAAGTCAATGAGTAAGCCAGATTCACTCAACAACCAGGTTACTAACTTGACAACTGTAGTAATTCACTTAACGAGCAAAGGGCTCAAATCCAGCTCAAATCCCCCTGCAACTCAGACTAACACGAGCACAACCAAGCCCCCACCTAAACAGAACATACCCCCATCCAATCAGAGCACAGCCAACCCCCCATCCAATCAGAGCACAGCCAAACCCCAACCAATCAGAACACACCTTCACCCAATCAGAACACAGCCAAGCTCCCACCCAATCAGTTCACACCCCCCACTAGGAGTTAAAAGGAAGAAACAGCTGCAATCTCACATTGCTCCTAGAAGCACGAAGCCGAAAACACCAGCCTGAAGATGACGAATGAGACTTCGTCAAAACGTCGCCAAGACACTTCCAATTTTACGTGGGAGAAAACCTGAATAACCAAAGACCTATGTAAAATACCCGCGAAAACCTCAGAAAACATATGTGTGTGTGTGTATATATATATATATATATATATATATATATATATATATATATATATATATATATATATATATATATATATTTCTTTAGCCAGGTTCTTCCTACGTAAACCAAGATTTTTATGCAGCCCTAGTTCTGCATCCCAGTGGGATTTCACTGAACTAGGACTGCATAAAAATATTGGTTTACGTAGGAAGAACCTGGCTAAAGAGAAATACACATAAAGGCCTACGAAAAGAAAAGAAAACATATATATATACATACATACATACATACATACATACATATATATATGTTTTTCTAAGATATGGGTGTGGCCTACTGATGAAAGCAAACGAGCTAGAAATAGATCTATTTAGGTCTCCCACCTAGCAGGAAGAGCTTGCTAGCTGTTAGAAAAGAAAAAAGCCCAGAATCGAGTGGATGTGATTCTACTGAGCTGGAGCTGCAGAAAAACCTTGGTTACGTAGGGAAAACCTGGCTAGAAGAAAAACACAGCTTTCAGGCCTGTCAAACATTTTATGCTGTTTCTTCTGAAACTTATGGGAGACTGGGATAGCACTATTTCGGTTTTTTTGAACCTCTTCAGCCAGACACACCCATATTTTATGACTCCTCCCTGTAAAGGTCAAATATTTATTCCTTTTAATTCATAGGTATAAATGTATATTTTTGTAATCAGGGTTTTTCCTATGTTAATACATACAATATAGGTATAGTATAGGTATAGTACGTGGTGGCTCAGTGGCTAAGATTCTGAGCTTGTCAATCGAAAGGTCGGCAGTTCAGCGGTTTGAGTCCCTAGTAATGGGGTGAGCTCCCGTTACTTGTCCCAGCTTCTGCCAACCTAGCAGTTCGGAAGCACGTAAAAAATGCAAGTAGAAAAATAGGGACCACCTTTGGTGGGAAGGTAACAGCGTTCCGTACGCCTTCGGCATTTAGTCATGCCGGCCACATGACTATGGAGATGTCTTCGGACAGCGCTGGCTCTTCAGCTTTGAAACAGAGATGAGCACCACCCTGTAGAATCGGAAATGACTAACACATATGTGCGAGGAGAACCTTTACATTTTTAATGTATAGGTAATCATACATAGATGACTAATATATAAGAGTTCATTCAGAGCAGAACAGAATCAAACTGCCATCTAAAATATTCCCTCTTGAGAATAATTGTCTTGGGAAGGAGTAGAAGTGTGGTATTTCTACCAAATATTGCTCTTTAGTGTTTGAATTTTAATAAGATTCATTGTTAACCAAGATATGCACGTGAAATTATAACTCCACAGTCTATCCAAACCAGCAGCCACGAGTTTAATCATCAGCCATTTACTGCATGACTTTCAAAGTTGTCTGAGAGATGATAGATTTCCATCAGTCCCAAGCAGCAATGAATTAAAAATACACCACCAGCCCTCCACCACCTGACAGGGTGGCCCTTGAGTCCTATGACCTGTGAGGAACAGAGCTGTCAGCTCTAAATTTGCCCATAGGATTAAGTTAGAGAAAATGCATTAAGCTTTGACCCACTGACAGTGCACCTCAGCTATAATCTAGCCAGATGGACCCAACTTGATGGAACTTCATCTTTGCTGATACTACTAAAAAAAAAATATTAACAATAGCAACTAACCCAATTGTAATCAATATTATATTAGTATTCCAAAAGTGGTTGCCTAACCAAGTTGCTATTAGATTTCTGATACAGGAATCCATTACAAATTTGCTCATATCTGGGAAACTAAATACAGAACTCATTATGATGGACAGAGGTAGAAAGATGGACAAAGAAATTAAAAGACTTTGTTGCCATTTATCTTTTGTTTTTGTATAAATTTAATTTATGCCAGAAGCACCTGTGAAATACTTATACTGAAGAGGGATTTTTTTTTTTCAAATTATCAGATAATAATATTAATAGGTGACCTGATCACTAAATAAAAATACGACTCTAAATTTAGTGTGGAGGAAAAGTGGGCTAGAAGTCCTATTTTACAACATAGGACTATTTTTTTAAATTAAAAGTGCTTTACAAAATAAAATTCTAAAAGATTTTATGATCTTAGGAAGCTTGGAGATTCTAAAGGGCATATCTAGAAGGCATCCCATTAGGGAAATTTTAAAAGCTCTGGTGACACAGTGATTAGAACGCAGTATTGAGGCTAATTCTGCCCACAGCCAGGAGTTCGATCCTGACCCGCTCAAGGTTGACTCAGCCTTCCATCCTTCCGAAGTCGGTAAAATAAGGACCCAGATTGTTGGGGGCAATAGGCTGATATTTGTAAACTGCTCATAGAGTGCTGTAAAGCACTATGAAGCAGTATTGCTAAAATATTATTTTGCAAACCACCTGGGAAGCTTACAAACAAACAAAAATAAGTATGCAACAGCTATGTGCATAAGATAATGAGTCATAAAGCAGAAATCCACAACAGTTATTATTTATGATTTATTTATTTATTTATCAAATAAGTAAATGTATTGAAGATTCAGACTGGAATACTGTGCAGCATTTTCTCTAAATTTGGTGTCTCCAGTCATCTTACAGCTACTGTAATTACCAGCCAGCAACATTCCTATGCTAAATGAGAAGTCTGGGAGTTAAAATCCAACAACCAGCATCAGGTTATTTAGATGCATCTTTATGACCCTTGCTAGCCTAACAGTGTAAGGCCATGAAATAAATGAAATGAAGTCACATGGCACACTGATTCATGTTACACTGAATAATATCCTACTTTAGTCAATACCTAGATCAGTGATGGTGAACCTTTTCGGCACTGAGTGCCGGAAAGGTCCTGCGGAAACATTGCATGCACACACACACGCTCGTCGGGGCCGTGCTCTGGAAAAGCCAAATTTCCAGGGTGTAGCGTGCATGTGTGCCTGACAGTCAGCTGGTTTTCAGCACTGCCGCACGCACGAAGGGATCACGCTCCGGAAAAGCCGAACATCCAGGTTCTGGCATGCATGCGCACCCGACAATCAGCAGTTTTCAGCACTGCCACATGTGCAAAGGATAACTGATCATCGCATACACGTGTGCACCAGAAACCCAGAAGACAAACAGCCAAGGCCATGCATGGCTTCACATGCCACTTTGGGCACACGTGCCATAGGTTTGCCATCACGGACCTAGATGATCATCTAGATTGAACACCAGCCATTCTAAGGATCAGTGGTCAGGAAGTCTGAAGTACACAACATTGGGAAAGTCGGTCTGGGCTTCTTCAACTAAAGAATGCTGAGCTTTAGGACATTGGTGACAATGTTCCATAATTATGGCTCTTTTCATTTCTGGTTTGATAACACTGCCAGATGGAGCTCCTTACAACCAAGTTGCCCCCAGCATGAGCTCAGGCCACTGCTTATTTCTCAAAGCAGCAATGCATGACCTATCTATCTATCTATCTATCTATCTATCTATCTAATCTACCTACCTACCTATCATTTATCATCTATCTATCTATCTATCTATCTGTCTGTCTGTCTGTCTATCTATCTATCTATCTATCTATCTATCTATCTATCTATCTATCTTATCTATCTATATCTATATCTATATCTATCTATCTATCTATCTATCTATCTATCTATCTATCTTATCTATCTATATCTATATCTATATCTATATCTATCTATCTATCTATCTATCTATCTATTTAATCTACCTACCTACCTATCATCCATCATCCATCTATCTATCTATCTATCTATCTATCTATCTATCTATCTATCTCTGTCTATCTATCTATCTATCTATCTATCTATCTTATCTATCTATATCTATATCTATCTATCTATCTATCTATCTAATCTATCTATCTATGTCTATATATTTATATATCTATCTATCTTATCTATCTATATCTATATCTATCTATCTATCTATCTATCTATCTATCTATCTATCTATCTATCTATCGTATATATATCTATAACTATCTACCTATCTACCTATCTTCCGTCTGTCTGTCTCTCTAGCTATCTACCGTATTTTTCGGAGTATAAGACACACCTTAGTTTTTGGGGAGGAAAATAAGAAAAAAGCTGATTGGCAGATGGATCGGCCTCCCGGAATACCCCCAGTCAGGTGTTCCCAGAAGTGAATTTTAGCAACAGGTTCCTTGGTTGTGAGCTCTGTGCCTTGCTTTTTTTTTTGTTTTTTTTGTCTGCCTCTGAAACCTCCATCTGAGAAGCCGCACCCAGATTTTCACCCTCTTTTTTGGGGGGAAAAGGTGCGTCTTATACTCCGAAAAATACGGTATCTATCTATCTATCTATCTATCTATCTATCTATCTATCTATCATCTATCTATCTATCTATCTATCTATCTATCTATCCATCCATCCATCCATCCATCCATCCATCCATCCATCCATCTATCTATCTATCTATCTATCTATCTATCTATCTATCCATCATCTATCCATCTCTATCATCTCTATCATCTCTCTGTCATCTCTAACTAAGTCCAGCCCACCCATTTTTTTTTCAATATACATTGAAAGGATTGCTTAATGACTTGTCCCAGGTCAAGCAACTTCCTCTTGTTTCCACACTGTGCTTCTCGGCTTCTTTGGAGCTAAACTCTTCCACTGGTTCCAGGGTAGAAACAAGTGCTTTCCTCAGGCTCCTGATTACTGCTCTCCACAGTCATCCCAACCATTTCCCTTAACAAGGTCACTAGTGGAATTGTGAAAAGCTAAGCTTTTTTCTTTATTTGGAAATTCACTGATGAAAAAGTGAAAAGGAGGAGCTGTCTGTTTTTAAACAAAGAAAAATTGATAAGAGTTGTGCCACATTCCCTTTCTGCCCTAAGGAACAGATTAAAGGATAAAAGTAGAGTGTTTCTTTTTTTTTTTCCAGGAAAAGTTTTTTTAAAAAGGGGGTGGGGGAATTCACTAATCAAGAGTTTTATTTCCAGCCAGTTTACATAAGAGAGCCATGCCATTTAAGGCTGTAGCACAAAAAGTCCTGAGACTAAACAACACAGAAAATGTTATCCCAACCGGTGTCTGGAATAATTATAATGTCAAAGAATAAACAGGTATATTGTTCTGAAATCTTTCTAGAGTGGCAGTTGCAGAGCCCTGGCTCTCATCCACTGTTGCTTTCATCTTCCTCCTCAACAAGGAAGCCAAAGTGAGTTTCCAGTTTATTGCATGAAATAGGGATGCAGAAGAATGAGTCATCAGTGCCTGCTTCTCAAAATAACTGTTGAATTGCCGTCACATTATGTACTTCTGCCACTGGAAGGCAGTCATGTTCAGGATGGCCTGATCATGTGTCCAACCCACCCCTGATTTTTTGTTTGTTTGTTTGCTTGCTTTTGCTTTGGGCACCAGAACATTTCCAACATAATGACCAATTCTCTTTCACTTAACACTAGCCAAGAAGGAAGATATAGTCAATGAAGTGGAAGTAGTAAAAATATTACAGAATGTATTAGCCTCGAATAAGGGCATTAAGGGAACTAAAACTAAATGATAAACGATTAGTTTTGATCTAAGGATCAGACTACATGCTGGACCTTTCCCCACTGTCCAGTATTAGTGCTGTGTGTCAGTCTTTAAGCTGGCAAAAACTATATATTACCACAAAATTTGTTTCCCCTGTTGCCAATCCTTACCCTGCCCCAAGAGAGAGGCTGTCAAATGCTGGATTATAATTAATTAATTAATTAATTAATTAATATTGCTGCCTACTTGCACATAATGCCCATATTTTAAGGCTGGAAACCACCCATAGTCATTCACTACACAACGTGTAGCAAATGAATTAAATAAATACATAATTTTTTTCTCTGCAGAGAAAATTTAAGGAAAAGAATTGATGCATTCCTCAACTTTATTTTCTTCTCCTCTCACAAAATATCACCAGCCAGTATGAAAACTTCCACCAAACTCTTTCCTTAACTGGAATTGGAATGGGGAGCAAGTAAGTTTTGGCAGACAGGTTCATCCATCTGTCTAAAGTTGCTCTAGATTTGCATAAGCTCCGATCAGCTGATTGCTGGAGATATGAGAGGTCAGAGGAGAAAAGGGACTGAACATTTTACCCACTAGGTCTCCAATCCCATGATTGGCACCTGCCACTTGTACCAGGGTGGGTAGTTTCCAGATCTGTCAGAATCTGGCAACTTTTATCTCTTTCCATGGAATTGAACACTTGACATGCAAAGAGCCAGCTTTTTCCACTTCACTTGCCTCCACTTTCTGAGTATCTTCACACACCACCCAATGCCTGGTTAAAACCCAGAAATCAGCTGATAGATCCACATGGAAAATGAGGACAGCAGGTTTCATGCAGTCATTAATTTGTGCCATCTCAAAGAAAGATGGATTGTATTTTCTCATTAATGGGGACATAATGGAAAAGTGTAATGGGCAGAAAAAATAACCCCGAGGAACCAATGGAAGAGCCATAACCAAGATAATGGTCAGATAAAAGAAAACTGAGTCCATAATGTGAATAAGTGCCTCAGATATGTCCCTTCCTAGTTTCTACAAAGATAAAAGGAAGAAAAGGAAAGCCCATTCAGTCTTGCAAGATTTATCATTATAATTTTTTGGTAAAAATAATATTAGTATGCATGACGTTGTTTCCTAGTCTGGTCTAACTGGAAAAGCTAACAAAGAGTTTGACAGAAAGTTTAAAGCTCACAATAAGTTGAGTTTGGTGAACAATACAATATTTTCAGATAGTCTGGTTCAACATCTATATATTACCTTTGAGACATCCAGAAAACTGGTGAAGAATCATATGAGTGGTGAAAGGTCCTCCCAAAAGCAAATATCCTTTCTTTAAAAAAAATTGCTGAGAGAGAGAAATTCAAAAAATTATAGACCAGTCAGACTGACAATGGTACCTGAAAAGATTCTACATAGGTCAAAAAAAACAAGCAATAAGCACCTTCAAAACAAAACAAAAAATAAATCAGTATGGATTTATTAAGAAATGTTTTTCATTTTATAACTTTCCTAATACATTATGAGACTGCTGTACACATATTATAAGTTAACTTTACCAAACCATTTTACATCTCTTGAAAAGCTAATTAGCAAACTAATTAAATGTGGACATGAGGGCATGACAAATGGATATATAGTTGGCCCAAAAAATGTACTCAAAGAATATGCATCATGAAACTGGAGACATGAATCACATCAGCCCTGGATCCTCTACACTTAATGTTTTTATTAATAAGTTGGATAGAAGGTAGAAGTGATATTTGTCAAATGTGAGATGCCACAGGATCTGGCAATTGGGAAGAGGTTAATCTATGTTCCAATACCAAAAAAGGAAATAATGTGTGCAAGTTATTGTACAGTATCCTTAATTTCATATGATAGCAAAATAATGCTTAGGATCATCCAGTGCAATTACAGCCATACATGGAAAAGGTACCAGATGTTCAAGCTGCCCTTAGAAAAAGCTAAAGAACACAAGACATTATTGCAATGCTAATGCATGTTGAAAAGCTGATAAACACCAAAAAAAAAAAAGTCAGAATGTGCTTCACATGGTCTTAAATTGTGTCAATCATGACACGTTTTCATGCTTAGAAAAATTAAAATTCCAAAACATCTCCTTGTCTTCATGGAAAACCTATAAACAGGTCAAAAAGCCATAGGACAGACCAAATATGGTGAAACAGGCTGGCTACAGGCTGGCAAAGAAGTCAGGCAAGGCTGTAAATATAAACTCTATTCAGTTTATATGCTGAATATATATTATAGGAAGCGGCATTTGGAAGAATATGAAAGTGGTTTTAAAATGGGAGGAAGAATACTTTCACTATGCTGATGACACAACCCTGATAGCCAACAATGTAAAGGATCTAACAAAAGTCAAGGAACACATTGAAAAAAATTAGAACTAAAATTAAAAATAAAGATCAAAGTAATGACAACAGGCACAACAACCAGCCTTAGAATTGACAACGATCATTTCCAATGATCAATATAGCTTTTACCAGTTAGGAATGCCTTTTCAGCAATAGAGAAGCAAGCAGTCAAGAAATTCAATTAGCATTTGGTATAGCAACCAGGAAAGCCTTCGAAAAGATAGTCAGATGTTTTGATGTGTGTGTCTATACAGGTAGTCCTCGACTTATGACTACAATTGAGCCCAAAATTTATGTTGCTAAGCAAAACATTTGTTAAGTGAAGTGTTTTTTATCAGGGCAACCTGGTCTACCCAATTATGGGACGGAGCATACTGCTCCGCTTTCGCCTCACAGCCCCAATCCAGGAGCCTTTGCAGGCAGTTGCTTTCACGACAAACTACTTTTATGTTGAAATTATGTTTTACCGACAAAGAAATAAACAGAGACTAGTATAGATCTATTTCAAGCTATTTAGCTCTCATCAGATAGCCATACCCTTCTGGGATTCGAACCTGGGCTACTTGCATATTAGGTAGATGTATTAACCTCTAAGCAGCGGGCTCTCCTCCCAGAAGGGTATGGCTAGCTGATGAGAGCTAAATAGCTTGAAATAGATCTTTACTAATCTCTCTTTATTTCTTTGTCAGTAAAACATAAATTTGTTAAGTGACTTTTGCCCCATTTTACAACCTTTATTGCCACAGTTGTTAAGTGAATCATTGCAGTTGTTAAATTAGTAATTGGTTTACTAACTTAATCTGGCTTACCCATCATCTTTACTTGTCAGAGGTTTGCAAAAAATGATCACATAACCCTTGGGCAATGCAACCATCATAAATACAGTTGACAAGCATCCAAATTTTGGTCCCATGACCATGGAGACGCTGCAACGGTTATAAGTGTGAAAAATGGTCATAAATCACTTTTTTCAGTGCCATTGTAACTTCAAACCATCACTAAATGAACTGTCGTAAGTTAAGGATTACCTGTATCTACGAAGATGAGAACTATGCCATAATAGTATTCCCTATTACATTCTATGGAGACAAAAGTTGCACTTTGAAGAGTTTTGAAGAAGGATAGAAAGACTATTGAGCTTTGGAGCTGGAAAAGATTCCTAAAAATACCATGGACAAACAAATGGATCCAACAAATTATCCAAAAACTGCACTTTCTAGAATTCTAAACACTTGATCCATGCTAAGTTGGAAACACAAGAGCCCAGTCAGTTTCTACTTAGTTCCTGGGAGCTGCCAAGAAGTACACTACAGAGCAAGCACCTCTACCTCTGAAGATGCCAGGCACAGTTGCTTTACCAGAAGTATAATTTCCACATCATCTGCTCATCAGGAAGCCAAACATCTGCTGCAAAGTTGAGAAATGTGCCCTTTAAAAATGATCTTGTTAAATTATAGCTTCCAGAATCCTTTCTTATTGGCTCTGCTGCCTGGGATTTCTGGGAACTCCAGTTTAACGATCTCTACAAGGTCAGCTTTTGTCCCCTTCTGAACCAGCTGGTTTTGGACCAAAGAACAACAGAGACAACAAGTTAATTACACTGGATTAGCCCAAAGCAAGTTGTCATCACAAATATTGTGCATTATTATTTACCGAGAAGTGTTAAATAGTGGGATAAATAATTTCCTTGTAGCATTGCTGGTGGGTTTTCCCCTATGGTCTTACTAGTGACAACCTTGAATACATTGCTGTTCCAAATGGTTACACAGGCTATGCAAAATCACACTCTCTGGTTGGTATCTAAGATAAGCTCCACAGTATCCATTTGACCTTTACAGTTGTACCCAGTTAGTTCCTCTACTCAGTAGAAATGTTATTCAGAATGTCGAACTGCACAACCATGAGAGAGAGAGAGAGACAGGCAGAGAGAGAGAGAGAGAGAGAGAGAGAGAGATAGACAGAGAGAGAGAGAGAAAGAGAGAGGGAGACAGAGAGAGATATTGTTTATTTTATACTATTATCTAGGTGAATAGAGAAAGTAAAGTATATAATTTTTAAAACACTTATCATGAGAGAGATGAGAGATGCATATCATTAAATGGAAGATACTGAAATTTACTTGTCAACTTTAGATGAGAAATTATCCAAAGGTGAGCTGATTTTTCATATCTGTTAGATTATTTCAAAGCTGCATTAATGGCCTCTGTCCAGGTCCTAGTAGGCAGCTGTCCCCATCACAATATGCATCATCCAATTGACACTACTAAGTAGCACTTGAATAGCATGCTAGAAAACTACTTATACAGTTAATGCTGAAACTGGCAGCTATGTTAGACTGGGGCGTTTTTTGCTAATAACTTAGCATACATCATTACCACTCATGAAATATTTCACCCAATTGTATACGGCTGTTTGAATACAGTTCAGTTTTACAACATGCAAATTGGATTCATTGATTCATTGGAAATGAATCAGAGCAGCCTGAATATAAAATGCTGCCACCTCAGCCAATCAGAAAATTGAACTCCATCCAACAATTTTAAAGCAATAAAGGAAGGCTGTTTCCTTACTTTCTTACTTTATTACATTTTATGTGGTCAGTGTAAACATCTGTAATGGGTGGTGAGAATAACCTGTGGGGTGGGGTGGCAGAAGGAAGAGCCACAGCCTAGACAATGGTCAGTCAAAACCACATCCAGTTTTGATCACCACGATGTAAAAAAAAATGTGAGATTCTAGAAAGAGTGCAGAGAAGAGCCACAAAGATGATTAGGGGACTGGAGGCTAAAACATATAAAGAACGGTTGCTGGAATTGGGTATGTCTAGTTTAATGAAAAGAAGGACTAGGGGAAACATTATAGCAGTGTTCCAATATCTCAGGGGTTGCCACAAAGAAAAGGAAGTCAAGCTATTCTCCAAAGTACCTGAGGGCAGGACAAGAAGCAATGGATGGAAACTAATCAAAGTGAAAAGCAACCTAGAAGAAAAGAAAAATTTCCTGACAGGTTAGAACAATTAATCAGTGGAACAGCTTGCCTCCAGAAGTTGTGAATGCTCCAACACTGGAAGTTTTTAAGAAACTTCCTGTTGTCTGAAATGATCTAAGTTTTCCTGCCTGAGCAGGGGTTTGGACTAGAAGACCTCTAAGGTCCCTTCCAATTGTGTTATTCTATTCTAAGATGTATTTTAATCCACAGAAAAATGGGGGCATGTGAAGCCTCTCAGAAGGGACCCTCCTGAGTTCTTTCTAGTACGAAGGGCTGGAAAGGGAAACATGCTTTCAGACTTGCAAGCTTCTGTTACTATAACCTTACAATAAAGGTTCTCCGTAGTTTTGTTTTCTTCTCTGGAGTACCTTGAAGGGCTGACAAAACCAGAATAATACAGTAAAATAGCAACTGTATTATTGTTGTTGTTATTGTTATTATTATATTTCTATGCTACCCATCTCCCCTATAAGGTGACTCTAAACTAAAACCTAAACTATAGGTTTTAGCCATTTATACAAAAAGAGGAGACCAGAGTAACAAATAAGAAAACATGTTATTTAGCAGACATTTCTCTTCCTAGAGCCCTTCAGTTCCACATGAGTCTCTCTTCAACATTGCTTTAAATAAATCCTGATCAGGATATGCCCTTCTCTCCTTTATTTACTTATTTCTCAATAGGGAAGGAAATCAGGCCTTACTAATGGGATGCAACCATTCGTCCTTTTTTTCAATCCTTAACCCCAGGTAGCCAGCTAGCTATAATTACTATATAGCAGCGTTTTTAAAATTTCTTTTCTTTCAGGACCCTTTCTCACTTTTAACAATTATGGAGGAACACAAAATACCTTTTCTTCATATAGGTTATGTTTACCAATATTTGCCTAATTAAAAATTATATTTGATACAGTTAGTCCTTGATTTATAATCACAATTGAGCCCAAAATTTAGGTTGCTAAGTGAAACAATTGTTATGTGAATTTTGTCCCATTTTATGACCTTTCTTGCCACAATTGTTAAGCAAATCACTGCAGTTGTTAAGTTAGTAACAGGGTTGTTCAGTGAAGCTGGCTCTGCCATGGACTTTGCTTGTCAGAAGGTCACAAAAGGGGATCACATGACCCTGGGACATAGCATTGAGATAAATAAAACCAATATAAAGAAATAAAGAAATAAATAATAAATATGAAAATTATCCTTCTAAAGTCCCATCTCGTGCCTGTTCCTGCCAACCCCTACCCTCAGCCAACAGTGATCCCTCAATGTCTCCCATGCTAGCCTGTGATCTAATTCTGAATCTAACATGACCAGTTTTCTAGCTTGTATTATACTTTTTAAAAAGTTAATTTTTAAAGTTATTTTTGATCATGATAACCATACTGAGCCTGGTGGCGCAGCAGACTAAATTGCTGCTGTTAAAGTACACTTAGCTGCCAGCTGCCTGCAATTACTGCGAGTTCAAATCTCACTAGGCTCAAGGTTGACTCGGCCTTCCATCCTTCCAAGGTAGGTAAAATGAGGACCCAGATTGTGGGGGCAATAAGGTGACTTTGCATAAAAAAGAACACCGCTTGGGGGGGGGCAAAAGCCCTACTAAGCAGGTATATACAAAAATATGAAGGCTATTGCTTAATGCATTGTAAGCCGCCCTGAGTCTCCGAGAAGGACAGCATATAAATTGAACTAATAAATTAAATAAATAAATAAATAAATAAATAAATAAATAAATAAATAAATACTGGTTACCAGTACTTCTCTGTTCTTTAACCGAGAACCATCTCCTCCCTGCCCATCCTTGATCCGTTCCTTTGTTGTCCAATCTAATCCATTCTTTATAATCTGGTCATTTACCCCCAATGCTGCAACTGGAATGATAAACAGGAACTCTGGACTAGTTTTTCTCAACCTTGGCAGCTTCAATTCCCAGAATTCCCCAGCCAGCTTTGCCTTAAAGTCCACCCTTTTTAAAGCTGCCAAATTGAAGAAACAGTGTCCTGGGCTAAAAAGAGACCTCTTGGTTTCTGTCCCCAGTACTTCTCCCTCTCTTCTATCTCCCAATATTCTTATCAGGAAGTCAAATGTGTTGAAATAGGCTTAACCCAACTCATATTCCAAAAGTATCTTCAACCATTTCCTTCTTATGATGAGCCATCAGCCTGTAACTTTGTAAGAAATTTGGACACAATGCCAGGCCAATAACAGCAGTCTTCAACATCAAACCGCACTTCTGGCTTCATCTATCAGAGCCCTCAAATCTGTCAACATCATGTAACAGAATAATCCATAGAGATGATTCTAAACAAAGAAGTAAAAGTGTTACAGAATTAGTGAGTGCTTACCCAGCTTGAGCCATAGAATGTCTCTACATATGCCTATTTTATGTTTAAGTGCTATCGTGTAAGCATTTTTTAGCTTCTGGAATGTGCTTAGAACAGTATGCTGTAATGCGATGCGGCAAAGTTTAGAAATTTATAGAACACTCTAATAATTAGAAATGGAAAAGCAAGTAATCCATGTCCACAGCACATTGAAAAAATATGTATCAGGCCTAATTATTATTTGGATGGGAGACCACCGGGGATTCTATGGGGCCTAAAAAATATTCTACAAGATCACAATGAGCAACAATCTATTTCTGCATTGTTGCTGAGAAAACTCTATGCAACATTCCTGAAGTCAATAGGAGTTAAGCTTATACAAGGGAAATTTTAATTTCTTTCTTAATTTTACTTACTTAACCTATAGGCTGCAATTATACTAGTCTTATCTGTGTTCCAGGTATGTAAATTCTATGCACAATCCAGTCAACATTAAGCCCTTTTAAACTCTCAAGGATGGTAAAATTACATATTTACATATTAAATTAAATATTTACATATTTTGGCTTAAATCTCTCCTGATGCAATGAAAATCATTTAATTGTGCTTAACTTTATCTGGATTATGTCCCCACCATACAATTTTAGACTAAACCACTGCTATTTCCCAGCATCACCATAAAAAACAAAGGAGAAAATGGTTTTAAAATGTGGTTAACCACATTTTTCTCTCTGAAGACACATAGTTTATTTGTCATTTACTTTGTATATACCATCCAAAGTAAAAACTCATTTTAAAATTCTGCCCTCTCCCCCATTTCTTGGACTCAATACCTCCAAGAGTTCAGTATTTTCATATACTAACAAAATCAAATATTTCCAGCCAGATGCAAGTGGAGCTACTCCAAGAGCAGGCACGGCCAACCAAAATATAATTAGCCTTTCTCCTCCTTTGGATATACATTTTTTAAAAAAGAAAAAGAATGAAAAGGGTATTAGTGATGGTAGTGGTAATAATAGTATTCCTGTACTAGAAGAGGATTTAATTTGATGGCCTAAATAGCTCTTTCTAATTCCATGATTCTGCTAGAGCAGGGGTCAGCAACCTGCGGCTCTGGAGCCGGATGTGGCTCTTTCTCCCCTCTGCTGCGCCTCCCTGTCACTCAAAATATGCATCGCAACCGCCAATGTGTGACACCTGCCAGCACGCGATTTATTGAGCTTTTCAACCTCTGGTAGGCCAACCATGGATAAATCCAAGAAAATAAAAGTTTCAGAAGAAAACAGAATGTAGTTTCATTCAACTACATATGCTAGTTTTGTGGCTGCTCAAGAAATAGTCAGGCACGGGAAAGATTTTTGGCTCCCGGTGTTTTCTTTTCTGTGGGAAACCATTCCAAATGGCTCTTTGAGTGTTTAAGGTTGCAGACCCCTGTGCTAGAGTTTATAAAAAAAAACTACAAACATTTTAGTTATAAAATTTCATTTTTGAGGACAATTTTATATTGCCTTTTCTTTTGAAAAAGTCTTCCAGAGCAGGCATAATGAGGCAAAGCACTAAATTACACTCCTAATACTAAAATAAAATGAGAATACTGTGTGAACCTAAGGCCAGTAGGAGTGGCTCTGTTTGACCAGATGGGATGTCCAAGATGTCCAGAACAGCAGAACTTGTGGGAACCTGAAGGTCACACAATCCAGCTACTGTACTTAAGCAGCAATCTCTTTCCCTAAATACCAGTCACAGGTTAAATGTTACCTTGATGACTGACACCCAAATATCTCTGTTGCATGGGTGTGACTAACTACAAGACTCAAATCAAGATTTCCCAGCAGATTATCAACCAGATGTATGTGACAGGAGTTCCATCCAGGGCACTGATTATGGAGGAAGGGGAGAGAAAACAGTCATAACAAAATGTAATAAAAAAATAAACTCAGAATGGATACTCCTCCTCCTCCTCATGATGCTATAGATACGTCTCTGCACATATCAGTTGTAGGCCTTATTTAATATTATATAGCCCCGCGTACACAGAATATATTTATTATCATATTGCCATCACATTACAAGCACGATATTAATTGGCAACATCATTTCTTTGGGGCAAGGCCCCATTCTAATACTTCCACATATCATCGTTCCAGTCCACAAAGCTTCCCAGCATCTCAACTGAAAGTGTCTCTTTGTAAATCTTGTCTAATTTATTGCTTCCCGGTGAGCAGAAATGGGGTGGTAATGATGATGGAACAGTCTAGCCTTTTGCATCGCCTCTCCTAATTTCTCTGGTCTCACTCTGTCCTTTTGCCAGGAAAGATTTGCGTTATTAATGTTTAGATGTCCTTTGTTTACACAGTGAAATGCCACTTTCTTACTTTAAAAAAGAGAAAAGAAAATAATTCAGTCAGTAAATTTCCCCATCTGAGTAAGATTAGAGACAGACCATAGGCAATCCAAAGATTAATCTGTATTCTTTAGTAAATACCTAGTAAACTTGAAGAAGCAATAAAAGGGCTGAAGGCTAAAAATGGGAAGTGTTTAATTAAATGCACAGAAGTTCTTCAAACATTCACCATTATTCCTGCCTGTACTAGATAAATCCAACATTATGTTTGGTTTTCTTTCATTTCCTCTCCTCCAGCTACAAATATCTGATCTGAAAAAAAAAATGGGTATAAAATGATACATGGAATATGGAAAACAATGTGCTGACTGGGATGCATTTTGGGATTCTCCCTATGTGACACAATAATTTTTAAAGAAAGGGATGAGTCTGAAAGCAACTTCATTGTATGATAAAAGACGCTGCCATTTTCAGGCAGTAGGTATGATTTTGGAGATCTTGCCTGTTTCTATACCATAACTATTATAGTGCCCTTTCTTGGGGACTGCACAGTTGCTTGCAAAAGTATTAGATTTCAGCACATTCTAGCACCACAAAAGTCTTCGGAGTAAATGCTCTTCAGCTCTCATATTCTCCAGAGGTTCTCCAACCTGTCCTCCAGTTGGCAAGAGAAGAAGCTAGAAAGCAAAACAAACAGATCTCAGGCAATCCATCCCTGCCCTAATGGGCACCATAATCATCCTTGGGGCAGACATGATACTTGAGAGGATATCATCATATCGTGGATGTTGAACAGGGAAAGAAAATCTTCTCAGCCGGTGGAGTTTTTGGAGTGACAAGAGTAGAGGAGACCAGGGAGGGGAGGGGAGGGGGAGGCAACACTGATAGACGGTGGGAGTGGAGCAAAGGGGGAGTCTGCAAGGCATGACATCTGAAGATCACTGCAGATGTTTTCATCATTATGGGAAAGCATTTGCTGGTGCCTCTTTGCCCAGAGAATCACTGGGAGAGGAAATGCTCTCTTCACTTCTAATTACAGCTGGACATTGACCATGGAGAGGAGGACAATGAGAAGGATATGCCTATAAGGGTTTTGAGCAAGCTGTTGTTCCCCGTTTCCTAATTAACTCTTTGTGTTGAAGCCACTCTGGTGTTACGAAGCAAGGCTCTTTATTCCTCCATCCTGTACCTGTATGAATTGTGGGCATATTCTCAATATTTGTCATGTTGCGAAAGGAGTTTTCAACCCTGCCCAGCATGCCCGTCATGTCTTAATTTTAAAGTAAGGGGCGGGGCCTAGCCCCTCCACCTAGATGAGAAATGTATATGCCTACGTATCCTAAGAGCAGATCTGAAGCTATAGTGCCAAATTCTGGCCCTTCCATTGGCATCATTGTCACATTCTGGGCTCATCTATGTTAAAATAAAACAAAGTGGGTGGTCTCATAAATGAGTAATCCAACATCGTACACCAGATGGTTCAATCTGGGAGAAATGATAAAAAGTACCATTGTGGTTTCCTCAAATCTGCAAAAGCCAGGCATTATGGAATACGGCAAACTCATTGTACCGAAGCCACTGAGGCTACCACCTATGGGTAAATCCCTAAAGAGTTTTTTTCTTTCCCCCTATGGAAAGAGGCAGTGAAAAAACATCTGCAAAGGAGAGGGTCACCTTGGACCGTTCCTGCTTCTAGGCTGCCATTGCTACCCACCCGAAGCCATTGGATGCACCCCTTTATCCACCACCTCTAACCTCTAATTACTGCAGGCCAGATAAAGCAGGCAGGGAGGCTGTGGAGAGTCCTGACACTTCCCAGGCCTAGATAACAGGGAGACCGGCAATCAGGTCAGGCCAAGCAACTCCAATTTAAGATGGGGATTTTCCATCCCTTCTGATCTTCAAGGAGACCCTTTTCCTACACTCATTTGCTTGCTGAAGAGCTTCAGGGTGCACTGGCAGAAAAGTTTTGGAATGGAAAGAGCAGATCTATCCCTTTTCATTGCAACCCTGCCAATTCCTAAAGCAAGGTCCATAAAGTTGGTGGCCAAAAGATGTCTTTTGCCACTTGTTGCTGCCGCTGATCCTCTCTTCAAGGAATTTCCAGTACATTTGAAAGACCCTAGGATTCCTCCATTCAGAATTTGAAAATCTCAGAATGTGACACTGAATAATGACAAGGGGAAGGCAAATCAGCTTAGCTGGAGTTTATTCCTGATTCATAGGAAACATATCCCACTGATTTTGGTTAGGCTTCCTCTGTGTGTGTGTGTGTGTGTGTGTGTGTGTGTGTGTGTGTGTGTGAGAGAGAGAGAGAGAGAGAGAGAGAGGGAGGGAGGGAGGGAGGGAGGGAGGGAGGGAGGGAGGGCCTGGGTTGGATTTGTGCCAGATGACTCCCTTCCCCTGGCTCTCTTCGTCTAGGTGTTTTATGCTGGAAGTTTCTGGAGTTCAAATATCAAGAAAGAAAATATTTTCTTCTTGCTCCTGTTTTCAAGATGAGGAATCAATGAGTATTTTTGTTTGATTGACTAAATAATAAATAAATATCCCTGCTTTAAAACAAAAAAATTTTTTTTTATTTATGAGTTTGCAAAAAGACTTTCTCAATGATGCAGCTAATATTAGATCTTCAGACCAGAAACACTTGATTGTGAGATGGGTGACTATATAAAAATGTTGAATAAATAAAGTAAAAATCTAGAGTCCCATTAACTCGGATGGCTTCTTAAATGGTAGCTGGGCATTTCATTATTTCATTCTTTTTCTTTCTTTCTTTCTTTCTTTCTTTCTTTCTTTCTTTCTTTCTTTCATTCTCTCTCTCTCCCTCCCTCTCTCTCTCTCTCTCTCTCTCTCTCTCTCTCTCTCTTTCCTTCCCTCCTTCCTTCCTTCTCTTTCTTTATACTTGTAAAAGATTGGAGGCCAGGCTCATTGCCCATCTGATATAGATCTTTATTCACTTATTTATATTCCATCTTTATTATCTTTACAAATAACTCGACATATCCATCAAACTTCCCACCTCCTATTTCCTACCACAACAGCCCTGTGATGCTGACAGCCAACCGTATTGTAACTTGTTGGAAAAATTGATTTTTTTTCTTGTGGGATCGAGGGGGTCCTTTTATGCCACATTAGTCAATAAAATACTTAGCACTTGCATTTGCAAACATACAACACGGATTCATTTTAACTTTAAAATATGTGTGTTTTAGTGTGTGTGTGTGTGTGTGTGTGTTTGAGAGAGAGAGAGATAGAGATAGAGAGAGTCATAAACTATTGTTTCAACAAAGTGCATTTTTAATTTATTGCTCAGAGTACGGTGCAAGTCTACAAATAAGTTAACTGTACATATTCAGCTCCCCAACCCGGAAAATGATAGGAACCCAGTTACCATAGTGGGGTAACGGTCACCAAGGCAGACTTTCACTTTTCAGCCTTTGTTTTAACAGGGTGACAAACAGACTTGCTCCGAGGCTTCTCTCCAGAACCGGAATTGAGGGGGGGGGGAGGAGAGGAAAGATAATCTCATTTCTCTCCCAGAAAAGCTATTAATTCGATCGTCGCATTTCCCACCCCTGCTCAAGCTCCTGAGTCCTCGTTAAAAATAGCTGGGGTTGACACACAGAAATTAAGCAGGAGACTTCCGGCAGTTTCTTCCCCTGGACAGTGACAGGGAAAGGCTCACCTGCTTAGTTTCAGTGTGTCAGGCAGCTTTTAAAGGTATAGGGGCAGAGGGGGTGGGGAAGAGGAAGAGGAGGAGGAGGAGGAGGAGGAGGAGGAGGAGGCAGACCGCCACCGTTTCAGTTTTTCGGCCTTACTTAGCAACAGAGGGGCTTACTTCAGAGTAAGTATTCCTTGCCTCAGCACATTGGAGACATCTCGTCTTGCCAATGGGGGATGCACTTGCAAATACAGGCGTTTGGTATTTACCCTTGTCAGGGCGACTTACTCCAGAAGAGGTGTGGTGGTGTATAATTGTTGTAGGATCACCACCTATTGTGTCAATGCAAATCCACAATATAGCTATGTATGTGTGTATATGTATATGTATATGTATATGTATGTGTACATGTGTGTGTGTATGTGTGTATGATGTATGTATGTATGCATGTGTGTATATATATATATATGCATGTGTATACACATACATACACATATACACACACGTATACATACACATATATATGTATGTATATGTGTGTGTATAATGTATATGTGTGTGTGTGTGTGTGTATTTGTGTGCATACACACACATACATACATATATACACTATATTTATATATATATATATATATATATATATATATATATATATATATATATATATATATATAGCATTTCAATTCAACAAATTAAATATTTCCAAATTGTAAAATGCACTTTCTTGTTCAGGTGGTAGAGGGGAGAGGTTCCAGAGAGTTAAGAGTTGAAGGGAAAGAAAAAGGCCAGGAGGGGAAGGCGTCTATTCTGGCACTATTTTTTTTCCCCCGTTCTTTTTAGTTTCCACTGCAGTGTTGAAATCTGTACAAAAGACGGTCTGAATCAAAGTCGGGGTTTCCATTGTTTTTACCTAAATTTTATTTATGTTCCAGTGGCATTGGGGAGGGGGAGGGGGGTCCCATCTGAAAAAGCAAAAACCGTCTCATAGATATATATCCACGTCTTTTTGAAGCCGCATAACACTAAAAAAACGCGCCGACATCTATTTACTGTGGCTGTGAGGATGACGAAGTTAAATTTGGGTCTCTCGCCTTTCCACTAAATGTGCTTGAGGCGGGCACCAATAAAAAACAGAACCCAGAAAGATAATTCCTTCGTTTGGTCACGGAGCAGAACTATTGTATTTGTATATATGCAAATAAATTGTGTATATATTGTTGAATTCATTATTTATGCGAGAAACTATTTTGTCATCATGCTAAAAATTACCCTTCCCACGCATATAATGTCACAACAATCTCGCATCCAACATCCAAAGCCACCTCCCCGACATGTCAGAGGGACTGTCGTACCCAAGACGCAAAAATCCGGACGGCGACTTAGAGGGGCTGCGGCGGGTTTTTGCAGCCAAATCGGATACAAAACAAACCCGGCCGTTCTTCATGATTCAAACTGCTGGAGAGAAGGGACTCTGTTTTGTGACCGCCTGCGCGCCCCGTTGAGGGGTTGCCTCGACTCCAATTTTGCCATTCCCGGTTAAAGTTTTTGGAGGAATACACCACGTGGGTTTGGGTAAAATGTCACTGGTTTCTCCCCATCCTCCCATGCCTCCCGTCGGTTTTTCGTTTGGAGCGCTCTGTACGGGGCGAAGTCTGCGCCTCAAAAGTCCGAAGGCGCCTAATGAAGCGGCTGGGGCGCGTCCTTTATTGGGAGGGCGCTTTACAGGGTGTCTTTCCTTGCGCCCCTCTTTCCACGTTTCTTCTCCTTGAACAGCAAAAGACCGCAAGCCCTTTTTACTAAGGCGCCGGTCCCAATTCGGGAGGAAAAAGCGGAACGTCTTCTCCGACAAATGGAGTCAAAATCCGTTGAAAAATAACTATTATTCAGATATCAGATCCCAGGGTGGGTGGAGGCCGCCGGAGGGGACGAGGGCAGAAAATATCTTTCCCCGCCTCCCCAGCCCCGTCGTTTTGGCTGGGGACAAATGAAATGGATGTGACCCTGCTCCAGAAAGTGACTTTGCAAAGCAGATGGATAGACGAAAGAAGAAATGCCATTGATTGCTATTCAGCAAGAGGGAAAGAGTAGCGAATTTCCGCCCAAAGCTATTTTTTAATCGACAATTCATAATACTATTTATTTACAGGAATTGCAATAATTCCTAGCTCGCTAATACTCTAACAATGAGGAAGCTTCTTAATTTCGAACAAAAATGCTGTTCTTTAATATCTTAAAACTAATAGAGGATCTTGATGTTAAATCTCATCGGAAAACTGTTTTTTTCCCCTGTTTTTGGCTTCCCGCAATCTTGCTTTCCTTTTCCTTCTGCACCTGAACTTTCAGAGAGGACGGGGGAATCTAACTTTCATTATCAGGAGGAGGTCAATCTCTATGATTTTCTGATCTATGGTTGAATTCCTCATAGATGCTTCTTAAAAAAAAAAGTTAATGTTCTTTTTTTTTAAAGTTTAATTGCAATCTCCCTCACTTTTACTTGCAATATAATTTTGATTGATCTCAGTGGGATTTATCTTCGAATTTACATAGTCGTAATAAAATTGCTTTAATTGGGAAGAAACAAAACTCCATTCTTGTTCTTGTTGTTTTTCTTACTGATTTTAAAGACCACAGCAAATGTGTTTCTGGAGTGAAAAGGCCCTGGATTTGTTTGAATCATGGTGTCAAGCAACAGTCTTCCTGACAAAACAGAACTGGTTCTTAGAACCCGATTAGAACTGCAGAACTGCCCTTAAATCCATTCTTGCTTTGAATGTGAGAGTAGGAGAGTTTAATTCATTTTTTAATCTTCTGTTGAATTGAACTCTGATTTAGCGGCTGAGATGCTGGGACTTTAGAATCACTGACGGACTGACTATCCTGGAAAAAGATACTCATCCTGTTAGGAAAATTTGGAAGTGACCATTTGGTTCGCTCTGAAAAGTAGCATATACATAAGGAGGAAAGGTGTCTGAGGACACCTGCCAGCTATAAATCGGCACACACATTATTTATCGGAAGCCTTCATTTTGGTTCTTTTACCTAAACCTGCTGGGAATTTAAAATTTCAAATAAGCCACGTGATAAGAACAACTGAATACCGTTTTCTTGCCACTGGAGAACCCCCAGGAAATTTAATTCATGTTTCTTTAATCCAGAGATGAAGCGAAGATGAAGTTCTAATGATAACATGAAGAACATTGATATCAATTAGCAGAAAATATTCCATAAATACCTCATTACATTTTCATTATAACTAGTAATTAAAAGGTTCCTATAACAATAAGAGCTCATATTGAATTTTCTTGTTCAATTTTTTCCTCCTTTGCTTATTATTTTACATCTAAGTGTAGCAGTTTCAGTAAGCCAATGTGGAAGTCTTTCCAACTGAAGACAAATTTTATACAAGTATTTATTTCCTGCATTGAAACCTCTTACCCGATTATATATTTGGGGGGGACGACCCCCCCAAAAGTGTTGGTATATTGCCTTTTGGACATAGAAGCTACAATTATTGGATATTAGCACCTCCATATTCAGGGTATTTGAAAAGTAAGGCAATCGCATGTGATGAATGGTGAAATATGAAATCCTACCAGTATCAATTTATTTTAAAACAAAAGGACTGATCCATTTAATATATTGGTTTATTGATTTAGTGGTTTCTTTTTATACCAAAAGCTATTTAAACATGACTAGAATGCAATTCACAATTCCACTGTAAACGAAGTATAGCGGGAGCCTATTTGGATGCACCATCTTCTCAAAGTTGTTAACTTGGCAACAGTTATTTTACTGAGTCGTTTGCCACTTGCATTACATTAGCTGCACTAAGTATTCCTTGTTAATATTATCTTGATTCCAATGGCACTTGCAATATGAAGACCTTTCACTGACACCATGACCATCCTAACCATAGAAGAAAAGACTGAATTGTGAAGGCCATGAAGATATCACCATGCTTTGTCTTAGATTGGGAAATTCAAGTTCACTACTTTCTATAGAGAATTCTCTTCGTTTCGTATTATCATCTGCAATTGTATTCCTGTTAGCCCATGGCATTGGAATATTCTTAAATTAAAGGTTTATACAAAAAACATAATAGTGTGTTCCACTAGGTACAATGTAGGACACCAGAGCCAACTCTTAGAAATTAATATCGATTTCTCTAAAGGCTGTGAAATGTTGCAACTAGTGGAACACTTAATAGATATTAGTAAACTTTTGTAGTGAAAAGATTTTCAGCCATGTTTTTCACCATTAAAAAAAAATAGAGTCGGGGAAGAAGAAGAAGAAGACTCAGAGGCTAGAGCTACTGATTTCAGGGGGTGGGGGATGAGGTAGAAGAGGGTCTGACTTCTCCATGAAGCTGTTTGCTTAAACACACTGTAGCCCTGCTGGTCTTTTTTAGCCTTGCAATCAAGGTTGTGATTTGAAGCCTTGCAAACTCGATAGAGGCGCCTTCCGCTGGGTTGCGCCCCCCCCCCCTTCTCTAAAGGCTGCGCTGGCTCTAGGATCGGCCTTTCCCCCCCCCCCCCTTGCGATGCTCTCCAGAGGCATTGGGCTGTACTGTAGGCTGGTCAAGAATGATGGGAGTTGAAGCCCGCCAGGGATGGGGGTGAGCACGGGCTGCCTTCCGTGGCCGCCAGAGGAGAGGAGGCGGCTGGATGGCAAAGCAGGAGGAGACGCCGGTGCGCTCGGCCCCGCCTGCGCAAACCCCCCCCCCCCCCTTCGCCCTCTCGGCGGCCGGAGCCTTTCTAATTCTCCTGGGAACGAGCTGTCGATCGCGGCGGGCCCTGGGAGATTTGGTGAGTGACTGAGGACGGAAGGAGCCCAGTCTGGGTCCTAATGCGGGTGGCGTCTCTCCTGACAAGGCAGCGTTTGGGGACGGCGGCCAAGAGCGCAGATAACATGACCTCGCCCTGCCTCGCGGCACTATCTTCCCCTGATAACGCCGGGAGAGCGGAGAGGGGCAACTATTTCAGACCCTCTATCGCCGCCTTTATCTTCCCCGGTGGGAAGTCCTTCCCAGAGGGGAGAGAGAGAGAGAAGCTGCGGCTAATGGCCCTTTGTCACTGCCCGCCGGCATTGGCGATAGAGCGATACCGAAGAGCCCCTGCGCGCTCACAGGGACGGCAAGTCAGCCCAGCTCGACCTTCGCTCCGCCCAGCCCTTCATTCTTCCATCCGAGGAGGGGTTCCTTCCCTTCCCAGCAGCAGGTCCGTGTCACCTCCCGACCGGCCTTGCTGCTTCGCGTGTTCCCAAGCCCCCAACGGCACGGCGCTTTGAAACCAAGGAGCCGCGCTCTCCAGATGTACGGCGGCGCCACCCTTTGTGCGGCCAGCTGCTGCATTCCTGGGTTTGGCCCAGCGAGAGGGAGCTAGATCGTGAGAAAAGACCGCTGATTGCCCCGTTCCTCGCCGCCCACTAAGTTGAAGCCAGGCGAGGCAAAATCGGGCCTCTCCGGAACGCCTCGGGTGCGGCTTGGAGCCTGCCGGCCGCTTGGCAGTCCCGGAAGCAGACCTCCAAGCGGCACCGGTTTGCCAAGGGAGGCTTTTTCCTGAAAAGCTTGTGCCTGCAGCCCGGTCCTCGCTAGTTTAGGCCCACCGTGGTTTCCGATTTGGTAGATCCCGAACTCGTCCCATATTCTCCCTTCAAGAATGGAAAATCAGATTATTTCCACGCAGCTACATTCTGACACGAATACGTTTTTCCAAAATGTTAGTCCCAATGGTTACAACAAAGCAAGGTTTAGTAGTCTACATGTACTTTTAATCCCCATTTTATTAGCTTGGGAGAAATTATCGTTCTCTACAATAAACTGGTTTCCAAGCTGGGATTTCAGATGGCTTTTTCATCACTTAAGCTAGGGTGAAAAAAAAATTCCATTGCTATTGTCATTGAAGCTGTCAGTGGCAAATGTTAAGCAACTATCTAAGCTGGTATCAATTAAAAACACACAACAATGTTCTGTCCTTTCCAAAACACTAGTTATTATAACAATGAAAATGACTAGGGATTTTTCCACAATTAGATATTTTTGTTTTCAGGCACTTCTTTCCCCAATGCTGGGGGATACTGTAGATATTTTAACCAAATCTGTTAATTTATTTTTATTTTATTTTATATTAGATTTCTATACCGCCCTTCTCCCTGAGGACTCAGGGCGGTGTACAGCCAGATTAAAAAACATGCAGAACAAATATTAAAAACAATTAAAAGATATATAAATTTGGCCCAATTAAAACTCATTACCAATTAAAAACGTTTAAAACATTTAATGTTTATTAAATTGTGCTCTCCATCTCTACCTTTGTAATGCTGCCTGGTTTGTTGAATGGTGTTGAATTGGTAAATCACTGGGCCGTTAAGAAAGTATCTGATTTTTATAGTAACTTTCTAATCATCTTATCTAATCATTCATCAAACAGCTTCTATGTACTTTGGTGGGAGCCAATTTCAATAAACAAACACATGCTATTATATTATCTATCTATCCCTATATCCAGGTGACTGTATTATCACACTATAACAGAATTAAATAAGGCCAGATGCTAAAATATATTGAAATGTTATTTCATCTGTCAATTGCATCTTGCATCTAATCTTGCTACCAACCTTAACTTCTAGTGCTACTGATTAGTATTCCCTTTGATTGACAAAGGAAGAACCTTTGTTTGGAAATTTCATTCCAGGCTGGCCGTATGGGGAGGAGACTGTTGCTGGAAGGGAAGCTTGTGTCTCTCCCACAAAAGTGGCACGTATGGTGTATCTAACCACAAATATCCTCAAATGTCTCACAATCTTTAAGAAATGCTTGGGGAGGCTTCATAGCTACCTATAGGCTTCCTGAGGGGTAAATTGGTTGGTTGGTATTTTATCAGATTGATCCCTCAAGCCATTTAACCAAATGGAATAGTCTTCTAATGGAATAATTTTCCCTGCACATTTAACTATTTATTTTTAATATGATTAACAAACACACTTACTTGGTTATTTATTTGCTTTTAATTTTTTAAAGTTATATTTTATATGCTTTGCATGGCACATTAGCACAAAGGTGTGATATAAATTAGTAATACGATCAAAACTACTTATGTGCCAAAAAAGTAACTTCGAAAATGCCTGATTGTTTCATCGCCTACTTATCATGATTTCCCCCCTTCTGTTCAATGGTGGTCTTGCCTGGACAAGTCCCTGTTTTGTCTACAAGATTTTTCAGAAGTGGTTTGCCATTGCCTCCTTTCCAGGGCTAAGAAAAGTGACTAGCCCAAGGCCACCCAGCTGGCTTTCTGCCTAAGGCAGTTCTAGAACTCACAGTGTTCCAGTTTCTAGGCTTGTTGCCCTAACCACTACACCAAATATGATATACTTACCATGATAACCTACCTTAAAGGAGCCCACTAGATAAGAGATCTGACCATTCAGCATCTACTTCAGACTTTGTTATCCAAAGATGTGCAAATATTTAATTGGCGGAAGAATAAATCTTCCGCCAATTAAACTGATCCGTTTGGGGGTACACTGGTATAATTTTAAATCGTTTTTAATTGGGTTACTGATTTTAATTTGGTATTGTATTGTGATTTGTATTGAGGTTGTCATTTTGTAAGCCGCCTTGAGTCCCTAGGGAGAAAGGCGGCATATAAATCGCAATAAATAAATAAATAAATAAATAAATAAATAAATAAATAAATAAATATTTGAGAGTCCTTTCCAACTGCACCAAGGTACATCTAATGCAATGCTGCTTCTCAACCTTATAGGGCTGCCAGACTCATACAGACCAAAAAACATGCTCTTATTTTTCAGCAAGGAGAACTCTCTCACTCTACGGATCCCTAGGTCAGGAAGGGAATGGTTTATTTATAAAAAAATATTTGTCCTACAATCAGATAGGAGCCTTTCAATTGGGTTTTCTCAGAAGATACAATATGAAGATTTCTTTTTAATTATACACTTGAAAATATTTGTTCTTTCAGATTTGCATGTTGCTATATTTATTGACTGACAATATGAGAATAAAAAGTTTTATCCATAGATTTCACAGCAAACCATTGTCTTTTTTTCCTATTTTTCTATAGTTTATCCTTTTTCAGAATCTTCAAAATATTTCAGAGATAAAAAAAAAAATAGCCTGAGAGTAGTAGAAATATAACCTCTTAGATCAGCTCTTTGGTCAAAATGGTACGAAGCTGTTACGGACTAATTTCTCTCTGGTATATATTGTTGTCATCTGTGCCCAATATGGGCTAGTATTTGTTGATGGATATAAGCTGTGAGCAGGTATAGTGCAAGCTAAAGTGCAGTGCATTTGAACTGGCGCCTCTCATCCTCTAAAGTGTTAAGAAGCCAGGAGCAATGTCAACAAGACCATTTTCTCTGCTAGTTCTGCAGTTAAGAAAGGGGGAGGAAGCCCAGGCAGAGGAAGCAGGAGGAAATCTGCAAAGATTTACTCAAGGAACTGCTAATAGCCTGTTGCTGGAATCCTAGCTCTTAATACACCCACAACACTTGAAGTGCTAGTGCTCAATTAGTGCCAAGGTATCAGAAACTCAAAGTTTATAAACAGAGACCTTGGGCAGATTGCTCATGGTTCCAGAACATAGCTAGCAATCTTTCTCCCATGGGGAATTAGATCAATCATCTGAAAACAAAGTGTAGTTTTAAGTTTTCCCTCTTCAAGAAAAAAAATCTTTTAAATATTGCTTTAAGTATTGCATTCAATCTGCAATATCTATATATATTCAAGTAAATTCCATGTAAGTCAAATTAGTTTATTTTACTAAATATGCCTAGGACTAGGTTGTCGCAGTTGTCCTTAACTTTTGCTGGGGTTCATAAACATATTTTAAAAGTAATTAATCATAAGTTTATAATTATTTGTATTTGTATATAGCAAATATTTCTGGCACAAATAGTTGTTCAAGAACATCACTTTAGAAACAATATTTTGAATAGTACTTAATAGCTTCAGATGTTACAGGCACTCACATTTAAATCTGCTGAATTAATTAGAGAATCTTTTCAAATGAAACCATTTCATCTTTTAATCTATTATTAAATATTGCAATCAATCTTGACAAAGCTCAATTTATTGACGTTTGAACTTTAAGTATAAATTATGAATCTTGACAAATTTTCAGTTTTTCAAAAATCTATAAATAAATTCATGCTTGTTTCAATAGTGAATAAGTTTTAGAAATAAATTTAAAATAACTGTTTTGGTTTTGCCTATAAAATACAAAACACTTTCCAAAACTACTTAAAGTAGGCATGTCTACTTAAACATGCCTAGCACTTGTGGGAAAGCTAAATTACAGTGTTTATAGATCCTCTGATTACTTAAGAAAAGCATCAGTGTATAAATTAATACAGAAATAAAAGCTAAAAATTAGAAATAAAAGTTAAAAATCAGATTTTTAAAAAGTTTTCTTCTGCATTCTGTTCCATATCTTAACTCATACGCAAAGAGCTTTTTAGGTTCTCCCCACCCCCATGGGCTCCTACAGAGGAAAAAATAGCAACTAAATTCTTTAAAGTTAAAACAGTTAAATTATTTAAAATTACATTCTTGATAACCAATATGTTGGTCCATTGTAAGTATAGTCCCCCCCCCTAATTCTGAGATGTGATACTAAAGGGAGATTAGGGTTGAGGCATTCTATTATACCACTTATTTTCTTTAACTATTGATTATCCCAATCGTTTCCCCTCACTTTCTCTCTCCTCCCACATGGCCAATTATGTCTATAGTATCTTTAGAAGCGTCCTTAAAGAGGCCAATTGCCTGTTCTTCCATTCTCTCCACATTTTTTTTAATTAGATTAGTAAGGACACTAGGAATGGCAACCCCAATCCAGCCCAACAAGTCTTTAACTATCTTCCAGTTGCAGTATCTGCATCTTTAATTTCCCCCCTTTTCCACTGTTGTTCTTTGATTTGGTGAAGAAACAGAAAACGCCCCCCCCCTTTTTTTTTTTGCGCAGACTAGGAGGGAAGGTGAAGTAGTGCTGGAAAGAAGGCCTAAGGGAGCGGCCCTGCAGTAGGAAAAAGATGGCAGCCTGGAGGCGGATGGGTGGAGGGCAAAGGCCGCGGCCTTGTGGATCCATATTTGACAGGCTGCCTCCCCGCCCATCTGCCTGCCTTGCACCCTCACGGGGAGGGCTCAAGCGCGGAGACGCCCTGCCATTTTCCAGCGCCCCAGAGGGGATCCGTCTCCCAGCCCGCAGCAGCCAAATGGCCGGCGGTCCCCTTCTCCGTCCTCCCACCGCGCTGTGGTGCGCCGTGCAAGGCCAGGCCCCGAGCTGCAGCCTGTCAGGCTTGGCTCATCCATCAGGCGGACACAGAGCAGACGCGCTCGATCTGGTCGGCCGAGTGTTTGCTTTTCCCGCCATTATTGCAGCCCTGCAGTTCTTTTTTGTTGACACAGGAGTGCGAAAAAGTGCTAATGTCAATTCATCAGGGGGGCGTCCGTCGAAGGGGGCTGTAAACAGGGCGAGGCGAAAGCGGCCATTTGGAGTATTAGCAGAGGGAGCTCAATGGGAGATAAAGCGCCGGATAACGAGCCGTGGCTCCCGGCTGCATTAAACGAATGGAGGCCGGCGGGAACAGCTTCGCCTTAGCGGCCCATTAATCATCGGCGCTCCACTCCCGCCTGTGTCCACCCCTTCTCTCTCCCCCCCCCACCCCCACCTCTCCGACCGAGCGGGGATTCCCACCGACGCCGAGGTGGAGCATTAATAATGGCTTTATGGGCGCGAGCCTGGGCAGATTTAGTGACACGCCCAGGACCAAAGGGGAGGGAGATCCGTCGGAGCCATCCGCCGGCCTCCCAAATGGCCTTTGGGTGCAGCTCCCGCCGTTGTTAATCCGTGCTGGAGGTGCACCTTATATAAATAAATGTGCTTGTGTAGATATACTTGTTGAATTCCTGGCCTTATCGCCGTTTCTTACGCTGTGTTTTGCTCTGCTGTGAAGCGTTGGCCGTTCCAGCAGCAGCGCAAGCGCCGCAGAAAGCAGCAGCGCCCAACACAGTAGATCACAGTAGATCAGATTACGTGTATCTCACCGTCGTTTAAGGAATCGCGGCTCCGTCCCTCTGGGTGGTTCTTTTTTTTCCCTTTCCACTCTCCCTAAATAGTGACTGCTTGGAAATCACAACACGGTGACTTAATTGAGGTTGTAGTCAAACAATTAACGCGTTATCTTAGATGATAACTTAAGCAAGAAATAACGAAGGGAGCCAGAATTGTTATACAAATCTCAATAGTCAGGCAATCCTCTATTATATTACAAAGGGCTAAGCATGTTTTCTTAGGTTCCTGAGCATTTTCATAGGAGTGATGTTAAACATTGTCTGAAGAGAATTCAGAGTAGTGTAGGCTGTTTAAAGTTGTGGCCTCAGCATCAAGAGGCAGAATGTCTTTAAATCTAGGAGTCAAGTTTTGAAAGCATGTCAGGTGCAGCTTGTTTCTGAGAAATGATTTGCTCTTATAAATAATACATAATGCAGCATTGGTGTGCTAATAAAACTGAAAGCTATACAACCATAATGGGGGTGTTTTGAGTTAAAATTCATTCTCAGAATGGGATAATTATGACAATTTCACCTTTTCTCTAATTTCATTTCCGGATCTATTTTCAAATAATTTAAATTATTGTACAACATCCTGCCTTTTATTGTGTGAGAACAAGTATGTTAACTATTACAAAGCTTTCTGTACAAAATATAATATTAATTATTAATAGTAATCATCATCAACAATTTATCACAGGCCTGTCTCCAAGGACAGGACGGTCTTTGTGTTACTATTTCACTTAGGTGTAATTAACAGTTTTGGATCATCATTAAAGTTGATTCCCTCCTTGGACTATTACCACAGACTTTTTCTCCTTGCGATTAATCCACAGGAGATGACAATTGCAAGTCTAAACTGCACTGGGGAGAAGCAGGGAAAGGAATTTGAAACAGGCAAATTTGGGATTGCTGAAATAAATGGACCTCCTAGATATGCCACCTACCTGTTTAAAGGGATAAGTTAATTTTAAAAATGCCCATTCACATGCAAGTTTTCCCCAACTGTTGTACAACCAGCCCTTTTCCTTTGAAAACACAAAAGGCTCCTTACCTTCTAAGACTTGATATCAAACCACAATTTAGGAAATTCTTTCATTCTTGAAAACTACAACTGGGGAGTAGGTTGCCTCAAGTAAGCAAAATATCAGACTTAACTTTCTTCAGCACAATCCCCAGGGGGGGGAGGAGAAATGGCACAGATCCTGACCATAGGGTGTGCTTTGGCTACCAATAAAAATAGGCCTTTTTGCTCAGTCTTTCAATGTCTGACATTTTTAGGATTCACATCTGCTTATACATAAAGATACAAAACTACCATTATTTGTGTTATCTCAGAAAAAGAAGTGACCCAATTAAACATACGTTATTAATCAAAGGTATAGATTTCAGCCAAAAATTGATTAATGCATTCTGCTATAGTTTAACATGATGCTTTGGAAGCAAAAATAACTTGAGATATCCCAGCAAATGCATTATAAGAAAAAAAGAAAAAAAATCTTCTAAGATACCAAAATATTTTATAAGACTTCATTGAAAATTATATTCAGTGTCCCAATAAAAGCTGTTTCTGCCTACATTTGGATTGGAATACAGTGTAAAAATGCTATTGAATTTGCTCTACTTGAGATCTAATTTATAGAAACACAAGAAAAGAATCTACTTAAGTTATTGAAATACAATAAGGTAGGAAGAAAGGGAACTCAAACAGTAAAGAGGCCGATCTACTAATTCCCCTCCTCTTCTTTTTTGCCTCAGCCTTATATTTTGGGTTTCTGTATACAGACTAATCTCTCAAACTGTCATCACAGAGTTTGGATCTGATATACCATCCCCAAAAACCTTCCTAGGGCAAGAATTTTAATTGAATCGGATGTTGCCACTTCCATTTTCTTGTGAGATAAAATGAATTCCTTGCTTAGGGAGTTGAGGTTGGGGAGAGGACAGGAGAGAGACAGATTTCTGACTAGGCCACCTACAACCCAACTGGTCAGCTTCCTTCCTTCCTTCCTTCCTTCCTTCCTTCCTTCCTTCCTTCCTTCCCTTCCCTTCCCTTCCCTTCCCTTCCCTTCCCTTCCCTTCCCTTCCCCAGAGAATCACTTTTCAGTAAAGACTTACAAATTGCAGATCAAAAATCAGTCTTTAAATACAACTGGGAGTCATAGATGGCTGTGGGGGAGGTGGGGACTGGGGCAGGGGAAATGGATAGAGAGCAAGAAGGAGTGAGATAATGTCCAAAGCCATAACCCTTCTGGAAACAATTAGTCTCAGATAAGGCTGAGGATCCCTGCTCAATTGCTCCTGTTGCATGTCTAAGGGAGAAGGTCAAATAGCAACAATAGAACAAACAAGCAAAAAGATGGGATGATTTCCACAGCATGAAGATGGACTGATGGTCAATTTATTTCTAGGAGAAAAATAATCTTACCCTGGTTAATAATTTTCTCTGCTTATTAATGCTCCTGGAATTCGAATAAACTTTCACCACCATCCTCATGTCCTTGTATTACTGGCCCTGTGTCTTTCTCCAATTTCTGAAATAATAGTTTAAAAAAACTGATAGAACCTACAATCAGTTAAAAGGTATTGTAATCATCAAGGTGCCCCCCCCAATCACCTTGTGACGAGAAGGGCAGCAAACAAATTTAATAAATAAATAATCATATAGAATTGGATATACATTGGTGAAGTGAGGCATATATAAACACTCTGGATCAATTGAAATAAATAGAACTTGCAGCTACAGATATATCTACAAGACTGCAGAGTGCTCAATTGTGTTCAATCAATAGGGTGTGGAGGGAAAAGTGTCTGGACAGCCACATTTAGAAAAAAGGGGACTATAAAGCAGAAGGCTGGCCCTGCCCTCAGTTGCATCCCAGCTTCCATCTGTGTAATGTGTGTGTGTTTGGGGAGGGGGGGGTTCACTTACAATTTCCTCCTCCTTGCACCACATGCAGTTTCAGCAGGCAACAAATCTGGTCAGCCATTCCTGTGCTCAGAAGCTAAAGAGGGTGGAGCTTAGTTAGTACTTGGCTAGGAGACCACCAGGAAATCCCAGTGCTGTAAACTACAATAGGACATTCGGGGGTGGGGTGGGGGGGAAGGTAGACTCACAAGGCAGCAATAACCAGTACTTTCTGTATTGCTACCAAAAAAAACCCTCAGCAAGAACATGATCTAGAAACCACCAGGACTGAAGACTGACTGACTGAATTTTACCTACTATTGCACAATATTTTTTTTCCAGGCAACTGAGATGCACCCCTTACGCTGTGCTACAGGGAAATATGAGACATGGAAAACTACGATACTTTATAAAACTAGGGGCAGTATTTGCCCAACGTATTAAATCTGGTTAGTTTTAATGTGATTTCATCTGGGTTATTTGTTAACTGATTAATAATATATAAGAGTTGGAGGGAGGGAGGGAGGGAGGGAGGGAGAGAGAGAGAGAGAGATTGTTATTTTATGCTTCCATTATATTTGTTGAAATAGAAAATGTGTGATTTACTTCGAAATCATGGTGTACATATAAGGTTCTGACTCAGTAAACCGGAAGGCATTTGCTTCCAACCGAAGGCACCGGTGGTCCTTCACCTCATTCAAACGGGATAATCCCGAAATGTGCAAAATTGGCGGCGGCTGAAGGTTCCGGGGTGATTGCGAAATCGAGAGATGCCAGGAAGAGAGTATGAGAGCTGCCTCATCCCGGGTCGCTGCCTCTCCGGCCGCTTTAGCTGTGCCGAAAAGAACAGCTTCCCGGTCCCCCTCCAGCCCCCCCCCCCCGCGCGCTGGGCAATTCCTGGGTCTTCCCTCCCAAAAGAAGCAGGCGCCCGGTGGAAAGGGGTCTAGCGGGCGGCACGAGTTATTGATCCCTCTGAGGGCGAGAGAGAGAGCGAGAGAGAGACCCTTGAAAAGAAAGCAAGCTCTTTCCACCTGGGCAAGAGGCTCTTGAGGAAACTTTGAGCGAAAATCTCCCCCATCCGACCCGAATGCTGCGCCCGCACTGACCCTCGACGGGTCCGGATGGAGTCTGCTCCTGTCCCCCGTTTTCCCTCCGCTAGAAGGACCGGGAGCAAGCAACGCTCCTCCACCGCTGGCCGGCCCTGCTTTTATCAGGCCTTTCCAAGTTAAAGAGGGAAACGAAGACCGGCCTTCCCCTGGATGGCGCCGGTCCCTCTCCCTTCTCTCCGTTGGTCCAGTCCGGACTGCGGGCTAGGGAGGCGAGTGTTTTTTTCATGGCCCTGCTTTCCTTCCAGCAAAAGCCCGACTTCAGCCAGAGCCGGACTGAAGCGGGGCAGCGGGGGGGCGGGGGGGGGGCTGCAGGCCTAGTGCTGGGCTCCTCGACGAGTGTCCAAGTTTAGCGGGGCCAATTTTTCTGTCAAAAGCCCAGCGCCTCCAATACGGCAGCTGCTCTCCCCTCTCCGCGGCTCAGAGATTCAGCTTGCGTCTCTTTCGGTAAGCCACAGGGTGTCTTCGAGAAAGGGCGGCGGGGAAGACGCCGTGGGGGTGGGTGGGGGGACACAATGCTTCACCACGGCGGCGGCCAGGCCAGGTAAGGTCATCAACCCTGACCCCGGGCGAGCCGGATGGCTTCAGCTAAGAGGAGTCTGGCCTAAGGCTTCCTGAAGGGCTTAGAAGTTGAACGCGCCGGTAAAGAAGTAGTGCGCCCCGAGGGAGTAAGCGCTGTGAGCCTTGGAGGGTTGCGAGGGTCTGTATTCCCGCGGCTCATGTGCAGAATTCTCACCGCGCCTTCCCATTAAGCCGTTCGAGGAGGCTAAATACAAATCTTTTTTAAAAAAAATAAAAGAAATAAAGGGACGGATTGCTATGTGGATGATGAACGTAAAGGAAAGGCAGCCTTTCCAAAGCCTTCCTCCCTTACCCAGGGGAACCTGAGTCGCCTCAGGGAGTGGGCTGTCTCGGGCCGGCCGGCTTTCTGCCCCGCTCTTCCGCAGAGGAAGAAAAGGCGGCAAAGCCAGCGGGGCAGTGCAGGCCGTCTCCGGAGGCTGCTTCGGGGCGGGGGTGGGAGTGAGAGGAGCTGGTCGTTGAGGCTCCAGCCAGTCCCCGCACCCCACACCCGCCGGATTCCCCGATCGAGGGCCGTGAGGGAAAAAAGAGGCAGCCTCTGCTTGCCTCCGCTCCCAGCTCTCTTTGACATTCAGGCCAGCGCCTTCGCCTGAGGCTTTGCTCGCGGCGTGTTTATCTGGCCTGACGGCGTGATGGATGGCGGAACGCAGAGTTTTAGTACACAAGAGGCCTCTCCGCCGACAGGAGACGCGGCCAAAGCCGGCGCTCCTGCCTTTTTCCTTCGGCGGCGCTTCGCGGACCTCCATGCCTATATTAGGTGGGTCGGGCAAGCTGCCCCTCGCCGGCCGTGGCGTCCGGGCGGACCAATGAGAAGGCTCCCCAAGGGCAGGGTCCCTCCTCCTCCTCCTCGGGGTCCCGCCTCCCTACCTGCCTCCAGACCACAAGCCAAGGCTGGGCGCTTGGCCGGCGCGGCGCCCTTCGGAAGCCGGCGCTCGCGGGGGGCACCGGCCGCAGCTCCGCTGCAGCGCCCACCATGTTCCCCAGCCCTGTGACCAGCACGCCTTTCTCGGTCAAGGATATCTTGAGTCTGGAGCAGCATCCCAGCGGCCTGGCGTCCCTGGAGCTCTCGACCTTGGGCTCGCCCTCCTCCTGCATGCTGGCCACCTTCAAGCAAGAGTCCTACCCGGCAGAGGACGCCCCTCTCGCCGAGGCCCCGGCCGGCCTGGCCAAAGGCAGCGGCAGCACTTTTCCCGGCCCTTTCTTCGCCAAGAGCTACGTGGAGATCGAACCGAGCAAGGAGCCGAAAGAGAGCAAAAAAGGTAACCGTGGGGTGGGGGGGGAGGTCAGCGCGGATCCTCCGCCCGTGTTGCGGGGCCGAAGCATCCTCTGCCAAGGCGGATCCCTGGGGAAGAACGGCTCTTCCGAGGAGGGCACGTCCGGGGTGGTGTCTGCGGGCCAAGCAAGCAAGTGAATGGGAGCCTTGAACCCGCCTCTGCCTTGCTGAGTGTTGCCGCTCCGGACGAAGAGAGACTATATAGGAAGGTTAGGAGGGAACAGTAACCCTACGTGGATGGCGGTCGACTTCTGGTGGCTGGGGGGGGGGGGATTTTAAGTGGAGCATTGAAGAAGACGCCTTCGATTGTGTTCGGTCTTGTATAGTTTGTTTAGGGGGGTGGTCATGGCAACGTCTCACCCCTCCCCCCCCCCATATCAATATCCTTAGACTCCTATGTAGATGACTTGCTGTTTTTTGTGACTAGTAATTGGTGACAATCTAAGTACACTGTGTAAGATTAATACCGCTGATGCGGAAAAAATATACTTAATTAGGACAACACCTAATACTACCATAGCTCTTGAAAATGGCTTTCATCTCCCTCCTTTAGTGCAGTCCTTACAACAGCCCTTGAGAGTAGTTCAATCTTACCATATTTATATGAAAGGAAGATTATCCAGAATTTGGAATGACTACCCAAGAAAATTTTAGACAGAAAAAAATATTCTCTTCTGACATTATCTTAATCCCAGTGGATCTTAGATAAACTCCTTTTCCCATTTTAAAGGTTAATTATCCAAGAATAAATTAGTCTTTCATTCCCTTGAAGTCAGAATATATTGGAGACAAAATGTCTTCCCTTAAATTACCTTATTGAGTCCGTCCTGAGTCCTTGTTCAAAAATTCTGATCCTACAAATACAACATCTATTCGGCTACAATGGGACTGACATTCAAAGATGTGTAGGCAATGCCCAAGTATTTAGAAACTACAGGGACACCTCACCACCTCCAAATCCCTTCATCTCATTTTAGCTAAGCCCCCCAAATAGTTGAAGGGCTAATATGAATACTTTAAGCAACACTATGGTTTTTCATTCTTCAAAATTCAATGAAAGCTACTTTTTGTTTTTATTAAGCATGAACCTATTTAAACAGCTGAGTTTAGTTATGTTATTGTTACTAAGTGTTTACTGCTAAGCTCTCCTTCCAGAGTAGGATATATAGTATACTCAGGGTTCACAATAGATCCATCAAAACATTTGTAGTATGAAACTGGTTATTTCTACTGAGAAGCAAATCTATTGAATTCTTTGGATTCACTCATGGCTGAAAATGTCTTAAATTTGCATCCTGTTGAGAATAAGTTCTATTTTCTAACCTGCGGTCCAACTGATCTCAATGGGGTTTGCTTCTGAATACACAGGAATGGGTTTGCGAATTGTAACACTGCCTTGCTTTGAACATGGTTCTCACTTTGTTCTCTGGCCTCTAAAGATATCTTGAGACTTTGGAGACAGATTTTCTCTCCGAACTACTACAATAAATACAAGAAAGAAAAAAATAATTCTCATGAACTGGATTTTCCTGGAACAGATTCCTGGGCAAATATGCTAAGTATCTCCACCTGAGATGGAGTGAAATTTTGAGGTCATCAAGCCAGGAGAATACAAATGTTCAAAGTTCTTTTGGAGCAATTCTTTTCTGGCATTAATCTTGCTCCCAAGGTTATTGGAGTCAAGCTGAACTTGGATCCCATTTTTTGATCCCTTAAACTGCCATCTTCTACACACTCGCTTGGAGAGGACCCCAACCTCTTTCCACGTAAGGTGGGGAGAGACCAATAGTATTCCAATGGAATGTATGGCAGTGGGGATCAACCTCCCAAAATCACTAGAGATGTTGATTTAATCTCTATTGGAAAATGAATCAAGGATCCTTCCCATTGGATATTTCAGGGTGTTTAACCTTTCAAAGTGAGAATATTCAACCATCAGAGCATTTACCTTGTTCTGTTGGCAGGAGATAATTTGTTCATGAGGAATTAGAGCTGGTCTGTGTCTTTCAGTGCTGGCTCCAAACACCTGGCTAGAATGCCCCTTTTCAGTGACCCTTAAGCAAAATCAACTGAATTGTCTATGAACTTTTTAATTAGCAATCTCCTCTACCATGGAGTAAAATAGAAAAAAAAGTCTACATGGCATTCAGGGTCCTCAGTCCTCTATTTCCAGTTTAAAGTAGTTACCAACTTTCTCTTTACTGATTTATTTGCAGTCTGTACTGAAATAGCACCCATTGAGCTGATAACTGGTGAAAGGAATATCCCTGTTCAGGTGACCTATCTCTTGGTTGGAAGGAAGGAAATCCTTAATTCCTTCATTCTCCTCTCACTTCTCAGAAATTAATGGTGTGACTTTGCTTCTGGAAAATACCCAGCATCTTGACTTTGTATATTTATCCTGGTATAAGCCCTAGGCTTCAGCAAAAAAAAAAAAACTATGTGGGTCCCATTATGCATATACTTTAAACTACAGAAATTAACAAAACAGAAGAAGAACCACGATGGGCCTATATGCAATTAAAAACGAGTTTAATATTTAGTAGTCCTTCATTTGCATTGATTTCAAACCATTTTACTTTCAAGTAAATGTTCACAAGACTGGAGGTTGAAAGGTCCTTCTATCTATTTTTTCCCATTATCTGTAATTTCATTTCATTTGTATCTGAAGTGAAAAAAAGTTCTGCTAATTTCAGTTTGTTTCTGGGAGTATTCAAACTAAAATCCATGCCTAAATTCAATTCACATATTGGACAGAGTGAGTTGGGTTGTTTAATTTTAGATAATTGTTTGTTAGCTACAATTGGCTGGATACACACAGCATACAGCAAAAGTATCTTTCAAGTATAAATAATAATAGGGAAATAGAATCCTGGTCTTTTTTATTGACTGAATTATTTAATGCAGCTGGTTGAATTTGATAAGGCTTCTTACTTATAATCACAGTAACAATTAATGGTTGTAGTTGCAAATAACTTTAGGCATCTATGGTCTGGAAGGAATTACAAATATTTCAGTTCTCAGCCTTGCTTGGAAATTAGACTGGAGAAATCCTTTTTCTCCCTTATTTTTGCCCAAATCATTTTTATTTGGTGGAATAAATCCTAGGAATTTCCATAGAGATTGTTTCCAGAATTTTTATAGATTGAAGGGTTATTTTCCTGACCCACACAGGCCAGTTTCTGTGGGAGCAAATCAACCAAAGTTAAGCACTTGAACCTCTCAATTTTCTTCAGCTGGGGAAGTCAGAAATTATCTCTCACTTCATTTACTCCCTTACTTTGTTTGATCTGTGGCTCTCATATTAAATAGACTTCTTATCGGTAGGATTACATAGTGCAACTTCTATTGAACTTCGAAGGATGTTAGTACTTTCCAGGCATACATGTCTCAATATTTCTGTGTTAATTGAATTGGCTCCAAAACACATCTAAGGGACGCCTATGTGTGTGGGGGGAGGGGGGGTCTCATTTCTGTTTTAATGAATACTATCGACTCAAATCAGGCCATCTTTATTGACTTATAATTGTCCTTGGATCTGCAATTTTAGGGGAGGAATGTATGCAATTTACTTTGGAGTTCTACTGGAATAATGTAGAGTTACTTTTAAACATCCCTAGTTTCGACAGCTCAGGGGAGACAGAAGAGAACAAAAGCGTTCAAAGCAAACCGAGAAATCGTCAGAAGGTTAGACTAGGAATGCTCAGTGATGGGGTGGCGGCCACGGCCAGCCTGAGATGTAAGATTAGGGACTCTTAGTGCCGGTTATCATTCATCCAGAGAGCGCTAAATACCATCAAACCAAAGCGAAGGAAAGGGAAGCCTCACCGGGCCCGGCAGGGGACAAAAGCGGCCGCGGGCGGGCGAATGTTGCTTCCTAAAGCTGCTCTCGCCTCCACCCCTCTGATCGCCGGTTCGGTTTGTCTGTTTTTGCCTCCCCGCAGAGCTCTGCGTCCTCTCGAAATCGCTGGAGCAGGAGAAGCGGGACGCCGAAGAGGCGGAGCGGCCCCGGCAGAGGAAGAGGCGGAAACCCCGGGTGCTTTTCTCGCAAGCGCAAGTCTACGAGCTGGAGCGCCGCTTCAAGCAGCAGAAATACCTCTCGGCCCCGGAGAGGGACCACTTGGCCAACGTGCTGAAGCTCACCTCCACCCAGGTGAAGATCTGGTTCCAGAACCGCCGCTACAAGTGCAAGAGGCAAAGGCAGGATCAGAGCCTGGAGCTGGTGGGCAGCATCCCGCCGCCTCGCCGGATAGCTGTGCCGGTCTTGGTTCGCGACGGGAAGCCCTGCCTGGGCGACTCGTCCCCTTACAGCTCTCCCTACAACGTCAGCCTCAACCCCTACAGCTACAACGCCTACCCGGCCTACGGCGGCTACGGCGGCGGCGGCGGAGGCACTGGGGCCTGCAACGCCAGCTACAGTTGCAGCTATCCGGCCGTGCAGAGCGTCCAGCCTTCGGCCGCCGCCGGCAACTTCATGAACTTCAGCGTGGGGGACTTGAACCCGGTGCAGACGTCCATCCCGCAAGGGAACGGCGGCCTTTCCGCGTTGCATGGCATCCGAGCCTGGTAGGGTCAGAGGGCCAGAGGCCTTCCGGGAGCAGACTTGGATGCAGTCCGGCGCCTCCTTCGGAGAAGCGGCCTGCACCATTGTCCCGGATATCAGAAGCCGAGAGAGAGAGCGCCCTTTTCCGCGCTAGGTGGGGTCGAGGAGGTGCTCCAGGTCTTGGACACGGAGGGGAGGGTGTACGCGGAACTGAGGCCGCCGACTACTGCATCAGCTTTCGACGGGTCACTTCGGATTTCCGTAGGACCGAAGCCTCATGGAGGCCCGTGTTCTGGGTAGATCGCACCTGGGTCCAAAGACAGGAGGTGGCCGGACCTGTGTCCCTTCGCTCCCGCTTCGAAGTTACGTCTACAAAGATTCCCGAAGTCGCAGAGCGCTTGGCGTTAACGGGGAAAGAGTTTCTTTTACCAATCCGCACCTCTTTCCCACTTTTAAAAATAACATAGCTAAATCTGCCTATAAACTGCGAAGGACCTTTATCGAGTCGACTTCCTTTTCTTTTCCATACCAGCAGAGAACACGGGCGCACCTCACTTCTTTTCACCGTTTCTTCAAAAAGCCCGGCTTGCCAAGTAGGCTTTTGCCTTGCGGGAACGATTCCTGGTTGGTTAGTTTTCTTTGAAAGGCCGCCCTACTTGCTTTCCCATGCGATGCGAGGCAGAGGGTCTGCGCACCACCGCCCGGCCCACCCCAGGAGAAGGCGCAGGCTGTTGTGATCCCCGTAGAATTCTGCACTAAATCGGTTTGCTGAGAGTATGAAATGCACTGCCCGGCCGTGGCGTTGGTATAGGTGACTTCTTTCGGGATGGGGGAGGGGGTGTTGGTTTCTGTACCCCAACAAAAAAGAACTGATGTCTTGTCATTAAAAAGAGTGGCTTGAATTTGGGCTGCTTTATGTGTTTCCTTGCGCTCATTTGCAAATCAGTTTGCTTTTAGTTGGAATGAAAGTGAGAGAAGCCACCCCAACCCCACTTCGGGAGATGCCGCGATGAAGGGACGATTCTCAAATATCCCGCCTCCAGTCTGAAGGGTGGCTTCTTGTAACTCGCAACGCCTGTAAAGTCCCACTGAATTTCTTGGGATGTAATTACTCCTTTTGCTTACTGTAGATAGATAGATCCGCAAGGCCTCCTGCTGTTGGAATTTCCAAAGAATTTGCAATGAAATAGAGTCAAAACCACAGTAGCACAGAGGCTTAACCCGCGCGGGTGGCCGTGTCCTCTATATGAAATCACAGGCATAAAAGCATTAACTCCATTAATTTAGAAGCAGGCCCTAAATATCAGTATGCAAAGAGACCTATCTGCATAGTCGATACCTCTCTGCTCGAAAGGGCTGTACACAAAAGGGCTTTTGGTCCTATATAAGCAGGGCCTTGGAATGGGGAATGGAGTCCAATGCACTTTTTCTCGAAAATTATTCAGGTTGGTTCAGATTAACCAACCGCTAGTTTAATGCAACCAGCACCTAATCACCATAATATGCGGAGCCATCAAAAGTGAAACAATATCCCCAACTGGTACATTTTGAGCGACCTCACCCAAAGCCTATAGGGCCGCCTGACACTATAATCCTCCCTCCCATTGTTAGAGCACCAATCATGATACCTAGATCATTAGTGATGAAATAACTCGGATAACACTATTCAGACATGATCTACTCTTTGGGCTACTAACCCATTTTAATGTGTAGTAGTTTTAATGTTTGTAAGCCACCCAGAGTCGTCTCTGGACACGATGGGCGGCACATAAATTTAATAAATAACCCACCCAGAAGATCGTACTCTGCCTGAGGAGGGACAACAGGCAATGACGCTGTTTCGAGGCGGTCTTTGCAAATCAGGACCCGTCCAAAAGACTCGAGCCTTTTGCTCCAATCGCAGCATTTCCAATTAACCCAGTCGTGTTCGCTGAGCATTCTAGGAGTTGGAGTACCAAGGCCAACTGACCTAGAAGCTGGCCAGGGAGCGGCCCCCTGACCGTGAAGGATGCTGTGTCTTGTAATTAAAGGCAAGTCATTCCCCCACAGATGTTTCTCTCGGGTCTCTCTTATTATCCGACAATCGAAAGAAACTGATTGCTCCTCCCCTCTTCATTTTTTTAAGAACAAGACAATAAAGTCAAACTTCTTGTAATCACACTCGCCTTCCGGGAATTGTCATATAGCCCTGAGATTTCCTGGTGGCGTTTCATCCAAGTTCTAGCCAGATCTGGTTGTGTTTGATTCCTGACAGCAGAAAACCTGGCCAGCTGCTGTCCCCTGTCAAGTTGCTTTCACCCTCCAGGAGTATCTTTATGGCTTATCGTGATTCTTAAACAGCTGCCTTCGAGAGGTATTGAGTTAGTTTCCATGCTTCCCGATGAATCTGGTCACTGGGGAAGTGGATGATAGGACAGGTAAGTCTTGGAGGGCACTGACTTTAGTGAAATTTGTATAATATTCTGAGGAAGCGGAACTGGCGATCAATCGGCTTCTTTAAGGCTCCTACTGGCTGCCCGAGATTGACGTGGGCAACCCCTTTCCTTAGAATACCAAGCAAGCATTGCAACATGAACAGCCAAAAACCAAGATTGACAGCTTAGACCCTACGACTCCAGAGTTCCCGCGGGAGACAGTCCCATCGGCTTCAAGGACCTTCGGCACAACGGTACGCGGGGGAAAAGGCGAAGCGGAGTTTGTCAAGCGCTTTTAATCTTTCCAACGAAAGAGGATGACCGTCGTCTGAAAAATAACCTCCACGGAGCGTACAAGGCAATGCCGGTCACCGCAGGCAGGCGCTGTCCCCACCCCCGAGCAGGACCGATCTACGAAGTCCTGGGAAACGCTGCGCCTTAAATTCACGTCCGAAGCTCCGGCTCGCTTGCAACGCAGCGGTGCCACCGGCCACACGGCTCTCGGAAAGTTCTCTCGAAATAGGACTCCACGAGAGGAATGGGACAACCTCCCCACAGTTGTGCGGGTGAGCCCTCCCACTATCTCCTGTCCCGTCCGGCCTTGGCTTCAGGAGGCGGCTGCAGCAGGCGAGACGGCGATGGGAGATTGTTGGTGGCTTTCTTTTTCAGAGAATAGCTCCAGGAACAGCCGAAAGAGGCTATGGTAGGAGCGGTCTTCCGTATACAGGTAGTCCTCGACTTCACAATAGAATACCCCCCCCATTTCTGTTGTTAAGTGAGACATTTAAGTGAGGTTTGCCCCCCTTTACGACCGTTCTTGCCAAAATTGTTAAATGAATCACCCATTGGTGAAATCCAATTTTTTTTACTACCGGTTCTGTGGGCGTGGCTTGGTGGGCATGGTGTGGCTTGGTGGACATGGCTTGGTGGGCGTGGCAGGGGAAGGAAACTGCAAAATCTCCATTCCTACCCTACTCCAGGGAAGGATATTGCAAAATCACCATTCCCACCCCACTCTGGGGCCAGCCAGAGATGGTATTTGCCGGTTCTCCGAACTACTCAAAATTTCTGCTACCGGTTCTTTAGAATCTGTCAGAACCTACTGAATTCCACCCCTGGAATCACCACAGTTGAAAAGTTAGTAACCTGGTTGTTAAGTGAATCTGGCTTCCCCATTGACTTTGCTTGTCAGAAGGTCGCAAAAGGGGATCACATGATCTTGGGACACAGCAACAGTCGTAAATATGAAACAGTTGCCAAGCATCTGAATTTTGATCACATGATCCTGGGAGATGCTACATAGGTTGTAAGTATGAAAAATGGTCATAATTTACTTTTTTCAGTGAATTTGTAACTTTGAACAGTCACTAAATGAAGTCAAGGACTACCTGTACTTGGAGGACACCATGTGGTTTTTTTGGGGAGTGGGGGGGCGGGTGGGATAGGGGATATTTGGGTGGACTAATTGAGCAATAGCAAAGGGGAAGTCGCTACAGTCCAGTGGAGGGTCTCCCTTGGAGGGCAGCCCTCCCTCCCAATTCCCATCCAACTCCGTCTTGGCTGCGCGTCTCCATCCTTGTTTACTGATGGGTTCGATAGCGAGCAGGCTCCCCTGTCCTCCTAATGGCGCTCTGAAGAGCCGACACAATGCGCCTTGGAGCCCCCCAGGATGTTTTGACTGCCTCGGATTGTTCTGTTTGTTGTTGGTGTGCTCTTTGGTTCCCATCCCTGACATCCGAGAAGGGGATTTGATCATCAGCAACCCCAAGCTCAGGACTTCCATCCAGATTTTTCTCTCTCCCACCGCTCCCTCTTCCCGACCCCCACCATTCTGGCAAGTTTTATTAGATTGAGGCTCCAAAACAAGTTGTTGTTTTCAGTTTTGGGAAATTTGCCCAAATAAGCAATTTGCCCCAAATAGGCACCTCCCTGTTCTTCCTTATATTAAGGTGATCTTTTCTTTAAAAAAAGGAAGGAAGGAAAGATAAGAGAGTAGAAGAAGTGAATTAAATCAGCCCTGGTATGAAGAAAGTGGGTAAAGTTATCTTCACTCCAAACTGGCACAATCTTTTGAAGATAAATTTGGAGCAGGCAAAAGATCCTACTTATTCAGACAGCATATCTGGAATGGAATACAGGACCTCAGAATGAAGTAATAGACTAGAATCTCAGTCGCTGAGAAGAGATGGCTACCGAAGGCTACACAATTATTTTTCAAGAGAGTCAAATTCCTATGGTCCGGTTAAAAAATAGTGAAAAGAGCTGGTCTACAACTGATCAAATGGCTTTCTGCCTAACTGTGGATTCTTATTTTCATTTGGGATGCCCCAACATCTGCAACTGAAAGGCAGACAGTCATAACTATGGGAAAATAATATAGATGGAGTAGCCATTGAGATCTTCTCTATGAATTCATCTGTAAAGGAGGAAGAAACTTGCCACTGAATACAGTTTCCTGTTTGTTTCATGCAAAATATGGTAATTGGAGCCTGGTCCTTTGTATCTCAGGTAAGAATTCTGGATCAGGGGTCTCCAACCTTAGCAACTTTAAGACTTGTGGACTTCAACTCCCAGAGTTCCTCAGCCAGCTTTGCTGGAGACCCCTGCTCTGGATTGATTTGTTCTATGATTTGTTTTCCTGACTGTCCTTGGTATTCTCAAGAATGTTCTCTGATACTCAAGTTCAAAAGCACCAATACTGTTCCTACCCTGCTTTTTCATACTCCATCTTTCACTCCCATTCTGTGTCCCAGGGAAAATAATTGCCTGCACAATTCTTATTAGGTATAAATATGTCACAGTACTGGGTACTTTTGCCAAGACGTGACTCTACCAAGTGTTAGTCTGTGGTGTATTTCATGATAGTAGATGATTTACTCTTGATAGCTGATTTTAAAAGCAGAAGCTATCCACAACTTCGGTACTGTATCTTCATTGTCAGTTCTGAGATGGATTTCCACCGTCTGTTATCATTGGATTTGGTATCTGTTATAATTACATACTCTGATCTTTATACTTAATTTAGTCCCTTTGCCTTCATTACTAGAGCTCGCAAATCATTTTTTTATATCAGAGCAGTGAGATCAGCATAACACGTTGTTTCTTCTTTCAATTTTAAAATCATGTTTGTCTTTCAATTCAGCCACACTCAAAATATATTCAACACATAGGTTGACTAAATAAGGGGATAGTATACAGCCTTATCTCACTCCTTTGCTAATCTGGGGGCTGGTCTATCTGGACTGTGGTCTCCTCCTCCTGTATATAGGTTTTACATATGAACCAAACTGAGGGTCTTTGCTATGATCAAAGAATCACACAATGACTTCTTTTTTTGTGTGTCATTGGCCTTTTTGATTATTTAGAGTGCATCAGCAATAATATTTCCCATTCACCAGCCTTTTTGTAAATCAGCTTGAACATCTGGCATCTCCCATTCCATCAAGGGCTCTAATCTGTGAGGGATGATCCCAAGTATAGTTTTGCTAGCATTTGAAATTAACGATATGGTGCAATAATTTGCAGATTCTATCAAACCTTTTTGGTTCTCTTTCTATAAACTGAGCTCTGATTTGTTGGCCACTGTGTCATTTACCACATTTTCTGACTTAATTTGATTAGAACTTTACTGATCCATCTTTTATTGCTTGCCATATTTCTGTAATATTCTATCAATTCCTGAAGCTTCTGACTTGGCAATGATTGGGCTGCTTTATCCTTGAACACCAGATGTTCTTATAAATATGGATTATAGGCTAAAATATTTTGGTTTTGACATCCCTACTGTACAGAATTTTAAAACAGTTTTTCTAGCTCAGTTCGATTTTCTTTGAAGATCTTTTGAAATACTTTTTTATTTTGTTTTTTTATGTCTGTTTCTATTTTTTGTGTCTTATAGATATTGTTGTAATACAGTTTCTTATCTCTTCTAACAGCTCACTGAAATTTCTGGCTACATTTCTTTTTCACATCTTGGTGTGTCCTGGGTTTGGCTTTTTTCCCAGCAATTTCTACCATTTCACTGACCTCCAGTTTGTTTTCTTCTCGTTCTCGATCTTTTCCACATTATTTCCTAACAAATTCTTTGATTTTATTCCACAGTTCCTATGGTTTCCTGCCAATGAGATTCAGAACTTCAAAGAAATTCCTGATGCTTTCCTTGAAAATTGTGGTTCTATATTAGGAACATATCATGGAAACTAACTGGATTTCTTCTTCCACTTTAGCTTGGCTTCAAACTTGCACACAAGCAATTTGTGATTTCTTTCATAATTGGCCCCTGGTCACAACCTTATCATTAAAGTAATATAGTCTATTTGACTTCTGTGCGTTCCATTTGGTGTTGTGCATGTGTACAGGCAAAATTCTGGTTGTTTGAAGAATATTTTAGCAATGAAGAATTCATTACATAAGCAGAAACTGATAAGTCATTCTCCAATTCTGTTTTCTAGGCTGTAAAGTCCAGCTACATTTTCCTCTTTGCTGTTTCCAGCTTTGACATTCATTATTTTTACTTGTATGCTCTATTTATTTCATATTGTAAAGGTAAAGGTTCCCCTCGTACATGTGCTAGTTGTTCCCGACTCTAGGAGGTGGTGCTCATCTCCGTTTCAAAGCCGAAGAGCCAGCGCTGTCCGAAGACATCTCCATGGTCATGTGGCCGGCATGATTAAATGCCAAAGGAGCACGGAACGCCGTTACCTTCCCACCGAAGGTGCTCCCTATTTTTCTACTTGCATTTTTTATGTGCTTTCGAACTGCTAGGTTGGCAGAAGTTGGGACAAGTAACGGGAGCTCACCCTGTTACGCAGCACTAGGGATTCGAACCGCTGAACTGCCGACTTTTCGAACGACAAGCTCAGCATCTTAGCCACTGAGCCACCTCATCCCTATTTTCTTCATATTGTAGTTGACCATAAAAATATAAAAATATTTATATTTAAAAATATTTGATATTTTTACTTATTCCTACCAGTGAGAACAATTAACCAGTGAAAAAAGGTTGCCTTCAGAAGTTGTGGGTGCTTCATCACTGGAGGTTTTTAAGAAGAGGCTGAACAGCCACTTGTCTGAAATGGTATCAGGGTCTCCTGGCTGAACAGCAGGTTGGACTAGAAGACCTCCAAAGTCCTCTCTAGCTCTATTGTGATAAAATTTCCTATTAACCATAAACTATGCTTTAAATGGCCAAATGATGGTTGGAGCATAAAGTTGGGTTACTATGATAATTCAGGGTTGTCCTCCAGTCTAATTGCTAATACTGTATTTGGTCTTTGACTGCAGTATACTCAAGTACTGTATTTACTATATCCTTCCTGAATACAAAAGCAATATGGTTCTATTTTTTATTTTTCATGGGTAGTAAATAGTGTAAATCTTCTAACTGAAAGTGTCCAATTCCAGTCCACTCCAATTCACTGATGACTATGATATCAATGTGTAGCCAACTATTTCATCTTTCACTTGAACCGTTGATTTATCTCACATTCGGGCTTCATATATTCCATATTCCCACTGTAATTCTGTCTTTGTACATTTGGATTGTTTTTCTTCCTGCACAGCAACATCAGGAACTAGATTTCCCAAAGATTTTAATTTATTCATGTCATATATAACACTCATTTCATATAAAAATCCTCAGCTGTTTCTGGATATATCTAGTGTTGGGAAAACCGAAAGAGAAGAGAATGACCAGCAGCAAGGTGGATGGACTGAGTTACCTACCTTACTGCTGGTATTGCTGAATGTCATATTGGAGACCTGAAAAGACCAGGTGAGAGGCACAGATCATGAAGAAAATCCAGCTGTGTAGTCACTGAGAGTCAACAATAATTCAATGGCATATATTCAGTCAATCAATTGACTTTCCCAGTAGCATGTTGAATGTTATCTGATCTGAGGGGGCCAATCTGAATGCCACCTGATCTGAGTGATCCATATTGTCAATCATTTTCTTGAGGCAGGACAGCAAAACTTGTGGGGAGGGGTGTCCTCACTAATAAAAAGGTATTAATAAAAGTGATGAAATCCAAATTTTTTACTACTACCGGTTCTGTGGGCATGGTATGGTGGGCATGGTGTGGCTTGGTGGGTGTGGCTTGGTGGGCTTGGCAGGGGAAGGATACTGCAAAATCTCCATTCCCTTCCCACTCTGAGGCCACCCAGAGGTGGCATTTGCCAGTTCTCTGAACTACTCAAAATTTCTGCTATCGGTTCTCCGAACGACTCAAAATTTCCGCTACTGGTTATCTGAAGTACTCAAAATTTCTGCTACCGGTTCTCCGAACTACTCAAAATTTTTGCTACCGGTTCTCCAGAACCTGCTGGATTTCACCCCTGGTGTAAAGCTCTAGAGAAAATTGAGATTCCCTAATTTTTCATTTAAAAAAAAATCCAGATAATCCCATGTTATTTTATCCAAAGTATTGTGATTATTGTTTATTTAAATGTTGAAATTACCTGCTACAGAGAGGAGTTAACAACATATTTACGCCCCACTCAGCATAATACTCTGGTTCACCTAATACAGCAAGTCATTATCTACATGACAATTTTTTGGGGAAAAAAGAGTAATTCCCAATTATCTGGCATCATGGAACACACTAAACTATGGTAGATAAATTACAGTAACAAGCTTCGTATCAACCCATTACCCCAAAATGACAAATGAACCCAAACATGCTAACTTACTGCCAAGTTAATATGCCAAAGCTATAGTAGCTTTGTATGAAATCCACAGTGTTCTGGAGGGAGATGGGATTGGATGAAAGGCCTCCTGCCTATTCCTAGAAATTCTTAAGGGAAATGTCCTTCCCTCCTTACCCAAAATATTTTACTTCCCATCACCACAAGATTAGTGTGAGACTTAGTAACAGAGTAAGAAAATATCGGAGTCTCCTTAGATAATGACTGGAGGAGAGGGGAAATCTGAAGCTGACAAACTGATAAGAAGAACAACTTCAGTCTAGCAGTGGGTCAAGGAGAAGGAGACCTCAGCAGGACTTTGCCTGCAAGGCCTAGGAGACACAAGCAAGAAGGGGATTGCAGGAAGCCTCAGAACAAGGTGGGCATTTGTTCAGGAGCTGGCATTTAACTCACTTTATCTATTCACATCTTAACAAACAATCCATGAGAAAATATTCGAGCAGAGGTTCTGCAGTACTGGTAGATCTACAGATGGTTCTAAGTAGAACAGCATTTGGAAATAATTTAAAACAAAAGAGACACTTTTTTAATGCTGTCTCTGCCCCTTTAAAAAGATGTGGCTTTTAAAAGCTCTCGGATGGGAATGGAAACCCAGTGAGCATTTGTGCAGACACACCTCACTCCTCAATTCTAACTCCTTTCTGAACTATTGTTTTCCATAACTCTCTTTTTAGGTTAGTCGGTACATATTGTAAACCATGGGTGTCCGACCTTGGCAGTGTTAAGACTTGTGGACTTCAACTCCCAAAATTCCCCAGCTAGTTATGCTGGCTGGGGAATTCTGGGAGTTGAAGTCCACAAGGCTTAAAAGTTGCCAAGATTGGATACCCCTGCTCTAGACAGCAGCATAGCCAGGGGTGAAATCCAAAATTTTTCCCTACCGGTTCTGTGGGCGTGGCTTGGTGGGTGTGGCAGGGGAAGGATAATGCAAAATCTCCATTCTCACCCCACTCCAGGGGAAGGATACTGCAAAATCTCCATTCCTTCCCCTCCTGGGGGGAGGATATTGCAAAATCTCCATTCCCACCCCACTCTGGGGCCAGCCAGAGGTGGTATTTGCTGGTTCTTCAAACTACTCAAAATTTCCACTACCGGTTCTCCAGAACCTGTTAGAACCTGGTGGATTTCACCCCTGAGCATAGCCCATGGTTCTCAAAGAGACATGGTGCTTGTATGAAAGTTTCTGAAGGCTCTCAGACATTAGCTGAGAAAGCAAGGAAGGATCATAGCTAGGAACAGAAGAAAGACTGAAAAAACAATGTAACAAAGGATAACACTCATTAGGGATCCAGAGAAAGCAGTTGAGCAGTGGATCCTCTAGAAACTGTTTATGTCAGCATATTTATTTTCTAAAGAAAACACTTTGATATAGGCTTGATATAGGTATCATATAAAGCATACATTCTAAGCCTGGCACAGTTTGAAACTGCCTGGCATTTATTTTCTACTTCCAAAATTTCACTATTTTATTAAATTATTTGTTTAGCTCTTAGTTCTCCTATTTGTATGTTTTTAATTGTTCCTTATTCATAGTTTGCTGGTTATGTTTTTATTTATTATCCATCTTGGATATTCCTGATGACAACACAAAAAAATTCTTGTAATATAATTAACAAGTTCCTTGACATATTTCCTTACATCCAACTATAATTATTGTATCCCAATATGCATTGATCTGTGGATTCCAACCGCCATCATTTCCATTTCTATTGTTCTGAGAGAGGATACAAAATAGTAGTATAGTACCAGGCGAAAGAGGGATCCTGGAGTTGTAGAAGTGGTTTGTTATAACATTCTTCTGATGAATCTTGAACCTTATAAAACACCAGCAACTGCATGAAATTGAAATTAAATCAAAATACATTAGGCCACCCTCAATCCGTGCAATTGCTTATGCATGTTTTTCAATTGCCTCTAATATCTATTATAAGCTACATTATATATGATCTCAGATTTAAGACACCAAGGCATTACTTCAGGCTATAAAAATGGATGCAGAGATTTTTGTAAATGTTTGACAAATGAATGGGAATTCCACACTAGATTTGCTCATTGATTAACAATGAATCCTGTGATTAACAATCACATTGCATATGTATGTTTGGCTAATACCAACATTTGTTGGAATATATATTCTTATGAGACAAGAACTTTATATCATGGGATCATTACTTCTACAGTTACTAGAGATGCATATTCAGCTTCCCCAAGTGTTAAATTTCTGTGTGGAAATTTGCACAGGCCTCATACAGCACCTGGCAACATCTGTTGACACATCAAGGAACAGCTGAGCTTTTGAAACACTTTTGTTTTGAAATATAACCAGCTGGCAGACTTCATTCCTCTTCTTTTTATTCCTCTATACTTCCTTCTGCTCTCCTTCCCTTGCTCAGTTTATTTTAAGGCAGCATTTTTCCTCTGAAGGATCTCCTGGCTTTCGAAGTCCAGTCCTGGGAGCCAGCAACACAGCATGTTCTCTACAAAAGCTATAAAGAACTTTGTCTTCCATTTTATTTTTATTTTTTGCTTGCACTTCCCTCTTTTCCTATATGGCTCTTTCTTTGGAAGCAGAATGTTTGTGCCAAATAGAAAACTAGAATGTATCTCTTTCTTCATACTAAGGTCTTCACGCCCGAGATCTGTTTCTTCCAACTCTCTTATGGACAGCTGTTTCCAACAATGCATTGAGATCAAGTTCAGAATTTTGTTGTGCAGAGATCAAGGTCACGTTTAACAGAGGGACAGATGTCAAGGGCTGGAGAGAATGCAAACAATTAACTCCCACTTATATCATCATGTTCATTTTAGATTCATCTAAAGCATTTATAGCAGACACATCACAGATTTTCTTGCCACCCAAAAGTAAGTATGGACTTTGCCACAGGTGCAAAGAGCAGGGATGTGTCTATACTTACTACTGATACCATCAGAATGATGGGAAATTAAGTTGGAAGATGGTACTTTGGCCACAAATCTGTCAAGTGGGACCAATATTTCATCATTTGCTGTTATGCAATATAATTGGGTGCTAGTCCTCATGAATGATTCTATCTTTGGGTAGGGACCATAGATTTGGAAAAGTCCTCCACCAGCATTCTTGAATAATCATTATGACTAATTTTTTAATTAGACTTTTGTGCAGGTTCCAGGACAAGCAACCCACTCGGAGGTAATAAATTAAATCCCTGCAGAACAAGTACGAAAGGGTACTGCTACCATGTGATTGCCTCTATTTTTACATTGCAATCCATGGTTGCCCTTCCTCACAGGGTCCCTTGGAAAACTTTATCAAATAAAAACAGTAATTATAAGGCATCCATCCACACAGCTTTTGAAAATGGCAAATCCACAATTCCCTTTATTGGCAGGTCATGCTGTTCCTGCAAGAAGATTCTATGATTCTATCATAGACAAAAAAGTTTTTTAAAAAGACCAAACCAATTAAAAAAAAAAACCCAAATAGAACAAATCATGACAGAATTCTCATCTGAAGCACATATGACCAGACTCAAATTATAATATTGTGGACATTTTAAGAAAATACCCAGCTCTCTTGAGAAGTTCATGATGCTTGGGAATGGTGGAAGAAAAAAGAGGACAACCACAATAAGATGGGTGAAAACAAGTGCACCATTGGAAGACCTGAAGGTCCAGGTTGGAAACTAATCACCCTGATCAATATGGCTGATTTATCTTGGGATCGTTAAGCATTATAATCAATCACTCAAAAAGCAATGAATCTCATTATCCTTATGGAGCTATTGATCACACCGCTAATGTTTCTTTTCCAGAAAGTAACTCTTGTAGTTTAGTGATGGGGTAGACTGCTGCTGTACAAAGACTTGTTCACCTCAAAAAACAGGACAATGATACCTCTCCTGCATCCCCCTCTCTGTTATGTGACAACCTGGACATGACTGGAAGAGAAGTGGGTTCTACTTACCTTTACTACCGGTTTGCATCGTGCCCGCGCATGCGCAGATCACTTCTGATGATGTTCGGGTCAGTGGGCGGAGCCTCCCGCCGGTTTTACTACCGATTCGGGGGCAATCCACCACTGGACTGGAATGAACATGAATGCCTCACTCTGTTCTGCTCCACCTATGGACCCCAAAGAACACAGCACACACAAACTCTGTACAAAACTTAAATTTACTAAAATAACTCAGTCTTTTCCAAACAAAGGCTGTTAAGAAACTTCTTAACAGCCTACAAGAAACCAAAGATAAAGTAATCACAATCTTACTAAGGTTTGCAGAAAGCCTAGAAGCAATTTGCAGAGAATCCAGACGCGAAGGAGAATGAACTAAAGTTGTTCCCTACAAATTGCTTGACTCGGCGTTCCTCCTTAAATAGGCTAAGGGAGTAGCCAATTAGCCCCAAGCCTTACTCTTGAGGAGACCTCCTCCTGAGGAGCCACTCCTGCCTTTTGGCAGCTCTGCGCACCCGTGCATCGAGAAGAGGCTCCTCCTCTTTGTCCTCTTCACTTAAAGGAGCTTCTGGAGGTTCTGAAGGCCCTGGCTGAATCCCCGCCTCTGGCACCACATCTTCTCCAGCCTCCTCATTGTCTGACTCGAGTGCCAGCTGCACAGGCTGCTGGCGCAGCACCACACCAGCTCCTTGCTGTCAGAATCAGCTACAATCCGCAGAGGCCACTGATGTGCCACAACACACTCGCTCTGAGCCACAGGAGACCATTTTTAGAGCAGTGAGTGAATGAGAACAAAGTTACTATCTTTGTCCTCATCTGAAGGAGCTGATGAACAGGCAAGGCCACTTAGTAAATTCTCCCACAAACCCAGTGGAAGAAGGACCTGCAGATTTATATGAAGTCCCCCCACTTGCCACATTAGCCAAAAGCAGCTTGGTACTTTCAGACACAGATCCATAGTCTGTGTGTTCTGACTCATAATTTGGTGTTCCTTCAGGGCTGCATGGGTTCACTCCTTAGTCTCATAATGAATCAGACTAAGTCTCTTCTACAATGAAGTCTCTGCATTTTGTCTGAGGAGTCCCAAGCATCAATCTCTACCTTTGGTGGCAGATCACCCACAGCATCAGGTCACATGCTTGACAGCCCCAGAAGAGCCAGGCCATATCGGTGCTCTTCGAGGCATGAAAATGCAGCATCTCAAAATGCTCACCAGCTTTCTTTTGCTACTTAGTGGGGATCCTCATATAGGGGATCATATAGTTTGACAATCCAGTCTCCGCCCACTGCATTCACATACAGAGAATAAAATAGAATAATAGAATAATAGAATTAGAATTAGAATTAGAATAGAATAGAATAGAATAGAATAGAATAGAATAGAATAGAATAGAATAGAAGAATAGAATAGAATAGAATAGAATAGAATAGAATAGAATAGAATAGAATAGAATAGAATAGAATAGAATAGAATAGAATAGAAATTTTTATTGGCCAAGTGTGATTGGACACAGAAGGAATTTGTCTTGGTGCATATGCTCTCAGTGTACAAAAAAGAAAAGATATGTTCATCAAGAATCATAAGGTACAACACTTAATGATAGTCATAGGGTACAAATAAGCAATCAGGAAACAATATCAATATAAATGATAAGGATACAAGCAACAAAGTTACAGTCATATAGTCATAAGTGGAAGGAGATGGGTGGTGGGAATGATGAGAAGATTAATAGTAGTGCAGACTTAGTAAATAGTTTGACAGTGTTGAGGGAATTATTTGTTTAGCAGAGTGATGGCATTCGGGGAAAAAAAATGTTCTTATGTCTAGTAATAACTCCCTCATTGGCCTAATTTAGGCAGGAGCAATGTTACAGCCCTCTGAGAATTGGTGCATTCATTAGTAAAGGTAGTTTCAAACAGAATCAAAAGCATTCATATCCAAAAGCATCTTTAAGTTGTGCAGCAGTGTAATAATAGAGGAAAGCCAAATGAATGAAGGCAGGTTCACCAGCTCCAGAGCATCTTTCCATCCCCAGTGTGTCAAAACAGCAGGACTTTTCTCTGGAGCAACTAGATGCCTATTCTCTGAAACAATACACACGTCCCATTTTCATTGTAATTGGTTTAATTCATTAATGCACACAGATGAATGAAAATAGTAGCCCTGGATTTGCCCCTTCAGGCCTTGGTGTATAAAAATAGGCCAGAAGCATATTTTCAAGTTTGCCAAGTAAAGGAAAATAGGCAACGGTACTTTCATGTCAAAAGCAAAAAAGAAATGAAAGGGAAGGGGTAGTGGGAAACAAATATCAGTCCTCTGGAAAGGCATGAGATGAAAAGACATGACAGGAGTTACAGGAACAACACATCAAGAGGCCTCAAATATGGGGAAGATGAAAAGACTCATCAAAGGCTGACATAACAATAGGACGCTACATCTTTAATCTGAGAAGATTGGACTTTGAGCATCCTGCAAAGTAACATGTTGCAAAATATGCAGATAAATGGGTAGGTTTTATTAGAGCTCTCCTTATTCAGGCTTAATTCGTCAGATTTCAGACGACTAGTGGCCTGTGCTATTTGTATGGAGTGTGAGTTAGCAAAAACTGCATAGGAAACACTCATGAAGCATTCAAGAACAGAACAGAATAGAATTAGAATAGAATAGAATTCTTTATTGGCGAAATGTGATTGGATACACAAGGAATTTGTCTCTGGTGCATAAACTCTCAGTGTACATACAAGCAATAAGTGATGAATCACGATCATAGTCATTGTAAAAATGCATTCATCATAAATTATTAGATTCAACACTTAGTGATAGTCATAGGATATAACACATATAAGCAATATGCTTATATGTGTTACATGCTGATCCCTAGAGGTACAAATCTAGAGACTGTGCGCTTTAGTGGAAGGCTAAGAAAGTAGCCACAGAAGACCAATTTACTCTAGCCAGGACCACCCAACTTTTTTTTCTGAAGAAAATTAAATTATCAGTAATGATTTCAAAACATAAGGAAAGAAACCTCTTTTATCTTCTCATTCATAAGTAGAATCACTTGAATTCCCTTTGTATAGGATTACAACATCCCAGAAGTCAGTATATGGGGGGAAAAGGCATAGGGGTTATTTTCAATAATGCCAGATTGAACACATTAAGTTCTTACTTTGCATTTAACAAAACATTGCTAGGTGAAATACTAGGGAAATACTTGTTCCCGCTAAAAACAGTGAACTTCTGCCATTCAAATCGATAATAACAACTTTATACTTAAGAGCAATGATTCAAAGCAGATGGTTGTGTTATCTTACCACTCCGAAATGACTACTTAGCTACCTTCAGAATGTCTACCATTTCCTTGTCCTTCAAAGAACTCCTTCTGGTGATGGATCAGCTGAGAATAGAGGTCAAGTTTAGGTCTAGTTCTAGGTGCTGGTGGTTTATTGATGTAAGCCAGTTGACGGTCCTCTGGGATCTTCAGGAAGGTACTAACTTCCAGCAGATTGTTATACAAATAACCAGGTTAAAGTGAGTGCTTGTAAAAGTAGGTGTGAACTGATGCTAGTACTCTAGAGCAGCAGATAATGCTATAGTGGTCTAATTCAGAGAAAATTTTGAGGATCCTTGTTCGTGGCCACACTCAGCAATAGGTTCCTTAAATACCAGATTATCACATTTTAAAGTGAAAAAATAAAAGTTACCATCCCCTTCTTAAGTCAATTAAGTCCAACTCCAAAGATACAGTGATGCATCTGCACCATTGATTATCGAAATATATTATGTACAATGTTTTCAGGGAAAGCAAGCTCTGTTGGATTTAAATTTGAAAAGCTGAACAAAGAATATAAAAACATGATACGACGTTCAGATTACATTTTATTACACCAGCTGAGTTCCTAAGGCTATAGTCAGGGCTGCAAAACTCCAGAGCTGCAATTGGTAGGTTCCATATGTCTCTACTGTCATCTAGTGTCAGTCTAGTGATTCACAATCCAGATCTGGTCACTTTAGAAATCTGTCCTATGTGTTTAGAGAAATAAATGGGATTTAGGATGAATTAAAAGCAAGATTTTACCCAAACAGGGAAATACTTTTCTGAATTATTAAGTGATCTCCTATTGTAATATATTACAGAATTTAGTACAATAGGAAATCAGTCAAGAATTACAGAAACCAAGAAATCTTTTTTTTTCCAAGACCCCAAGAAATTCCAAGAAAGACCACATGGAGCTTTGTTTGAAGGGTCCAATATGGCTCCCAACCCCATTTAAGGCATACTGTATTATCCACCTCAGTGGGAATCAGCATCTTGGCCATTGACCAAATTCAACCACCCAAGTTCAGCTGTAATTCCAGGTATTGCAACTTCATTTCCTTCATACCTGAGGAATGTTGCAGTAAATTTTTAATAATAGTAGTTTTTCATCTTAATTTTTTTAGTTACCCTGAATGCTCATCAGTGTAGAAAGGAGAGTATAAGTCAAATAAATAAATAAGCCAACAAATCATTTCTGTCCAGTATCTATTATTAAAACAAGACAGGATATTAAGAAGGTCGGATTTTAACACAGTGTTTCCTTGTTTGAAAAGTCTTTTGTCTCTTCCAGCTATGGATTACACAATATCTTATAGACACACTAAGTTGCCAGTCAACACAGGGATATAAATTTACCCCAAACTCTCTCAAAGACCCCCTTCTGTTGTAGCAGAGTATCCTGAACTGAGATCCTAATTATCTGTCCAAAATAAAGGGAATTAAACCCATAACATTAAATTGCATTCTTAGTTTTATACTTCCTGAGATTATTGTTTGTGAACCCCCTACTTTGCTTTGGTTCAAAGAACTTCACTGGCAGGGATATTGCCAGATGAGAAGCCCCAAGGAGATTTGTAAGTTTGGGTCATCTTACCCTCTCACTGCAACAGGAAACTTTGCAACTGAGGCCTTCACCTGATGAGCCTACATGTTTACTCAGAAACCAAAAATTGCACTGAATTACATGGAACTTGTAAAAGGACTCGGAAGGAACTGTGCCATCAAAATCATAAAACACTAACCTCAGGTTGCTTTGAACCAGAACAGGCTTGATTTGAAGGTTACAGTATATTGCCCTGCCATCTAGTGATGGAAAGTTTGTGAGTCATATCTCACAAATGTATGCTATATTGTACTGTAACAAGCATCAGAACCCTCTTCAAGGAGGCACAAGGCAAGATCTAACAAAGGATGGTGCTTCTTTCAGATATTGTCAAACTACGCAACTCAAACAGTTCCAGCAAATTCCAGGAGTTGCAATTCAGGCAATGTGCAGATTGTCACCCTATTGTGATATGACCACCTTCTTCCACTTCACCTAGCACATTTATAGGCAGCACCAAATTAGGAAAATCTGGGACGCGGAACCAGACAAAAGCTGAACAATTCCTCTGAACAAGGCCACATGGCCAACATGGACTACTGGTGATGGGAGGAGAAATTGCACACATAACATTTTGCTGTGCCTAAATACACAGCAGTGTACAGTGCTTCTCTGTTTCACCATTCTGTATTCCACAGTTGTACTGCAATCCACCCATCTCAGATGATTTCCTTGAAGAAAAATGGATTCTTGAGCCAGGAAACCAGAGTGAAGGTTTCACCCATTTCTTCTGCAAAAGCACTGCCTTCTTTCATGGAACTGTACTTGGGAGCTGGGAGTGTTGTGTTGTTGCCTTCCGTGATTTCCTGTTACAGTTTGTATCATATTTGCTATGAAAAAGAAGAAGTGACTTAGCATCTTTGACTAGCATCATTAGCCCAACTTTGCATACTTGAGGGACCAGCTGTATCTGCCTGGTCAATTCAACCTGGCAGGGTTCCTTTGAGTTACAATGCCATCTATCGGATTCTGGGAGTGCATCTTTTCTTTAGCAGCGCCTGTCCATTTGAACAAGGTTCTCCCTGAGATCCAAACAGCCCCCACTCTGCTAATGTTTTGAAGAATCTTGAAGACCTGGCTCTTAACTCAGGATTTTGGTAAAGGTGGTTGAAGCCCCCTTTAACCTATGTAGAAGATTTTCCTTTCTTCTCTGCCACCCTGCCACCTTTGCCTTTATTACCACTAGTTATTCTTCTTGTTTTAATATTTTAAACAATTTGTAAATCAGAGAGCTGGGAGTCAGCTGGCATATAAATATAACTACTCCTCCTCCACAGTTCTGATAGCCCACAGAGAACGGAATCTGGTTCATGTTCTTAGTTGCAAGCATGTTCTTTCCATTTTCTGCCGTTCTTCAGCATTTCTGAGAAAGGAATCTTCTTTCTTAGACAAAAGAATTCTTCCCTTTTAGCTTCATTGGTCAAAATGTAACTATCCTCAAGCAAACTCCAGATGGCCCACTGGCAGGAACTCTTGGGAAAAGCAATGCGGTAGCTCAAGAAAATAAATAAAAAAACACACACTCATACCCCACAGGTTACTTTCCCTTCCAACTCACATTGTGCTAACAGCCTAAGTAAATGAACTAGGAAATAACATTTCTTTCCTTCTTTTCCTATGGGTAGGGATTTAGAAGCAGGAGAAAATGAAGAAGGAGGCTAGTCTTTCTTTCAATAATTTAATACTTTAGCCCTTTTTTAATCCATCAAGAAAAGTTGCAACTGTGATCCTAACTCTTGGAGAAGTCATCTCACTCACTTACATCTGTGGCACTGATGTTCAAGCACAGTACTAGATGGGGCTGGCCTGGTGGGTTGGACTTCTACCTGTGTTTCTGCAGTTGGGACTGTTCAGTGGGCAGCATGATCTTGTCTTGGCCTCTCCAAATGGTGGGGTACACCCACCTTCCTGCTGCCAAGCACATCTGGAGCCCAGGCTAGCCAGTAAATGGAAGAAAGCCTCTCATGTCTGGAGTGCACGGAGCTTAGGCCAAGTAGAGAGCCTCTTTGTTTATTTAGAAGGACGTTCTTCCCCTTTTGAGTCCCAGACAAGGTATCTCCAAGGAGGGAGAGGAGCTGCATTCCCATATTTCAATGGGCAATAAACACGTCTGGTTATTGTTAGAGCGACACTTGAAAAATAACCAATATGTCAAGATGGAGGATTGTGGGTCGATGGCAAAAGGGTTGTTAATGTCTACTGGCTTTTGGCTGCACAAGAGGGAAAAAAAAAAAAGCTAAACTACTTTCTTTGGCCTCCACAGTGACAGGGGCTCACTTAAAAAAAAAAAAAAGCACTATTTTGCTGAGATTTTTCTGCCTATTGTCCCTCCATTGCTTCTCTTATGCTATTTTGGAAGAAGGCTTTTCAATCTGGGGTTCTCTCAATTAGATCACTCCTATAAAGCATGAAATCTGAAACAGACTAACTGCTGGGCAATCCCCTCTTGCTTTATGAAAAGGGGAAAGAAGGGAGTGATTGAATCCAATAAATATAAACTGACAAAGAAAAAACAATCCGCTCACCCCCATCCTCCATTTTGACATTCGTTATTACTTTCAAGACACTGCAGTGTGAAAAAAATGGGAATATTGCCCAAAATTTGACTTTAAGCATACACTCTGGAAGGCTCGGACAACTATGCGCAAGGCTAAATCTACTATTACTCCCACATTTTCATAGTGCATTAATTCTGATCTGAAGAAACCAGCACTGCACTAAAGTCCAGAGAAAAAGGGGAATCATGCCATAGGGTCTGAAGAAGAAATATTGAGCATCATCAGTTCTGTACAAAAAGCAGAAGAAAGTTTTTAAAGACTTTCCGTATTCCGGAGAAGAGAAATCTCCACAGACAAGAAAGTCTTTCATAAATAAAACCGAGCATTCTAAAGAAGAAAGGCTGCTAACTGTAAGACTTTCCCCAAAAACTCAGTGAAAGTGCTATTTACTTGTTCTTGTGCCAACAGAACTGTTTCATAACATTTGCTGAACCAACTGCTGATCCCTATCCTGACTCTGCTTTGGACTGCTACCTGATAATGATGTTCTGGTTTTGTGTATGCATGGTGTGTTCTGCAAGGCCAGTTTGTTTGGAATGTCATAGCAGAGGGAAGCACAGCACTGCTGATAAATAGAATTGCTATTTATATTATATTAGGAAATGCGGGTATATTTGCTCTTCTTTGCCTGTACAAGCTTGCAGATGGATCTAACCATCTTTGAAAACTGGGCAGTTTGCTTATAATAGCTGATGAGAGATGGATCGGTTTGGGTCTAGTCATCTTTCAGAAGAGTCACCCAGCTCAGGACAGCTGATGAACATGGGATCCCTCTGTGAAAGCCAGGTTTCTAAGCGCAGGATCAACTACTCCACAGGATCTAAGACCAGGCAGCTAAAGAGTCAGCTGTCTCTCTTTAGCTACCAGGTCTCCAAGCCCAGAGAACAGCTGATCAGTGGGACTGAAGAGACAAGTCTTTCAAAGCCAAATCTCTGATCCTGAAGATCACCTGATCCCTGCAAGGAGATTTGACAGATATATGGATTAAAAGGGATGGTCTCTCCTACTGCCTAAACCAGAATAGCCCTAAAAATCAGAGGCATGGAACCAGAAGGGAAGGTATGTATCCATGTCAGCCTAAAGCAGCTAATAGGTGCCTACTCTCTTGAAGTGTCACCAACAGAATGAATGAAGTGAATTTATGCCACTTGAAAAATACCACAGATTGCTATTTGCTTCATATCAGAGCAGCTCACTGAAACAAGGCTCCTTCAAATATATACTGTATGTTGGGGGAGATGAAGGCAACATCATGGAGCACATGGAGAGAAAAAAAGAAGTGGTGGTTCCAGGAAGTAGAGGCCATGAGTCAGAAACGCTAAGAGTCACGCAGTGCATGAGGAGCAGGAGGAAGTCTAAGTATGCGTCTCAAGGACTTCAGATCAAGAATTCTAACTACCCAGCTGTGGTGAAGGTATTGAAAACAATCCAGTAAATTATTGGTAAGTAAAGATCCTATTCTAAAGAAGTTGGACTGATGTCCTCTCTGTGTAATGGTTTGGGATCATCTGCACAATCTCCATGTTGTAAACAAACACAGTTGATCAGGCAAAGCACCCAAAGTTGATTTTATCCACCACACTAAGCCAAAATATACTTTTTTTTGTGATATATGTGAACTTGATCGTTATACTTGTAAACTATATTGTTTAGAAGATTTTATGAGACATGCTAATTGGGATTTCCTCAGTAAATCATGGTTAAAATTAATGTTGGCTTAGTGTCATGTCCAGACTAGGACTGGATCTGTCTTTCATGTCATTAAAAACATGGCTGGCCTGGGATTTCTGGCTAAGTGAGGAAATTACAGGAAACATAGTTTTACTTACTGCCATTTATGTCTCCCTTGTGAAGGCTGAAGCCCTTTTATCATCACTACAAACTAATCCCAATGGCTACACGTGTCCATGTCACTTACATGATTTCCTCAGTCTGGATTAGTATGCCGAGTGGCAAAGACTGAGGATGAGAAAAGATAAAATCCCTGAAAAAGCGTCCCTATTTGTGATGTGTCTGAAAAGAGGAAGGCAGCCTGCTTTCATCTTATTTAAGAGATTTATCCCTGTGGATCGATCGGAGGAGGCTGGTGTGTCCTGATTCTTTCAGGACCTGTCTCCCTGCTTTCCCTCTGGGTTCTTATCGCAGGGAATACACCAAGCAGGAGCATTATCGCCCTGAAAAGCTCTGAATGGCATTTGCCTTTCATGTAGAAAGTGACAACAAACATGGAGCAAACCACAAGGTAGAGGCAGCAATTTGGATCTGGCAGGGTCGTAAAGGTGGAGATAACGGGGATGAGAATGGGCCTTTAGTTGGCCATTAGAAAAGCTGACAGCAATCCTGCTTGATCAACCTCACAGTCAGCAGCTATATATATAAAAAGGACAGACTGAGTGGCTGAAAACATCTCACCTGCACTGTTTAGACATTGTACCCTCTCTCTCTCCCCCCACTCCCTCTGTGTGTGTGTGTGTGTGAGAGAGAGAGAGGGGGGGGGAGGGAGGGAGGGAGGGAGAGAGAGAGAGAGAGAGAGAGAGACAGACAGACAGACAGACAGACAGACAGACAACCAGTGGTGGGATTTAGCCAGTTCACACCACTTCAGGAGAACCGGTTCTTAACTTTCTGAGCAGTTTGGCACACTGGTTGTTGGAAGAAATCATTAGGGCAGAGAACCGGTTGTTAAATTACTTGAATCCCACCACTGGATACAACCTAACACAAACTTTTAGGCCCATAGTTTAGGGTCTGAGATTTCCACAAATAAGGAACTGGGGGTCAATAATAACCAAATTCAGCACTGTATTTTCATTGCTGTTCTCGTAGCATACCTTATAAACTTGATACTCCTAAATTAAAGGAAATAATTGACTATCTCCCTCCTGCCACACCAGCTCCTTCATCCCATAAAGGTATTCAGAGCAAAACTACAACTGAAGAAGTTAAAATGTAAATAACAAGCTTGGGATCACCAGAGTTATTATTCTTTGAGCAAGTGATAGACTAGTTGAGAAGAACTTGTGACTCGAGAAAGAACTGAGACCGATACCTAGGCCTTAAGACTATCTTGAAATACACATGTGAGCAAATGGCTCTCCCCAAATTGGGGTCAAATATTTTGGAGTTCAGATCAACTGAAAGGATGACAATAAGTTGACAAAGACTTCATGAAATAATTACTGAGAGAAAGATGGTAATAGATTATACTACAGGGCTAGGATAAAATGTAGGCACTCAAATATTAGTCTCACTGCAAACTAAGATTAATACATGCTGTACTAATCAAAGTGTTAAGTCAGAGACAAATAAGATCTACCAGATATATCCCAATATATATACCAAGTTGCAGTTACAATGTTTGTTAACAACATTGTTTGAATGAGCAGCATTTTCAACATCTGAGACACCTGAAATACTGGAACAATTTGTTAAATCCTTTTAACTAAAAACTGCTACTATTAGTTTCTATAGATTTTTGTTATCAATAAATAAAATTGATGTGCAGAAATGAATGAAGAATTAGAGGTTCCTATATTGCCTAGGCCCGTAATGAACCTATGGCGCGCGTGCCACAGGTGGCACGCAGCGCCCTCTCTGTGGGCATGCAAGCCGTCGCCCCAGTTCAGCTCCGCCGTGCATGCGTGTGCGCCTCCCACCGGCCAGCTGGTTATCGGGTCTCTGTCATGCATGCCTGGGGGTTGGGGTGTGCAGGGCCCCACGCGTGCATGCACAGGGGGGCACGTGCAGGGGCCCCGCACATGCATGCGCACTTTGGGCACTCGGTCCAGAAAAGGTTAGCCATCACTAGCCTAGGCTATGGGAGAATGTTTTAACTTTAATTAGCAAGATTGTCAATATTTAGGATTTTTTGGGCTCCATTACATTCATGTAGAAAAGGACTGTCAAAAGCAATTTTTTCTTGGAAAAGTAATTATCCTTGCAAAGGATAATACTTTGTAAAACACATTTTTTACAGCTTGCTAAGTTTTGGGAGGAAACAGCGAACCATTTAAATGTGACTGTGTGATAAAAGATCAAATTTTCAGAAGATACATGGTTGGTACTTGGAATCTGACAATCAAACAATATAAATGGATTTTGCCAGGCCCTTGCCATGGCCAAAAGACTGATATTGCAAGATTGGAAAGATAAATGTATGGCTCCTTTCACTGAATTTCATTCCTCAATGAAATTCACTTGTCATTTATGAGCTAATTGCCTATAGATTTAGACTTCAAATTAACAAGTATTGTGAAATATGGGACTCACTCATTTATACAAAATACAGTAGATTAAAAACACGACAGTTATATAGATGTATTAGAAACATATGTAGTTAAATAATTGCATTAGATAACTATATATAGAATAATTGTAACGAGTGCTAAAATCTTATATCTTTTTCCTTTTTTTCTTGTATTTTTTTCATTTTTTTAAAAGCAGTTTATGTTTTCTTTCTTTGACAATGTATAAAGGGAAAACAAACACTTTATGTTTTGTTTTTCCCTTTTTGTCATTATTTTAAAAGCGATAAAATGGAAAGACTTTGGGTGAGAAGAAGAAAAAAAAGAAAGAAAAAAATAATTATAAATTTAAGAACTTGAAATTTGAAATGAATAGTAAAAAGCTGAATAAGATTGTTCTAAGAAAGTATTTCTAAAAGGATTAAAGATACCAATGAATTTGGAATATTGACTTTGACTACAGGTAGTCTTTGATTTACAACCACAATTGGGACTGGATTTTCCATCACTAAGGGATGCGTTCGTAAAGCAAGACATCATATGACTGCATCACTTAGCAACCACATCCTGCCAATCCCATTTGCTGTTGTTAGCTGAAAACTATAGGTTGTTAAGTAAGTGTTCACCCCACTCCAAGCCATTCCGGGCTTGGTCCTTCTTAGCCACAAACCTCAGTAAGGAATGGGGTTGTCTTGAACTCCCCTCACTGATCTATTGCCTCCCCATCCCTGTCCTTTGGTCGCCCTGCACTTGGCCTTGTGGGGTGGCATGCAGCCTAAGAACTGCATGGTTCTGGGGCTGCTTGCTGTACTCCAAGAGGCCACAGTTACCTTGCCCTAGCCGCAATTATCCTTGCCACCCTGCTCTCTGAAACTCCTGCCACTGTTCCAGCTGACTTCAGCATCTTTTTCCTCCGCCCTGAGTCTTTGGAGAGGGGTGGCATACAAATTGAATTAAGATTAAGATTGCTGTTGACCAGGTGTGTCCAGCCTAGTGACTGGGCTGGGCTAGATTTTGCCACAGAAAAAAATACTGTGTTTCCCCGAAAATAAGACCCGGTCTTATATTAATTTTTGCTCCAAAAGATGCACTAGGGTTTATATTATGGTTAGGTCTTATTTTGTGGGGGAAATACAATACTAAATGCACCCATCTTGCTGACAATCTTAACTGGGGCTTATTTTGGGGGGTAGGGCTTATATTACGAGCATGCTGAAAAATCATGCTAGGACTTATTTTCCAGTTGGGTATTATTTTTGGGGAAACGGGGTAAGCTTATGTCAACAAAGAACATTTTCTATAGTGTTATCCATTTCTTTAACAAACATAACTGATGAATTAAAAGCATGACACATTAAATGTAACATAAACCCTGACTTTGAATGAGACAATATTGTTTTAAAGCTCCCTCTTATCATTAAAACGGCCTTTTTTCCATTTAAAAATTGAACACATTTCATCGGTATAAAAGTCGGCATTTCAAATAACAATTTACTGTAAATTTACAAATGTTAAATATCTGCCTGTGAACAGTCAGCTTTATTATTGAAAGACCAGATGCTTTAAAAGAGGGCAACATGCTTTTAACCGAGAGCAGATTTGATGCTTTAAACTAAATATTAATTCTAGCGTCACTAAGGTCACTTTGAATCTGGTTTTATTCAGCTGGAGGCATTCCCTGTAGTTTGCCTTGCAGCTTTAACTTTGTTTTCATGCTGTTGTAACTGAAATTGTATTGGTTTTGTTCTAAGGATGTAAAGAACAGCATTGTGTCTAAGTGCATTGATTCCAAGTCCATCTGCCAAGTGTGATTTTCATTGACAGTCACCAATGCTTCCAGCACCAACTCTGGTCAACAACCATGATAGCCCACCACCGAGAGATAGGTTGAGATTTTCAATCCAGGCCCGAGTTCAAGGCAGATTCATGTATAAATGTGGACTGGCAGGTAAAACCCAATACCTGGCTATAAAATCACTTAAAAGATCAGGGCCTGATAAGTTGACAAGTTTTCAAATGACAATAATTTGGGTAGTGGAATACAAGGGACATTGCTGACCTCTGGTTGATCCCTGTGAATTGATTCTTAGCCCAATGGCATGGCAGCAGCCCACTGCCACACATAAAGTCTGTGTACTAAGGCTTAGTTATCTCCTTAACTCAAATAGCAACTCTATCTATCTTTTATCTCAACAAGCATTAGAAAAGACTTAGTTAAGCCTGACAATATGGGAAAGAAATAGAAAGAGGTGCATGAATCTGTTCAGTCATTAGCAGTTGAACAAGAGGCAGGAATATAGTGTCTCTGTGTTAATCTGCTAAATGGATTCAAGTGCCTACATTATAATCCAGTGAAAGATAAGCACTTTTTAAAAGTCTTAATGAGTTCAGCAACAAAGAATGTGGCAAGACATATTTCTCCCTGCACATCAATGAGATCCACTCTATTTATTAATTGCATTGAGATTGCACCTTCCTCAATGGCAGCTGTGCTCAAGCTGGTACTTTCCAGTTTGACTGTGGAAATGATGGGAGTTAAAGTCGATCACATCTTGAGCTAAGACATTTGAGACATCACAAAGTCCCCCATGTTTTCTAATAAGAGTCTCAGTAGATGAAGCTGAGACAGAAAGACTGGAGACAATCAGCCAATGAGCTTGTAGGCCAAGGCAGTAAGTTCTGAATAAGAACATAATGAGCACATTGGTTGATGTTTAGTAATTCCTGATAAATTTGCTGGCAAGTCTGCAATTCTCTTCCTAATAAAAAATTATATTGTATATTCTGCTAGCACAGGCAGATTTTGTATGTTTAGAATTGTCTATTACCAAAGCCTATTGATCTGCCCAAAATTCACTGGAAAACAGAATGAACACAGTAGGAGATCTTCCCTTTTCCATGAATGAGAATGGGATCCAAATGTAAAAGAAATCACCATAAGCAAACTCCAAAACGTGTATGTACTATTGTGTTTAAATCGAAATAGCAAAAAATAAAAAAAAAATCTCACATTGCTTGTAAAATATGCATAGGTTTTGGCAAATCTTCTGGAGATGTCTCTCTAGATGGTCTTGGCAAATGGTAGTTAGTAAAAATAGCCAAGGCAAGAAAGGTGGTCCATCTGGCCTCCTGGCTCTGCTCTAGAGAGGAGCTGTATTTACTTATAAGCAGGTTTGCATCTGGAGCTTGGCTATTCTCAACCTGGATGGATTCCAGTCAGCCGTGCCCATTCCTCTCCCAGCTGGCATATGCGGCTGCGCCACTTGGCAGGCGACAGCCACTGCATGCATCTGGTGGTGGCATTTTTAGAAACACTCTAGCAGTGAATTCATCCAGCCATTTGGGAGAAGTTTCTTAATGTGGAAAGCATTTCTCTGCCGTAAGCACATTCTCCCTACCTCAACTCATGTCAGCACTGCAGATTTCCCACCCCTCCCCCCTTTCTCTTTGCTTATGTTGTTTGATAGATTCTCAAACTCGGCAAACTCTGAACAATCTGATTGCCGATTGGCCATGCTGGTGGGGTAATGGAAGCTGCAATTCAACAAAATCTGGAGAATCAAATTTTCATCTTTCAATTAGTATTACTGACATGTTACAAACTGGGCTGAGAAATAATTTAGAATCTCACTAGCAGGCATTTTTTTTGACAAGGATTCCCAGTAAAACACTCATAATAGGCTGTACCTGTGATCCTGAATGTCTTGATACATTCTGTCTGTGGAATCCTGATTCATTCACTGAAATTTTAGTCCACTCAGTTTATGTATTGGTTATATTTAAAGACCACCCAACTCTGAAACTACTCTGGTGACATCACCAGTTAAAAGCAGCAGCATTTCATAAAAATAAAATAAAATAAATCTCTGTATGAGAGGCTATACCTCCAACTTAAAATCACCCAGTCCCCTTAGCCCTTTTACCACGGACTTCTCCCTTTGGATCAGCTTTAAGAAAACTAAAACAAAAAATTTTTTGGACGATCCCCTCCAAAACCCCAAATTACAACCATTACTAAATGTTGTGCTATTCATGAAATACAAGTAGTAGTTCCATAACTGCTTGCACATGGAGAAGATTTTAACAAGCAATCAGCTTATTAAGTCAAAGCAGCCAAATCTCTAGGCATAAAATTTATTGGATAATGAGAAATATACAAAAAAATAATAATGAGAGAACTTACTAATTAACCACAGAGATATCCAAATAAAACCAACAGTCGACATGGCTGAATTAGTCAACAGTGCATGCATTAAAACAAGATTTTTGGTTTCAGCGCATTGCCAGGGCTCACTGCAGCATGCAGGTGGAGAGATCCTTTGAGCCTCCTGCTTTAACTGTTTTTAGTCAGGGCCTCCTTGCATCTTTTATTGATGATGTTCAATTTTATAAACCTCAGAACGTAATTGAAAGCCAGCGTCTTGGAAAAACAGTTTTCTTAGTCAAAGAAAATGTCCCCCAGATTTGACATTTAGGCTATTTGTGGCTAATCCAATTGATGAAAACTAGACTGCAGTTTATCAATTGGACCATTATTATTATAGGTTTTTAAAGAAAGCAAGGGTCAATTTACTGGATGTTTTGGGCCACACCACAAAGTAGGGGCTGTCAGCCACACTATTGCATAAGACCCTTAGACTGTAGCTCACTGCATCCCATCTCCACTGAGGTTGATCTATATGTTGGAATCTGAACTGAGTTCTACACACTCACGGCATATTTTACCCTCTTACAGTATGCCAGAGAACTCTTTGCAGAAGTTGGTTTTTAAACATAATAAAAAAAGTTAATCTAGTGTCACAAAACTCATATAAACATAAAACAATGTTTATTTAGTTCTTTTGCTTGTTAATATTGAAATAAATACTAATTTAATAAGAGAGCTAAAGACAAATATAAGCATTAGTGCAAAATATACCAGAGCTCGATCAGTAATTTCTTTTTAACTGCAGTTTGCTTCTTTGACTCCTCTCTGTCTAGCATTTTATGCTTTAAGGCAACACTATTATTTTGAATAGTTGCCCATTCAAAGACTGCAAATTAAAGAACAGTGTGTTATTTTTAAAAATATGGTCCTTCAGTGCCATCTTGTGGCATACACAAGATGGCACAAAACCAGAGTCTCTGGTTCTCAATGTGTGTGTTTGTGAGTGCACTGGTATGTGTGCACACATAGGGCTTCTAGTCAGTGTTGACTCCTGGCTGTAGAACTCCCTGGAGTTTTCTTGGCAAGATTGATTGATTTATCAAAATTGGATACTGCCCATCTCACTCATAGAACGACTCTGGGCAGTTTATAGATAAAAGATTTCAAAAGTGGCTTATAAACAAAAATATTTTTTACTTGGTCTATAATTGTGAACAATTAGCTTTATCATCTGCCCTCTATCCACCTATATTGACAGTAGAAATGAGGAAAATATATTTACTATACCATTTTTTCACTTTCTTCAGTACAGTAACAAACATTTAGTGTATTACAATCAAGCTGAATCAATCCAGTGCACGATGAAGTCCTCTTCTTTAAGGCCATGGGTGTAATCTAGTACACTGGTCCAGTACAGTTGATACAGAATTTTTTTGATTAACCGGAAGTAATCTAGTTCTGAGAGAGATTAATTGGCCCAGTCACCCAATGCAGTCATTCCCTACATAGGGGAGAACTAGAATCTGGGATGAAGTAAAGAAATCTATCTAAATAACACTGGCAAGAGGAACATATAAACGAACAATATAGACCCATCAATTAAAAAGGCATTTGGGAATTTGCCTCATTGCTTTTTCTGGAGACAATCTGTGGAAATGGTCATTTTTTATAATTCAAAAAGAACCCGTAATAAGGCTTATTATACACATTTATGCGTCTTTTAATTTATAAGATTTTCACAGTACTGGCATTCACATCTACTTTATCAAAGGTATAATATACAATATACTTATATATATATTTATTAGTATTCTTCTAGTCCTCTCAGTTCTGTAGTGAACTGAGAAGAGAGATAGAAATGGCCAAAGATGGGGGATATTGGAATGTGTCTCACAGAATACGACAAGTGGTACAGCCTTCCAGCCTCAGAGCAAACAAGCACACTTTTTCCTCTTGTTCTAACCTGCTGCTCATTTGGCTTACTAGTTCAATGTAAAGTTTTGCCTAATGGAAGTCTCTTCTGTCAGAAGTCTTTTTGCAATATACTGCCTTTCTTTTTTCCTCATAGTCATGCTTCCTCCTTTCACTTAAAAAGATCACAAAAATGGAAATAGTCTTTTCTTCAAGATGTAAAGCACAGTGGCCAAAAACAAGGCAAGGGCAAGAAAGATGAGCAATTTATCAGTCAGCTCCCTGCGGTTATACTTTGTAATAAGCTTTCGCCCCAGCTGTATTGTTCCAGACATGGACTTAAACTCCTCATTGGCATCCAAGATAGTTCGTGAAGAATTAACTGAAAGATAAAATGTACATTTCAGTGGATTGTTTCCGAAGCATCTAGCAAAATAATCATATATTGTGGAAGCATCTTTTTGTGTCCCGTGAAAGAAAATATATCACATGCAGTTCACTGGGTAAATTGGCTTAAAGCTTCATATTTTAGATCTGGAGCCAGATGAAATCAATTCAAATGGCTCTCTTGTTATCTGATGACCATCTGATTGATATGTTACCATCTTGAAGAGGCCCATTCATAAAAGACTGAGATCAGAGTTGGCTCAAGTTCCAGAACCATTAAAACTTTCACCTCAGCCAAACTCTGCATCCCAACAGACCGTACTTTCCCTTAAGGCTGTTCACAAACACTTCAAAAAGGCAGATGTAAATAATTAAAACAGCAATGTATAAACATTCATAAGCATTTAGTTCAAGCAATCTGATCCATCTAAAACCAGATAAAAGCATGAAGTCTTTTAGGCCTACAGTTACAAACTAAGAGGGAAAGAGCCAACATAAACATATAGTGGAAGAGTTTGCTCAGTAAAACCACAGTTTCCCAAAGCACATGAGAGTTAGCTTAATGCTTAACATCTTCTGTTGAAGCAAATAAAAATACTTTTTCTCCTAGTTGCCATTGTTAGGAGGTGAAAACTGGATGTACACACACACAACTCTTTATCACAAAACAAAATGACAAAGCATTAACCAGACAATCATTTTCTAGTCTAAGCAATGGCAAATCCAGATCTGACTCCCCAACCCCAGAATGGATTACAGCATATTCAAATAATCTCAAAAGCACCCTAAGGACCCTAAGGAAAGTGAGCAGGGGGTCCACAGTGATAACTTTTGCCTTGTGCTACATGTATTCCTTGTAATATGCATTTTTCATCTCTGAGATTTTCAGGTGATCTCCCATCCAAGTGCTAGCCAGGTCTAATTCTCTTTGGAATTAGCAAGATAGGCTAGGTGCTGCCTTCTTTTGAGGTCATCATCATAAACCAAGGTATTAAAATAACAGATTTATCTAGGGGGGAGAAAAAGGCGTGAATCACTTAAGTGGAAATCTAAGGGCAAGCCATTTTTCTCTCCAGTACTGTGCCGAATGGAATGGAAGGGAATGGAATGGGATGGGATGGGATGGGATGGGATGGGATGGGATGGGATGGGATGGGATGGGATGGGATGGAAGAGAGGAGAGGAGACTTTATTTGGACAAGGGTGATTAGACACACAAAGAATTTGTCTCTGGGGCAGAAGCATTCATTTCTATTTAAACCAACTGGTTTTATGAATTCAATTGCCAAGAAAAGAAATGCTTGAATCTGACAGAATAAAAATACATCTTCTCAGTACATCTTGGTTGCACCAAATAACATTATTCCTTTAATCCTTGAACAAATATTCCTGTATGTGACAGATTATTTAGGCCTTAATGAGAAAGTGGCAATGATTCTCTCACATTGAAAGCTGAATTCATAAACATCTCCAGTGAGAGGAAGGTACACAAGGCCTAATTCTCCTTGTTTCGTCCTCTCATCGAAGCACCCTATAAATGACTAAAGGTTAATGGTTCTGGGGAGGATATAAGGGTGGGGTGGGAAGAATCTGTTGCATCTGAAGACCAACTGTCCATCTTGAATTTATATCCAGATTATTTAGTTACCTAGAGATTGCATGGTTTCCTCACTTTGCTGAACCTGCTGAGACATCATTCTGCTAATTCCCATCAGGCTCTCTGTGATGTTACTTGCCCCCTCTGCCAGACTTTCCTTAGTAGATTTTCTAAAAGAGAAGAGAGAAAGAAATCCAGCATGGAGCTTCAAATTATATTCCTTTCTAGTTTCTTCTTCCAGGAGGACTATAGAAAAGATGGCATCACAACTGCATTCCAGTACAATTGCAAACATGCTTTAAATTAGTTTCCTTGGGATGATGCGGAGAATTTGCCACTCCCTTCTGCTAAGATATTTTGCTCAATTATGATTCTAAACTATGTGGTTTCTGCTTCAATCAGCTAACCAGGTCTATGCTTACATAGCCTCTAAAGCAGTTAGATGCTACCACGTGCTAAGTTTCTTAGGCTCCCTCAAGTCACACTTGACTTTTGGTGAACCCAGTACTGTCATCTTCCTGAACCTGATAGAGAAACCTAAGAGGAATAAGCTCTGGTTAGTAAAACCATCTCGCAATTAAGGAGTAAGGCTAAGTACAGAAGTAGAAAAACATCTTTTCAAAAGAGCAATGGAAACATATTTTTATATCATACCAAGATGTACATACTTGTCCATGAGGATACCAAATGTTGAGCTCAACTCAACTTTATTTGCATTAGAGCATGATCTGCATGACCCAGATTGTTCCAGCCTGAGTATGACCAACTAGCCATTTCCCGATAGTAGGAAAAAATTACTGTCATCTTGTCAGCCCCAAATCACTAGGAAGGCAACCTCTGTTTTTGTTTCTATAGGTCAAAAATAATGTTCTCCTATTTATGCCTGTTCAATCAGGGTTGTTCAGTTTGCCTGCTGCACTTCATTTCACTGCAGGCAAACCCCTCCATTCAAATTGGCTGCTGGGCAATGCCAGAGAAATACTTCCTCCTTTCAATCACTGGCAGCTACCCTTGAGATAGCAATAGCATTTATAGACTGCTTCATAATGCTTTACAGCCCACTCTAAGCAGTTTACAGAGTCAGCATATTGCCCCCAACAATCTGGGTCCTTATTTTACCCAACCTCAGAAGCATGGAAGGCTGACTTAACCTTGAACCGGTGAGAATTGAACTGCCGAACTGCTGGCAGCCGGTGATCAGCAGAAGTAGCCTGCAGTACTGCATTCTAACCACTGCGTCAATATGGCTCTTTCATTTTGGACTGCTTAGTGACATACTGGCAAGACTTTTGCCTGTTGCCTTGTAGCCCAAATAATAAAATTTAGTTCTTTCTTTCTTTCTTTCTTTCTTTCTTTTTTTTCTTTCTTTCTTTCTTTCTTTCTTTCTTTCTTTCTTTCTTTCTTTCTTTCTTTCTTTCTTTCTTTCCTTCCTTTCTTTTTCTTTCTTTCTTTTTCTCCCTCTCTCCCTCCCTCCTTCTCTCTCTTGATCAGTAGACACAGAAAGGTTAAAAGACCAAAACTCATATAAAAGATTCATTGATTGAAACCACGTACATGGCCTGTTCACAGAAAAGACAATGATTGCTGCTGGTTTGCCTGGTATGGGTGGCAGGGGTAAAGAAGCAAAGGAATCCACCAAGTGGATAGTAGGCCATCATTATGGCCAAAATGAGGAAGGGACTGAAATCTGAAAAGATGGTTCTTAAACTGTTTTCCTTTTCAGACAGTTTACAATAGGAGTAAATACCTTAGCGTGATAAAGCTCTTAATCTAAAGATAATTTTCTACTTGAGTGCTCAGAGTTTATGAAATGTTCCTGCTTGAATGTTATAATTGAGGACCCAGATTATGGGGGCAATAAGCTGCTTCGTATAAATATACAAAAGTATGAAGGCTATTGCTTAACGCATTGTAAGCCGCCCTGAGTCTCTGGAGAAGGGCGGCATATAAATCAAATTAAAAAAAAAAATGGTTTTAATGGAGGAATAAATTTAAGACATAATAAATGTTAAATGAATCCATAATAATGAACAAATGTTAGCTACCACTGCAAGAATCCAGGATCTTCCCTTTGCAACATTATATAGCTTGATTAGAAAGGTAATTACAAATGTTGTAATCCTCACTTAATGTCCATTTGTTCAGCCACTATTTGAAATTATGAAGGTGCTGATTGGATGGTGTTATGGCACATGCCTGAAGTTATAGTCACTCCAGCATCCCCGTGGTCACATGATTGCAATCATCTGACCGTCATTTGCAATCTTCTCTGCTGGCTTCCCCAGCATGTCAATAGAGGAATTATTTCCCAGCAGGAAAGGTTGCATGCCTCTGCCACCTGATAAGAGGACTCCCTCTTGTTTCTGGGGGCTGGCTGAAAAATATCCATACCAAAACTGAAGCATGATTTTAGCACGGAGGTGTTTGTTGCACAGGGAGTTTGCAGTCAGCCAGAAAGGGAGTCCTCGTGTCTCTGGAGGCTGGCTGAAAAAGAACTGTCCCAAAATCCAAGCAAGATTTTTGCATAGAGACTCCCTTTAATTTCTGGGGGCTGGCTGCAATACCCTATACTGCATATCAAAATTCTGCTTTTGGGGACAGACCTTTTTCAATTAAACTCTTTAAGAGCAAAAAAGCTGCCCACTACTCATTCCAATTACTACTGATCAACATTTTAATATTCAAGAATACTTTATAAATCAGTCCAAATATATGCAAACCAATGTAAAGTCATTTGTTAATACTGCACAATTATTCAACTTTCTAAGAAGCAAAATCTATCAAATCTTGTAGGAATTATTTCAAAGAGACCCAAAGGATTGAATTAAAAAAAAAAAAAGACATAGCTACCAATATATGCACCAAGATATATACCCATTTCCCAAATAGGTAAGATGCAAAGGAAGCCGTAAGCATGCATTAAGTACAGGGGCTGAAATCAGCAAGAGAGAACTTCAGCTGTCTGACTTCCCAGCAGCATCTCACAAAACTCATTGCAAATGAGAGCAGTATAGATTTATAATGGTTCACAGGAATGAATTTCTGAAATGGTATTTAGCAGGAAGTTGGGAATTTCTGTGCCAATTTTTGATAACAACGAAAAAGAATAATTACATACCTTTGTCGTAAAGGATCTCCTCCTCGCAGCAATTCATCTTTCTCAGAATTGTCAATTGCAATTTTGCAAGCTAGGTTTGCCTTACGCCAGGCTGTCTGATTGCTGAAATTAAAAATACACACCTTTGTATCACATATCAAGTTCCTTAGATATCTGACTCCATAAAACTAAAGCATTCAATTTGCCATTGGCTTAATTAACACTTTATTAGCCTTCCTGTTATATTAAAAACTGCATTATACATTTATTTTTCCATTTCTTTACGTCTTATCACCACGTAAGTAGTGTTCCTTAATTAGTGGTCTGTTTAACAGTGAAAATATCTGGATACTTACAGCAATGGCAATGAGTCTTTATTGATTAGCCCTTGGGCCATATCAAAGTGCAAAGTTCCAGAAACAAATTATTACTAAAATTTGATAAAAGCAATTTAAAATACTTACTTACAGAAATCAATGACTATTACCCAAACATTTGGCAATCTTTATAATGATGTTTCTAGCACTAGATGGATAGCCTGAATCAAACTATTATTTTTCCATTCAACTGATCAAAAGTTGCATTGCAAGTCATAGCTAATTGTAGTAAAAGAGTATTGTAGGAAATTATTTTTTTCCATGAAAAGAAGGAAGAACTCACATTGTTGGAAGAAAGCCCCACTAAATTTAATGGAGATGTCTAGATATTGCTTTCTAGAGATCCCCATGCATAACAGGTTGAGTACCAGCTGCAAACAAAAATCAGTCCTGCTATCATAAATCTGTACTTTTAAGCTTGAAAGGCACATCATTTATTTATCTGAGAAAGGAACACTAGGATACTTGATAGGGAGACAAACAAACAAACAAACAACAAACAAACAAACAAACAAACAGTTCTGGTCCATTGTTACTTCAAGTGATTCTCCAATCCCAACGTTTCACCCCATTTTACAGAGCTGAATTTTACCTTGTTTAATTGATAAATTGCTATGTGTAAGGCAACAAAGTAGAGATTCTTCCCCTGAACAAACATGCAGAAGGTATTGTTACTTTTCTTAAAACTTTTTTCCCTCATGAGTCCTTCTTGGATTGTGTCCAACTGAACTCCTCCTTCCTATCCATATGCCTTCCAAATCTGCTCTACAGGGTTGAAGAAACTTTTTGGGTACAGAAATTTGGGAGTACAGAAGAAAAGCAAAAAGCCATTGAATGCAGGTGATTACCTTTTTGTATAATAACCACTTATGGTTACATAAGGGCCTTGATTAATTTATTAATTAATTTAAGAAGTGGGGAGTTGCTTACAGAAAGGGAAGTATAGGACTGAAATATACAATCCATCAAATCTTGTGTGAAGGATAACTTTAGTACCTTCTATATTCCAAACTTCCTATTCTGCAGACTCAGCTAATAAAACGTATTACATCATTGGTCTTGGTAACCTGAAATTTTTAACTGACCTGAGCATTTGCTTTTTATGGTTCTCTACTTCTTGGAGTAATACTTGTTTTTCTGATTCTTTATCTTGTTCCTTAGCCATCTGTTCAAGTTCCTAAAAAGAACCATAAACACACATTATTTATGAATACTTCTATATACAAAAAGGAAAATGCACAAATATAAAATGCCTTGGTTGCAAATAAAATGTGATCGATTAGGGCTGTCAATTTTTTTCAGTGTTGCTATTAATTTTATTTACCCACTTTCAAGTGAAGGACCTATAAGAACATCTCTCTCAGTAGTAGTGTGCAGTCTGAATCACCTTTTGAATATCTAGATGGGATATTGCATACCCATTCCCACCTTTATACCAATGATCAAGAGCCATGGAATGTTTTAATCTCTCTCCTTATTTTACCCAGGAAACAAGTCAGTACACATCTTTGATTCTTAGATTATTTACAGAGCATAAACAGAACACCTGGTGTTCTTTAGTGGAGTTTGAGGGTAAGACAACTTCCTTACTTAGTAAATAGAATAAAACTAAAGGCCATATTTTATGCAGTCGTAGGTGAATTGACAAGGCAATTCTTATGCAGAACCAGCTGATATGAAGAAAATATATACACATCCCCAATGGAAAACAATTACTAGCAAAACCAGATTCCACATGATGTTCCTCTAATTAGAGGGCATTAACTTTTCCCATAAAAAGTTTCCCAGTAAAACTACTTTTGTTACTGTATTTTAATTGATTAAATCATTGTTCAGTATTGTTGGACTTTACAATATTGCCCCACATATGAAAAAAGGAGCCAACATTTGGTTAGTTTCCAGCATGTTTTTTTTAAAAAAGAAATCAGCAAGCAATAGTAATGTTCTAATAGTGGAACATCTTACATCAATTCGAAGTATGCTTGAGGTAAATTTGTTTATTCATTGAAATTTCCACTCTTCCCTCTCTACAACTGCTTTCCAAGTTCTGCATCCACTTCATCATATGTCTTTAACATATTAAGACTATGAATCATACTTTTAGATTATACTATAGTAATATAGTAATGTATAGATTGTATCTAACAGATATTCAGCATTATGCATTGTAAGATTTTCAAATGCACATAACTGAAGTAGCAGTAAAATAAATTCATGACATTTTCAACATTCTTACTATGAGCTCTGGCGAAACCAAGCTGTGTAACTTGTGGTCTTTGACCATTGCTGACAGATATAAATTCAAGAACGTTAAACTCCTTTAAAAAAAACTTTTACAACAGCTTAGTGTTCAAGCAACAAGGAATTACATGCAGGTGAGTGCAAACATGAGAGAGCTGGAAGCTAGTAAAAACATCTATGAGTTTATTTTCAAAACATCACTAATATTTTGTCAATATTCCTTACTTGTATTCTGAGACGTAAATGGTGGAATTTTTCTTTTACTTTGGCATTCAATTCTGCAAGTGCACTTACAGGCCCTGTACAATCCCGGATGTCCTGAAAAACAAGAAATTCTAATGTCAGCCTAGAACCAGAAAGAATCTTAATGTATGGATTCTAGCCCATCCTCAACCATGGAATTCTACTGGGTGACTTTTAGTCACCCTCTCAACCAGGGGTGAAATCTAGCAGGTTCTGACAGGTTCTGGGGAACCAGTAGCGGAAATTTTGAGTAGTTCAGAGAACTGGCAAATACCACCTCTGGCTGGCCCCAGAGTGGGGTGGAAATGAAGATTTTGCAATATCCTCCCCCCAGGAGTGGGGAGGGAATGGGGATTTTGCAGTAATCTTCCCCTGGATTGGTGAGGGAATGGGGATTTTGCAGTACCCTCCCCTTGCCACACCCACCAAGCCAGCCCACAGAACCGGTAGTAAAAAAATTTGAATTTCACCACTGCTCTCAACCCAGCTTATTACCCAGAGTTGTTTGTTGTGGGAAAACAGTAAGAAGACGGAGTGTAATGTATATCACTGTGAGTTCCCAGGGGAAAGACAACAAAAATTTAACCAACACAACAGACACTTTTTGCACCAATGTTCTCTTGGAACATCTATATCTGGATCCTCAAAATGCAGCAGTTTCAGGAAGGCTGGATGATATATCAGTGGGATACTTTAAGTCAAGTATTTATTCTGGATAATTTTTTTAAAATAACCATTTGAAGGAGGGATGCTAGGTGAAATTACCATCACCCACCAGAGTAGGAAAAACAAACAGCTGACAAATTACAGCGTCCAAAGAAGCGATTGCCCAAATCTGGGGCCGCCGAAACGGTCAAGTGACCTGCAGTATTTATAACAGCACAGATCTTCATTAAGTTGAGCCAAACTGAGTGACCCGTCCAGCTACTTACTACAAGGCTGGCTGACGGATGCAGCTGAACCAACCTGTACTGGAGGGTCGACCATTGATAAAGAGAGACGGGCGGTTACGGGCTTATAAATAAAAAAAAAATGCCCAGCGGTCACATCGTGAATGATGAAGCAACGGCGACGGGAACTATACCTGCACGGCGGCTTTAATCTCCAGGTCGAATTTGACAATCTCCTGATTGCAAACCCGGACCGGCACGTCACCGGCCGCCGCCATCTTGGGGCTAACTACGGCGAGCCAGAAGGAAGCCAAGCCAATTCGGAACGAGAGCGGACTTCGAGATCGAACGTCCACAAAGAGAAGTCATTGGCTGGCGTAGGCATGACGTATTCCTTTCTCACGAAACGCTCCCGCCCCCGCCTCCCAGGTCTTCCAGCTGCGTGGGGTGGGCGAGGTGGTGCTGGACGTAAAGAGGAATTTCTCGAATTCTGCCACCTTTTTCCCAACAGTCGCGCTGACCTGAGTCTTTGCAGTCAGGAGAGGGAACAGTGTCTACTACAGTATGTTTAAGATTGCGGTGACGGTATTATTTGGAAACGACTTACTTCAGATTTTCCCTTGCTGTAGTGCCTTTTATCTGATTACAACATGTAATGTTATTTATTGAGGTGTATAATTTGTACCACTATTCTTGCTGTCCTCCAAAGAGAGAAGAACTCGATATTTGAGTATGTGGTTTTTTTTTTGTTTTTTGCAGAAAGTTAGGCTAATTCCCCAGTATTTCCAGATGAAGTCATCCTAGATAGGAAAGGAGAACTCGACTGCAGGATTGCTGCGGAAATTGCATTGAATGAGCCATTAGTTTAAAATTATTTAATGGGCTCTTATACTTTTAAGATAGCCTCTTTACAGAAAGTCTAAATAAATAGCGTTACTTGATAATTTCTGAAGTTTTGAAATGTTTTACTCAAATTCAGACTTGATCTAAAATAGCCTAGCATATATAATATAGGTTCAGCTTATTTATCGGTTTCATTAGTTATAATTAGATCCTACAGAATTAAATTATTTAAGTAAATGCTGGGGTTTATTTAGTTTGGTTGTTGTTTTTGGCTATTGATGCATTTCAATACCCTTTGTGCTTTCCCTTTTTGTGATAAGTAAAGTTATGTAAAAAAAAAAATAAACCAAAGAAATTGAAGACATGAGATGAAAAAAATGGGTAAAACTATTCTATCATCACCCGCTTACAAAACACTTTTTTGCCTATTAAAATACTGTATATTAAGAAACTATTGAAGTTAAAACAAGTCTCTAAATATTCTATAAAAAATGAATGATTTCATCAAATATTAGGCACTTCTTCAAAAAGGAAAAAGGCATATGGCTAGAAACGAGCAGAAGATTACAAGTTTCCAATTATACTTAATATTTAACTAATTTTCTTGTAACAAAAAATAGCAAAACAGGGTTATATTATAAATATGCAGATATTTATTCTTCAATTAGTTTTCTTATACCTGCATACTGTATTTTTATCTCCAGAGCAGATAGGTGATTTTCATCAGCTTGGGAATCATGTCAACTCATCAGGCAGGTAGTTTGTTTTCTTCAAGGCTGTTACCGTCTGTAACAGGTTACAGGCTACTGTCTGTTTAATGTTTGCTTTATATTTTTATTTTATTAACTAAGATCCCCTCATAATATGTATGAATAAATCTTACCTAAATCAAGCAGATGAATCATCCTTTCAGGGATCACCAAATAGCTCCAAAACTTTCATTGTACTCTGCATCTGTTCTCATTTATTGATTCATGTTACCTATTTTTTTCTCTGAATTGCAGCCTTAGAATGTTGCTCAAAATGTTTGTTTCCTCAAAACTCAGCTCTGGGATTGGTAACACCAAGCAATCTGTGGATTCCTACTTTCAATACCCATTCACGATATCTTGACTGAGATCACATGTTACAAAAACTCAAGATTTGGTTTACTAAATATATCATAATTGTATGGGATTGCATAAACCATGAACTACTATGTATAACCTATAATAATTTGATGTTTCTATCAGGTGGTCCAGTAGATATTGATCCCCACAATTGCCAATTATGGCATTGGTCAACATAACACTTTTTAGTAAGAAAAAGTGTAGTCTAATCCTAACTCATCACATGCAGCATTCCTGACTCACAGTAAAGAAAATATCAGTCACTTCTGACATACTTTGGCTCATAATGTGGAACTAAAGACCAGTTTTTAAGTTCACTCATGCTCTGCTATAGAAGATAGAATCTCTATTCCAGATTTTGTAAACCAACATATTGCTGCCCACATCCCACAAAGTAGGAGATACGTGCAGTGTACCAAAACATATTCAGAATGTCTCTTTTTGGCCATGTGTGTTATGTGTGTATTCATCTCTGTAAGCAGTATATGTTCATGAGAAGGTCAACCATTTAATACAGATGTACCAAGGATACTAAGAAAAAAAAATCCTGGTATTTTTGTGACAGCAATCTATGGGTAAAAATCACAAACATAAACACACTAAATGTACCACAATGTCAGAACTTCTCTTCACAATTTATTTTCAATTACAAAGGATGTTGCATACATTGATGAGTTTGTATGTGAACAGAAATGCTTGGGCTCAAGGATGACAGGAAAAAAAAACAAACCAATATTTTAATTGTGTCTCTTTTAAAAAAAGGAAAAATACACAACATTAAACATTATAAAAGTTGCAAACAGATCATGCTTTGAACAGGATATTTTTTTCTAAACAGAGACAAGACCTTCAATACATATCTCTGAGCTCCAGCTGGAAATGGACCACAGAACATAACAGCATTACAAACATAATCCTGGTAGAGGAAGGTCACAATAGTTTTTAATGTACTATTTTTACCTTTCAAAAACTTTGCTGGGTTTGTATATACTATCAGGTTTGCTCCCCAATCTTAAACAGGTTTACAGAGGCATCCCATAATACAGTGAAACCTACTTCCAAGTAAGAATGCTTAAGACTGCAGCCTTAATTTTTAATCAGATTTTTAGTATATTTTAGGAAGGACAATTTAATTTGTAGAATATACTACAGTAACCAATGCTAAATATATTATTTTGCATCTGTGAGACTAGTATTGCAGCAGCAGAAATTTCCATTATTCTTAGAAGCTAGAAATAATTTAAAAAAAATTTTTTTGAAGTTAGAAATAACTTCAGTCTTTCCATATTGAAACTTTCATGGCTAGAACAAATGTTTGAATCCGAACTTAAGGCAGATCCAATGAAATCAACCGGTAATCAAAATAATGTACTTTTAACTCTTAAGCAATAGATATTTAACATCTTTTATAGCTATTAAATTTTAAAATCATGTTTAAAAGAAATATATGTTTAATATACGAAAAATGCCAACAATATCTGAATGTACTAGATTAGAAGCTTGATGCCAAGAGGCAATTCAGAGCTTTGGGATGAAGTATGACTTTTATACCACTGGAGTTAGTTCCTGATAAAATGGTTTTATATCTTTCTTACCGAGATTTAATTTAGGCTCAAACTTTCTATTTTAGAAAAAGTTAAGGCCACAGCCCTATATGCAACAGTATAGGAAATTCCATGTAAAATGGGATATTTTAAAGCATGTTTGTTTAGGATTAGGGAGTGACAAGTATATTCTTATGGAAGTTCCTAACATCTTAAGAGGCTAAAGCATTTCACTGCATGAACACTCTATCACCCAAAATAATGGAGTAAAATTAAACAGTATCCAATCAAGTTAGAATGCTTTGGAGGAAGTATATGCTAAAGTGCCATTTGTCAAAGCATTCAGTTTACTCTGGAAATAACCTAAGTATTATTGTGTAATGCCCTTACATGCCATGATTTATTAAAGAAATTGGATTAGTAATTGAATGAAATATAATTTGCTCAATCCCTCAGGTAAAAACAAACAAACAAAAAAAGCTGAAGACACTGCATTTTAGTGCAGTTTTCAGTCATACAAAATAGAGCTTTCCATCTGATAGCAGACTAAAATACATGATTTTACACCTAAAGCCTTACTTTAAAAAAAAAAAGAAACAATGAGTAGACAGGAGTGAAATTCAGACCTCAAAGCCTAAACATTTGTACAATATCTTGTGACTGCGCCTCAACAGAATTCAACAGGAAGACTGCTAAATGTCAAGGAACCGACTGGCTATACTATTTGTGCTGAAGGCAACTTGTAAGAAAACCCATGAAAAACAAGTAGGAGAATATTAATGCTTTAAAACTAGTCATATTTATAAGACTTACATAAGAGAAACCATACATCAGTTATTGACATTTGTGAATAAACAAGCAGATTTATTAACAAAGGCAAACATCAAAAAAGTGGTACAGACTTAAGTGAAACTCACACTGACAGTACGGTATTTGAGAAATGTCTGTTGCTTTTAAATTTAAGAGACCTTTAATCTGTTATAGAAGTTTTTGCTCTTTCTCCAGTACATTTCAACTTAAATTTAAAAATAAATTACCAACCAGACCACTGAAGTATGTATATCTTTGCCCAAGTCCTACAACAGTTTCACTGTTTGCACTGATGCCACAGTAGCATGAAAGAACCAGTTCTCAACTAGTCAAAAGACTAGTACTAATGAGCCCCAGAAAATTAAATACCAAGATTTACTCAATAAAAGAGGCAGAGAAGCTGTTGTTAAGAGATGTAGTGGAATTATTATAAAAACCCTATTTTCCAAGACCACTAAAAATTGGTCACCCTATGCCAGTACAAACTATTAATATAATTTTAAATCAGATCTATTTGAAGTTCCTTTATTATGCTTTAATTGTTGTTTGCTTCTAAAAGGGTTTAAGGAGTCCTGGGGAATGAAAAATAAACTTGGTTCTAATATACAAGTAAGGCACAATATAAAGCCACATCATAATCTGTCAATGGAGTAAGTGGATAAAGGACAAGAACCATACATGGTACAGAGCAAGTAGTTCATCATAGCCATTCAAAAATAGAAGTGTGGCACTCAGTTTCAGACTGACAATTTTTTAGCAAGAGCATGCTTTCAATGGAAATGAACTCTAAAATATCCAGTGTATGAAAGAGAATTTAGGACTTTTTAAAAAAATGGATAATTGCTTTTGAGGGACATTAGAATATCCACAACATCTACGCTTAGAAAATGACCAAAGACTTCAATAAGATCCACATTCCATGTATGAAGTTTGAAAACCTTTAGAACTCTTCTAAAGATAATCAGCCAAAAATGCATGCCACAATTTCCCCAAACAAACATGAATATTTGGGTTTTAAAAATCTGTGATAATTATACACTAAACGTATATTTAATGACACTAGAGGAAGCAGATTGTTACTGGCATTAAAAGTACAACCATTTCTAGACTGTTTTAAATGCCACAGAGTCTCCTGGTTAAAATGTAAAGCTGCACAGCTTGCCAATGTCATCTTTACAATAAGATTAAACCAGCAAAGGTCTTAACTTTACTCTACATTTTACTGCCAGGTTTTATTTAGATCAAGTATCGCTGCAGCATTCTGACCAGTCCAGAGTTAGCAGCAAATGGCAGGAATCATATAAAATGCAATATCTTTTTTTCTTTTTTTAAACAAAGTGCTTTTCTAAGATATACATACATATATAAATAGATACAAAATAAAGTGTCACCATTAAAAAGCTCAACTATTTAAAAGCTTTTTGACTATAACTTAATACATAGAAAACACTGAAATGCAAGGGCATGGAATCCACTGAAAGGGTTCAAAGTCTTTTTTCATTGCTAGAACAAAATCATACCAGTTTTCAGACATGCACGCACGCACGCACACACACACATACAAGCTGCAAAAGCAGTATTAGCTCAGAGAAGACTGAGCTACAAAGGGGATATCATATCTTACTGTCAGTATAATCTTGCTAAATAAATCCTGATTAGAAAATATCTGTATTTTATTGTAGAATATATCTTTTTCATGCTATTCTGATTCAGAATTAGAATCTTAGCATGAACGGTATTTAAATGCCATTTACCAATGAAACTCAACACTATTCCAGTATATCACGGTAGATGGATATAAAATACTCAGAAGACAAAAGCTCCACACAAGTGTTAAGTCAGGCACATAACTGAGCAGCCAGTGTTATTTCGGCTGCAGTTTATCTTAAAAATCCTTTTGCTCCATTAGGACATGTACATTTCTGGTGACATCTTACAAATACTTCAGATGTTTTTTTTTTTAAAAAAGTAAATGGCAATAAACAGTGATTTGAGAGACATAAAAAGAAAAAAAAGCTGTAGGATGGTACAACCTGTAGGTGGCATATAAATCAACTTAAAAAAAACAACTCTGTAGTGGTATATTGACGTTTTCTAATCTTTCAAACTAAAAAAAAATGAGTATTAGGTTCCATTTAGGAATAATCCATTGAGATGCAACAACTGCATTACAAAATGTATGTAAAGAATTGGGGGGGGGGAGGGGGAAATCCATGAGCTTTTTGCATTTTCTTGGAGCTACATCTAAATTATTTGGTATTTTAGTAAACAGTGTTACGTAGTCATCTATATCAAAAAAGGGGGAGGAAAGGCAATCATGAAACCATATAATGATTCTGTCTTAACATAAATAACTCTCTCCTTAAGAGATAAAGCTTTTCATTGGTACTTTAACACTGACTAAAAGCAAACTCTTGTGAGGCAAACTGCACACACATTTGTATTCCCCCAATCATAGAAACTATGAGTTAACAATAAGTCACATATAAGTTTGAAGAAGCTAGTTCAAATATCTGTACAAAAATATAAAATCTAGAAATTATTTTTTTTCCCGCCTGTGTTGATTCTTGGAAACATCACATGCACAATAATACAATTGGAAAAGTGGCAACTAAGGAATTAAATATTTGTAGGTATTTTTTTTTACATATATACATATTACAATAAAAATAATTTTATTTTGGTTGGTTGGAAGGAAGTATACTACAAGCTAAATTTTCTAATTCCCAAAGTTGAAATCTGTTTTATCAATAGCTTACTAAAATCCAAATATATTAAAATTTCTACGATAAGTGCAGAAAACAAAAAAGGATTTACAGTCTTCTAGATGGCCAATTTATCTACTATGAACAAACTAGAGGATCAGCAAAATAATAATGTATGAATGCTCCTTCTGTAGATAATTGGACCCAAAGAGAGAAAGAAATTCACAGTTCAGTAAGATCCCTAACCCTGACCTTTAAGTTATTTTTCTTTTTATACATTCAGTACAGTATCATGTAAGCTGTGCAAAACTTTACTTAAACTGGCAGTTTGCCATTTCAGTTGCATTTGTCTTTGGTACAAAAATAAACAATCGCATTAATGTGCAAGTATTTGTTTTCTTCCGGCCAAGTACCGAAAATTATTTTTCTAGAGCCATCTTTTATACAATACATAGACTCTGTGGCATATCTACATTTTCAACATATTCCTATATACATTCAAAAATTTGTAAGAGCTGGAACAAATACATTAAAACCCATGAGACCATCTATATATCTTCTCTCCCATAGGAGTTTCTTCATCCTACAAAATGTTTACTATTCCATATTTATTCTTCCCCTTCCCTCCCTCCCTATTCAATACAAGGCACAAAGAGTATACGTTATTTCTTACTTGCACAGACATTTAAATACCGTATCAAGCTCAGAAAATTATATTTTTTTATACTGCACACTAGCTTTATTGCTAAGTGTGCTATTTACAAGTTAGGTTACAAAGAAAACTTATTGTTTAATTTAGAAGGAAAAAAGCAACAATTTTTGAAAAAAAAATCCTTGAGTTTACATTTTTTTAAAACTTAAAAAGCATAAACCTGCCAAAATGTTTGGCATTTTACTAGATTTTTTCTTTGCAAAAAACATTTTGCTCCTACATAAGTTATATAATCTGGTCCTAGATAAACTTAATTTTAAAATAAACATGTAGCCATTACATTTATGCCAGAAGCAGATTTAGATCTACAAGGTTTATGCTCCAAAATGCCATTAAGCATTTTATATCATGCTTTCACTTACCTTACTACATTGTTATAAAAACAAAATCAAAAAAATAATGGAACTTAAAACTGTGTTTTATATAGCACTAAACTCACATGCAGACCAGAATTAATTCTACAATGTAAGTAGTTCATGATGCAGGCAGAGCTCTGATCAGTGTGATGGGATAAAATGATGTCTGTTAAATTTTTGATGTTGGTATTCGCAGCCCAACAAGTCCTCCTGTAGGATCTCCTTCTGCTGTTTTTTCTAAAACCTGGTTCACAAATTCTGAAGTTTGTCCAGATACCGGCTGTCCTGGAGAAATGAGTAAAAACACATCTTCAGAATATTACTAAGAATTTATGTGTCCCTTGCTCTTTATTACAAATTTAAGTTGTGCCAGTGTTAATAAGATCAAACATATTTTCATGTAAAGAATTTAAAATCTGATTCCATTCATCCAGAATAGTTTAAAAAGATGACGGATGAACAATGACAAGCTGAATATATATATGTAATACATGATAAAGTTGAGTAAGCAGCAAGATTGCAGAGAAGAATATAGAAGAAACTGTCTGTAGTTGTTAGGTAACTTGAGGCTAGTTTAATCAATAATGAGGTCAGATAAATCTTAGTACACATTGTTTATAACCTTCAAATCTATGTGTAGTGCTATACAATTTTTTATTAGGAAATCATAATCTAAATCAGAGTAAGTAGCTACATTCCTATATGCAGGCTTTTTGTTTTGCCTGGTATATATCCAACCCAAAGAGAAAGGTAAAAAAAAGTCAGTGAATAAATTATGAGACCACCCTACAGGGAGAGAGCTTAACTTAGGTGTCTTCTAATCAGCTTTCTTTAAATTAAAATCTGTACATTATGGACATTCTCTCAGTGTATACAAATGTAAATGACAGAAAAGAGAAAGAATAATTTTAAGACTGGTAATTGGTGATCTCTTGAATGAAAGGGAAGATATACATCAAGGGTAGAAGATGATGTGTGCTATCTCAGCAACCAGATCCGAGTTTGGTTTGAATCTGTTGAGCTTGAAGAACTGGACACCGTCCTGCCGACTGTGAGCTCAGCCATCTGCTCTTTAGATCTGGCTTGTCAAAGGATCCTGGTGTGTGTGTGTATGGGTGTGTGTGTGTGTGTGTGTCTTATGATTGGGTTCTAGCAGTGCCATGGGGGTCTGAATGGGGAACAACAGGCTTACCTGAACCCTAGCAAAACTGAATCATATAGAGTTTGGTGCCTGCCAGTTTTAGGATTATGCCTTTGTAGCTTCATGCTTTGACCAGTTACATCCATTCCTGGATCATGCAGGGGCATGTGAGCAGTGCTCAGTGCTCACAGGTACTCATGCCCTAATCACTTCCAGATTGGATTACTGTAATGAGCTATACATGGGTGGGACTACCCCCCCCCCCCCCCGAAGAGTATCCAGAAGCTTCAGCTGGTGCAAAGTGCAGTAATGTGGGCAGTTATGTGTACTAAAACAAATGTTACATATCTGCTCTGTGAGCTGCATTTTTGCCAGTCTGCTTTCGGATCCAATTCAAGATGCTGTATTTTGATCTTTAAAACTCTTTATGACATGGGGCCAGGTTATTTGAGAGACTGTCTCCACCAATTACATCTGCTCATCCCATCAAATCTGGCAAGGCAGACATCTTGCAGGTTCTGTTACTCAGGGAACTATATTTGGCAGGCCTGAGGAGGCAAGCCTTCTCTGCTATGGCTCCCTCCTTATAAAATGTTCTTCCCCCTGAAGTGATTCAGCTCCATCCTTCCTTTATTTTCTGGAAGTCCCTCAAGACCTGGCTTTATCATCAGGTCTAGGGGGTCTCAAGAGGCCAGTGAGGTTTTGAGGTGGCGCAAATCTCTCGTGTGTTTATTATGACTATGCTTGATATTTATTATTTTAATACGTTTTTTGCTATACGCCACCCAGAGTCTCCTTTTATGAGATGGATGGCCATATAAATTTCATAAATTAGATAACTAAAATCAGTATTTTCAAAATTTAGAAATACTAAAGCAGGAGCACTATTTTGATTTTTTACTCCTTATAAATAATACTGTGTTTGTTGTTCACTTACCAAGAGTGTCTTTAATAAGTACATCAAGTTTCTGACTCATATTTGTTACTCTCTCATCTTTAGGACTCTGCACTCTGTTCACAATTTCTTGTTTGATAGAATTGATCACAAACAGTAAGTTATCTGCAAAGAGATCAAGCAATATAAGTCCTCCTTACTGCAATTTTTCTGAAAAGGAAGAATACATCTATTATGTAAAAGCAATTTTATACCATTCTTCCATCTGAAATTTCCATATTGATATAAAATAACTAATAAAACTACATTAATACTGAAGACAAAACTCATAAAAAGTAATACAGAAAAAAAGGTAAACTGAAGATTGAAAGGTAGAAAAAACATTTAAAGAAAAAATCTTTGTATGTAACAAACAAATGGATGCCAGACAAGACTCTGGGGGACACCCTAAACTACAGTAGTGGCCAAAATTGTGGAAACCTTTTGGGAAAAGTGTATTTTTGAGGTTTGATGGCTAATAACACCACTTCTTTTGGAGTTTCAAGAAAGTCATATTCCACTGCTGGAATGGCCTGGGAATAGCCCAGATTTTAACCCAATTGAAAATCTATGGAGCCGGCTAAAGAAACCTGTTAGTCAGAAGCGACCCAGCAATAAAACCCAGTTAATAGAAGCAATCATTCAATCTTGGTTTCACATTATAACAGCTGCAGAACTAAAAGGCTTGGTTCACTCCATGGGAAGACATTGTAAGGCTGTAATTCATGCTAAAGGTGATCCAACTAAGTATTAACTGACAAGGTGATAATTTTTGTATATCACATTTTTTCTATGGTGATAATTTTTGTATATTTTCTATGTGTTTCATTTTTCTTCTTTATACTGTAACTGCTATTCTAATAGCAAATCCTTCATAAAAGTTATTGCATTACAGTCTTGATTAAATTATCTTTCCATTGATATATAATTTTATGGTACTACTCCCTCCCAAAAGTGGTGTTATTAGCTAGTTTTAGAAAATACACTTTTCCCAAAATGTTTCCACAATTTTGGCCACTACTGTACAATGCACTCTTCTCCCTAGTTTCTCATCAAGCAATGTGGCAAACATTTCAGATTGTTAAACCTTTTAATGTCTACAAAACCACAATAACTTTACCAAATACCTTGTGAATTATCCATATAGACCAGGTTTCAGATAATTATCATACTTCAAAACAGTTTCATCAATCAGCACTCTTGAAAGATTTAATAAGGTATCCTAATTTTGATAAATTGAAACTGAGTACGTGTAGTACTTTCAAATACAAGACAGCTGTTTTTTTTCTTCTTACCATATTCAGTATTGAGTCCCCAAAGTTTAACTTTGTTGGCTTCATACTGAGCTTTCTTTTTCAGTCGGCAAGCCCTGTGATGTTGAGAAGGAAAAGAATTGAAGGTGAGATATTGTTCCTGTTGTTCAGACCACTCGTCACACAAATAATCAGAGGTTCAAAATATTAGATGTTACCAAGCAGTACACCCAGACTATAATTTCTGATTCCAGCTCTCATTTCTCCTTTAGCTAATAAAATGATTCCTCTGTGATTATTTATTTATTAAACATATTTCTATCCCATCACAATCAAGAGACTCTAAGGCATTTACATTTAGCAAATAATATAATTTAAAACATGTACAGTACAATCTTAAAAACCAACTGTCATAAATAGAAATAAAAAATGACATTAAAACAAATACTATAAAACAATACTATAAAAATTTAAAAACAAAAACAAAATTGATAACATCTTACCATCAGTAATACACTTAAAAGTAAAGCATTTTGGCTATACACAGCAGGCAATTATGATCAGAGACTCTTCTAATGTGCTATAAGAGGTGTGAGGCAAGAGAGTAAGGGAGAATTTTAACTAAGGAAGTACGGAAGAATTTAATGCCCTCAGTCACCATGAGTTGGGCTGCCATATACATTTGTTAAATAAATTTGCATATGATTAGACTTAACCAAGCCATCAGATACAAAGCTGTCACTTGCAGAATAACTTTTCCTTTTTCAATATATCAGTCTACAAATGCTTGTCAATAGGAATATAATAATAATTTATCAAATTTGTATACTACCCAATACTTAACTACCCAACTCTCAGTGGCTCACAACTATCAATATATATATATATATATATATATATATATATATATATATATATATATATATATATATATATATATATAGAGAGAGAGAGAGAGAGAGAGAGAGAGAGAGAGAGAGAGAGAGAGAGAGAGAGAGAGAGAGATAGATAGATAGATAGATATAGATATAGATATAGATATAGATATAGATATAGATATTATATACATGCATGTATACAACCCAAGCATACAAACACAAAACATAAACAGGGAACAAACAGAATTGCTAATGCTATATTTATTCAGGAAATTCTTACCTAGAGGCAAGTTTATTTTTTTCTTTCCTTGATCTTGGTCTTGCTGTTAAGGGAAGTTCACTGACAGGGGTCAAATCGCTAATTACTTTATTCAGTTTCCTAAGTTCATTTCCAATTTGTAGCAGTTTTTTAGGGTTAGGTGTCAGATCTTCTACATCAGTCCTTCGTGACTTTTTAACAGCATATTTTCCTGTTTAAATATATACAATCATAATAGGTTGCAAATTTTCATTCAATTTGAATATACACATTTAAATTACAATGCTTATTGTACATTGGTGTTTATTTGCCAGCACTGTATCTCATATAATACAACTAAGAAGTCTATGTGAACTTTAAACAACTTACAAAACATGTTAGAAGTAATACTAGGCAAAAATAAATAAATAAATACCATGCTGCAGGTGCACAACGTATAGTTAGAAAATCAGTAATACATCTGTTTATTTTAGATTATATCACATTTAATTTAAAGCATTTTTGATAAATGTTGATGTAACTAATGACAATTGCTCTAACCAATAACATAAAAAGTATCATTTTCATTTCTCTCACCAAGTTTAATGTCTACAAATGCAGACCATTACAAGTAGTCCTTGACTTACAACCTTTCATTTAATGACCGTTCGAAGTTGTAACAGCACTGAAAAAAGTGACTTATCACCCCTTTTTCACACTTACAACTATTGCAGCATCCCCATGGTCACACGATCAAAATTCAGACCCTCGGCAACTGGTTCGTATTTACAATGGTTGCTGTGTCCTGGGGTTGCATGTTCACTTTTAGCAATCTTCTGATAGGCAAAATCAATGGGGAAGACAGATTCACTTTACCAACCATGTTACTAATGTAACAAATGCGATAATTTACTTAACAAGTGTGGCAAGAAACATTGTAACATGGATAAAACTCACTTAACAACTGTCTCAGTTAGCAACAGAAAGTTTGGGCTTGATTATAGTTATAAATTAAGGACTACTCATAATGCATTTCCTGGAAAGAGGAAGATGAAAACAAATTTTGCCGAAGTGTCACAAATGATACACAAACTAGGAAAGAAATGTTTCTAAGTTGCAAAAGCAAATTGTTTTATAACTCCTTCCTTCTCCTACAATTACTTCAATAAATTAATGGAATGGTGAATAAAAGTTGCATATTTTATTTAAAAGAAAGTTATGGTGAGGAAATTTTAGAATGCTACCAACATATATTCATGCACATTTCAATGCCTCCAAAACCCAACACAACGTTAACCCAACACATATTAAACAGGTTTGAAATGACTATACACCTTATTTAAATGATACAGGAAATTCTGACAAAACTTTAAGAAGTGTGCCATGCACCTATACACAGCGGCTCTTACCATGATGTAATCCGTTCTTCTGATACATGTTGCTTGGTAAGGTTTCTCGATTCCACTCAGAAGGCCTTAACATTCTCTCCTGCTGTGATGGCGTCAATTGTTCACTATATTCCCAGAAGTATCTCCGCTTGCCTCTTTTTCGACAAGATATTGCAGACATTTCTTTCAAATCTTCTACAGAATCATTTTCAAAACCTAAACATTTATAAAGTTGTACTTTTATAGAGCCTGTCCAGAGCAAATGGATCAGAGATAGGTAGAAGAGAGTATATCAAAAGTAAGGGTAAAGGGAAAATGAGACTTTAAACTTTGACAATTTCTGGCAGTGTTCAATTTTTTTCTCCCAATTGCCGACAGAGAATTTATCAGATGACTAATGGACAAAATTGGGATGATGGCATAGGACTTTTCCAGAGCATCTATAAACCATTTTGTTCTTAAGCAGAACCTGGAAGTTCTTTACCGGATTGTCTCCTCAACTAATGGTCTCTTCAAATCAGCATTCTACCTCTTTGATTTTAGAAAGTCAAAATGATCACTGATTTATTACAGATATAGAGTGCATAATCAGATACAGATAAAAGTATGCATTAGAGTTACAGAGTAATATTATATTACATTATATGCATATATATTTTTAGCTTCCATATTATGCTTTAAACCAGCTGTCCCCAACCTTTCTGGCTCTAAGGACCAATTTTTTGGAAGACAAATTGTCTTCCATGGACTGGAGGGGGGGGGCGGGATAGCTTCACATATGTAACCTAGATCCTTCGCATGTGCAGATGAAGCTTCACTCGCCTGCTCACTGCTTGTGCAGCCTGGTTCCCAACAGGCTGTGGACTGGTACCAATCCACGGACTGGGGGTTGGCAACCACTACTTTAAACAAAGAGTGAAATATTACTATTCCAAATCATCCTAAATAGGCATTTTTCTAATCTCATATTAAAATAGGCACCTGGCTTCCCAGACCAGATATGATTTTTTTCCCACAGAAGTCATTTGTACTTGTGTCTGTTTATGCTCATAGGAAACAAATGTTAAGATAGAATGTTAGATAGATACACCCATGAATTGTTTATATTAGGCTATGCAATGGAAAGAATAAAACATCACTTGATGGACAACAAGAAGCAGTGGCATTTATTCATTAGAATGATCAACACCATTTCCGGAAAAACTTTTATATAGATCATGCAAAAAAACCTACGCCTCTAAATGGATGTTTGACAGGCTGTTATATATATTGTTGATGATTTACAGCTTATCTTAAAAGCAACCTACACTGCTCAGGGCCTCCCTCTTTGAGGGAGGTGGGTGGTTTAGAAATATGAAATATAAATAAAACAAACCTCACCAGTGTTGTATAAGACATTAAATTACAATACTACACTGTTGCAGTCTAGACTGTGTTTCTTTTGGTTACATTAAGCAAGAAGTTATTTGGCTAAAAATTCATTTTCAGTTTGAGAATGTGTAATGCTTTTAAGAACATCAAGCATCACCAAGAAGAGCGGTTTAATAGTTTGTATCTAGATCACATGAGTTTAATTACCTGGTTCAGAAAATGTATCACTGATGTCATCATCTTTATCGTCCTCATAATCCTCCTCTTCATCATTTTCAGATAGTTCGTGCTCACTTCCAAAGCCTTCATCGTGATCTTCATCTTCCACCTCTTCCTCATCATCTTCATCCTCATCAGGATCAGCTGCGCCTGCATGATCAGCGGAGCCATCACTGACAAAAAGAGAATAATTATGCTCTTCTTTTTTCTGTGAAGGGTCTGACACTGAGGTGCTAGCAGAGAGGTTGCTCTTCTCAGCAATAAGTCCTGGAGCTTCCTGGGGTGGCGTGAGGAGCAGAGCCTGAGTCTCTTTGAAAGGCAATACAGGAGCACTGTGATTCTGAAGGGGGTCAATTCCTTTCTGCTCTTGTCTCTTTGCTACAGCTCCACAGTAGCAGGTGTTTTCTTTTGCAGCATCAGCATTTGCCTGGCTCAGAGTGGACCTGTTCTGGTGCACTGGATTTATCTTCACTTTTGCCTTTTTAACATAATCCTTACATTCAATGTGAATATTCACTTTCTCATTATTGTACATATTGGTCTTAACCATGATTTGTGTGCTTGAATTGGCCTTGCTTGCTTTCTGAGCAAACTCAGATAAAGGTGCTTCAGCCTGAGCAGTTTTTGATGAACAAACTGGGGCGGCTGCTCTTGTAATTTTCTTGGTTGGCAGAGACGTTAATTGGGTTTGTTTTGCATTGAACAGCAACTCTGAATAGCATAGTGGATCTGAGACAGGCTGAGAGTCCTCACTGTTGAGCTGAGCCAGAGTTGGAGTTTTACTTATTACCTCTTCATCTTGATACGGGCTTGAAAAATCATCAAGACCTAAATAGTCTACCTCTTTTGTTCCCCAAATGTCACAGCTGGTTAATTTTGTATACTTTGTTAAATCTTCACAGTAAGTATCCCACTGATCCCAATTAGCAGGGAAAGACATTTCAGTATCCAAAATCTCAGTAAGAGTCTCTAAATTCTCAAATTCTTTACAGTCCTCTACAGAAAGGAGATTGTCCCTGGAACTCTGTTGGCAATCCATTCCTCTGTCCTATTAAAGTAAATAGACATAAGCATATCAATAACAGTTAATTCATTTTCTATCCAGATTCTTACCCCATCAGCCAGCTAAGACCCAAAAAAATTAATAATATCAGGTGCATCTTGAAGGACATATTATATAAAGCGTGTTAAAGCAGTAATCCTAAAGTAAGTTGCATTGAATCCAGTGGGTTTACCAAATGATCATACAGTCCTATGCTGTGTATTGGTTCTGAACATTTTGGGAGTTTGGAGAGTCAATGATTCCTATGCTTATCTCAGTGCTTACCCTGCCAATAGGAACACCCCATCAGTTCTAGTATCTTATAGACTATTCCTTTCTTTAAAACTCAAGAAGACATGGTCCATGGCACTGAATGAATCAGAACAAGAGACAAAGTGGTAAGAAGTCCATTCTTTCTCTAATTAATCCCATAACATTCAGATTTTGAAGTGCTTTATTTTAATTATATATTAAATGTATTAGAATATGTTTAAAATGGGCATCATCCCAAATGATCAAAATACTGAATTAATCTTCGAACCAGGAAAGACCACAAGTTTGGAACTATGTGTTTTAGAAAAAACTGAATAAAAGCATGTATGATATAATTTAAAAATGTACACATGACAGAGGTAACAGATAAGGCTTTTGGTCTGATCCAAAGGAATCTTCTCATGAATTTTTAGTATCCACCATATAAAAGTCTAATACACATACATACATTTACTCACTCACAGATACACACATATTTATATCACCCCCATTATAATACAGCTCAAACATGTAAAAAAAGTCAGAATTAAAACAGTTTTTACAAAAGTATAAAAATCAAATTATATGATATACGTATTACTATTTCAAAGGGTAGCTTCACCTAAATTTGTTTAGGAACAAGAAATATGCTTCATGCAATTATAGACAAATGAATGCAGCTTACCAATTCATACATGAAATCTGGGTCAGAATTATTAGCCAGGAGATCTGTGCTGATCAGAGTCTGTTCCGAAAACATGTGGCTTTGAAAGGCATCTCCAAATGGAGGGTCCATTCCACTCACACTGGGCTATAATAAATTAATATTCGTTTGGAACTTAAAACATCTCTTTTTTATTATAAAACAAAACAAAAATATCAATCCTTCAAACACTCTATCTTTTCCTTTTTTTTCATTCTTACAATGCATTAAGAATAAACATTTGAACTTAACAACCTTTTAGTATTTTCTACATATATGGTGTTATGATTCTGGCTGACTTCATGAGATGTGCTAAGCCGATTTTGTTGAGTTTGGTTTAGCATTTTTCTGAACCCATCATTATTTTTGTCTGTGAATCCAGCTACTGTCATTTATTCAATAAAAATGATTAAAACAAACGATGGGTTTGCAGAAGGCGCGATCTCTACGTCTTTCTATCCTATCTACAATATTTGAAATTAAATAAATGTGTACTGTAACCATCTAAACTTCTTACTTTTATTGGTAATAAAAATTATCTTTTCATAACGTAATGGTCAGAAGAGATAGCAAGTTCTACATGCCTTCTTGCTTGTTCTACTTTGGAGTTCTTTCCCAAGAACATATATTCCTGTTTTAAGCAATCAACCAAAGAATATTGTTTTTTGGAAGAATAATGATACTACACTGGTAGATATCAAATTAGATACAATTCTTTTAAGCGGTTATTTTGCTTTTGAAACAGTATTAAAATTGCTTCGATAAGTGTATTGGGCATTTACCTGAGGCATTTCCAGGCCCAGATCCTCCAAATTCAATTCCAACTTTTTTGTTTTCCTTGCTTGCAAATTCTGTTCCAGCTTTTTTTCCGGGTTAATAGGCAGCATATAACTCATACAAAGCGAGTTGCAGATTTTTTGCTAGGAAAATGGTTACTTTGATTACTTGGAATATTTCTTTCTCTGGGGAATTTGTGCCTGAAATGAAAAGAAAACCATTAAGTGATTTTACATTAAATGCATGCTTAGTATCTTAGTCTTCATTTTTTGCTGCAATTATTTTTACACGCATCTCTACATTCTTTCTCTTCATCCTATCTTTTCATACTTTCTATTAACATAATTGCATAGATTTCAGAGGTAATTTGTAAAACAATTCTTTCCAAGCAGCTTCTATATAATCTTATATCCACTGGGATTGTGTTATGAGATTAACCTAATCAAATACTTTTCCACATAGGACTTGTACTTTCTATTCCTCCAGTTTTTCCATTTTCATTCTCTTTCACATTTTCTCTTTTTATCTATTGTCATATCTGAGTTATGTTTGGAAACAAAGAAATGGTCTGTGCAGCTGTTTAATATATGTTTCCTTCATCTAGCTCTGCTCTAAAACATAGTTTTGTATTCAGAACATTTGCAATGACTGTTTCTCAATTGTTTTCAAAGACAGCCCCACACTGTATGTAAACTGAACAATGTGTTACCAGGATATGGAATTGGTCCAGGAATCCTTATTTCAATATTCTAATTAGTATCAAAGTACAACCAGAGCATGGAACTGCTTCAGCCTAATGTTAATATTCAGATGAAGTATTTTAACATGGGCCAAATGTTTCTGCTTCTATAGTAATTGGTATTTTCTATGCTATGTCACAAGAAAGTAGATGGTCCTATGGATTCAGAAGAATTCATATTCATACACAAGAGAAGTTGCCTCTTATGACCTTACAGAGGCAACTATTTTGCTGATGACTGGCTATTTTGTCATTATGAAAGACAATATTTTAGTCCTAATTGTATAATTATTCCTAATATAATAGAATTACTTTTGGGCACATTATCCTAAATCATAACAGCATACTCATCTCTTTTTATAATATATAAAGCTATTTTTTCAAATGTAGGAAAACTTATACTTCCAAATGTAATTCAAATAAAATATGAAAATGATATTATGCTTATCTTACGAGATCACCTTCTGCTACCGATAGCCTCCCACCGGCCAGTACGCTCCCACAGAGAGGGACTCCTCAGGGTGCCGTCGGTCAAACAATGTCGACTGGTGACCCCCAGGGGGAGAGCCTTCTCTGTGGGGGCATCCGCCCTCTGGAATGAATTGCCCCGGGAGATACGGATGATCCCTGACCTACTCACCTTTTGCCATGCCCTCAAGACGTTATTGTTCCATCAAGCTGGGCTGGCCTAAACATTAATTTTGATGGGTTGCTTTTATCTTATTTTTTAATGATTCGGGGCCAAATTACTGAATATGTTTTTAAATTGCTTTTAAATTTTATATATGTGTTTGTTTTATTTTTGGGCTGTGTACCGCCCTGAGTCCTTCGGGAGAAGGGCGGTATAAAAATTAGATTAAATAAATAAATAAATATCAAATTTTCAAACATTGAATAGTTTCCATCCCAGTCTGTATTTGATTATGCAGAAATAGGTGATTTATCTGCTGCTATTATTTAATGTTTTATTACTACTGATTTCAACTTCATTTGTCAATGTTTTTAATGTCCCATGTTATGATTATGGTATTTTTGTGAAGTCTTTATTGTTCTACTACTGCTTATTATTGAAAAAAAATTATTTCATGGTATAAAATCCCTTAAAATAAGCAAACAAAAATTAAGCACATTAAACAGGGTGCCTAATTTACATACTAGGAACAATTTTATGTAACAATTCAGTGAAACATTAGCAGATTAAGATATACCAGAATAATAAAACAAAACAAATCCTAATAACTGTTATTTCTAATAATTTTTACCCTAAGGATCAGACTTTTTGTAAAGAATTAAACTTTCTTAGAATTTCTGCAACTGCATATACTGATGTAGATACGAATTATCAACACTGAAAAAGTTCTTAATCACAAGGATCCAGTTCAGTTAACTCAGCAGCACTACCAAGGAAGTGTATGTATTACATGTACTTATTTATTTATAGATTAGTAATTAACACAGATTTTACAGCTGTAGATTTGGTTTGATTTGATTCCACAAAGATCCGTTTATATTTGGTTCCAAAAAGATCCTTTGAAACACAAGGAAGACCAAATACAGCCACTGTCAGCCATTCAGTCCTATCCAACCCTTAGTCACTCTATGGATCCGCACTCTCCATGCCCCTCTGTCTTGCACTATCTCCTTCAGATCTGCTATGGTCATCCCAGTGTCATCCTTTATAGTGTTCAGCCAGCGGGTACTAAGGTGGCCCCTTCTCCTGCCGCAGATCTCTCCCAGCATGATTGACTTTTCAAATGAGTCAGCTCTCATGACATGACCAAAGTATAACAGCAGCCTTTGTTTGGCAATCTTGACTTCAAATGATATTTTTGGGGAGTTTGAGTCTAGACTTCTTTGTTATTTTTGCAGTCAATGGGATGTGTAAAATAGTTGCCTCTAGCACCACAGCTCAAAGGTGTCCATCCTTCTCCTATCTGCTTTTTTAGAGTCCAAATTTCACAGCCACAAGTAACAATTGGAAAAAAAATTGTGTTGACTGATCTGCATTTAATTGCGAGGCTGATGTCTTTATTCTTCCAGATGTTATTATGCCAGACGTTGCAGTTCTTCCAATTGCTATGTGCCTTCTGATCTCAGGGCTGCAGACACCAGTTTGATCGATTTTAGAGCCCAGAAAGATGAATTTCTTTACCTTTTTGATGGTCTCACTAATCTGCATTCTGACCTATGTGTTCTCTGCAGTTGTCATTTATCTTTTTTTTTCTTGACATTAAGGTGCAGTCTAAATTTTTCACTTTCATTCTTAATCTCAGAATTAGCCACTCCAGATCGTCCTTGCTTTCTGCAAGCAATGTTGTATCATCTGATATTGGAGGTTGTTGATAGTCATACCATTGATTTTAACCCCAATGGTAGATTCTCCAAATGTGCATTTCTCATAACTATTGGTGTGTACATGTTGAATAGGATAGGTGACAGGATTCAACCTTGTCAAGTATCTTTTCCAATTCTGAATCATTTTGTGTCTTCATATACCATTCCTGATCAGAGTACAATGACTGAATGAGCTGAATGTGGTGTGATGATATTCCAGTTCTTTGAGGCAGTTCCAAAGCTTGTCACGGTCAACACAGTCGAAGGCTTTTGTGTAGTCAATGAATACTGCACCTGTCTGCAACTCTGCATCTCTTCTTGGGCCTGTGCAGTTGGTTTAAAAATGCAGGCCTTTAAAAAACAGACAGGTGCTGTGTTCATAGTTCCCAATCCCCCAGTTGCATCACCTAGAGGAGGATTAAGGCTCCTGAGCAATACTGCATGTATTGCTTGTAATGTAAGAAAAAAGAGCAACATCTGATTTTTTTTGCTATGAGGAAAAATGAAAGATATAGGTCACCTTAATGTCCATTCACAATAATTATTGCAAGGAAAAATGACTAATTGTAGCACAGATTTAAGTCAAGTAGCAGTCCATCACCCTTTGTTCTGACTGCTCAAATTACCCTGCTTGAATCCTTTAAACTGCTTCAAACAGCTGAACAGAGCAGCATCCATCAGCCATCTAATTTTTCAATTTGCTTTCTATTTCTGCCTTCAATGGAAAATCAATAATTACAAACCACACCTAGATAATTTAGATTTGAAAAAAATGTTCTTTTTCTTTTTGAAATTTTAAAGGACTATAACAATTCTTTGCTCAAAACAAGGTTTTTTAGGCAAAACAAGGTTTTTTAGGTCCACATAATCCAAGAGAATGGGCAGAGAAGGTGAAACAGAGTTGGCCACATATCAAAACTGCACTAGAAAAAGCATCTAAGGCATATAAAACCTAAGAAGGAAGTTTTCATTTTTATAGTTCCGGAGTTCTTGCTTCCTTGATTTTTTTAAAACCGACTTCCAGAAGGTGGCCTTTCACACTCTTGAGAACAGTATTTATAGAAAGATTTTTCCTGTGTATAGCTTGGTGTACAGAACACAACACAAAGCAGACTTCAAATGCACACACAAAAAATAATTTCTCTGTTAATAGCTTTGATAAACAACTTTGGCATTCATGACAATTTTGCCAGATTACAAAAATTATGCATTATGCTATGTATCCTTACACACAATATATATAAACCTTTTATTACAGAATGATAACATTAATTCTGCTTGTGCATAATATTACTGTTGATCAATTATCATAGCCGACAATGAAAAGCTCATTTTTATGTCTTCCTTTCTCAACTTGTGGAGGGTCTCCACGTTCATTATAATATTGTTCTAGCTGCAATGGCACAAAGAATCCCTACAATCTCCTCAATCAATACATCCAGTGAATAAACATGACTGGAATTGTATCAAACACATCTAAAAGTCACCTAGATAATTCTATGTTCAAGCAGAAATATTCCAATTATTTTTAAACCCTTCTTAACGAAACTGAGAATTTATTGGTTAAGTAGCAGTCTGGAAAAACACAAGTGCAGTGTTGCTGAGATACAAATGTTGTGAAAATACTCTGAAAAACAGAAATGCTTTAACAATAAAACTGTTCAGAAAGACTAATTGTGAATTTACCCTTGTTCTAAGAAAAAGCACTAGCCATTTCCTCTAAAATATTTGAAACTTGGGATAGAAAGCAAAATAGAAACATGATCTGAAAATGAAAGGCTAGTATAGACTACTTAAAAAAAAAACTTGGACTTTTGTGTTATTGACTTTATTGACTTATCTACTTCTGCAGGCTTAATCAAGACATACCTAAGAAATCTAGCATCTATCAACTTAAGGGATCCAATCTTTACAGAGAAATATTTAAAGGAATTTTTCCCCAACCCAAGTAACTCAAACTACTCTGTAAATTGTTTCTTGCCACCCAATTGTATCCTGCTGCATCCAAGATTCAATTTTTTGAGAAAAGCTCCAGTGCTACTGACATGGGCATGTCAATGTAGTTTATTTGAAGATTTGCCGATGCTATCGTTGGATAATTTTATATTTATTTTCCAGTTGAGCCTTTGGGTCTCAGATTTCTGGTAACTTACCATGCAAATACTAATCACATCTATCCAATCAGCTTTTTTGCAAAATCAATTACTTAATGCTTATTAGATTCTCTTTTATGATCAGGCTAGTAGCTTTAAGGATAGAGTATTAGAGATAGGACAGAGTATTCCCCTTTCAGCTTTATGTAATTGACAATTCTGAATGTTTCTTGGTTTGGAAAGTTCCCTCTGAGTTTACAATTACTTGTGATCTAGTTATTTCTCTACTTGCTTTATCACCCCATCCCTCTAATAAATCAAACTGCAAATAGAAGAAAAGTTAGAGCAAGTTAAATGGAGCACATGTAAAACTCAGTACCTGCATTAATTCTGTGGCTAAATGATGGCATTTTGGAAGTTATACTGCTTTATTGAATTTGCATACCAACATGCCTTCTTGGAGTAATTTGAAATAAAATTACAAGTTGCATGTAAGTTTGGAACCCAACATTTATAATTTAATATAAAGGTCATTTATAGTAGTCTATTAAATATACAATGAATTGAAGATCTCTGGACATTGGTCTTATGACTTTCATAATTCATATCAATAGTGAGGAATGTTTGAAACTGTAATTCAGCAATGTCTAGATCACTTTGCCCAATCTACATGACCATGCCAGAATAGTTCAAATGTTTTTTTCCCCTCCAAGCAAAGTAGTGCAAATACTTTAATTGATAATGAATCAGATGAGGCCCAAGTATTCCTGCATACAACACCGCTGACAGAAGCACAAATATTTTGTATTATATGAAGCATTTGAGGTTCTATGATCCATAAATGATAGGTCTTCTGAAGACAGACAGAACTGTCTTCAACTGCTAAACATCTTATAATAATTTGTACAATACCAACTGGAATTTACATAACTCTCAGCATAGGACAGCTGTGATTTTTTCCTAAAACTAATACAAAGGTTTAGCTTATTTACTATTCTAAGTGCATCACAACTCCTAACGAAACACAGCAATCTCTTCACTACAGTATAGTGAAAATTTATAGCAATTTTGTAAGAAAACAGGCAGTCAATTTAGAGAAAAATTTACATTCAGTCCAATACAAATTTACTTTCAAAATATAATACTTGTGATTTGGGATTTCTTTTGGGTTGTAATGTCAATGCTCTGCGAGTTGTTTTCCTTTTCTTCACAGGAATTTTAAAATTTTAACTGCCTTAGCTTCTCCATTGTAAACATTGTTTAATACAGGGGACACATTTTTTTGTGGGAAAGGGAAAAGAGAACTAAGTGCATGTATGGAACACTCATCACAGGTATTGTAAAGTTAAAAGCTGAATGACATGTGTCAATATTCCACTACTGAAAAGCCTGACTAGTATATAAAGCAGGACTCAGATTTCTCCTCAGAATATGTAACTATACTGTAGGTACTTGTGCTTAGCTCTGGAGATATAGTCAATAGCTGCTGCAAAATTAAATAGACATTTACTGTCATAAAAGCCTTATTTTAAAATACATGGAAAGTAACGTCATTTAATTATATTGCAATTTTATTTTCCTTTATCGATGCTCTGGTCCTGTTCATTTTTGAAGTGCTGCCCTAAGTACACTACTTAAAAACAAACTCTAATCTTTGGCCCCCAGAGTTTGTGCATTCCTGAAATAAAACTGAAAGTTGAGGGAAAATATTTTTAAAAGAAAATATGGTTTTTTAAAAGATAAATAAAAGTACATATTTTTCAATTCATAATGCAAATTGTTAAAGCAGCTTGCAATTTATAGTGCAAATATTTTGTTTCATTCTATTCCTGCTTGACAGCTCTATGCAGCAATTAAAATAAAAGGGTACTCATGTAACTTTTATCCTCAGCAAATTTTTCTTGCATCAGTTCTTAATTTTCAATTCTAAATCAATATACTTGAGATCTTTCATTTAAGAAACAATGAATAAACTGATTTTTCATAAACTGGTTCTCCCTAGTTGCTTCACAGACTTGCTGTTTCCAAGCTCAGGATACGTTTGTTGTTGTAGGCCTAAGAGCTATCAGCCAAAACAAAGAGATTATTTTGTCATGAAAAACTCGTCAGTACAGCCTCACAATACAAACATAACATATTATAGATATACCATATAATGAATTTAAAAATAAATCTTCCTGTAAAAATAAGGATGTATCACAGATGAAGTAGGAGATTCGTCAATAAAGCATCCTTTATAAGGTCTGGCCTTTGTATAGTTACATTTTTATATTCTGCTCTGATTATGTGTACTGAAGCATCCCTATATCCATGCTATTACAAGATAAAGTTCTAGCAGAGGCAAATTTCTCCTGCACTCTTCCAGACCACAAAGAGTAAAAGAACTGAAAGTCCTACTTCACTGGTTCTTCAAAAATACTGAATTTTTCATGATCAGCACCCTAGAAGGGTTTTTCTACTTTCAAAAGTAATTGTTAATATAACTAGCTTAATCTCTGATTCATCAAATCTCATGTTGCCCGCTTATGTTTGAAGCTGAAGATTGCACCTGAGGTCTCAAGCCTTTGAAAGGTCAGAAAACATAATAGCCTGCATTAATGGATCACAAGTGGCAGAGACTTAAATAAACCAGGAAAACATACAAATTTGATGTAGTAGTTGGACAGTTAACCCACCTTATAATAAATTAAAGTTTTAGGAGAAACTTCCTAACAGTGAGGACAATTAACCAGTGGAATAGCTTGCCTTCAGAAGTTGTGGGTGCTCCATCACTGGAGGTTTTTAAGAAGAGACTAGACAGTCACATCCCAAGAAGGAAAAGCGGGGGACTTAAATTAAGCAACATCAGGCAGCAAGAGATTTCATAGTGCAAAGGAAGAGTTTGATCTTCATGTCTTGTTTTTGATTTAGAAACTGTATACCATATGCAACAATCAGTCTATTTTGTACAGTTGACAATAAAAAATATCGATGCAATTAAAAATTGATTAGCTTTGAATAATTTCTCTAGTTTTGCACTACAAATATAAAACATAATTTAACTTTACTAAATGAAAGTTTGTAAATTGAGGACTACTGTATACAATATTGTATTCTTTTCAATTATTTATTGGTGAAAATGTTTTGATTGTATTAGTTTAAAATTTACAAAAGAAATTGGATAATGGAAGTGCTGTTAATTCTTCTGGATGCTTTGGGGTTTTTGTATTACAGTATTAGCCCAGATATCTGTCTTGATCACCTAGCAAAGGTATATCTTTCAGATGCCATACAGCAGCAACTGTTTTAATCCTACTGAAAAATGTTTGGCGTACTAGAAAATTGTTTGATACCATATCCTTTGACATGCTACAGGTTCTATTTTGTCCCAATTATTATTTAAAATTTGAACCTGTTGGATAAATAATTGGGAACTGTAGAATGAGATGGCACCAATGTATTGATGATACCGGATTGGATACCTTAAAGTTCAGTGTATAAGTTTCAACCTTTTCTATACTCAGCTGAACATTATTCCATCCGTGGTAACATCATATTTAGAAGTCTACAGTACATGTTATATATTTATACATTTAAAGAGCCCCTGGAAACTTCAATTAATACAAAATGCAGCTAGATTTATATTACTGAGATTATAATCCAATAACAATGGAAAAATATGTGCTGGTTGGTAATTATTTTCTAGGTCAATTCAAGATTTAAATCTTTAAAACCTGAATCATGTAGGGCCTGAATAACAGTATGGTTGTTTTAGGATGAATATGTCCAATTTAAATCTGTAGCAGAATCATCACCTCTTTAAAAAGATGCAGAAAAAAATAAATTCCACAAACTGCAATCAAAACACAGTATCAAGCAGTGTTAAAATGCAATTAAACCAGACAATCTATTGTTTATCTCAAATAGTTCTACTTCTTCCATTCAAAATTCCACAACATAGGTCCTGCTTGTAAAGAAGTCCACCCCAGGTATCCACTAACCCATCTTCAGTGACCAGCTGAACAAAATGTCCTGTAATGAAGGACTTCCGTTCAATGGGCAGCCTGCATTTATCTTCATTGTCACTTCTCAAAGATGGACAGTCTACTATTTCTCAGCTAGTCATTTCTATCATCTACCTGGTAATAAATAGAAATCTGGCACTGTATTTGAACTGCACCCATTAACCCAGGGAAGGAAGTTATACACACAGCACAAAACAAAGCACGTCCTGCCTACTTTTTATTTAGTCTTCTTGCACTTTGGGGCAATGGTGGAGCTTACAACTTTTTCCTCTCTGCTATGAAAAAGGTGCCCAGCTTACTGCTTGCCAGTTCTACAAAACTGTATGCCCAATAGAGAGTTGTTTCTCAGCTGTTGTGGGTGATTTTTTCTTATCACTCCTCAAGTCTAATTGAGCGATTTCTTTAAATATTCCGGTGCTCGAAACTCGTCAATTCACATCACTAAACTGAACCACTAACACACCTCCCATCCAATATGGCCGCTCCACCAAACAGGACCGAAACACACTCTAACAAATTGTCGTTTCGCTCCGCCCTCCCTGTAAGCCTATTGGCTCGCTCTATTTCAAGGTCTGCCGCCATTGGGCGCGCCCGACGTCGTTCTTTCTGACTAGCGGCCTCTCTCAAGTTAGGATGACGCGACATGTAAACAAATCACTTTCTGGATGTTCCAAAGTAATCAGAACTCCGCCGGCCCACGCCAGCGCCCCCGAAGCCAAAGCGGGGAAGAGATCTGGGCAGACCTTTGCATCCCATCGTGGAAGTAAAAAAAAAAAATCAACATTTTTGTGCTGCAAAGTTTTTTTTTTTTTTTTTTAAAGAGGGAGAATAAGATACCTGTAGCCTATCAATGCGGGATGGGTGGGGTTTCTTCTTATTTTATTACAAACATTCGCATGCCTCATAGGAGGATCTCAGAGAAGAGGGGTCCGCACTAAAGTTGGGTAGCAATGGCGAATCTCAGATGCCTCCCTTTCCCTCCTTAGGGCTACAGCTGAACTTTGCCAACACCTAGCCTTGCAATGCATACAAGGACTCCTCACACGCCCCATCCAGTCACATTCAGCATTGCAAAACTGAAGGGAAAGGTTTTCTCTTTTCCCATCAATGCCTGCTCTGTGTGAAGCACACTTTTTTGGGGGGGGGTGGAGGGGACAATCCCACCGCCAATCACTTGCCGGTATTACTACCCAGCATGACAACCAGGAGGGTCGAGCCAGATAACCTTGTTTCGCTTCCTTCCCCTGTAGATTAAGCCGGGAAATAATATTGGGGTGACTACACCGGGCCGACGTGTGCAAGACTTCGTCTGTGAACACGATTTGAAACCTATCAGATTCTTCGAACACTTGTCTCTCTCACCATTTCGTCAGCTGTCCTCAACAGTGTTTACAGGTTTTTCTCATTAACAAAAAATAAAAATAAAACCCCGAGAGCATATTTTTGTCGGTACACCCAAGACAGGCAAACTCTTCTGAAATGGAAAAACCAATGGAACCAAACCGAATCGCAAGACTGGAGCGTGCTCTTTATAATAAGTGAAAGAGTTTTCCTTCAAATGTCCAACTAGTAAAAGGAAACATGCCAAAAGTCTGCACAAAACAAGAATAGCTAGGTCTCCTTCCTACGGTTACCCCCATCTCTCTCCTTCCTACGGTTATAAACGAGTTAAATCCCTTTTTTGGGGGGAAAAGGAGGTTAAAATGAAAAAAAGTTCCTTACAAAAAACAAAGCACTAAATTCATTCCAAGGACTCAAATGCCGATGTCTGCCTAGCCTAAAAGGTCCCTCCTTCAGTTTTACACGGAAAAAGGAGCCTTAAAAGAAACCTCCGGGCTCCTCTGCAGTCTGAAGAGAAAGGCAGACAAGCAAGCAAGCACACGCCCCCTTCCATGTCCCTTTCCACCCAGGGCGAGCGCTCGAAGAACACGGGCATTGCTCTCTCCCCACACCCTAGGATTGCAAAAACGGGGTGGGAAACCCCCCCACCACCCTTTTTTATCTTAACTTTAAACAAACGCGGCCCCATTTGCCCTAAAAAACTATCCCTTCCGCCGATAGTTCTCAATGCGGTGGCCCCCGGATCGCCTTTCCCCCAAAGCCACGCTGCAGAAGGACAACACCTTTCGCTGCCGCCTCCACGAAAGATGACCTCGACCGTGCCGTTCTCGGCAGCCTCCATCCTAAATCGCCCTTCTCCCTCTTCCTCCCGCTGCCCCCGGGCAGCAAGGACCATCGGCGCCTCCCTCCCGCCAGAGCCGCCGCATCCTTCCGCCCGCCGAAGGGCTTCCCGGCTCATGCAACCTGCTGGGACCGTCGCTCTGGTCGTCCCCGTCCGCCCCCCCCCTCCTCCCGCCGCTCCTCTTCCGCCCCGACGCGGGGCCACGGAGCCCCCCAAACTTCTCTCTCCCTCCCTCCCTCCTCCTCGGTCGGCGCTTCAACGGCTTCCCATCTCCCTTGGTGGCTCCTCACCTGGGGCCCCGACCCAGCGGGGGGATAGAGGACGTCTCACTTCTGGTCCCAGCTTCTACTGGGGCTATAGCTCTGGCCCGGCCCCTCCATGCCGCTCTGGGGTTTGTTTTGTTTATGTCCCTTCCTGACGGATTCCCGGAAATCGCGTGACTCGCCCCCATCACGTGGCCTTTAAAAAACGGGGAGGGAAGGGGGAGGGGGAAGGGCGAGCACGGCCAAGTCGAGGCAGAAAGCGAGGCGTCGAGGCCTCCAATCAGAAAGCCCGCGGTCGAGGACCAATCAGCGGCCGGAGAAGGCGGTCTCCCCTCTCATGTGACGGGCCGAAGGGCGAGGGCGGGGAGAAAGGAAGGTTTCTCGCTCACCTGACGGGGACGGCGGCGGGAATTCAACGGGGGAGGGTGGGGTGGGGTGAAGACCTATAGCAGAGCTTCTAATTGCAAAGTAGTTGCACTGGCCGCTCCCAGCTGATTTCTAGTGATCTCTAAATTGTCTCCAGTCTCGCCAGATCTTGCAGGTGGAGGAGAGCTGCAATCCCGACAACTCGTGTGTGTGTGTGTGTGTGGGGGGGGGACACCGAGTCGATCGTGCAACCTTACTTAATTCAGAATGAATGATGATGATGTGTCATCCTAGAAATTGACACTAATCCTTTAAAATACAGAGATGCGGAAGGATGCATAGTCCTGCTACTTTGCAGGTACTTGGTGAGGGTCAGAATGACAGTCCTCAGGGCCTGCTCCTTGTGCAACTATCTTCAACTGCACAAGTACTGGCTGCAGGATTAAGGGTCTAAAATGGGATCTGAACTACTGAAAGCAAATTACTGCTCTGTGGTTGCAAAATCATTTAATTCTAATAAAAAACCCCCTACAAATAGATCCCAAGGAAGCATTGTCTTTTCCAAATGGTTCTCTAAATCCTATCTAACATGGGATTGAGTCATTTGTAGTTGACTAAAGTTGTAGTTGTATTCTAATCAGGGAGTCCTTAATTTACAGCCGTTTGTTTAGTGACGGTTTGAAGTTACAATAGCACTGAAAAAGTGACAACTGGTTCTCGCATTTACTATCATTGCAGCATCCCTACAGCCATGTGATCAAAATCTGGATGCTTGGCAGCTGGCATGTATTTACAGTAGTTGCAGCATTCCAGGGTCATGTGAGCACAATTTGTGACCTTCCCAGTTGGCTTCCAATGAGCAAAGTCAATGGGAGAAGCTGGACTCACTTAATAACTGATTTACTTAAGAACTGCAGTGAGTCACTTAACAACTGTAGCCAGGAAATCATAAAATTTGGAGCAACTTTCTTAACCAACTTGGTAGCAATGGCAATTCTAGTCCCAATTGTGGTTGCAAATCGAGGATTACCTGTCTGTGTAAATAAACCTTCAGAAGTCAAAATACTGGATCAAAATTTTCTTATTAGCTCTAACAGTGCTCTTCAATGTAGTTTGTTCATACACGCTAGTGCAAATATCTATAGAGATGAGGGAGAAAAGAGAAGTATGTACATGTATGGATTCAACCTAGGATTTGGACAATTGTCTTCAGAAAGCTTAGTCATCCCCTTGCAGTATTTCCACGAGCATCATATTCTTTTTAAAATGTATCCATGGTTACCATTTACACTGAATTATCTTTTTTACCTGACATAATTTATTAATATTTTCCCTTCAAATTAGATACACATGTCATTCAGCTCTGACCAATTAATCATCACCAGTGTTTCTGCAATAAATTCTGATCTGACCTGAACAATTTTAGCTATGGTATTTAATGAATAGATCTCTCTCTACAATTTAATTTTGAATATAACAAATACTGGTAACCGTAACTAATTCTATACATAAATATTGAAATTCCTGATCAAAATCACTTATTTGTAACTTGGACATTATTAACACCGGACTTTAGAGCACAGTTTTACAGGTTTCTCCTGTATAAATCCAATGAAGCTATTCATATTTTCATATCTTATGATATTTAGGCTCTGGAAGTAGTTAAATCTGAGAGAATAAAATTGAGAAGATATTGGACATGCGATCTAGATTTTCTGCACGCGCACGTATATCTGCAAGAGGAAGTATATCATCAATGAAGTTACAAGGAAATAGCCTAGATAAGCATAACTAAACCGAGACAGATTTGAATAAAACTAATAGCACTCTAAAAGTCATGAATTCATAAATGTGTGATTCAGGGGTGAAATGCTCCCGGATCAGACCGGATCACCTGATCCGGTAGCAATTTTTCCCCATGGTTCGGCGATCAGGTAGCGATCGCCGCCTGGGTGTCATTACTTCCTGGTTTTAACCAGGAAGTAATTTTTTTTACTTTCTGCACATGAGCAGGTTTTGCGCATGCGCAGGTGTGTGTGCGCGCACGGCATGTGCGCTTCCAAACCGGTAAGGAAGGTAAGTAGATTTCACCCCTGGTGTGATTCAAAACTTACATTTCTATATATTAATGCAAAAATAACAACCCAAGTCAAGCCAGAAAAGTAAACAGAATAGAAATTTATTCCAAGTTTGCTTGGTGAGATCTAGGATGTTGTCAATAAACCTAGCCATCATAGGAATGATGGAATATTTTGTAACACTTGAAATTCAAGCAAAATTTTGCAGAAATCAGATACAAAATACCCTTTAGGCACTTCAGGAGTATGAAAAATGTCTGAGTTAAATATTCTTCATAATAGAACAGAGGCATTAAGGTAGACATGGATTGATTCAAAATACAGTAAAAGGCATCATTCAATCAATGGAATTTTATCATAACCTATAAAGAAAGAAAAAACAATTTATTTCAGTAGCATTTTAATCCAAAAGTAAAGCAATTATGAGATTCCAGAGGGTAGGGCCGATATAAAACTTTAATATTCAAGATACTGCAACAGTTCAAATAAAGTTTTATTTTAATGTGCACTATCATTTGGGTCTTGAAATACTAGTTTTTGCTTCAATATAATTGCTAGTTATATTATCCTGCTAATAATGCAGCAATATGTAAATATTAATTAACAGTCAGGTGTAATCTGACTGTTCTTTTTTAAAAGAAGCTGTGTAAAATGAAAACTGAACCTAGTGGTAGAATATTAGTTTTAACTAATAAGGCTGAGACCCTAGCTAATCTTTTGTTGACACTCCCGTATTTCCAAGTTATTTGGCAAGAGCAAATTCACCATAACAAATATGACAAAGATCATTGCTTCATCATGTAAGGTTTCTCTTTGCAAAGAACAGTATGATCGCTGACTTTTATGAACTACTAAAAATTTAAATAGGAAATAAATCTACACCCCCAATCCTGAGTCATCACCCAAATTCATTCCATGTCTGATTTGAAAACACTAAAGCTTTGTCTCAAGGGGAAAAAAAGATAATTAAAAGCATAACATTTCTCCTCAGCTTGTTTCCAACAGAGCATATGATATTTGGGGAAATCAGAGTTTTGGAAATAAAAGCCAAAGAAGCTTTCTAAACTGAACTGGTTATAACAGGAACCAGATTTATGGTTTGGTATAATCCTTTCTGTAATCATATTTCTGTGGCAAACTTCACCATTCCAGCACCCAAATTCCCCATGAAGTACTCCCTAACGTCTGGACCTGAAAATCTTGCTCATATCCCATATAATGCACTTCAAGTCCAAGTGATATGGTTGCTTTTCTGTCTCGTATTTAAAAGGCAAATAACATGAATACTATAGTCTTGCTAACAGCAATGAATAAAAGTACTTGTGAATTAATAACATATGGTGGCTTTAGAAAGGGGACAGATTTGACTGTTTGGCTTAGAATAATTAGTATACAGCTCAATAAACAACCTAATTACATTGGGTTGCCTGTTTTCTGAAGTTCCCTTTGGTAAGTACGTAGTAAAAGTCTTCTATGGTATGGCAATATGAAGTTTAAAATTCAGTTTACACAGGTATTGCCCACAGTCAAAAAGGACCCATGCTATTAATAGTTTTCAGTAATGTAAAAGAAAATATCCATTATTTTTCATATGAAAAGTAATATTAAGGAAGAATCAAAGAAAAATTAAATATGAAAAATTAACCATTACTAAATTCTCTAAGTGGAAATCTCTTTTATTGTGGCTATGAAACAGGTACAAAAGAATGTTTTGGTTTAGTCCATGAGCTGCACATCAATCTCAGTTTATATTATAAGTCTCTATGTTCATATAGCACACTATATTAGGGTCATCTGTCAACAGATGAAAGAACAGAAACTGTTCTGTTGACCAGAATATCAATTCCTATGGTTAGTTCCATTAGTCCTCTCCTTGGCTTTCTACAATTAACCTTTTATCACTGGACTATTCTCCAACCTTTTTTAATCAGTGACCAACCCTATTCCAGTTTCTAAGTCTGATGAATTCAATCAAAATTTAGAAGCTGAGCCTGAAAAGCTAAGTCTTTCCCCTTACATAATAATGTTGTTAGGAAAAACAAGGTTTATGATTATATTTTTTATCAGCAAAGTGAGTTGGTTTCATCTTATGCAATAACTATCTTAACTCGGCAAGATTATTGCTTTGAGCTCTCAGTTTATGTTCTGTCATCTCTTGATATGCTGCACACATACACAAAAGTAATCACAAAACTATATAATAATAATGATGGAACAGGGAGAACATTATTCACTCCTTGAACAAAAAGAGATATATAAATATAATGAAAAAATGGCATTTACCTAGCTCATATACTGCCATAGAAAAAGACGTAATTGTTAAGGCCACTGTTCCTTCAGATACAGGATTGTGTCACTTTTTAACTGTGGTCCAAAGAGTGGGTTCAACTGAGCCAGAATGGCAATCAGCCAGCTGCAAAATAAGAGCAGATTTATTAAAGAATTGGCTAATAAGGCATATTGACAAGGCAGAAATAGAATAAGTTTAGCATCTACACAAATACTTACAGAACTATAATTTCAAAAGAAAAGGACTATAATAGTTTTAGGATTTACTTAGAAGTCCAGGATATATTTCTTAGAAAATGCCCTTTTCATTTCAAGGAATAGATAATCCTATCAATTATCCTTTTCTAAAAGGGATAAAATGTTATATAACTAAAGATTCAACATCCCAATAATTTTCCCCTACCAAATTTACAAGTTTTAGATTCTGAATTATGTTTTTGTAGCCAAATGACTTCATCGCACATGCTTGGAAAAATTGCTGAAGTACATGGAAAAGTACAAAAAAAAAAAAAAGTCTTCCCTGTTCTGCTCCTGAAAATAAGCAGTAAGTATCTCAAGCAGCCACTGAATGCTAAGACAAAAAATGGAAAATGAGAACGTCAGAGGAATTTGAAAGGAATACTACTGAGAAGGAGACAGTTGGCAAGAGGACTCTAAACTGCAATATTTTGTTGCAGACCTCTTTAGTTTCTTCTAATGAAATATGGTTCTGTTTTAGCATCATAACAGTTACATATATGAGCTGTGTATACCTCTTAATCTGAACTATAAATTATCTTATATTTTGTTTTCTAAGTGAATGTGTTCTGCCTTGAGAACATATACATTTATTTTCCTTTATACATAGACTTTATATGTAGACTTTTTGCTGAAAATGGAAAAAATGAAGCGAGTTTGGGACTGATTACAAAGGTTTGTTTATGGAAAGAAGGAAACTATGATAAGTAACATGAGAGGCTGAAAATGGTGATTACCATGTCTATGACTGCTACAAAGATGATCAGAATTCATTTTTTTAGATATCTTTCTTTTATAGATTTCTTGCTGCGAATGAAAAAAAAATGAAATGATTTTGGGACTGATTATAAAGGTTTGTTTATGGAAAGAAGGAAACTATGATATGTAAATGAGAAGGTGGAGATGGTAATTACCATGTCTATAATTGCTACAAAGAATATCAGAATTTGCTTTTTAAAATATATTTCTTTTTTGTTATTCCTTTTTTCTGTTCCTTTTATTTTACTCTTTCCTTTTCTAGTTTTTCTGTTTCTGTGTTTTTAAAAAATCTTTGCAAGATCTTCCTTTAATAATTAAAAAAAAAGAGATAATCTGTATATATCTGTATGCCACTTTGCTACTAGTGATTTTTTTTTGCCTTAGATACAAGAAAAAAACATAAGAGAAAAGTTAATTATTTTTATTATACATCTCTAGCAAAGAAAAAGCTTTTACTCACATATTTTAATAATGTTATGCAAAATTGCTCTTAAGAACTTTTGAAATCACAGTGGTATATTACAATATACATGACCTTCTTTCTCAAAGCAGTGGTCACATTAACCAAACAGAAGTCATGGCCAAGACGCAAACATTTTTCACAATGGAAAACACAGAGGAAAATGCAGCACGTTTGTTTTTGAATCGCTCAATTTAACAATTCAGATTTGAAAATGGACTTTAAAATCTCTTTAAACTGTAGAGAATTACTGCTGAACTAATGTTCAGTATACAAAACAGGTTATGAACACAATGGTACATCTAACTGCTATTTCTAGAATGCTTTTGAAGGAGGAGAAACAGCAAAGCAGCTTTGTAATGGGAGCTGCTATAAATGCAGAGAGCTTTGGCACTCATGGAAAATTCCACACAAACCTGGATGCTTGCACCAGAAAATAAAATACTGATCAGATGGAGGATAAAACAACAGCAACCATAGACAGATACAAAGATTAACTATTTTTAGATTTTGTTAATTAATTTCCCCCTCTAATGTTAAGTACATGTTAAACAACTGAACAAAAATGAGTCTAAATCTTTAAAACAAATACAGAACCTTAAGAGGTATTAGCATTTTACTTATTTTACTGCTAGTCAGCGGGGACTCCAGGATAGAGAGCTGCATTATAGGTATCTTTACCTACATCAAATTGGTAGGACCTCTAGTAGCACAATATTATATATGGTCCTTTCTAGAAAAAAACACACATTTTCTTATCTTCTTACCATATAATGTACAAGTACCACTGCAAATATTTACTTATGGCTGCCTAAGTCAGTATTTCTATTAATTTATATTTTTAAAAAACTGAGAGGGCCCTTCAGAAGTTGTTGATAAAGACAGTGTTTTCTACAGGGTATGGTCTCTACTCTTACCAATATTTATTTCCTGTCATGTGTTGTTGTGCAGCTTCAAAAAGCTTGGAATGCACTCTATGGTCTATGCTTAGTTCATAAGCAAACACAGGGCTTTAGTTCCTAGCCATAGTTAATTATAATTCCTCATTCCAACCAACTGTGGAATGTAATCTTTGAAACTAACAGAGATTCTATGACAAAAATGTAGGAAATGTCTTCCGAAAATTGATTATTTTGAAAAAGAAAATGCATTCCTAGAAGCTTACAAAAGCAAATGGGATTGCGGGTGGGAGACTGAATGAATGTAAACAGACTCTTTTTGTTATACTGAATACTGGGCTTTTAGAAAGCGGACTAGTATTACTCAAGACTTTTGGAAAAGCATACTCACAAAAACACAAATATACTGCACAGTACACACCTATTATCATGAATTCCCCAATGAAATACCATGGCTAATACACAGCTTTCTATGTTATTCAGGGGCAAATTACCCAGTTTCCAAATTACCCTGGATTTTTCACAATCCTTTTAGGCAAGAGTTAGTTTAATGACTGCAGAGACAAACAGGCAAAACACATCCATGAACACCAACTAGCAGACAGAAGATATGACGAAAACTGTTTAATTTCACAACATATGGACAGACTCAACCATAGTTTCAGTTGGGAAACTGTGACCATCCTAGACCAAGCCAAGTCCAAAAACACTAGGGAATTTCTAGAAGCCTGGCACTCTGACAAATTAGCCATCAATAGCCACATGGACATAAAGAATATCTATATATTGTGCAAAAGAGATAATCAATAAGCCAAAAGGTGAAGAAAACCCCCCAAACACCTCTCCACCAGCAATCAACACTTAAATACGCATAGATCAACTTCAAGATTAATGTCAGACCAACAATCTAATAAACAATACTCCAATCAAGGAACTGTCGAACTGCCAAGTGTAAGCAGTCCAACCAAAGAAACTCTAAAACCATCCCACCAACACTGACAGGGAAGCCACTAGAATATAAACTGAGAGTAAAGTCAACTCCTTACTAGCACTGAAAATGTTACTTAGTTTGGGTAATGAAATGTCTGCAAGAAAACCAGCAAGCTCAGAGAACATCAAGGACCCTTCAAGAATTAGTTTAAATTCTTCTGAACATGGAAGATATTATTAACTTGAAAAACAGATTCAGTCGCTGGACACAAGAAAAACTGATTCACGCTGCAAACAGTGCAATTCCAGACAATGTCAGTACTGTCTTTTGCAGATTTCATGTGGGTTCACTTCAGTATATTCCAATAGTCTTTTATTGCCCAAGGGAATGAAGAAAAGAGGAAGAACTCCTGTGCCAGTTATGTCGTGTTAAGGCTTTTCCTTGAACAAGATAAAACAGGTTTAGCAGTCCCAAAAATACGTTGCTGGAATATTGTATATAAACTAAAAGCAAGAATTTGTTACTAATATCTGATTTGTTATTTTAATGTAAAATATAGGTCCTAAAGGCAAACATCAAAAGGAGATAAAGCTGAGCCCTTGATAGCAAGGTAGCTGCTTAACATTTCGCTCATCCATCTATTGAAATAATTAGTTATAGCTGGAACAATAGAAACCCCATTAGTACAGCAACAGTGACATTCAGAGCTGCTGTTTGAATACTGCATTTTTCATTGGAAGCAAAAAAATTAGGATTATTAAATTAAGAAAAGTCATGTATTCATTATGAACTATAGACAGCATGCAGGAATATTGGGAAATGGGAAATCTGCTACAACCATCTTCTAATGCTATTTGCTAAAACTGAATAACATAATGGACAACTGGACAGAAAGTGAGCTTAACTATGCAGCTGGCAAGCTGAAGCAGGAAATGTAGTTAGAAAGACATAAAATTATTGCGTGACCATTATATTTCAACTCTTAAGAAGCTCTTCACCCTAAGCTTTATACTAAGACATTATTTTTACATGTTTTAATAATAACAGAATAACCAAAGAAGATTTAAATTGAGCATCTCATATCTTACTATCACTTGCCAGGGAAAATTTCCACTCAGTTTTGCTGCAATTCACACAACTTAAATAAACACATATAGACCGAGATGCTGTTTATGTAAGATGGTTAAGTGTAACATGGCTGTTTAGATCCATGTTAATATCAGGAAAATTAAAAGAAATGAATCTGATTTATAAACAGTCAAGGATAATGCCTATCCTTTTATTCTCTGAAAGATAAAAATGCTAATTAAAAAGTTCTTGAAGGTATATTAGTAAGTTATTATCAAGTGATAAAATTACATACAGTATTTCCATAGCACTAAAAATTAGGTTTCCAGTCATACAAACAGTTGTAATCCTGTTCTATACTCTTAAGATAGTATTTGGTTTCCTCTATACGTGTCTTCCCAGTGTGGTGGCTTCTAGATCTGGTGTCTGAGAATTTGGGGAGTTGTACTTCAAAACACATCTGGAAGATGTCAGGTCGGGCAAGATGCTCTCTATTGTGAATGAGCAATCAGTACTTTGCAGACATACATAATAATATTTCAAGCCAGTGAAGTACCACAGTCTCCCGTGCTTTCATGAACAGAAGAAAAATATCTGAAATTATATTTGAGTAAATGAGCTGTACCCATCATAAATATAACCATGTTAAATGATATTTGTTTAATAAAGATATCTCTACTTCAAATGTAATATCTGCTTCCAATTCAGCTTGACTCCAGTGTCTGCATGAGAAAATCTGGGTTGGTAGCAATGAATTATACAGCAAGCACTACTACTTTCCTCTGAGAAAATTTTTGGTCTCCCCAAGCTAGCCAAGCTTTGCCTTTCTTGGTTGCTTCCCAAGTGTTAAGTCCAACACTGCTTAGTATTTTGGAAATCAGGGAAGATCAGCTAATGCTCCCATCTGCTATGTCAACTTCTATTTCTAAAATTATAAAGTATAAAATTAATGTATAGAACACACTGATGAAATGGAAAAAAGCAGGTGATGTGGGAGAAAAAAGAAGAGCTTTAATTTGAAAAACCTCAGTATGTTTTCCATCAATGTAAATTCTCCTTTTTTTACTATTAAAGTCTTATTTATATTTCTTGTCATTAATAGTTGTTTATACTTGTTTCAAATATTTGTTGTGGTTTGCTGCCTAGTCTCATTTGTGAGATGGGCAGCTATATACATTTGTTAAATAAATACAATAAATAAATTACTCCCTTGGGCACGTAACTCATGCTGCAGAATCACTATATAGTAGAGTATTGTTTTGTAGATCTTGAAATTTCTCAATGGATAACACAATTACCATATGCTGAAAAATTATGGTCAAAGCCCTTGGCACTAAAATGTTTTAGGCGAAAGGTCATACATAGTTCAATATAGAAGGTTCCATTCATAGCATTTTGAAGTTTTATTTTAAATAAATACAAACAAGCTGTTGCCTGTCACTATTGATAATAGTATCAGTTGGCTGTATCAATAGTCTGTATCAATATCACCATAGAGGGCTGCAGGGGGTGGGTAACTAACAAAAATGCCTTGTGATAATACAACACACACACACTGTGTTATATGTACTTGCATGCAATACTGAAATCGAAGTACGAATAGTGACAGGGTTATGCCATGATGCATGTTTTACCATTTCGCTACCACTGTAGTTTAAAGCAGATGCTTGGGCTCAGTATAATATAAAGGTAGCTTTTTGCATTCAAGGACCTAATTGGTTCACCACTTACTACAGTCAAGTTCAAATAACAGAACTGGCTCCAGATATTTTTGATGGGTAACTGAATACTCACTGACATATTGGACACTGCCGTTGCTGCAGATAAGTACAATTTTGGGGGAATTAAATGGGGGTGGGTGGATGGTCATTTCCCCCTCATACATACTGGCATTCTACCAGATCAGGAGTGCAACAGCCCCTTCCTTCCGGTCTATTGCAATGGATAAGCCACTGGATAAATTCACTTGCAAACAAGAAGAGAAGCTGACAATTACAGGGATCTCATACTCACTAGCTCAACTAGTAGGTGCTAAAGGGAAGAGAGGAAATATGTTAGCTTTGGTGTGTCTACCAAGATAGGTGGGTGTAAGCTATGCTGAATTCACACATATCTTCTGAAACTTACATTCCCAATCATATTTCCAAGTTTATTAACTCCTTATTTATTACCAACACAATCTCTCAACACTGTGAAAAATTCTCAAAGTACTTTATGGATGGCTGTACACAAAATATTTTAAAATATTATCTGACAGATTGATAGCCAAGAACTTAGGATAATATAACTTCCTTCTTTTGCTAGTAGGTTAGCTTAAAAGAAAAATGTATAAAAATGGCTAATATTACTATAGGTGTATGTTGTGTGAACGTATGTATGTGTGTAAATCTGGAAATCTCCTGACTTCAAAGACGGTGGGCGATGATCCTTCATACATTAATCTACAATTGTTAAGAGCCAATGATAAGGAATACAGGGACTTTTATTCAATGCAACATTAAAACAGAGAAATCATGATGCAGAGCATTTTTAAAAGTCATTGGGGTCACAGCTTCATATTTATGAGTCTTTGGCTTTGTTGAACCATAAATAAGTATAACATGTGTATAAAAAACAAGTTATGTAGGACTTCTATCTCCTAGGCTACTTCAAGCTACAGTAAGTTAAATCTTGTTTAGGAATAAACAATGTGACTCACAGTTTATAAAGGTAAGATGAAGGCCAATGCTTAGATAAAACTTGCTATACACAATGGTATTTCAGGTTATTTGCTAGGTTTTCCTGTTTTCATTATTACAGTATTCAGGAATATTATTTCTGCAACTATTCAGAGAATTTAAAGACTAGCAGAAGATATAGCTTATTAAAATGCACAGACTGTTGCAAAGTATAGCAATACCATAGAACAAAAAAGCACTTAGCCTTCATTCCTACTACAGAATCCAGATACAAAATCCTACTAAAATAGTTTAACTTAACAAATAAAAATAATAAGTAGAAACAATACTAAAGTAGGTAATATTAAAAGATGAACAAGTTGCATATATATTTGCCACCAATAAACACTGAATGACAAAAAATACATGAACACTTACAGATCAATACTATATGTCATGTACACATTTTCTTGCATTATTCGCTATGATGCAAGTCTTCCCATTCCAAAATCAAGACACTAAACTCAAAATACGGTATGTTGTAGTTACAGCATAGATTTTACCACATATGGAATAAAACATTAATACTTACAATAGGTAGCAGCACACAGCAGTTATCACCAGCATTGTATTAATAACACTGTGGAAAGAAGAAAGATGGCTAATAAAATACAAGTCATATTTACAAATTGGCATTAGAAAAAAAAAGGGGGGGAAAGATATTTCTCTAATCTTATTACACACAAGTGAGAGATACTGATATAATCATTAAATAATAATTTTCCAAAGTGTTCTTAAATGTTAAAATATGTAGGGTACTTTAGATTTAACAGGGTGGATAAAAATCAATGATTTTTTTAAAAAAATAAAAAAAATCAGATTTTTTTAATTTAAATCGGATTTTTTTGATTTTTATCAAATTTATTTTAATAAAATGCTTTGGGAGTAAAAATCTATATAAAGATAGTTTTCTATTTAAGATACATTAATAATTTAGTTTAATCAGCATGAAATGGACCTTAGTTATGTAGCATGAGGCTGTATATTCTGCAATATTGGGACTGTTAGTGAGTCAACAGCGGGTCAGAGGAGCCGCTACCAGAAAAGAGATGTCAACTGCTCTTTAAAAATTATGATTTAAATCGAGTTGATTTAAATCAAGCCTTTTTACTAGTGATTTAAATCATGATTTAAATTGTGATTTAAATCAACTTGATTTAAATCAAATCCACCGTTAGATTACATTAGGTTATTGTAGGATAAGTCAGTACCATAATCATAGCTCAGAGTAAACAAGGCCATGTTTACAGTAAATTAAGAGTGAATCATTAGGATACAGCCAACTTGTATGAAATGTAAAATGAAAGTGTAAAGCTTTTCTTTTCAAACTCTCTAATCCAGATCTTTGAGAAAGAATGGGAAATCTGTTCCAACAGTAGTTTCCATTCTGCTGTCAGGAACTTTTAGATCCACAACTCAATCTTTCAGCCATTACCATATTTTCAAAGAATGAAATGTCACCAATTTCCAAATTTGGGATTTCTCTTCTGCCTCTCATTCTCATTAAAAAAAAAAAAAAGCACCTTTCGTATATACATATCTGCCATGAAAAGCCAAAGGCATCTATAGCCTATGGCTGATAAAGTCTCAGCAACTATAGCAGGTAGATATATTTATCAGAGTTAGCAGCATAACCTTCCCAACTAGAGCAAAATAAATTATCCAAAATAATAAAATACTGTCCATTCATATAAGCCAAAGAATTTATATATCCATTTTTAAAACATGCAATATTCAGATATTATCATATATAATCCAGTGTCTACAGAGGTCTTCGAGTCACCATTGACTCCAGGCAACTGTCTGGATAAAGTCCTTGTAGTTTTATAATATTCCAGAAGTGCTTTGTCATTGCCTGAGAGTGACTAGCAAGGTCATAGAGCTGGTTTTGTGATTAAGGTGGAACTAGAACTTATAGTCTCCCAGTTTCTAGTCTGATGTTTTATCCATTGCACCAAACTGGCTTTGGCTGTTGTTCCAGTAGCGTTAGTAAATCAGACCAAAAAAAAAAATCAATGTTCCAATTACATTAAAAAAGACTGCTTGCAAAGCTGAATGAATAAGACTTTGTTCAGAATAGAGGGCATCAAAATATGTCCTGAGAACCACCATTCATTTGATCATTCTTTTCCCAGACTCATGAAGTTTATGCAAATATTATTCAACATCTGACACTTGGACATAAAGACATTTTTCTAAATAGATGACATTGCAAAATCAGTATTTTCACTATAGGCCATTATTTATTTATGCAATTTTAATGGAAAGCTATTCTTGCTACAGAGATCAGAACCAAGCTAATTATCTCATTGCTATTTGTGGGTTTTATAAGGAATGTAGTACCCTATATGAAAGGCACCATGGCAACGGTAAGAACAATGTTTTTAGGAAAAGTTTCAGTTCAAATTACTGTATACTCCCTACGAGGGAATAAAAATGATTTTTTTTGCTGATTTCCATAACTAAAAGACCAGGGAACCACTAGTATGGCTAGTTATGCTTGTTTGCCTTTAAAAAAGAAGATATTCATCTTAATATTTCTGCCAAGCATCTACACAATCATTCTCACATTGAATTAGATTACAGTTAGAACAGATGACAGTTGATTCAGCTAGAGAATTCAAATTCTCAGAGCCTTGGTAGTACAGTGGTCTAAGGCACTCTGTTATTAAGCTGGTTATTAAGACCAGCTGCCTGCAATTACTGCAGGTTCAAATCTCGCCAAGGCTCAAGGTTGACTCAGCCTTCCATCCTTTCTAAGGTAGGTAAATTGAGGACCCAGTTGTGGGGGCAATAAGCTGACTTTGTATAAATATACAAAAGGATGAAGGCTATTGCTGAGCACATTGTAAGCCGCCCTGAGTCTCCGGAGAAGGGCAGCATATAAATCAAATTTAAAAAAAAAAATTCTATTCAAGACAAAAAGAAAATACTGTACACTGAACTAATTATTTTAATCTGTTAACTATGATTATTGTTTTCCAGTGAATTTTATGAAGAAAAGTAGTTACAGCCATTTTGGAAGCTTATATATTTTCTGTGCCAAAAAGAGAATCATATAAAGAATGGTTGCTGGAATTGGGTATGTTTAGTTTAATGAAAGAATTAGGGTGACATGATAGCAATGTTCTGATATCTCAGGGGTTGGCACAAAGAAGAGGGAGTCAACCTATTCTCCAAAGTACCTGAAGGCACGACAAGAAGCAATGGATGGAAACTAACCAAGGAAAGAAGCAACCTAAAACTAAAGAGAAATTTCCTGACAATTGGAACAATTAATCAGTGGAATGACTTGTCTCCAGAAGTTGTGACTGCTCCAACACTGGAATTTTTAAAGAAAAAATTGGATAACTATTTGTCTGACATGGTATATGATTTCCGGCCTGGGTAGGGGATTGGACTAGAAGATCTTGAAAGTCCCTTCCAACTCTGTTATTCTGTTATACTTTGGATTATTTTCTTAAATTCATTGTGTTATCTATTATTAATATAATCTATTCACACATTGAACTGATATGTTTATTAAAAGTGATCAGTCACAATATACCTATCTATGATATGGCGGTCTGTTGTATGTGGAAAGTTAGTATACAAAGACTCCTGTTCTACAAATTCAAAGAAATAAAAACCCACGTAAGAACAATGTAACTAAATCCAATGCAACACATGAAATGCAAGACTTTACTGTACTCCACAGACCAGCTCAGATATTCCTCGGAGAAGGCAAATCAGGACATTTACTCATCCCTTGCTCAAACATCAAATGGAGAAGTACATCGGGTGGCCTTCAGAAACTGCAACTGGGTTAAGAAGTATGCAACTCTATATTGTTTCATCTACAGTACATTTCTGAACCAAAGTTATTGCGAAAGCCCCAAGTAATTTTGGGCCAGAATACCTCAGAACCTGTTTCTTCGTGGACAACTAACAAGGAGAACTTGCTTCAAATGTCTTTTGAAGTCTATATGTAGAAATAGTAGAGTCTTCTTATCCAAAGCAGCCTAATTTTGAACCTTCCTTTCTCAGAAGCCTGCCTTCTAGTGGCAAAAATAGCTTCCTAATTTGCACATTTAATTTTATTTTGCTCTACTGCAAATGGTGCTCTTTTTTTCTGCTTTAATTGTAGGGAGCAGCAATCTCTTACCTTCAAAATCCTTTGAACTACAACCTCTCCTGGTAGTACCACTATTACTACTAACAACATCATCAACCACCTCCTGGGCAAGGATTATGAGAATCGGAGTTCAAATCATCTAGGCAGCACTCAGTTTTCTTTTGTTTTGTTGTTCCTTTCTTTCCATCCAACCACCTCTGCTTAGCAATTATTTTAAAAAAAAAAATAGATTTAAAATAGATTTAAAATAAGCAAAAACGAAAAGCGATCATCACCTTTTGACTTCATATCAAAGCTGTAAAAGGAAAACGAAGAATTCGGAGCAACGATAAAAGGGGAAGTTACCTAAAATGCCATATTCATATTCAACGATTAGCGTTACAGAAATATAAAACTATATAAAATGACAGAACGAACCGGAATATTTGTCTCATGCCCCCCCCCCATCCACCCCTTTGGAGTAAGAACAGGAACTTAAATAGAGAGAGCAGCCTGAAAAAAAAAATAATAAACCATCACAAGACGCTGACAGGGCTCTGCCCCTTTCAGACAGCCTCGCAGGAGCCGATGTTCCGAGGAAGGGCCTCGCTACATATAGGATTCCTTCCCCCCCCCCAAAGCCCAAGTGGTTCGGCCGGGACAGCGGGGGTGCTATCATGATTAAGAGGCAACGCACAAACACCCACCCGGGACATGCTGACAACATTGTGGGAGAGCGGGGAGGGGGAGAGAGAGAAGGAAAAGGAGCTGCGTTGCGGTGGTTCTCCAAGCAAGAGGAAGCCCAGGTCGTTTCTTGTACGGCACCGGAGCCGTGACAAGCGTTCTCCGAGCAGCCAACCAGGCCAAAAAACCGGGGGGAAGGGAAGCCAGGGACTTCGCTTCTTCCTTCTCTACGGCGCGCCTTGACGTCTTCCTTTTTTTTTTTTTTTTTTTTCCGGTCACTTACCCCCGGTTAGGGCCCTTGGGGACCAACCACGGCAAAACTCCACCGATCACCCCCCAGAAAACGCTCATGACGATGATGGGCACTAGTAGGCCGCCGTACGCCATAGCTGCCTTCCTTTCCGTACCGACTCCGGCTCTCTAACCAAAAGCTACGGCCGATCGACACCCCGTTTTCCATAGCCACGCCTTGCCTTGGCGTCCTGGCCAATCGGAGGAGCCGTTAGGACGGGTCTGCGGAAGGCGTCTTTTCGCGCCTCCTTGGGCAGGAGGAGGAGGAGGAGGGGGGGGGAGCGCGGCTTTTCTAGCCTATATATTGTTCGTTCGCTGCGTAGTGGCCTCCTTGGGCCAAACGCAGAAGGGCGGTCTTTCCTTGGAACTGCCCCGGTGCACCTAGCTTTGTAGTTCCTCTTACTCTCAGTCCTCCTCCACACTTGATCATGGCTATATCGTTTGTAGTTCTAACTACTCTCGTCATCTTAACATTTGACACATTTCAATACGTTTGCAAATTAAGATTTCTTTCCTCCCCCCCCCTCCCCGCCCCATAGGAGTTGAAAAGAAAGCTTCTTTTGCTTAAAGGCTATTTTTCCCATGTTCCCTTTCCCCCCTTACGACAGGAACTGCAGCAAAATGGGCAGAAAATGAAACTGGGAAATGAGGTTCACCTGAGTATCTGAGTGGTAAGAGATTAGGAATGCATTTCACAGTAATGTCCACAAGCCTGTGTGATGTACAAGTCTAAGGTACTAGGTAACAGATGAAGAATGGGCAATGCTGAACAGAAGGGAGCAGTTTCAAATTCAACTGTTAAAGCAGAACATCTGGATACAAGAGACTTTGGCCTTTAACCAACAAGGAATGCAGGTTTGTATTCCATTCCCAGACCAGCTTGTTAACTAGGATTTTGCCAATGAAAATAACCCTTGAGTATGTCAAGTTATGTTCTCTGCTCACAAAACATAATAAAGGATGCTGTAGTTAGATTTTTTCCTTGTAGAAAACACTGTATCCCTACTAGCTTTTCAATGTTAATTATTTATTTATGAACTAAGATGTTAGGATAGTAGTTCTCTAATTTCTTAATTTCAATGATTTGAAAAATAGCCCTGGAAGTTCATGTCTAATACCATAGTTTTCACTTTCAACCATGAATTCCCTGCAACAAACATACTATTACAGGAAACTAACTAGTATGACTAAGCATTTCTCTGCATCCATGCATTTTTTGATAGAAAAAAAAAAGAGATTTTCCTCTTAATTTGCAATATATTGCCTTTTTGTTACTATACTAAAGTTGCAAAAATAAGAACACTGATACAATATGATTTACTGAAACTTTAATGGATCTGACAAAAAAGTCCATTTTATTCTTGCATCTTCTCAATTGTTTCTTCCTTGTATTTTCCTTTCTCTTTTCCAACTTGGCGAGACTTCGCTTTGCGTTCCAAGATCTTTTTTCGATCCTTGTCCAGCTTTAATCTTGTGATCACCACCTAGAGAGTCAAAGCAAATACTTTAAATATTTTTCCTTAAATCTTCCAAGGCATGTCAGTATGAATGATTCACTACGTAAGTTATTTATAGAATAACTAACTGGTTCATACTTATAGATTTGTTGCTCATTTTTAAAAATGTTGCAGTTATGCCCTATATTACAGCTTGTCTCGGAGATGGTTTGTGGCTTTCTTTTCAGCTTAACGACCCTAACTAGCACCAGAATTTCCACTGTTAAGCAAAGCAGTTGTTAGGTAAAACATCACTGCACTGCTTAGCAATAGCAGTTCTAGTTATCCGAGTTGCAGTCATTAGGCAAAGACTTCTCTTCGGCCCTGCTGCTCCCTCAACTTCCCCCATCCTCTGCCTTTTGGCTACCCTGCACTCTACTGCCTCTTCTGACTTTTATTGTCTTCTTTCTCCTATTGAGGTTGCATGGTAGATGTTAGGTGGTGAATTTTGTTAAGGCCGCTGATAGTCTTTCGTGATGCCTGTCTTTCTCCCCTTCATCTCTGCCCTTTTGATTGCTTTGCCCTTTGCTGCCACCACCTATCATGCCATCCACACCAATCTATACCATCTTCTCCCACTGCCGAGGCAGCACCTGGCCAAGCTTCTAAGAACAAAAAATAATGCACCTGATGGAAAGCTAAATTAAGTGAAATGCAGAAGTGGATCAATGTTTAGTCAAAGAACAATGGAAATATTGAATTCAAACTAAGTCACCTAAATACAAATATTCCCTTTGGAGAATCTTGAGCGTGTTATAGTCTGGGATTTACAAATTTCTCAATTATGAATTTCTAAATGAATGCAGGGAATGATTTTCAGCATCTGATATCCATATATGAGATTCATTCCAAATCTTTATTATAAAGTATGATTCTAAGAAGTAAAAAAAAAATATATACATTCCTTGTAAACCAGGGATGTCAAACTCTAGGCCCGGGGGCCAGATCCGGCCCGCCGTGTGCTTAGATCTGGCCTGAGGGACCACCCTGGAAACAGTGATAGACTGGCCTGTGGTGCCTCTGCCAGCAAAAATGGAGCTCGGGAGGGAGGGCCGCAGGCAGCTCTCCCAAGCTCCGATTTCATTGGTACAGGGTTGCAGGAGGCTGTTGCAGCTGAAAACCGAGCTCGGGAGCTTGTTTTTGCTGGCAGAATGCTTGGGCCACCACAGGCACCCCTGACACGAGTGATGTTGAGCTGGCCATGCCCACCCTGGCCCCCCGAGGTCAAACACAACCCTAATGCGGCTCTCAATGAAATCGAATTTGACACCCCTGATGTAAACTGACAGTTCACTTAAACAAGTCATAACTTTTTAAAACAATGGTAACATTTTTAGAATATAGCAGTCCTTAAAATGTTAGGCTCCTGGAATACTGCAATAAGAAATTTACTGTTTCTACTCTCGTTATCACAAAACACAAAAAATAATGACATTCTTGGTAAGCCTATTGTTACTCTCTGTTATTTGAATCATATAGTAAGTTTCTTATCTTCTGTATTCGAACAGATGGCATTAGTTTAGAGAGATCCAGAAAAATTTAGGAATACAATGATTTCATTAAAAATGTATCAGTTCATTGGTGGCACTATAATTTCTATAAACAGAAATAAATTAACAAAAAATATATTGCTACCTTTTCTCATCCACACAAGCATTATGCAGAGACAGAATATGTTTGTAATAGTAATAATTTCGTGTAATAGAAATTATGCTTGCTGCCTTGGATAGAATCTCATCTGATTCTTACTAACTACATTTTCTATGAATAATATGTTGCTAATTAAGTCAAGAAAACACATCAGCATGTCCTTCAAAACACATTCAACATAAAGAGAAAGCTGAAGAGATAAAATGTAACCACCACCACCACCCACTTTGGAGGAAATCTCAAGTTTCTGGTGACTTCACAGGCATGTCTTGGCAGCAGTACAGGACTGATTTATCACTGCCTTCTTTTGGAATGTTTTTTTAACTTCTAGGTGTAACACCCTTGGGCTTTCTTGATGGTCTACCATCCAAGTACTACCCAGGACTTGCTTAACTGAGGACAACTTTAATTTCAGAATTTAGCATGTACAATCATAAATCCCAAGTAGAATAACTGTTTGACTAATACTAAGAAAATAGCTTTAGAGAAATTAACTATTTTTCTACACCAGCTTTGTGAAAGATGGATGCCCTAATTACACACATCAACTTCAAAAATCCAGAATTGCTAGCCAGCAAACCCTTGCTGAAAATAGAGGGAAAGAATAATTTATTCTGTATTATGGTTTATTATGCCTTTGTACAACTTTCTATTTTAATGCATTCATTTTTGAAATTAGTAATAATTAACATATAATTATAAAATACATGTGTAAATAATCATCTGATTAAAACTCACCTTACTAGGGTGAATGCCCACATGTACAGTTGTGCCATTAGCTTTCTCACGCTGTACACGCTCAATGTAAATAACATACTTCTTTCTATATACTTGGACTACCTTGCCAATCTGCTGTCCTTTATAATGGCCACGAACAACCTAGAAATAAAAATATCTGTTATTCTTTAAAACATTACATTTTAATATAATACTTAAAATATTAAGTATTTTAATAGCAGGAAGTTCAAGAATGATTTATGAATGATCCTATCATCCTAACATGATTTCATACACTCATAATATAGTAACCACACTAGTTCTAGTGAAGCCCCACAGACTTGGAAGGCAATACTATATGCTTTAGATCATGGGTGTCAAACTTGCGGTGTCATGTTGCCGTCACGTGACTTTTTCCTTCATGGAGCGGGGTGGGCATGGCCTGCGCATGACGCATCCAGCCCACAGGTTGCCAGTTTGACACCTCTGCTTTAGTTGGGACAAATGTTATCACCTGTTTACTGTTCCTTAAAGCAGCTGTAACTGAGAGATTGTGGAAGTTAGGAATGGAGTGGAAGAAAGAGCAGGTATAAACAATAAAGATACAAGGGTTGAGTCCATTGGCAGTCTTAACATAAATAGCATAACCCCAAGCAACAAAAAACTTGGGAAGAAAAGTTTTTAACTCAGACTCTGCTGTAATGAGCTCACTATAAATGTATAATGCTTTCTCTGCTGCAGTAACTGCCCTACGTAACATTCAGATAGCCCAAATTACCCTAGCCTTCCAGAAGACTGTTAAAACTTGGGTCTTTCACAAGTAGTAGGGAAGCTCAATTTATGGACTTGTTATGTAGTGCTTTGGTCATTTTTCCCCCTTGTATTGTACTATTTTAATTGCTTATGATTTCATTATTATTCATAGAAGAAACAAGAGAACTTCACATACTTGAACTTCATCATCCTTTCGGATGGGCATAGAGCGAACATTGTACTTCTGCCTCAATTCTTTGGACAGGGGTGAAGACATGATCTTCCTCCGAATGTGAGATGGAGCATTGAAGTGCCGTTTGCGATTCTTGCTGCGATCCGAAGTCACAAATGGATTGAACTTCATTTTGACTGGAGAAAATACACATTATGTAATTAAGCATTCATTAAGAAATATATTAAGATCGCAACCGCACCTGCCTCCAGGTGCAATTTAAGGTGCTGCTTATCACTATTAAAGACCTTCATAGTTTATCTCCTCTCAGCTGTTTCTATCCATCCAATTTGGTCCAGCAGGTTGGGCCACATCTGCCAATGAATGTCAGCTGGTGTGACCTAGGACAATAGCCTTCTCAGCCATAGTTCCTGCCCTCTCAACATTTTCCCTTCAGAAATCAAGGTGACTACAATCATGTTGGCCTTTCATAACACCACAAAGACTTGGTTGTGTGCCTGGACCTCAAATGTGTTAAAGGTGTATTTCTTGGCTGTATTAACATCCATGGCAATAGTTCTAATTGGTGACCATATATATTTATTTTCTTTTGTTACAATCTTGTTTCTACATTTTGGGATGTATGCAGCCCAGGGTCACTTGTTGAGATGGAGGGCTATAAAAATCAAGTAAATAAACGGCAAGACCAACTGTACTTTGGGCAGATATAATTGTAGTATTTTTAAGCCAAGAGTATATTACTGTCAGAATATGTAGGTAACATCACCAGTATCTATGGGAACTTGAAGCTACTTTTGCATCTTGGACATAAGGGTGGGGACATGACAACTGAATACCAGTTTATAAAACATACAAAAAAATGTATTTCTTTCCTGTTCTAACAATGTCCTACAATATGGTCTCTATAAAGGTCTGAAGTTTATGAATCTAATTATCAACATAACCAATAAAATCATTAAAGACCTTATTGTCTTTGGTAGACTATTATTCAACCTACAATAATTAATCTTCCTATGTATATTTGCCGTTATGTCTCTTAAAGTAAGTAAAAAGTTCAGATAGTAACCTGAAAACAACCAATATATAACTGACAAAAAAATCCTAAACAGAAGTATTCATAAATTTTACTATGTTCACAATACTGTACTTCTTTGCAAGCTTATGCAAGATATTAAACACTGAAATATTGCAGTCATAACGATCCCCAAATAAATAATGTTAACACTTTCATTACGGCGACTAGAAGACGAATTTTGAAAAGAGCTCATTTCCCCAGTATCAAAGGGGGGGGGGCGCATAAGTATTGATATGAAAAATGGCAAACCACCTCAAAACGATTTGAAGTTACTGTTCTAAGCTCTCGTCTTGCTGAAGCTGAACAGCCTTTTAAGTCTACACTGAATAGAACAGAATAAAACTTTATTGTCACTTTAAATGCACACTAATCAGCATACATTAAAATGTAATTTCGTTGCATTCAGCTCTCAAAAGATAACCATTATGCATATACCCACATACACACACACATTAATGAGACAGAGAAACATCACAGTCTAGTTCGAATGTATACATATACACGGAGAAAATATATACTGTCCATTCAAATAAGACCCTAGTAGCAGCTTGAAGACAACATGCCCTAGGCCAGAGGTCTTCAAACTTGGCAGCTTTAAGACTTGTGGACTTCAACTACCAGAATTCTCCAGCCAGCTCTGGCCTAGGGAGAGATCGGCGGACAGAAGGGCCGCCGCAGAAACGACATCCTGAAGTTTCTACTGCTTAAAATACAGAAGCGGCAACAAAAGACTATCCGTTTCGTGCATTTCCCCACAAATCACAACAGAGAATCTACGACCAACGAACGGATGACAACGGATTACAAAAACCCACCCCTCCATCTGATCTTTACCTGCAGCTCGTTCGGCTATGGCCGCCCGGAAAGAGCTTGCTCCTACTTCCGCCGGTTCTAGTGAGGTCTCCTAGAGGTCTCGCGAGAATTCCCTCATCTGAGAATGTTTTGAGTAGAAAGATGTGTGGGTCGGCGCCACCTGGCGTCCAATGCCGTGTAATAGCAAGTGTTGCCGGCCGTCTCAATTTCTGTATTGTCAATGCACTCCCCCCCCCACGTCCTCTATTCAGGCTCCTGTCCCAGGCACCCGTTCATACTTTCTCTTTCCATTCGCAAAAGCCACAACCTACTTATCAGCTCATTCAACTTTCACTCATTCCATTCTTCCGTCGCCCATTTCTTTGACTGTCGCTTCCCTTCAGCGTCCCCCTTATTTAGGACTCAGGAAAAGTTCTTATTGAAAGATGTACGCGCGCGGTGGCGGCGGTGGGGTTAGTGGAAATGGAAAAGGCAGCAAAAGTAAAGAAACATCAACGTTTCTCTTTCTTTCACAAATGTGAACGATCCCTCTCAAATTGCGAGACATTTTAAAGAGATTCCGTGCGTTTGAATTGGATCGTATTCAGTATGTGCACTTTCCAGTTTGGGAGCCAGAAAGGTTCGAGCAGGATCCAAGCGTGGATTGAAGGAACTGTATAAAAAATGTATGATTACTACTGCATAATACAGAGTTGGCATGAGCGCTTGCCAAATTCCTAGGAAGAGCTCACCTGCATTTTCATACAGATTTTAACCAAGAACGAATTAAAACGTAGATGATTCAGACTTTTAACTAAATGAGATTATGAATATTCATTGATAGTTCCCCCAACTATGCAATGGCATCACACATTGAACAAATTAACTTATTTTAACAATGCTACTTAAAAATACCACAACATGTAACTAACATTTTCCTGCAGAATTAGCATTGAAATACACGTTGTTCTCCCAATATAGGGAAATCTAAAACTCACTGTTGCTCTAATAGATATGTTATTAGACTAAATCACACTACTACATGAATTCAAAAACAAAGCTTTCTTGAAATTTAGCAAAAAGGAGAACTCAATGGATCTTCTTAATATTAGGTGTTCTATTTTTTTTTTTACTTAAGCCAATATTCTGTTGATTTAGCATTTATCTTGCACTTACCTTTTTTCTTAATGATAAAAAACAAAATCTGAAGCAAAACAACACTGCTGCCAAACCTTCCACCTCAAAAAGACCCATCTTCATTTCCGCAGAAGAAAGGCACAGGCAATCAGAAATGACTATGTGTTCATTGGTTTCAGGTTTTTACATATTGAAAAATATATGTAAAATCCATGCAAATAGTACAAATCGGTGGGTTGCTCACAGTTCTGTCCGGTTCTTTAGAACCAGTAGTAAAAGCGGTGGGAGGCTCCACCCACTCTCCCAGACGTCATAATTGACAATCTGCACATGTGCAGAAGCGTGCAAACCGATAGTAAAGGTAAGTAGAACCCACCCCTGGTACAAATCCATCAAAATAAAAATAATTTCTCAAGAAAAATAGTGGGAAATTCTAAACATTTTATAGAAAATTCAAGAAAGAAAAGGATGGGGAAAAAATCAGCAAGAATTTCAAGATAAGGAAAGTATCTTTTCTTTACCTGCAACAAAGTAAAAGTAGACATGTTGGGCAAATTAGAGGAGCATGCATTTCTACAAGTTTGTCCCATTAAACTAAAGGGATTTACTTCCCCAAAAAGAATAATAGAACAATAGATAAAGGTTTTCTGGCCCAAAGCAATTTAATCACAGCATATTGATTTGACACTTTCAAATTTTAAAAGGTCACCCTTAAAAAGACCACACGTTATTCTGACAGCAAATAATGACTGTTTCCAAATTGTAATATCAGTAATCTTACTGTTTCTTTTTACAGGTACAGAAAAACTAGAGAACATATCATTTGTATCCATCTTAGGTGATATAAAATGTACAAAGCATTCCCAAATTATGAGTCATACTGTATATCAAAAGAGTTGTAGTTATGAAAATCGGTGGGTTCTATTGAAAGCCCCTATAAATCAATGCCAACACCATATAAAAAAGTATTAACTTGCATGACATTTGCCTTATCACTTTGTCCCCACATTCACCTGCAGAATGGAATAAACAATTATTTTACACTCAGAAAAGATACAAAAGAAAATGTTCACGCACAATATATGTTTTCTTTTATACAGTGTGGTACCTAGTTCTTAAGAATCATCAAACTAGGTGCTTGCCTTTAAGGCTGCCAGTTTGGCAAATGCTTAGATATTAACATTTTAAAAGATGAGCAGGTTATTGTCCAATGCCTTGACTTCCTGAAGATAAAGACAACTTACTATATTTCCAGTATTTATTTAAGACACTCCTCTTTTTTAATATGACACTCTTCTACCCAATTGGAGTATTGTCTTCATTGCTTTTCCTTTAAATTAAATTTTTGATCAGAACAGCTGAATGATCTGTATCATTCAAAAAATAAGAGAGAAGTCTCACAAATACAAAAACATATCTGCCTTATTTACAAATGAGACTTATTTATACGCCTTCATTTTGTTTCTAATTGTTTCTATTTTTTTAGGCCACTTCTATCAATCAAATGATCATATGTTGTTGGAAATAAGTAAAAATATTTTAACCTTCCAGAAGAATAAAAGAATTACTGTCATCTTTTGGCTAACTGTGCTAGAGAAACAAATCCCAGGAAGATTAAACGGTTTAAATGGTCACCCAGGAAATGTTTCACAGCTGCCCAAAAGATAACAAGATCATAGGTTCTTGGTTTCTATTCATCTGGAAAATACATAAAGATCAATAGACTGTTCTGAACATCTGGGCTAGTTTTTTTTTTAAAAAAATGTTATTGAAATCAATTTATTGTTCAGTAAAAACAGTACAGCTAGTCCTCAAGTTACGATCATAATGGAGCCTGGTCATCAAGATCGTAAATTGTGAGTCGTAAAACAAATGATGTGGTCATAAAGTGGCCACTGCGGTCATTAAGAGAACACTATGGTCATTAAGCAAACCAATGGTTCACTATCAGTGCAGTTTTGCCAAAAATTGAAAGTAACTTCCAGGTTTTGGCCAAATCATCATAAATGCAGTCACGTGACTTTGGATGCCGCGAATGGCTGCAAATGTGGCCATGTCATCAAGCGCCCGAAGTTTAGTCACGTGACTGCAGGGGGAACCTATCACTGGAACTTTGAATATGGGTCATAAGTAGTCCCAAGGTAGGTCTCTTATAACTTCAAGCAGTTGCTAAACAACTGGCTATAAGTCAAGGACTATTTGTACTTTATGATTGTTCAGTTCTAGAATTCTTGGATAAAATCTGAGTTCCATAACTAAAATCTTGCCTGAAGTCTCCTTTTGAGATTTTAAAACGTAATTATACCAATGAGATCTGTCAGATCTAATTGTAAAACATAAATGACAATAAACCCCCGAAAACATTGAATGAGAATGGTACATATAAAATCATATTCCCTTGCAAATGATGCTAATTTTCAAAGACTATGATTGGTTGTTTGGGAGGTTTATTTGTTTCTGCACCCTTATGTTTCCAGCGGTTTGTGTGACATTTGTCAACTGAAATGATACGAAGAAAAATCGATAGCTGTGGGCTCTTTCTTCTATGCTTCTTCTCACACGACTAGGCTGAAGATTGCTTTGTTACTGCATCTTTCCTAGTTGGATCTTTTTCCAGGCTTCAGAGGCTGTAAAAATGCAGGAGTCAAGAATCCCAGCCACAGTAAATGTTCCACCAATGATGGCACAAATCTGAAATGGATAAAGAAGAAGGAAACGTTAAGTACTGTTTGCCTTCCCTCCCCTCCCCTCCGACTTACTTCCCCACAAGCCTCAGAAAGACCTCTGCCATACAGCTGCTTGATTTTTATTAAGTTACTTTTTAGTGAAACATTCTAGATGCAGTTAATGTAAGTTTAATCAATGAGCTGAATAAAGATTTGAACTTTTTGTTAAATACAGTATAAAACACCTTAGTGTTGTAGTGTATTTTTCTGAATTTTTTAGATCTTAGTAAATATTCCCCTTTAAAAAAATCACCAATGTATGTTTCTCAACCCCATTTCTACCTTTCGTCTTGTTCTTCCTGATTACATTAGAACATTAGATTGAGATCATGTCATTTTAATGCCCAGTATAGTACAATATAGCATTAAGGGCAGTAGTGAGTTTCAAATCCCATTGCTATCAGTTTGCTTGTGGGCGCTTGCATGCTCGCAAACGCACGCAACGCTTCTGCGCATGTGCAGAAGCTTCTGTGCATGCACAGAGACATCTGGGTGGGTGGGCAGAGCCTCCCCCTGATGCCGCTACCGATTCCCCTGATCTGGGGCGAACCAGTAACAACCCACCACTGATTAAGGATCTTCCCAACTAATCGCCCCATTCATGCAGACAACTATACTGGGATGACATTTGCTTCCCATTCTGCTTTCCTCCACTCCTTTCCTCCCGCCATTGTGGCTGCTTCTAGTTGCGGCTGTCTAGTGCTGTTCAGGTTATTTTGAGTAGCATTCTTTAATCACTGTTTTAGGAGTATACCTGACTAAACTCAGTGTGCCTCACTCTGGGTATACATGCATAGGATTTCTGCGATGCAAGACTGTAATTCTATGGAATCTACTTCTGGATAGATATTATAGTAGCCTTCTTCCAACTGGATCATTGGTGAAATTTAAATTTTTTCCACTACCGGTTCTGTGGGCGTGGCTTGGTGGGCGTGGTGTGGTTTGGTGAGCGTGGCAGGGGAAGGATACTACAAAATCTCCATTCCCACTCTACTCCAGGGGAAGGATACTGCAAGATCCCCATTCCCTCCCCACTCCTGGGTGAAGGATATTGCAAAATCTCCATTCCCACCCCACTCTGGAGCAAGCCAGAGGTGGTATTTGCCAATTCTTCGAACTACTCAAAATTTCCGCTACTGTTTCTCCAGAACCTGTCAGAACCTGCTGAATTTCAACCCTGAACTGGATGCCCTCCAGATATGTTGGTCTCAATCCCATTAACTGGCTGGGCATTATGCTAATTGTAGCCATCAGGACACTACATTAGGAAGGATGCTTTATCTCTTTGGGCTACATACTGAATTTGATAAACATTATTGTTTTTGTACACAGAACATCCTTTCTGCGGAGGAGAAATGAGATTAAAGGATAATCATTCAATTGTGAAGGGAACTAGGAATAAGGTTACAGATAAGGTTATAAATAAACTACAACAAAGTTTATTTAGTGACCATCCAAAGGAACAATTCCACTGAAAAATGTGATTTATGACCATTTTTCACACTTATGACCGGTGCAACGTCCCCATGGTCACGTGATCAAAATTCAGCCGCTTGGCAATTGACTCATGTTTATGACGGTTGTCGTGTCATGGGATCACCTTTTGCCATCTTCTAACAAGCAGAGTCAATGGGGAAGCCAGGTTCACTTAACAACCATATTACTAACTTAACAACTGCAGTGATTTACTTAACAACTGTGGCAAGAAAGGTCGTAAAATGGGGCAAAACTCAATTAACACATGTCTCAACTTAGCAATATAAATTCTGGGCTCAGTTGTGATTGTGACGCTCTCTGTATACAGAACTTCAACAGCAGTAACAGAAGCAGTGGGGGAGGAATTGCTCACTTCTGTGTGCATTTTTCATTCAGATATTTGTGTCCAGTGAGCTAAGTGAGATGGAAATATGTTTCCGTTAAGAAAAGAAATAAGTTAATGCATTTTTCAAAACGCAGCTAAAATTCTGGGAAATAAAAAAGTCACAGAAAGAAAGGGAAGAAACTAACCACTTTACATCTTTTTTTCTTTTTGCAAAGTAAAATATTTTCCCCCAACTACTCCTTTTAGTTCATTTACCCTGCCTTCTACCAAAAGTGATGCACAGTTACTTTTTAGGGAATATAACAGCAGAATGAATTAGGTAACTTCAACCAACACGAATCAGCTGACACCAGAGGTTTTAAACCACAAGATGGTAGAGGAGAAATACTTGATGCATCAAAGCAGGAAAGTATGACTTCACTTTTCTAAACATAGGAAAAATATAATTCCACGTCTATTTCAAAAAATGAAACGCCCCCCCCCCCCCCCTACACACAGAGAATTCTCTGAAACAGTAGAAACAACTGGATTTCTTAGGATAGCCACCATTTCACTTCAACAATTAAGGGGCTAGGACATTTATTACACGAAACATCACTATATCATGATTATACGACAATCAATAAACATGATTAGGCCAAAAAAATACTCTGAACTATATGAAGATATGAGTCACCAAAAAATGTAAATAATGTCCCCAGTTCCTCTTATGTTGAGCCAATCAATAATTTTTGCCTGGGCCAGAAGGCTATAGCCCTACTCCACAATCATGACAATGACAATTCAACTCCAGGTCAATCATGATGCAGTAGGGACTTGGGACAGCAAAAATGATGATGGCCTGGAGAGTAACTCTGTTAGTTTGAAAGGCCTGAGATAATAATTTGCCCTATGAGCCTCCCCTGGATTTTGTCCTAGCAAAGAGGCTGGTATTTCAACATAACAGAAATGGAAGAATAGTATTTAGAAGAAATTTTTTTAGTAATGATAGAAAAAGGCTGATATCATTAAAACACATATGAACAGGCATTGTCCCTTCGATCAAGAACTTTAGACCTAAAGCTAGAACATGATTGTTTGTTGACTTCATACTCAATTAGCATTTTAAAAAAAAGCAAGCCAAGATGTGAGAAGTTCAACTGGATCCTGGTGCCAAAGAAGCAGATTAAGAAAAGGAAGTCAAAGTGCGCACAGCTTTACTACGTGAGACAATCCAGCAGCAATAACAGCAAACAGAGGTTTGTAATAAATAGTGGTTTTATCTTCAAAAGAATATTTACTATGGATACACTTACTACAGGCAGAGGTTAAACAAGCAGCAAATTACAGCAGGGAAAACACACAGAAACAGAGAGCCGCCCTAACAGGGCCTATTCTTATTATACAGGCTCTTAAAGGGATAACAGCCCAAAAACCTTGCTAACTCATTCCCATCATTACATCATTGCAGCAGCTGGTCAGCTCTTAAATCACTATTCTGACAAAGGAAGAACGCTAATTCAAGCTGCTATTATCATATAGAACAGATTAGAAGCCAGGACAAATGGGCAAATGACAACGCTTATGATAAGAGATAGGTAAAGAGCACTAAAATAAAAAGCCAATCAGCATTCAAAGATTCCACAAATTATAACAAAGGCAGGATTGAAAACACAAATTTACATTTACATTTTTGTACTGAACAATGTATCAGAGTACTGTGTAATATATGGTCCTTCAGATATCGCCTAACTACAGTTCCACAAAGTCATGATTTCATAATGAACAAACTACATTTCTCTCTACTGTTTAGTATAATGAGATATAATAAAGAAAAACCTCCCTCCCTACACTTCCCACTCGTCTCAGCCTTTAGGCTAAAGCATCCAATACCTTCCCATTGTCCTATATGAACAATTTTCTGTTTTCTGGATGCATCTGGGAACAAGTTCAGCATTACAGCTCTTTTTTGACTTAAATCTCCAGCATATATACTCAGTTTAAGAATAAGCAAGGACAAGAGGGTGACAGTAACTTACCGTCGTGATAAATCTGTACAAAGGCTGTCGCCTTTCTGTGTACTTCACTGTAATTGGGCTCAAATCATATCGAAACCAAATAGCTGGAATAATGCGTCCTGTGTGGCTATATGCTACATATTCCTAAAAAAGGATGCATGGCAGAGAATAAATATACTTATATATGTAAAACAGACCTCTAAGAATTCAGTATACATCTACTCACTTTCCCTAAGATACTGATAATCTTTGAGATGTTTATTGGAATCCAAGTTAACTTTAAAGAGCACGCCCTTCAAAATCAAATTGGACTTAAACTAGTAATGATTTTTTAAGATACTGATTTCACAGGGCCTACTCCACATATGACTACATCTTGATCTAACTCAATTATAGATAGGACAAAATTAGTACCTCTTATGCAGTAAAGTAGCAGTTACAACTTTCTGGGCTATGACAGAAAATCAATAGAATAGAATAGAATAGAATAGAATAGAATAGAATAGAATAGAATAGAATAGAATAGAATAGAATAGAATAGAATAGAATAGAATAGAATAGAATAGAATTTTTTATTGGCCAAGTGTGATTGGACACACAAGGAATTTGTCTTTGTGCGTATGCTCTCAGTGTACATAAAAGAAAAGATACAGTCATCAAGAATATTTTGAGATCCTGTAATTTTAAAGTAGCATTTTAATTCCTGAAGTTCAAAAGGTTAGAAATGGCAAAATTTCCCAAAACTGGTGGGTAATTGAAGTGCATATTAAAAAGATCTTGAGAAACAATGAAAGGCATAAGAATAATAATTTAAAAAATCCAGAACGTAGCATTATGAAGTCAGGTAGTAGGAAATCTGTGTAAAAGTAAATTCTTTCATATGAGATTAGCAGGATTGAACCGAACTACATCAATTTTTAAACATTTGTTTTTGTAAAAGGAAGCAAATGCTCTGGATAGAGAAAAGTATACCTAATTAATAGGAAGGATCTATCTCAAAATCCATTAATTCAGCCATGCTTCAGCTATATAAGACAGTTACTCACAAAGCAGGAAGCAATGATTGGTCAATCAATTTATAGCCTATGTCAATTTATCAAGTATTCATATATCTATCCTTTTTCCATGTTAATCTGCAAATAATATTTTCATTGTCATGGAGTTGAAAATATATATTCCAATATTCATGTCTAAGCACTTCATCTATTGTGATTGGGTATCTTTTTGAGCTGAAAACTTTATTGGACTAAACTGGGAAGTTTGAAAAACAGAATTTTTCATTTCTATCAGTTTGGCTGCACTGAAATTCATACAGGTTAAATGTACTTCAACCTTACTTTTTATTTTCTTTTTTTCTAGACTTCCAGAAGAGGGTGCTATGTGTACTGTTTAAACAAATGCACATTGAAAGAGCAACAACCTACACAAGACTGGAAAATAGTATTAAATCAAGCCTTTATAGAAAGAGATGTAATATCTTTACCTTATTGGCTACAGTATATTGGTATGAGTACCGCTGCTTGCCGCTCATGTCTTCATACACAGTAGGAACAATCTTCAGTATATAATCATGAGAAGCAAGGGCTGTGTAAACAGAATATACTTCTTTTTGAGAAACCAAAAACAACACAGAGGCTCTTCTGATGTACAGATTTAAAAGTACAAGTATTGAACCTGGCTTAATCTGTTCAGAATTATATTAATTACTATCTGAAAATAATATGCAATTGTCCTAATTTTTCTCACTGTACAAAGATATATCTAATCCTTTTTTTTTTTTTTTTTTGGTGGACTGCCAGATGCTCTATCACACTCAGTAAAACATGAAAAATCTAATTTGACTAAATGTTGAAAGATTATTCTGGTTTGCAATGCCCAATCATCACTAGAAAATCACTAGAAAACTTTCAATACTTACTCCAATACTTACTCAATACTCAAATGAATTTGGAGATACTATATAATTTTACGTACAGTATGTTCAGTCTTACCCACTTGAAATTCAAATAACATTTTTTTTTTAAAAAAAGCATTACATTTATGTCATGGATCATATTACTGACTTTTATATTATATTATATTATATTATATTATATTATATTATATTATATTATATTATATTATATTATATTATATTATATTATATTATATTATATTATATTATATTATATTATATTATATTGACTGTTTCCTAATATGATTTGATTGCTTATTTGTTCCCTATGACTATCATTAAACCCCCTGCGCCTTTGCTGCCTTGGTCAGAATCTGATTCCAGAAGTGGCCTGGGGAAGCGTGGAGGTTGGGACTCGGTTGGCGAAGTGGGGCTGTGCAGGGGGAGTAAGGCAAGGCACTGCTACCCAAAAACACTGTTGCCATGATTTCTGCTGCCTGCAACCGGCCGAAAACATGATGCTCTTTTTTCACATTTTCAGCCAATTCCAGGCGGCGGAGATCGTGGCAACAGTGTTTTCGGGTGGCAGCGTCTTGCCTTACGCCCCCTGCACAGCACCCGCTTCGCTAACCGAGTCCTGACCTCCGCGCTTTCCCAGAATCAGGCTCTGACCGAGGCAGCAAAGGCACAGAAGGCTTGCCGGGAAACCCGGCACCGTATTTACGAGATGACAGTGTCCAAGAGAACTAAAGTGCTGCGTCTTTATCGGGCCTTGCTGCCTATGGCTATAGGTAGGAAGACGGGCGCGTCTTAAGAGTGGAGCTTTCGGTGCCAAGTCCCCCTTCTGCCCCCATGAAAATCATCCCCCACACCACCCACTCCAGTTAAATGCGTGTAGAGTGATAGGGTTTGTTTTAAATGGATAAAAAGATCTGTGCTGTTTGTTATCAAAATCCCAGTGGAAGTAAGGACCCGGCTGATCCTGATGCTGGTAGACAGAGGAAGAATTCTTTTTTTTCCTCTCCAAAAATTAAGGTGCGTTTTATAATCCCCAAAATACGGGTATATACTGTATTCAAATGTATCTGAAGACTACCACACTAAGGAAATGGTTATATATAATTGATCTCTTTTATAACCTGAGAAATCAAGTCTGTTCATCCCAAATTTATTTCATTGTTTAAGACCATCAATGATACAATTGGATTAGTTTTCATAAACTTCTCCAATTATGAACGTTATATTAATACAAAATAAATCGAACACCACAAATTGTACATACGATTTGAACTGAGTTTGTTTGTTCCCTCCAGTGCATTGAATGCTCCATGAATGTTGTGGACCTGATGAAAGAAACACCACAAAATATATTTTTGCATTAAGTATGTATTCTGTTCTCCGAAGAGGAATAAAATAATCCTTAAACAGAGATAAGAAGAGGAAGCAAAAGGGAAGAAACCTCTTCAATTTTCATATATTCGATGTCATCATTCATCCTTAGTTGGGAACAATTTTTTTGAATTTCCAGAGACCTTGTAAACAAAGTATCTTAAAGCAACCGAAGCATCTCAAGATATCTACAATACTTGGCGTATATTAGCTAACTTTATAAAGTTAAATTCTGAGCATTCAAAGATAAGTGAAGTATCAAAGAATTTCACCAAACTTCAATAAGATTTTTTAAAAATGAAAATGCTTAAATATCAACTTTGATTAATTAAGGTTTCTAAGTCTTGTGCTTTACAAAAGCAACAACTGACACAAGGGTAACACTTATAAAAGGATGGTGCAGCTGGTTTTCTAAAGAGGCATTCAAATTATTAACACTCTAAAAGATTTGCCCTGCACCAAGTGGCACAACATCTACTGAAAGATTATGCAGAAACATGACCGCAGCTCTGTTTTTGACAGAACTTCATTCATAGATGTGTCATCAGAACAGCTCATTGAGAAGCAGCATTTTTTTAAAACAGAGCTAATGCCAAGTTATGAGCTCAGTGAATCCATTACACTACAAAGACAAAACACTTTCATGATCTGGCCTGAAATATTAAACCAGTGAGAAGATTAATTTAGATTAAAGTTTGAGGATACCGATTTTAAGGAAGTTTCTTATTTTCAAGACTAACAGCCCGAGGACATCCCAAGAACCTCAACTAGCAATCAGAATGAAAATCCTCGCAACACATGGACAGATTCAACCACAATTCCATTGGAAAACTGTGAGCATCCTAGATCACGCTAAATCCAAAAACGCTAGGGAATTTCTGGAAGATTTGTATTCAGACAAATCAACCATCAATAGACACATAGAGCTTAACCATATGTACACACCATTCAAACAATAAAACCATATGTACACATCAGACAATAAAAATCCAACAAAGAAATGAAAAGACCAGTACAATACTCTCTGGCAGCCAAGCAGAGATTGATACCGACAAACAAAAAGAAAACAATTTCCTAATCAAGAAACTACAAGGAAAAAAACCCACTGACAGGGCAAGCTCCTGTATAAAAATGGAGCAAGCCCCACACTCACTAGCAATGATGAATGTTACATAGTCAGATAATGGAACATCTCCAAGCAAAAAATCAATTAAGAGAGCACCAAGGACTTCATTGTTGAACCCCGAGCAACATATATTATCTTCTATTCATATTGATCTATGTTGCACTAGTCAGACTGCAGCACTTGCAATACTGTGTCCAGTTCCACAATACAGAAATGATGTTGAGGAATTGGAAAACATGCAGAGAAGAGCAACAAAGGTGGTAAGATTCTTGCAGGCTAAATACTACAAAGAGCAACTAAAGGAATTGGGTGTTCTTCAGTGGTGGGTTGCTCCCGGTTCGGTCCGGTTCTATAGAACTGGTAGTAAAACCGGCGGGAGGCTCTGTCCATCCGCCATGACATCATCATGGGTGATCTGCGCACGCACGGTCCTGTTGCGAACCAGTAGTAAAGGTAAGTAGAACCCACCCCTGGTGTGCTTCATGTAAAGAGAAGGGTAGGGGAAGACATGATAGCAGTTTTCCAATACATGAGGGGATGTCACAAAGATTCTCTATAGCACCTGACAGTAATATAAAAACAAGGGATGGAAGAATTATACATATATATCCAAACTTGAAGTAAAAGAAAATTTCCTGATTGTGAGAGGCACTAAGCAGTGGAACAGCCTGCCTCCTAAACTTATGGATGTTTCATCACTGGATATTTTCATGAAAAGATCAGACAGCCATTTGTCTGAGATAGTCTGAAGATCATTGTCCTGGACAGTAGAGTAGAAAACCTCTATGATCCCTAGCAGTTTAGCTTTACTACTGCATTTTTACCATGTTTACATCTCTTTCTGGACTTATCCTGATACTAAGTTCCCCAACCTTGCAACCTTCATGTTGCCGATTGTGCAATGTCTCCCAACCTGTCATTCTCTAGCTATGTTAGGAATGGAACTCCCAAAACTTCAGGAGTTGTACTCCCAACAGATCTGGAAGATGCTAGCTTGGGTGAGGCCGAGATAGAGCACAAGTGAAGGCATGTTTTGTACTACAGTTAGATATAAGTGCATACCAAATAAAAAAATACTAAATACCCTTTTTATCTTGTAGAACATCCATCATTCATAGAGAAAATAAAGCGTTAATAAGCCCCCAAATCTACTATTAGTCACAGCAAAGAATACAAACTATTCAAAACTATTCTTGAAACTATGCGTGAGATAAAACACAGTATCTGTCCAAATATGCTGTACACACACACACACATCAGAAGGTACAAGAAACTATGGTGAGCCACTACTGGCCAATGCAATTAAGCAAAGAACTCCCATAAATAAGCAATTCTGGAGGGACAAGACAAATAAGAATCAATAACGAAGTAAATAATTCCAAACTGGAGCTTTTATAGTTAGAAGAATAAACCTGATTTAATATTAGCAAGGCCAATTTTAACAGGTTGCAAAATAACATTCAGAAAAAAGCACCCTGTTACATAAAATTATGTTTTTCTCACTGAACTAATTTGTTTAGTTTTCATTTCCACTCAATCTTTCTTTTCAATTGTAAACGTAGATCACATAATTGCATCAGATATTCCTAGCAGTTGTTTCTAGCAGACAAAGGAGACATGTACAGATGAGCTCATTCTTACGGGCTGCGTTGCACAAGTTGGCAACTCCTTGCTATTTACAAACAAACGGATTTCCATCTATGTAGTATGCATGCGTTGGTAAGCACCCTTCCCCTATCTTAAAATAAATTGACCATACATAGGCTTTTTTTCTGATGCATTCACCTGCCACAACAGAAATAAACCAGTGTATCAGACTGAATAGAAATGCTTTGCATATTGCTACATACAATTGTTTAACTTCTTGAGAGCTAGCTCTCAGAACTCACCTGCAGCTTGTCACCAAAGGAGAGTTTATGGATGACATGTGTCATATCAGGATTCTGAGGCTGTGCAGTGGCACTATGTGTTGATACATGAAAATTCCCTGGAACCTAAAAGAAAGCAAAGTTCAGTTTCTGTTGTGCTTAAAACCATCAGCAAACCAATGTTTGATGTGTAATTTGAAACTTCAAAACACTTATAATCCCTGGAAGATGCAGGATCAGCAATGACTGGAAATGCTTGAAATGCTTATGCAATTAAACCTCCCCCCCTTTAAATGTTCATAATTATAATTTAAGAGCAAAAAAAAAAAAAAATCCTGCAGTGGATTTTTTTAGGTTTTGCAACTAGTCAACAAAGAAGCTAGCTAATATGAAAAACATCGTAAAGAAAATAATAACCATACTTATCAAGGAAAATGTTTACGTGGCAAAATGAGCAAGACTGATGGCATACCATTTTTAGGCATATTCTAACATGAATTAATAGGCAGTACAATTTTATAGCCTGTGGTGCAAACAGGAGGCATGAGTTGGCTGTACATCTTTACTCTACCAACAACATGCTACAGGCTCCTTTTCCTCCACCCTGTGGAGTCACAGGTAGCCTTATAAGGCTGGATTATCTAATGCCACTCCACCCATCCCACGAAGCAGGTCTGGTTTTTCATAGCTGCTAGTAAGTGAAACTGGGGCTCTTCTACTCCCATCCTGAGAACTGAAGATCCTCGCTCTTTAACATCAGGATGCTTCTTTCCATCAGGGTGTCATTCTTTATTAGCTAAGAAAATAAGACCCGGTCTTATTTTCTTTTGGGCCCCAAAATAAGCACCAGGTCTTATTTTCGGGGGACGTCTTGCCCACTTACCTTAGGACCACTGCAGCCAGGCCTCCCATGCCCTGACACCTGTTGTGCCGCTGTCTGACTTCTTCTGCAGCCGCTTGCAGCCTCTTGCAGCCAGATGCCATGTGACTCAGCATGCCGGTGCCGCTCCTCACGGCAGGAGGCTGCATGGTGTGTTGTGCCATTGTGTGTGCGAGTGGCAGCACTGGCATGATGAGCCATGTGGCCTCCTGCTGGAAGCAGTAACACTGGTGCAACACACCTCGCAGTATCTTGCCACGAGTGGCGGCACCGGCACAGTGTGCCATGCAGACTCCTGCCGTAAGCACAATGAACCATGCGGCTTCCTGCTGCGAGTAGTGGCACTGGTGAAATGCGCCACATGGCATATGTCCACCAGCAGCCACAGAAGTCAAGCAGCGGCAGTCCTAAGGTAAGCAGGTGCGGGGCATGTGGAGAAGCTCAACTCCTTCACCCTCACCCTACCTTGATTTTTACGCATGTGCCTTGCCCCACCCCATACAACCAAGTGGGTGGGGCTTAACTAGAGCTTATTTTGGGGGTAGAGTTTATATTAGGCGCAGGCATAAAAATCAGGCTAGAGCTTCTTTTCGGGGTAGGTCATATTTTCAGGGAAACACAGTATATCCAATTTTCTTTCTTATATTGCTTTAGAACTTGGGCTGCTGCATTTAGTCAAAATAAATTTCTAGATTAATTGATTAAAGATGTGTCTTGGAATTAATTATACATTATACTTTCTAAAGTATTTGTTTTAATGCAAGCAATTATAAAACTTCAGGTAGTATCAAAATTCTTAGAAAAAATATTTTCTCTTTTCAGAAGAAACAAAGAATATTTCTCCAATGATGTCTGGTTGCACATATACGTATGACAACAAAAAAATTACAAGCTTTTTTCTTCTAAATTGTTTATTTATATGCGCATATAAATGGGTAACAGTTGTAATTGTGACACTGTATTGGTAACAGTTTGTTGTTGCTGCTATTTAAAGTAGACTTAAAGCTAATCATTTAATTATGAAATTATTATTATTATTATTATTATTATTATTATTATTATTATTATTATTATTATTATTGGCATATGGGATTATTAAGTAGTCAGGAGATTACAATGCTACTGAAGATTTGTAGTTTGGCTGCCCGTTTACCAGTTCTGTTAGATACACACACGTGTGTTTCCTACAGTATGCCATAGGAGAACAAACTAGCTTTGCACTAGAAAGACAAGTGGCTCCACCTGCAGCGTCATCCAAGCCCCCTGCTCCCTGGAGCCACTTTGTAAAGAGGTGCCACAACCCGGAAGATTCAGAACTGGCAGGAATCTGATTGCCTTCATGGAGCACCAATTTCTCTCCCCACTGAAGTGGTACCTATTTATCTACTCGCATAGAACATGCTGTCGAACTACAAGGTGAGCAGAAGCTAAGGTAAGTGACGGCAGTTCCCCCCACCGTGCAGAGCTAGGGATTAAACCGCTGGAGCAGAGACCATCTCCAGTTTCATTAAGCCACTGAGCGACCACACCTTTCATTATGAAATCATGTGAACGTATTATAGAACCAAAAGTTGGAAGGAACCATTTAGAACATCAGATCTAACCCTGCTTAATCCAGGAATCCAAATTAAAGCATTCCAGTCTAGCACTTGCTTGAACACACCCAGTAAAAGGAATCCCACCTTATCTAAGAAACTGGTTGTACCATCAATTGCCCTTAAGTGTTATAGTCCTTTTTTTAATTAGTTTTTGATTAAATTTATTATAACATAAAACAAAAATAGAGACAAATATAAAAAGGGAATAGGGGAAGGAAAAGAAGGGGGAAAAGGTAAGACGTAAAGAAAAAACAAGGCAGTGACTTCCAACATTTTTCAGTGCAGTAGAGTACAAAATATAATTACAACCTCAATTTTTTGCTTTATCTATTTAGCAAGTACTAGCCATCTCTATAAAATCAAAGTAATGTAATCATCAAGACCTAAAATCACAGTTTCCTTTTTTTTCTTTTTACAGCATGAAGTCCAGAAGCAGTTTCCAAGTCTTAGTCCCACCTCCCACCCCCCAACCACCCCTAAAATTTATTTGGAGTGTGCTTTCTTGTAACTGACATTCATGATTAACAGATCATGACTTTTTTTCCTGTATTTTTTTCAGATGTTTGAACGGTGTTACTTTATTTTTCCTCAGTCTTCTTGTTTCATTTTAAACATTTGTAATTCCTCCCATTATTCTTCACTGAAGCTTATTTTTAGTTCCCCAATGAACTATATTACCCTCTTCTGACCTTGTAAAATACCTAATGGGTACCTAAAATAGGATCTGACTAATGCCCAATAAACTGGAACTACTACTGTCAAGTGATTTTGGAAAGTATATTTCAAAATGGAATACATACATGAGAAGTGACTGTTCAAGATCAGCATGGAAATGAATGGTGTTTATTAACAAGTTATTTCAAAATAGTAAGGATGGGATATTTTCTTGCTAAACACTCCAACTGTTGCTTGAAATAGCAGAATGGAAAATGTACTTAACTGTAGATTGCTTCATCTTGTGGCAACATTCCATGGAACAGAGACATAAAATCAATTTTCTTAACAAGATTCTGATTTCCAGGAATGAAAGCTATATGAAAACAGTTGACCAGGACACTTATTCAGGAAGAGGTTCCAATTTCATCAGTTATTTCTGTAATAACTTCTTATTCTTATTATGAGTTAGAAAAGTTGCAGATACCTATGCTATTAAGGGGAAAATTTAACACCAAACCTGGTTTTTCTTCATAAAATGACAAATTTTATTCCTCATTCCTTTACAATCTGAGGGCCACTTTAAACAGCAGTATTTCTTCCGCAGTGGTATGTGACCTAAATCACAGTTCTAGCAGCACATTTAACTCTCTAAACATACAAGCAGTTTCTTTTCAAAGCTTTTCAACATTTCCCCTGAATGTTCACTTTTACTTGCCTTGTTGATGCTGAAATGACCCTCAAATCTGCACCCATCGCCATTATTCAGAGGAATTTTCATTGAGTTATCAATGTGGCCAACTTCATGTCTTCCCATTTCATCTTGAATATCTAATCCAATCACTACAGGTCAAAGACCAGAGTTACAAAGAGGAAAAGAGAATTTGTTATAAATGACTTAACATATAGACATAACTGTATTTCCCATTTTATATGAAAGTGAAACTAGATAGAAAAATGATCATCATTAAATATTTAATGTTCCCCTAGTTTTATGAACTCATAGAATTTAGTATTCTGTTAAATACTACCAGAGGTATTCAGTGAGTCAATGCTAGAATGCAAGCATCAACTCTTCTTTAGCAAGCTATTGACAAGCTTCTAGTATTTGATATGGCTCAATAGTGCTCCCCAAAACATCTGATCAGTTAACCCATATACAGCAAAATGAATAAATGGAATATAGCTTTTGTTTTCCTCAAAGCTTTTCTAATATATATATATATATATATATATATATATATATATATATATATATATACATACATATGTGTGTGTGTGTGTGTGTGTGTGTGTGTGTGTGTGTAATATTTTTTTTAATTATTTTTGTTGTGTTTTTGGTTTTTTTTGTTGTATTCCTTTTTTGGTTTTTATCTTTGTCATTAAGACTCATGTATATGAGATGAGCAGCTACATAAATTTATCAAATAAATAAAGTATAATAATAATTATATTGTCCTGCTAGTACATGGGAGGAAAAGACAACTAAAACGTTGCTGTTCAGAGAATGAGTTAATAGAAAATGCTATACTGTATATATCATCTTTGCCATTGGAAAATAATCTTATTTTCAAGCTTAGGAACACCTAAGATATCTACCTGGCTATCTTGACTGAATCTTCTGTTGCTTGCCGTATTTCAGTAGCTATTCCATCAGTTCCTGTAGCCTTCTAATTTGGTAATGGCCAGAGTGCTGAACTATACTAGAGGTTCTTGAAAGTGATTATCTTCTAAGGAATCTTGGATGTTGACATCTCTACTGTATAGTGTTTTGGTATACTCCTTCCATTTTCCTTTGATCTCCTTCGAATTGGTTACATCTAATGGCACTTTTTACCATACCAATTTAAGATTGGAATCTTCTGGGTACAGAGATTTTTTAAAAAACCTTCCTTGTTTTTCCATGTCAGCTTCCACCTTCAATGACTTTACAGATCTTCTAACAGCTCTCTAGTTAAGTTCCATTCTGAGGTTTTTGTCTTTCTTGATTTTGGCTTCTCTTCTCTTCTTGGCAATTGTCATGGTTTCTTTTGACATCCAGTTTGCTTTCTTTATTTCTGGCATTCTCCTTTCATATTCATCTTTAACAATTTATTTTAAGCTCATTCCATAGTTCCTGCAGTTCTCTTTTTTTTTTTATTGAAAAAGTTTTCAAATACAAATTTTTCCCCCTTTTTTTCCCCTCCCCCTCCCCCTCCCTAACCCCCCCCTCCCCACCCGTCCCCCCCTGTGACTTCTTCATAACAAAAAAACCTAATTCATAACAGATTACTTACCCCCTCCTCTAAATACTGACCTTTACTTACTAAAAATATTATTAATATTATAACATCCCCCTTTATCCATACATTTCAAGAAAGGAAAAAAAAAGAAAAAAAAAGACATTATACTAATTTGGCAATAATCTACCCTTTTTCTCCTCTCCCAAGCTTATATCTATATATTATTACAACAATTCAAAACCACCTTCCACTTTAAAACTATACAATAAATCCTACTTTAACATTTGATCTATATATATTACTATAGCATTTCAAAGCGGCCCTCCCCGTAAAACCTAATTTAACATTTATTCCACTCTATCCATTTCCTCCACTCCCCTAAACATATCACTTAAAAATCCCTTTTCTTAAACTAATCAGTCTGCAAACTAGCTTATTCACCCACTGTCCTGCAAAATTATCATACACAACAATTCTTAATATCTTTAATTCATTGCCCACTCTACTTAAAAATATATGTATATATATTCCATTATATCTAAGTAAAAAAGAAAAGACAATAACTTTAAATTTATAATCCATATGATATCTTCTTTAAAGTCTTTCCACTGGATTATTAAAACCATCATCCATAATAGGGTAACATAGCTTGCTGATGCAACAGTATATTCAAAATCTTCAATCATTTCTACCCCCATCAGTAGTAAATATCCTCTTATATGTATGAAAGTAAAAACAACCACCCGAGTGACATTATATTATATTCCATGTAGTAATAATTGTGGCTTTCATCAGGATTATTGATTCCCATCATCGTGGTGGGTAACAACCAGATCTTCTGCATGCCCCAGTATGACTCTTTTGCCTTATAATTCAAGATAATTATAATATAGTTATCAGCACAAAGTAGATAATTAAAATCCATCAGTTTAAGGCTCTTTTCACATCCCAAAATTACGGCAATGCAGAGGCCTGTCACCATCCTCAGGATAATATTGACCAATACGTCGCCTCCTCTATATTTTCACATACTCATTCATTTTTAAAGTCACTGGCTTCACTGTTGCTTGATTTAGAAATTTCTATTTTTATGCAACCTATTTCTTTTTTTCTTTTCTTTTTGCGGGTTTGATTTCCATCCTGGTTTCCTTTCTACGGATTGTATATCAACTAGTCGGTTTTGATTCTGCTCTGTAGATTGATCTTGTTGGTTTTGTTTTTGTGTCTCATCTTTCTTTTTTGCCCCTTGTATATCCCCTAATTGGTTTCCATGCTTGTCCTTGACTTGATAGGTCATCACATTAAAGTCAGATGCCACTTCTCAGATTTGTAAATAATCCAGCTGGGGTATCCAAAAAATCCAAAGGCGGTTTATCTGGTACAGTCTCTGTAGCTCGATATTTTCCCTTTATTTCCAACTCCTTCTGCTTATCCTGTATTATACCTGAAGACGTTAAATTCATTTTCAATCTGTTTTGATAAAATTCTTCCGCTCTTTCAACTGTATTTAACTGGTATCTTTCTCCTTGATATCTCAATATAATACCAACTGGAGCGTCCCACCTGAATGGGATATTTCTCTTTTTTAACTCAGTCACCAGAAAAGCAAAATTCTTCCTTTCCATTAATATCTTAGGTGGGAGTTCTTTGTAAATCCAAATCTTTCTTCCATGCAGTTGCAAATTAGAATTGAAAGAATTTTGCACAATATTATTCCTAATTTCTTTATCTGTAAAATAAATCACTACATCTCTAGGCAGTTGCCTTTGCTTGGCAATCCAGGAATTTATTCTGTAAACTCTGTCAATCCTACAAAACACTTCCTCGGGTTGAACCTTTAAAATCCCAGCTAGAAATTCAGAAGATATTTTCCTTAAATCATCTCTGTTATTTTCCTGCAAACCTCTCAGTCTTATCGCATATTCTGTGAAATTATATTGTACCATTAAAACCTCTCTTTCAATCCTCTGTTGCAGATTTTCTACATTACCAGACTTTTGGTCAGCCTCCATTTTAGGTTTTTCTTCTGAGCTATTATCCTGAGTGTTTATCAAATCATTTTCAATTTTTTGAGTTCTATTGTCCAATTTATCTTGAATTTCTTCCATTTTAGACTCTAATACATTAGTATTTGTAGCCAACTGTATCATAAATTCTGACAATCCATTAGCAACTTTTAAAATTTTTTGCTCCAAAAAATCAAACTTAGATTTCACCAATTCTTTAATTTCCTGCTTAAATTTTTCAAGATGCTGATTCAAAATCTCATCCCTTCTTACAATCTCCTCTAAAAGAAATTCTATTATATTGAAATCAGGTTTCTGAGATTGAAGAGTTAAAACTTGTTCTTTTAAGTTGTTAGTGGGGGAATCCCCCCCCCACTACTTGTTTGTTTGACTTTATAAGTTTCAGTGCCATGTTTCCGCCCAGGCAAGCTTTGTTAAAAGAAAAAAAAAACAAGAAAAAAGACTTCTTTCCAATCAATAACAATGTCAAGTCTCCAGGGAAAAAAAAGAGAGAAAAAGACACAGGAGCGAAGTTTTGTCTACAAATGTAGCCAGTGGTGTTTATTCCGCTACATTGTATTAATAGAAAACGGAAGGACTTTTCCTTTCAGCCTCTTCTCCAGCCGTGGCAGACGCCATTTTAAAAAGCTTTTTTTCTCCCCCTTTCCTTTCCTCTTTTCTCTTAAATAATTTTTTTAAAAGATAAGTAAAATACTTGCGATTCAATATTACAGGTCCAGCTCACATTTTCTTTGAGTAATCTGTTAAATTCGCAGGCTTGCTCTTCACGCCTGGCTCTGCATTAGCAGAGGTCTCCCAAAGCCCGGAGCAGCGGCTGGGGATATGGGGCATCTCATCCACTCCGTCCCAAAAGTAAAAAAAAAACTTTTGGGACTCTGCAGAGAGTTCTACCCACCCCTGCCGGCTCTATCTCCGTTTCCTCATGGAAACGGAGTTTTTTCGAGCCGCCATTCCGCTGTGAAGGCGGCTCTGACAGGCAAAGGAAGCTGACGATCCCAAGGGAACGTCTGGCGGCGGCCAGCAGCAAACCGGAAGCCATTCCTGCAGTTCTCTATCAATGAAGTTCAGGACTTCAACATAATTCTTAATGTTCTCCTTGAAAAATACTGAATATATGTTCAAGAACATATTATGGAAATTGACTTACTTTTTTCTTCTTTAGCTTAAATTGGAGCTTTTACATGAACATTTTATGATCTATTCCATATTCAGCACCTGGTTATATCTTTGATACTATATCTGAGCTACTCCATCTTCTATTAATAATAATATAGTCAGTTTGATTTCTAAATGCTCCATTTGGTGATGCCCATACAGTATACAGAGGCATTGATTTGGCTGTTTGAAATCAGTGTTAGGTACGAAGGAATCATTGGGAGTGGCAGAAATTGGTAAGTTGGTCTCCAACTTCATTTTGGTTTCCTAAACCATACCATTCAACTACATTGTCTTCTTTCTTGTTTCCAATTTTGGCATTCCAGTCTCCAATCACAAGCAGCACATCTTATTTGCATCTTCTGTCAATTTCAAATAGAACCTGATCACAGAAATTATCAACTTCCTCTTCTTCTGTCTCACTGATTGGAGCATAAACTTGAATGAAAGGACTGTCCATGAAATCTAATTAGTATTATTCATGTCATTGATTGCATTGTAGTCATGTTCTGTTCTTGCTATATTCATTCTAACTATAAAAGCAACACTTTGTTCTTTGTTTTTTCTGGCCAGAGTAATAAACAGTGTGAACTTTAGTGTCCAGTCCCAGTCCCTCACAATTTATTGATGTCTAAGTCAATTTGTAGTTGTTTTAGTTCATATTTCACTGTGTTGAGCTTTCCTGTGTTCATGTTTCTTATGTTCCATGTCCCTACTGTGATTCTAACTTTTAAACTTGGGAATTTCAAGGCTTTACTCTAGCCATGTCATGAATGCAGGGGTGGGTTCTATTTACCTTTATTACCAGTTCACAACGAGATCGCTTGTGCGCCTTGCTTCTGCGCATGCGCAGATTGGCGATGACAACATCCGGGGCAGTGGGCAGGGCCTCCCACCAGTTTTACTACCGGTTCTTGTGAACTGGTCCGAATCGGGGGCAACCCACCACTGCATGAATGCATTTATAACATGGCCAGGGGACTCTGAAAGATCATCAACTCTTCCTTAGTAGCATTATTCAGTGCCACCATCCAGCACAAAGTGGTCAATTATTCTATCCACATGGTTCTCTTATAGACCATTGTTTTCTCCTGGGTAATATAAATTGATTCCTTTGCCATTTTCACTAAAATAATTAACTGCTGTGAGAGATGGCATTCACAGAAGGGAAGCTGATATGAGGGATTACACTGAAGCAGCAGTTTCCCAGGAAAGAGGAAGAACATTCCAGAAAGGGGAAAAAGGAAAAGGCAGCACAGCCAGAAACTGGATAGGAGACAGAGGAAGAGAGTAAGGATAGCCATTCCCTAAAATATCCCATGGTATATACATTAGGATGAGAGCAGTAAGGGTTTAGTCTGGCAAGATTCTGTCTGTTGTGTGTAAGCAAATAAAGAACTCTGGCTGAGTTGCTCTACGTCATTTTTGGGCTTATCTGCCTCTGGCAATTTCCTATATAGTTGTTGCCAAGTACTGTATAGGTACCTGCTTGCTTTAGCTGGATACCTTCATGTCTCTCTCCCATTACACTATTGATAGTAAAGCTAAAAAATACCATATTTTCCGGCATATAAGACGACTGGGCGTATAAGACGACCCCTGACTTTTCCTGTTAAATATAGGGTTTGGGCTATACTCGCCGTATAAGACTACCCCTCTTCCAACGCACACCAAATAAAAATTAAAAAACATCAACTGGCTCACCCACAATGTAAAAGCTGCTGTGCTAGACCCAAAATGGCCCCTGCAACAAGCAGGAACCTCACACAGCCACAAAAAGCCCAAAAAACCAACTTTCACACTTTACACACACACAACACAACACAACTGGCTTGCCCACAATGTAAAAGCAGCTGTGCTAGACCCAAAATGGCCCCTGCAACAAGCAGGAACCTCACACAGCCACAAAAAGCCCAAAAAGACAACTTTCACATTTTACACACACAAAATTCCACATACAGCTTTGTGAGATTTTGTGTGTTTGTGTAGTTAGAGTGAAACACTACAGAAACACACTAAATCTCAGAAAGCTGCACAAATATTATTTTATTTTATTTTATTTTTATTTTTATATGAGAACTAAATTTAAAACTTCCTAAACTTTAAATGGCTAGGTCTAAAAAAGAACAACTAAAAAAAAAACCAATTAACTATTTTTTTTAAAGCTCCCAAAGGGGAAAAAAACTTACCCAATAGAACAGGGGTCTCCAACCTTGGCAACTTTAAGACTTGTAGACTTCAACTCCCAGAATTCCTCAGCCAGCTTTGTTTTGCTGGCTGAGGAATTCTGGGAGTTGAAGTCCACAGCTCCCTGCCTGCTTAATTGCAGGCAGAGAGTGGCTTGCTGATGGAATGGATTCAGGCAAGCGAAGCAAGGCAAGCGTTGCGACTAGCAGCTAAGGTAAGCAAGCTGGAGAGGGAAAACTTTTTTCCTTTTACATGGCTCTGGTGATCCCAGCTGCGTTGCCTGATTAGCAGGCAACTCAGCTGGGATCGTCAGAGCTTGGATCGCCAGAGCAAAGGAAAAAAGTTTTTTTTCCTTTTACATGGCTCTGGCGATCCCAGCTGCGTTGCCTGATTAGCAGGCAACTCAGCTGGGATCGTCAGAGCTTGGATTGCCAGAGCAAAGGAAAGCACTTTTTTACTTTTACATGGCTCTGGCGATCCCAGCTGTGTTGCCTGATTAGCAGGCAACGCAGCTGGAATCATCAGAGCTTAGATTGCCAGAGCAAAGGAAAAAAGTTTTTTCCTTTTACATGGCTCTGGAGATCCCAGCTGCGTTGCCTGATTAGCAGGCAAAGCTGGGATCGTCAGAGCTTGGATCGCCAGAGCCATTTAAGGCTCGTCAGAGCCTTTCGGGCTGGTCTGCCTGGTTACAGGAGAACGACACCCGGCGTATAAGACGACCCCCGACTTTTGAGAAGATTTTCATGTGTTAAAAAGTCGTCTTATACGCCGGAAAATACGGTATGTTTTGATTCTGCTGGGATGCTCTCTGTCAGAAGCACATCTAAGAACATACATTGCAGTATGTTCAGTGCAGTATGGACAAGCAGGACATTGCTTGTCCCTCCTATAATTTTAATCTCATTAACATTTGAAAATGATTACCATGTTCTACTCAGTCACTTCAGGAACAGCTGAAATAAAAAACGAACTTATCCCCAAGAGATTTATGTGAGTATTAATTGCTAAGGTTCCCAGAAGCTGATAATTTAATACCTGCTATAAATGATGCTTGCTTTCCCTTTCTATTTCCATAAGATTCATAGTGACTAATTGCCTTCCAAAAATTTAAGATGCACCTTTGGGGGGGGGGGGCAGCCAACAAGCACAGGAGTTGCCATCAGATCAATTCACTTCAGTGGACTTTGTGTGCTTCTCTCACAATAGAAGAGAGAAATCCAGTGACGTATGAGCTAATGGTAGAGATTTTATATAGAAAATCCGTACCCTCACATCGCTTGTAAAAATAGTTACAACAGCCTTACAGCTGTTTTGAAACCATAAAAGAATTTCATAAAAGCTCTTTGACTAGTACTGAAAACATGAGATTATATGCCAAATTAGCTTTTCATGCCCTTTTTAAGAAAAGAGTGTTCAGTAAATATTTCTCTTTTCTGTTAAGTACCCTGTCATTTGTTACCCTGATAAGTACACTATTATCTAAATAAATATTTAGCAACACCAGAAAAGTCATTCATAAAAGCAAGAATGTAATTCTACATAAAAAAGTATTTTTTTTTTCCAAGAAAAGAACAAGTATTACTCATAGGAATCTGAATGTCAAATATGAAACTAACGTAGTTCTACAATCACAATTGTAATCTTAGCTGAATAAGGAAAACTCACATTCACAGTGCAGGCTTGGCAAGCTGATGTTCAAATTTACTTCTATTTTGCCCCCACTGTCTTTGTCTGGATCATCCACATAGAGTTCATTCACACTGCAGGGAAGAAGAAAATAGGTGGTGTCATTTTTAGAAGACATTAAAACAAACCTTTATTTGAATGAAATGTGCCAAGGACATTTATACTGAAAGAGAAATAAACTTTGTTGTAGGATTGAGCTATGCAGGTTCAGAAAAATAATTATATCACTCTTCAAAATACTCATGCTGTCTCTCTAGAACACGTGCAGAATGCAGAACTGATCTAACAATTATTTCAAAGGAAACATACTTAAGAAGTGATCAAAGATGTAATTTTTATGTGATTCTGCTGTTAAGTAACATGAAAGTTCCTAACAGCACAAATAAAAGTAGATTCTAATCAGTTAAATAATAAGTACAGTGTGTATCTTCTCAATAAAAAAACAGAATATACTCACAATGAATAGAAATCAGATTCAAGCTTAGACATGTTAATAATTGGGCAAGTTGATACTCTTTCTTGGCTCCCAATTAACAAAATTATGTTCAAAATAGCAGTTTTTACATTACATGGCCAAATATAAACAATTTCTTTCCAGGCAGGTTTCAATTTCATTCATTTAGGTTAAATAAGTTCATTCTAATTTGATCTCCATTATTCAATTTTACAAATAGAAGGATATTATTTAAAAGTTGAGATGTGGCACAATTAATTTTCAAAGAAGCTTCATTTTAGTGTTTCTCAACCTCAGAAACTTTAAGATGTGTGGACTTCAACTCCTAGAATTTCTCAGCCAGCAAGCTACCTAAAATTCTTTTTAAGTTCCTGAAGTTGAGAAAGACTGTTCTATGCACGAGGTATGTGAATGGAATGGAATGGAATGGAATAAAGAGACAACGTGGTCCTGCCTTCCTCAAAGTTATTATGATTTCCACTTATGTTCAGGCAGTATGGCTATGAACCTTACTGTCTGGGAACTGTGGGACAGGAAGTGGGAACAGTGGACTCAACATATTCCCTTATGTTCATGTTCTCATAAGTGTTACATCATTAATGTCTGTTCTCATCATTCCAAGAATTAAGTAATATGCAGATGTTTCTTAGAAAAAAAATAGGCCAAGATATGCAAGTGCTCTAGGATTAAATAATATGCAGACATTTCCTCAGCAAAAAGTAGGCCACAGATATGCAAAGCTTCTGATAAACTATATTTCTTAATTTTTATTTGTAAAATACAAATTTACTTTAACAATAGCAAGAATGGTTTAAGATGATATGCTTCTCACATAATCCTATAAATGACTAATAATATACCTAATATCATTACATAAAGGAGAACACTGAAGGTTAACCAAAGTCTGTATTAGCATATTAAATTAAAACAGAATGGCTTCACTATTAGTATTATTATTTATTTATTTATTTATTTATTTATTTATTTATTTATTTATTTATTTATTTATTTATTTATTTATTAGTTCGATTTATATGCCGCCCTTCTCCGGAGACTCAGGGCGGCTTACAATGCGTTAAGCAATAGCCTTCATACTTTTGTATATACCTGCTTAGTAGGGTTTTTTGGCCTCCCCTAAACGGTGTTCTATTTTATACAAAGTCAACTTATTGCCCCCACAAACCGGATCCTCATTTTACCTACCTCGGAAGGATGGAAGGCTGAGTCAACCTTGAGCCTGGTAAGAATTGAACTCGCAGTAATTGCAGGCATCTGGCTAAGTACTACTTTAACAGCAGCAGTTTAGTCCACTGCGCCACCAAGGCTCTTAACAGAATAAGCGAGTTGGAAAGGACCTTAGAAATTTTCTACTTTAACACCTTGCTCAAGCAGGAGACCCTATACCATTTCAGTTAAATGGTTGTCCAATCTCTTCTTAAAAACCTCCAGTAATGAAGCATCCACAATTTTTGAAGGCAAGCCATTCAACTGATTAATTGTTCTGTCAGGAAATTTCTCCTTAGCTAAACTAAATCCATATAATTTACATACAGCTACAGCAGTGGTGGGTTTGCACCGGTTCAAAAGAACCGGTAGTAAAATTTGTAGTAGTTCCGAGAACCGGTAATAACATTGGCTCGCCACGCCCCCGAACTGGTCCCTGGCCCGGTCGCCGCTCGCTTACCCTGCCCACCTCATCAGAGGTTTGTTTTTTTTCTTTCTTTTCAAAGCATTTTTTCTACAACCTCTTCAGCCGAAGAGGTGGTAAAAAAAATGCTTTGAAGAGCCTCTGACGATCTCAGCTGAGTTGCCTGATCAGCAGAGGCTTTTCAAAGCATTGTTTTCTGCAACCTCTTAAGGCTGTAGAAAAAATGCTTTTAAAAGTAAAAAAAAAAAAAAAAAGTTGGCCATGCCCACCCAGTCACATTACTCCCCACCAAGCCATGCCCACAAAATAAGCCATGCCCACAGAACCGGTAGTAAAAAAATTTAGAACCCACCCCTGAGTTACAGTATGATTCACCCTGCATATGTAAAACAAAGATTGTGATTTGTTCCGAAGAACAAAGGAAAAGAACAAGGCAGAAAATGAAGCCAACTTTTTTTTTTCCAGGTTTCTTTTTCCAATATCTCTGGTTCACACAGCACATTAAACCAATTCACAGGTGGAGTTTTCTGTAAGTATAGTTGCTTACACCCAATAAAAAGAAGAATCTGTAGATATTGTTTGACTTGATCCAATGGATGTTTTATTTAAAAAGAATAAAAGGACATGCTCATGACATATAAAGCAGAGTCGCAAATGAAGTTGCTTAGCATAAAGAATAACTAATCATGAAGTTCAGTTCTCATCCTAGTCATGCCTCTTTCCCAGCAATCAATTCCTGAGCTCTTTGTTGTTGTTGTTTTCCCCACTTCTAACCATTTTGCATTTTCCTTTCTTTTCAGATTTTTGGTAGAAAGATATATAGCATGATTTTTCAACATTAATATACGCTTAATATATTTTTAAAATATTTTTAATTGGTTTGTTATTTTAAATTGGGGCCAAATTAATATATATCTTTTTAATTGTTTTTAATGTTTGTATTGTATGTTTTTATCTGGCTGTACACCGCCCTGAGTCCCTTGGGAGAAGGTGCAGTATATAAATTCGAAATAAAATAAAATAAAAATAAAATTATCAGGAAAATATTTTACTGGAGCAGGTATACAAATGAAACAGAATGAGGGTTCTGTGTTCAGAAAAACATGTATAGATGCTAAGATTACATGGATAGCTTTTAGTTTTTGGGTGGTAAATTCCAAATGGGGCAACACGTTATAAGCTATTCCTGAAAGACAGTAAAGAGCCAGGTCAGCAAGTTCAGAATAACTGCATTTCAAGACAATGTGCTACACTCAATCTATTGCTTGGCAGTCTTTCCTTAAAATTGATCCATAAGGCAGATGGTAAGCATTGATCAATCCTTTGTTGAGATGATTCATAAATATGATGCAGAAGGGAGGAACATGTCTACTCATGGATGATCTGGTTTCATGTTCCTTCGTTGCAGCTGCTAACAGGCAAAGCTTTCCATAGAGTTTATCACGGGCTGATTACATAGTTACTTAGGATTAAGTAACTTAGTTGTTCAAGTTCCCAGGAATGACCTCAGTCAAGAGAAGCATAAATACTCATAAGCAGTGCACCTATCCTTATTAGTACCTTAGTGCTTCCTGAGGTATGCCAGTTTATGAGACTGCCTATTTCACAAGAAGGACTCACTACCCTTCTGCCAGGGGTGAAATCCAGCAGGTTCTGACAAGTTCCGGAGAACCGGTAGCGGAAATTTTGAGTAGTTCGGAGAACTGACAAATACCACCTCTGGCTGGCCCCAGAGTGGGCTGGGAATGGAGATTTTGCAATATCCTTCCCCTGCCACACCCACCAAGCCACACCACACCCACAGAACCGGTAGTAAAAAAATTTGAATTTCACTACTGCCTTCTCCCCATCTCCTCCTGGATCTATGAGTCATACCTATCCTGTCAGTTACAATCTGTGAAACAAACAAAGCTGTCAAAAACAATCCAGCTTTGCAGGTTTTATACTAACACTACCTTGAAGTAAAAATTTGCATTAAAACACCCTTGCTGTCATCTTTAGGGGGAAAAAGCATTGCTTTTTGTAGAAGATACTCTAAAAGTATGCATGATGGGCTAATAATACAGGTTTGATTTGTGATTCTTCACTACACAGTACAGTTAATCCTCAATTTACGACCACAATTGAGCCCAAAATTTATGTTGGTAAGTGAGAAATTTGTTAAGTAAATCTAATCACTACAGTTGTTAAATTAGTAACACAGCTGGTAGGTCGGGGCTGTCAAACTCGTGGCCCACGGGCCAGATGCATCACACACTTACCACGCCCACACCCAGTTTAGCAAAGGGGAAAAAGTTGCGATACATCACGTGACGCCGCCATGACAATGCAACTTTGACACCCCTGTGTTAAGTGAATCTGGCTTCCCCATTGACTTTGCTGGTGAGAAGGTTGCAAAAGGTGATCACATGATCCCAGGATAACGCAACTGTCATAAATGTGAGTCAGTTGTCAAGCATCTGAATGTAAATCACATGACCATGGGGATGCTGCAATGGTCATAAATGTGAAAAATGGTCTTAAGTCACTTTTTTCAGTGCTGTTGTAACTTCAAATGGTCACTAAGTGATCTGTTGTAAATCGAAGACTATCTGTATATATCTTTTATTCCTTTACTGTTCTTTTTTTTAGAAGAGTACTACCTCTTTTTAGAAGAGGTAGTACTATGCTTGAGAGGGATCTTGAGCTTCTCCCACAGAGCTTCTAAACTTGCCACTCCAGCATCTATCTCCATCTTATCTGCTGCTATAAGTACACCATTTGCCCCAGGGGTGGGTTCTAAATTTTTTTACTACCGGTTATGTGGGCGTGGCTTATTTTGTGGGCGTGGCTTGAGGGGGTAACGTGACTGGGTGGGCGTGGCCAACTTTTTTTTTAAACTTTTACTTTTAAAAGCCTTGATGGTACAGTGGTCTAAGCACCCTGTTATTAACACAGCTGCCTGCAATTACTGCTGATTCGAATCTCTCCAAGGCTCAAGGTTGACTCAGCCTTCCATCCTTTCTAAGGTAGGTGAAATGAGGACCCAGTTTGTGGAGGCAATAAGCTGACTTTGTATAAAATATACAAAAGTATGAAGGCTATTGCTTAACGCATTGTAAGCTGCCCTGAGTCTCCGGAGAAGGGCGGCATATAAATAAATAAATAAATAAAAAAAGCAGGTTCGGAGGTTTGGGCAATCCGTCCTTTTTTTGGGGGGTGGGGGAAACTTTGCAAAGAAAAGGAATGCAGATAAGGCAGATTTAAAGACCCCTCCGCTGCAAAGCCAGGGGCATCCCTTGGCAGTCCCAGTCATCGGAGATCCTGGCCCCCCACCCCAAACAAGCCAATCCACAGGCTCGGATTCCCGCCCACCCCCCTCTCCCCGCGAGCCACACAAAGTGCGCGTGGAGCATCGGAATCCCCAACTCACGCCTAGTTTTGCAAAAGCCCAGTTGGATAGGACCCCCCCCACGCCCACCCTCCCTACTCCCTCCGCTGGTTCCCTGGCGGTGTAGGCAGCAGCCCCAGGTGGGAAAAAGAGGCGCTGGCCATGAGGCTGCTTTGCAAAGGCGCACCTGCGCGGCGCCTCCTGCGCTCTCACCTATTGGATCTGCCCGGACGCCATCGCCACCGCTGCAGCCACCGGAGCCTGTCCGGCGCTGGCGGGGAACTTTTTCAAACTTGGCCCCACGGAGGAAATGCGGTGCACATCTCACACCCTCTGCTGGCTCTCCGATCCGGTCAGAGCCCGGGAAGCCCCCATGGAAAACTCGCTGTCTTTGCCCTGCGGGCTCCGCACAATGGCCCTCACAGGTAGACCCAGGGCCCTAGGAAGGTTGTGGGGATGCTGGGCCCCACACGCCCAGGGGATGGCGGCCTCTGGGGCAAATTTCACCTTCTGCTCTGCTCCCATGTGTCTGGGGCGGATGGCTTATCCCTCAGTCGAGCCGGCTAAGAGGCAACGTTCCTCCTCCTGCCATCCTCAAGCTCAGCTCCGGGCAGCGTCCAGCCAGCCATACCTGGCTTCTCCCTGCGGCAGCCCATGTCGATCCCAGGCAGCGGAACTTCGGGGCCTTTCCTCATGGTAGTGGTGATTAGGCAAGCAGGCAGCCGGGTGCACGGGAGCGACTGGCGGCAGCACTCCTGGCTGGCAAAGGGCGGAGTCCTGGGACTGCATGCGGGCAATGACGGTGGGCGGAATAAGCGACCGGCGACCGGGCCGGAAACCGGTTCGGGGGCGTGCCCAGCCAATCTTATTACCGGTTCTCCGAACTATTAAAATTTTTTACCACCGGTTCTTGCGAACCGGTGCGAACCGGGAGCAACCCACCACTTATTTGCCTCCACCCAAAAAAATTAACTGGTGGTCTTGGAAAACAATTGTTTTTCTTCATGATATATTCTTAAAAGTCTTCACCACTTTTAAGAACAAAGAGGAGAAAAAAATTCCTTCCAATTTTACCTAATTATATTATAATTTGTCACCCTTCCTCTTTCTCAAATGGCATTGACAAAGTGCCACAATAGATGGGTTAGACTTCCATGGCTGATATCTATTGGGCAGTGCTAAGCTTCAGGATTTAGTTTTCCGATGTTTTGCCAGCAGCTGTGGCTGGTATCTTCAGAAGAAATGCAGAATTGAGCAAGGACAGACTGCGCTTCTGTCTCCTCAAATTTTTATACTCATTACCTGAATATAGATGTAAATTATCCTTGAAGAAATTTGAAGCTTTAGTGTAAGATGGGTAATATGTACTATGAGATAATACAAGCTTTCCAGTTCACCAATGCAGGAGTCCTCAGCTGGAGAAGGTGGCCTGTCTCCAGATGCCGAAGCTTTATTGCCACTGGTCCTCCTCCAATAATGGCAGAAAAGGGGAGTTTGAAGTAGATTAGGGAATGCCTAATGAAGAATACCTCGTGAAGAAGCCTGGAACCTGCGCATTGGTCGGACTGGCAAAGAGGTCCACCTGCGGGTGGCCGAACAGGGTGGTGATTTGATAGAATATGTTGGAGTGCAGCTGCCACTCCACCTGATCAATGGGCATCTGGCTAAGCCAGCCCGCTCAGGTATTGGAGACGCCGGAGATGTGCTCTGCCTGAAGAGAGAGCAGATGTGTCTCCACCCAAAGATCTAGCGCCGCAGCTTTGCGCATCAGGGCTCTGAAGCGAGTACCCCCTTGCCTGTTCACATGGGCCTTTGTTGTCACATTGTCCGTCTGCAGAAGGATGTGATGGCCTGATAGGAGATTTGAAAGTGACGGAGCGCTAGATGAGCTGCGCGTAACTCCAGCCAATTGATGTCATTTAGTAAGTCCCTCGGGGACCATTGACCCTGGGTCACATGGGACTGGAAATGTGCCCCCCATCCGAAAAGACTTGCTTCTGTGGTGAGGACCAGCCATGGGGGATCGTGGAAGTAGCAGCTCTTCTCCAGGGCCAAAGACGTCTACCAACACAGGGAAACGAGAACTTTGCAGGGGAGCTTGATCCGGATGTTGGAAGTGCTGGTGCCGGATCTCTGGCTCGGCAAGAGGAACCACTGGAGTGGGCGCGAGTGTAAGCGTGCCCAAGGGACGATCGACAAGCAGGATATCATCTGACCCAACACCTGGGAAAGGGTGAGAAGAGGAACCGACCTGAGAGACTACACATGTTTGATAGCCTTTCGGATTGTGACTAGGCGCTCTGAGGAAAGAAATACGAGGCCAGACATGGTGTTGATGCGTGCGCCAAGATGGACGAGTTTGGTAGAGGGAATGAGATGACTCTTCTCCCAATTTATGGTAAAGCCATGCTCCTGCAGGGATTTGATCATCACCTGGATATCGAGCTCTGCCTGTTGGGGCGAGGAAGAGAGAATTAGAATGTCGTCTAAGTAACAAAATAAACAGATCGGTATAGCCTGTAGAGAGGCAGCTATAGCGTCCAGTAATTTAGTGAAGGTGCGGGGAGCGGACGCAAGGCCCTATACTGGAAGTGATTTCCGTTGTAACAAAAGCGAAGAAATTCTTGATGGGTCGGTCTAACAGGAACATGGAGGTAGGCCTCCCAGAGATCAATAGATGATAAATAATCTCCCTGACGGATGCTGGCCAGGATGGTATACAAGGATTGCATTTTGAAGTGCCTGTAACGGATATAAAAGTTTAGGCGCTTCAGGCCAAGTATGGCCCTACAGCCCCGACTTCTTGGTGACTAAGAAGAGAATTGAATAGAAACCGGAGCCCCGGTGACATGGGGGAACTGGCTCAATGGCCTGGATATCCAGAAGGTGGCAAATCTCAGCCTCCATCAGGGCCCTCTTGGAGGGGTCAACAAATCGGGAACATTGAATGAATCTCCGTGGAGGGTCGGAAATAGATTTAAGGGTAACCCCCAAGGAAATAGTCTGGAGAGCCCAGGCGTCAGTGGTGATAAGGTTCCAGGTAGAAGCAAACGCAGCGAGACGACCACCAATTGGCTCAGATGCCGAGCTATTACTTGTTTCTGCAATAGGGGCGGAAACTGGAGCCATGAAAGGGATGCCGAGATTGAGGGTGGCGAGACCTCTCCCTGAAGGATTGTCGATCAGGGCCTCTGTCGCTGGAGGGTTGAAAGGTCGCTGGTAGGCTGGGGATTGGAACCCAGGATCCGAGGAGCGAAAGGAATGCCTGTGGTAAGGAAAGGACAGACATCGGTCAGACCTTTTAGAGGCATAGGGAAGGACTTTCTTCTTGTCCTTATCTTCCACGAGGACTGATCCAAGGCCTCGCCGAACAAGGAACCCCCCGCAAAAGCTGATGAGGCCAGCCGCCCCTTGATCCTCATATCGGCTTGCTAGTGGCGCAACCAAAGAAGACGCCTGGAAGCGATATTGGAAGCCAGTGCTCGAGAGGCAAATTTCGCGGAATTGAGGGGGGCATCCGCGGAATATTCGGCAGCAGCTATTAACTTATTAACATCCTGATGCAAACGCAAATCATCTGCGGGGATCCGGGATTGCATCTGATGCAGCCAGATGAGTGAGGTTCTGGCAAAAAAGGAGGCCTCAGTAGCTGACTTGATGGCCCATGCTGCGGCTTGGTGGGTTTTGCGGGTCGAAATCTCCGCCCTTCTGTCTTCGATCTTAAGACCCTCGGCGGCATCTGAAGGATGGATGCTAGGTGAGGTTAGTTGTGCCAGCGGAGCATTAATTGAAGGTAATTTCAGGAGGTCCTCAAGCACCTGATCTACCGAATATAATTTTTTGACGAGGCCGCTGGGAGCTGGTATGGACCCCAGCTGCGACCACTGTCCAACAAAGGAGAACCTTCTCCCCACACATTTAAGAAGAAAATATAATTAAAAATAACCCCTTTAATGAAATATAATTAAAAATAATTATTTCAACCAAAAATAAAAAGGGAGCAGAGATACAAAATTAGGTCAAGCTTCTTACATAATCAGAATAAATCAGACTCTTCCTACTGATTCTCTCTATTCTTCCCTCTTTAGTGTGTCCCTGAAATCTCTCTCTCTCTCTCTCTCTCTCTCTCTCTGTGTGTGTGTGTGTGTGTGTGTGTGCGTGTGCGTAAGTGTAAGTGTAAGTGTAAGGGAAAGGAAAGGAGGGAGGGAGAGAAAGAAAGAGACATAAACATGGATGACATCACTGCACAAATGTAATTTATATCTGGTACCAGACATTAACAAGCAAGTACTGTAAATAACATCTTTTTGTTGTCATTGTGGTTAAGTACTGCTGCTGCTGCCTCCAACATGTTTGTTAGTATCTCAACTTCTTAGTACTTGCTATTGTGATTCTTTGCTCACTAACCGTTTACCGTAAGGAATTAGCTTCTGAAGTAATCAAAATGTAGGTTTTAAAAAAAGGATACAGTATTGCTTAGTTATTTTAAGATTTAAGATAATACTCAACATCTTTGTCACTTCCTCTTTGACCAGACCCAAGAATGTTCAAAGCATACTGGCCTACTATGGAAGGAACTGCAGATCTCAAATCAATATAAAATAAAATGAAGGACAGAGACGTCAACATTCATTTGAGTCAGCCACTATAATTGGCACTATGGCACTCAGTCTTCTGTTTCCTGTTAACCCACACACATACATGATGAGGATGAACAGTCTAACCTTACCACTTCTACAATTTTGCAACACCTTTCATTAAAGCATCTCAAAAAGTGTTGAGCAAGCATTAATTAAGCAGAGGAAGTAGACAGCCAAATATGATTCTCAACTTAAAGCATAGCATAATGAGGAATACAAACAAGATTATTCGTCAAATGTTTGCCAGTCATAGTACTGAAAAAACAAACCAGAGACAAATGAACTAGTTAGTCAAACAATTAAATCACACTTCCCTTATTAGAACAGTTAACACTTAATCTAAGTCAATGCTTTTCAAATGATTTTCTAGAGACTCTTGAGATTCTTCAAAATCTTTTCAGAAGTTTTTCAACTCTGAATATTAGAGCTGGTGAAAAGCTCTCTACAAGAAAATTTGCCTATCAGTACTTGTCTTTTTCTATAATATATACAGGGAAAAAAGAGTGTCAGCATTCCAGAAAACCCCCAACTCCCAGTAAAGATGCAGAAACAGGCAGACCTTTTCAATCTAGCCAAGGTCCAGACATGAGGATAAATTCCCAGAATTTATTAGTCATTGTAGAGAAGAGCTGAAGAGCTGAAATCCACATATCTGAAGACTTCCAGGCTGGAATTGCCCAATGTATCCCATATTCCAGATATACATTTCATTCATACAGCAACAGAATGCATATGCTCATTCCATACTACCAAAATAAATTGTGGCCTCCAAAATTACACCTCCAAATGCCTTGTGTCATACAAAAGTGAATGGCAGGCATACACATATTCTCAGTCACCAGAAAGGGAGCTAGTGGGAAAGAGTTACAACCAATTCACCTGGGTAGGAGGAGGAGGAAGATACACGATGCTAGCCATGATGGCAATTCTAGTAATTATAGGTACTGTAATTGGCATGTGTCAGAGGGGCTATAGCCCAAGAGCCATGTTGCAGCTAAAGATTGGAGCTCAGGAATACCAAGTAAAAAAAGCTTGCCAGTTCTTATGGACCAGTCCAATCCAGAAATCAGAAAAAAACATCCACAGACAGCAGAATAGCAAGTAACATAAGCATCGACCATTTCTGCAATGTAGTTGAACCTCCAAACAGATCAGGCAGCAGGCTGCTTCAACATTAGCAATCTTTGGATGGACAGAGCTGCTCTACGCGATGTCATCAGCATCAATTTTAAATCTAAATTCCAGAATTATCACAGAGATCAAGAAGAGAAACTTAGCTGCCCTCCATAGTAAGGACACACAAGTCTGATCTCTCTTCTCTCCATTGCTAGAATCACAGTGAGAGAACTAAGGTACATCAGATTTGTTGATACGTTGAAGAGGAACCCAGTGGTGGGATTCAAATTATTTAACAACCGGTTCTCTGCCCTAATGATTTCTTCCAAGAACCAGTTTGCCAAACTGCTCAGAAAGTTAACAACCGGTTCTCCCGAAGTGGTGCGAACTGGCTGAATCCCACCACTGGATGAGGCCCAATAAGGCAAAGGAGACAAGAAATGGTCTATCATGTCAAACCTACCAGCTCAGGACCCTAGAAGTGAAAGATTCTTGTTGGGTCTGCTTATCCACCTGGAACATAGACGCTCCATCCTATTCCCATTTCCCCAGAATCTCCAGAGCTGAATTATTTGTAGCCCTCACTTACCAACCATGAAACAGACCAGCAACTCCATCACTAAGTGATATGATCATAAAGTGAAACATCACATGACTGCACTCGACTTATGTTGCCAATTCTGGCTATGATCATGAAGCAAATCACTAGTGGCCATTAAGCATGACCATGACCTGTGACTTCCTGCTGGCTTTCCCATCGACAAGGCTTGTTGGAAGTCAGCTGTGAAGGTTGCAATTGTCAATTATGTGACCAGAGGATGTTGCAGCCATCATAGATGCATGCCAGTTGCCAAGGGCTTCAATCAAGGGTGAAATCCAACCGGTTCGGGTGAACCGGTAGTGGACATTTGGCCTGGGTCGCCGAACCGGTAGTAACCTCTGGCTGGCTACGCCCCCGAACCGGTCATCCGGTCACTGCTTGCCTGCCCTGCCCAGTCACTCCTCACTTCTATTGTGTGGGTCCCCCCTTGCGCACAGGCTCTGCTCTGCAGCTTGCCTGTCTGAGCGGCCCTGTGACTGCCAGGTAAGCCTGCAAGTCGCGGCCTAGCTAGCTGCCCCTTCCCCCCCCACCCCATCCTACCTCCCCTACTCTCTTCCCCATGGCCCACAGCCCTGCCATGCTTCCCTGTCTTCCACGCAGTCTTCCTGGAGGTCCCCGTGGCCATGCCCACTTGTGAAGGCCTCCCCTACTCCATTCCCTGCGGCCGGGTGGCCCCAACATGCTTGCCTGCCTTCCATGCGGCCTTCCCGGCATCCCCGTGGCCAGCTTGCGAACACAGGCAAGCGGGCCTGGCCACGGAGAACGCTGGGAAGACCTTGTAGAAGGCAGGCAAGCATGTTGGGGCTGCCCGGCCATGAGGAAGGGAGCTAACAGCCTACTCCCTTCCCTGCAGCGCTGCCATACTTGTCTGCCTTCCACATAGCCTTCCCAGTGGTCCTCCACATCCACTTGCCTTCCGAGGTCGGATTAAGCATCCACCCCATGACAGGAGACGTGCCACGGATGGGCAGCCGGCCCCTGGGAGCGACACAGCCACTGCGGGAGAAAACTTCAGATTCTTTTCAGATGCTGTGAATGGAGGGAGAAAACTTTGGATTCTTTCTGCTGCATTTAATGTTGAACTCTGTGGCAGAGAGAATCCGATCTTTTCTCCCTCCATTCACAACGGAACTGCTGCAGCCTGTCCCTTTAAGGTACTTCGACCCCTGGGAGGGAGGGGGCCGGGGAGGATCATAAAGGGAGCAGCAGCTCTGCTGTGAATAGAGGGAAAAAACTTTGGATTCTATCTGCCACAGCATTCACTATGAGCCCTTTTTGTCCTCATGCACACATTTTTCTCTACCGGGTTCTATGGGCGTGGCTTGGTGGTGATGGGGGTCATGTGACTAAGTGGGTGCGGTCGTGAGTGACATCAAGTTGGCCACTCAGTCACAAGAAGCCCACCACCAAGCCACGCCCACAGAACCAGTAGGGAAAAAATTGAATGTCATCACTGGCCTGAATTGTGATCATGTGACTGCAAGGATGTTGCAATGCCTGCATGTTCAAGGACCAGTCGTAAATCTTATTTTTCAGCACCATCATAATTTCAAACCTTGGCTAAACAAGCAGTCAGCAAGGGAAGCAAGTAAATCAGTAAACCAGCTCGTTCCAGAATAAGTGGAAAGAGAGAAGAACAATTGACCCTTCTTTCCAGAAACTCATTAAGTGAATTCTATTCTTTTCCATTGCCTACCTATTCTTGACACTCTTCACATTTATGAGAAAAAGGAAAAAAGAGAAGAAGGAAAGAACTGAAGACTGAGACAATCAAACATCATGAAGAAACATGTCAATAGGAAGGGGAAAAAATAGTTCCATAGCATCAGAGATGTGCTAAAAGAGATTTGCTCAGGAACTTCAGCTTTTAATGTGCAATCCAAAGCAGCAGAATCCTTGTATCCTATAAAAAGAAGTAAAGACAAGAACGGCCTCATACATTCCTCATAGGGTTCAAGTCTTTTTCATATTATGATTTTGTGCTCACCAGTTCCAGTATTCACATCTGAGATGGTCTAACACTCACTTATGAGTAGTTACATTTAATAAATCACCAAGAATACTTACTACTTTGCAGTAAGTACATTCTAGTTTGCAGTTTTCTTGGCAAGATTTTTCAAAAGTGGTTCTCATTGTCTCCTTCCTAGGGCTTGAAAAAGAGTGACTGGCCTAAGGTCACCCACTTGGCTTTGTGCTTAAGGCATGAATAGAACTCGTGGTCTCCTGGTTTCAGCTTGGTGCCTTAACAACTACACCAAAGTGGCTCAATATTTATTGTGTTAGAGATTAAAACTGAGAATGTTTATTATATTTATTTCAATTGACGCACCTCCTGAAAGGATCTCAGGGTTCCTCAAAACACACTTTAACAACTGCTGCTATAATATGTAATGCTTCTAAGGAATCACAAGGTACTCTTCAGTTGCCAACACAAACCTTAGAATGTCATTCCAGATTTCTCACCGAGATAATAACAAATGTGTGGATCAAAATAGTCCATCCAGGAAATCCTCTTTACTAATGAACAACCTGTATTCCATCCAAGGATGTCATAGAATAAGACATCAGCAGGCCTGATTTGTAAATCAGTTGTCCCAGAAGACCGAAGGGAGGAGTTTACACATCAAATGGAATGCAGAAGAGACAGAATGCTGAACAAGTCCAGGAAACAGCACCACTCAGAATAAGTAGTTGCATCTGTCTTTTCTGTATTTGACCAAACATTGGTGATACAGACCCCCATGACCCTCCTCTCTTTGACTTCAGCAGACGTCAAGCATTAAGTGACAGCAGTATTAACTGAAAACAAGGATATACAGGTGATCCTCAACTTATGACCACAATTGAGCCCAAAATTTATGTTGCTAAGTGAGAAATTTGTTAAGTGAGTTTTGCCCCATTTTACAACTTTCCTTGCCACATTTGTTAAGTGAATCACTGCAGTTGTTAAATTAGTTACACTGTTGTTAAGTGTATCTGTCTTCCCCATTGACCTGTTTGTCAGAAGGTTGCAAAAGGTGATTACATGACCCTGGGACTCTGCAACCGTCGTAAATGTGAAACAATTGTCAAGCATCCAAATGTAAATCACGTGACCTTGAGGTAATGGTCATAAGTGTGAAAAAGTTACTTTTTTCAGTGCTGTTTTAACTTCGTTCAGTCACTAAGCCAATGGTTGTAAGTTGAGGAGTACCTGTAAAGAAATCCTCGCCCTCAACTCTGAAAGAAAAGTTTGACTCAGTGCAGAGATTTCAGTCTGACTTTTTTGGAGGCAGGACATATGCAAGAAAAGAATTCCCAACGCATAAGCCTGAAACAGGAAAATGTCTCTCAAATTGATATCACCACCTCCTCAATGAGTATATGGCTGCAAACATTTTGGTGCATCTAGAAGCATACAAGTAATGTGAGATGGGAGTAGGAATTTGGTGGGGAAATGTTCTGCAATTCAAAAGAAGATAGGTTCCCACCATCCCCCATCTTCAGAAAAAAAAAAAGAAATGACAGCTATTAGATATTGAGATAACAGAGCACTATTCTCTGTATTTTTTCCAACATGTTATCCATTCTATTTATGATTTCAAAAGAAAATGGGACAAAAACTCTTAGACCAATAAACAAGTACATGGCGCAGCTTTCTTGCACATTAGCTTTCTTTTGGGCACAAACCACAGCAAAATTGTTATCCGTCCAGATTCACAGCAATATTTATTACGATAAAAAGCAAGAAAAAGCCCAAATTCTGTAAACTAGTACATACATGTAGAAAGTGCAAAGGGAAGTTATGGCTGTACCAAAGAACAAAGTTCAAATGAAATATAATGTGAATTGTTCTGAGCATGTTATAAATTTTAGCTGAACAAAGTAGGTTAATCTGCCCCAAAATAAATTCTTTTTACAGGTGTTTTTTTTCCTTGTGCTTCGTTTTCTACAATTCTGACAGTAACATTACATAATTTTTTTTAACAAGATATGTGCACCAAATATTACATTTTGAGTAAGGATTATCTCAACTCTTCAACCTTCATTGAACTGAATTTTACTCAATTTTATTGATCTGAGCTCTTCAAGCATTACTGTACAGAATATTTGCTTAAAATACTTAAATATCTTCCACCATCATTCATCTAAACTTCTTCAATATCGCAAACACAATATAACTTGCTATTACATAATTTGCAGCTGTAAGATTTTCTTGATAATAAAAAAAAATTGCATTATTTTGGCAATATTTCACAACTCTGTAAATGTATCCACATCCTTGCTATATTATTTGTGGCATCAATTGGACTAATTAGTTTATTCCTCCTCAATTGGAGAATATATGGAAAAGTTCAACATCATTTCTACAGAGTATTATTAATTAGGTCAAAAGGTGGATGATGATTATATCACCAGTTAGATCATTAAATAATAGCAGCCACCAGTTACAAATCTGGGTTACCTATGAAAGAGATTATTTGATTTATGATGTATCAGCAAGATGAGGTAGAGAAGGCCGTTAAAAATTACAATGAATGTTGTCTGAGGTACATCAACCTACCACTAATCCTGCCCAGGAAATACCAAAGGCATTTAACTTGAGGCTTAATTTTCCAAACCACTTGAGTCATTCACTTAGTGGAATAGGGTACCTGTTTGTGACTGTCAACCTTAAAGAAATCCAAATATGGAACACTGACCTCATTTCCTTTATTTGTTCTTGGAGTCAGAGCTCTCTTCCTTGCCTTAATGTGCTCTTTTTACACGTAAATAAAAAACCAGAGCTCTGAAGAATAATGATGTGAGCTTTTCAAAATTTTAATCAGTTTTCATTTCTTATTTCTTCGCAAAAGGAGAAGAAAAACAGACAGAGTTGTGACATTTCATCTTGCAAGGAGAAGGGATAAAAAAAGGGGGGGGCGGGCAATTGAAAGGTTAACGTTATTTCATTTTATCCCAAAAGTACCCCAAAGAAAAAAATTATAGAAGTTTGAATACATTACACTTAGATTTCACTTAATCTCTCAGTCTGAATATCAATAAAATAATGTGGTTTCCTGGAGGAATGTGCAATAAGGTAATCCACTAACACCTTAACTGTCCAAGAATAGATTTCAAGGGTTCTACATTCATTCAGCCTTAAAAGATATGCTGGACAATGATAAAGGAGGAAGCTTCAAGGATCAAGCAGACTTCTTCGGCACTGCATGTCAGGGAACGTATGTGTCTGCCATCTGGAGATGGTTCAATTTATATTTTTGTAAATGTTAACATTCTGGCTAGGGGGCACTCAAACGTCAAAGTACAGAACAGGAAGTTAGATCAACCAATCAGCATTCAGGGCACGCACCTCCCCACAACACACAGTTGGGATTCAGGAGGTCTGTGTATCTGCCCGTCCACAACCATCTGCAATTTACGCTTATCAACCCCTTCACATATAGGTATGCAGCGACGCATATGTGCAGTGGTGGGCAATTCTAAATCAAGCTTGATTTGTCATTTATTGGCTACCTCCTCCAACATCCAAGATCGTACTCCTGAACATTGACCAAATATATTTTCCCTTTTTAAAAGAAAATAACCCTACAAATGACATGTTAAGTCAGGGGTCTCCAACTCCCGGTCTGTTGACCAGCACCGGTCCACGGCATGCCAGAAACTGGACCGTGCAAACAAGCAAACCCCATCAAGAGAATACAGGCAGCACAAGAAACCACGCCTCCTACAGTCTGGGGAAAAACTCTCTTCACGGGAACTGGTCCATGGTGCCCAAAAGGTTGGGGGCCACTGATCTATGTGATACACTTAACATCACTATCACTCCTCTTTTAGCTTTCAGAGGCCATTAGAAACAGGGGTGAAATGCTCCTGGATCGGACTGGATCGCCTGATCCGGTAGCGATCTTGGCCGGTGGTTCGGCGATCTGGTAGCGATGGAGCAGAGCTCCGCCCATCTGCCTGGGTGTCATTACTTCCTGGTTTTAACCAGGAAGTAATGTGTTTTTTACCTTTCTGCGCATACACAGAAGGTCTGCGGCGTATGCGCTTCCAAGCCAGTAAGGAAGGTAAGTAGATTTCACCCCTGATTAGAAACATAATAATAGTAATAAAGTACAACTCCTGGCTAAAGTGTCTCCCTGCAACAGAGAGAATCTGAGACATTGTCACACTGGACACTCAGCGCCGTTGAGCTACTGCTGTGAACAGGGGTTCCTTGTTATGCTCCCCAGCCATCAACTTATTGGTTCGTCAGCAGAATACCCCAAAGCACTACATACCAGGGATGAGCAATTTACTGTACCCAAAAGTACATGTTCTCCAATCAGCGGATTGACTCAATCAGACAGAAAATGTAAGGCAAAACACATTCGTTTTGGAAAAATACTCGTCCAAAATTCCTGACATCCAACTTTTCAGACAGATGCGAAGTTAACCAAACAGGAATCTGCTGATAATGTAATGGCTTATAAGGTGTCTATTTAGAGGCTTCTGATGCTGCCATTTATTTAGGGAAGCCTGCACTACAAATGTGATGCTTCCTCAGGTGTTATTGTTAAGGAAGAAATTGCTGATTAAGAGATAAAGAACTGTTGTGTTTTCATCAGGACTCGGACAATACATTTACAGGAAGTTTTACATCAGGAAATGCTTCCTCTATCCTTACCAAACTTAGAGCCAGACTACGTATGATAATAATTACATAGCTCCACCCTTAACTATAAAGCAGTGTTATTTTATATTTCATTTGTAAAAAAAAAAAGATTGTGGAATAGCTAGTGCCAACTAAGATCACAGCTTGGAAATAGGGAGGCTTGTTTTTCCCCCTCTCCTGCCAAACACATTTCTAATATGTGTTTTTCAAAAAAAAGTATGAAGCAAGATATATTTTTCCTATCAATGCAAATAGCCAGCATCAGGGATCCAGCAGGATTCAGACTGAGAGCAGGACTAAAATATCATCAAAATAATATCTTTTTGAAATGCCACATAATGTAGCACATTGTACTAAATATATTTTAGGATATTAAAATATGTATTCCTCACTCTGAGGAATAGTAGAGCTCTCTGGAAAGAGGAGCACTGAAAAGTCTGAAAATAAATCAGTCAGATACAAGATATAAGAATTATTTTTAAGAAAAATCTGAAAAAAAGCTTGTAAGAACTGTAATCCCCAAAATATCAAAACAAATGCGAATAAACCTGAAAGAAGAAAATGTCTTTGAAAATCAGAAAACACAGTCAAAGTTGCCTCTTTTTATTTCAGCCATCGTCAAATCCCAACACAAGCTGGATCTCTCAGTGACTTGATGCCACAATTTATTCATTCAAATGCTCTTTTCAAGGGAAAGTCATCCATGCTTAATACCCAAAGAATTATGTGTCATGGGTAACACCGTGAGTTAATCATGATCTAGGCCGGATGCCAGTGAGTAATTCATAACCCAGGCTTGATTTGTTCATCTTAAGTGTCACTAATTAAAGCTGATTTTTGCTTTGTAGAAAGAGAACTTGAAGGAGGAAGTTCATTTGCTACTGATTGGAAAAATTATCTCTATGATTTTATTTTATCAGTTTCAAATAATTTATTTCAATATGAACATCACAGGAAACAGCCTTTATTTTATTTATTCATTCATTTAAGCAGCTGAATTCAAAGCTTAAGAGGAACATGTGACAAACCAATTCAAAATGTTGCCATGTATCCAAAGCAATTTAGTTTATAGCAACAATTTAGAGACCAATTCTAAAACCACAGTGTGATCAACACACTCAAGTAAGAAAAACAAAATTAAAACTTCTAATAGGTGGAAGTTTTAATCCTTACTGCACTGTACCCGGTTGGAGAAAATTGTCTGTCTTACTATAACATAAATATGTCAGTGATTTAATATTATCTTCTGTAAACAATAATATAGCACATCCCTTATTGGATAATCAGGAAACGTGCTTACAACTATTAGGGCTTTACACATAAAGGGGGGGAGGGGAATCTGAATATGAACACTATTTTTTCCACTAGATCGCTGCAAGTAGCTGGAATGAAAAATGTACATGTTTTATATTTTAATAACTGGAAAATTCATTTTGTCATAAATTATGCATATCCTATTCCAATTTTTCCTGATCTAGCAATATTTTTCTCTGATCCTAATTTTTCCAAAATCAAGTAGTTCCAAACTGTAGCTTGACATTTTTCCATTATAGGCTTTCTTAATTATCCAAATTTAGCAACACCAAATTAATAATACAGCAAAATAATTGTCTTTGCCAACAGGACTATTTATATCTTTGAAATGTTGAATTACAACATCCTCTCAATTTATTTTCTCTCAAGAGAAAAACAAATGCTATTTTATATTTAACCTTATCCCTTGAATCCAGAAGGGATAATTTTATTCCCTGGGTGTCTCACTCAGTTTTAAAAATAACGGAGCTAATTTCCTACATTGCTATATTTATTAGTCAGTGGTGGCAAAAAAAATCTGGAGTCTGATAGCACCTTTTCCAATTGCAAAGACTGGCTAGATTGATGGAGATTTATACCGAGATGAAATGTGGAAAGAAAAGGGGGAGGTAAAATTCTAAGATTACATGCCAATAAGGAAGTTCTAATCTGCTGATTAGTGAACCCACGACTTCAAGAATTCTGAATTTGATCAGACAGGTGACATACTACATTCTAGTCAAAATCAAGTAACTGAGGAAGCTGTTCCAACATAGTCTTACTTTCTATGGGCAGGAACAACTCAGATGTTGTTGTTTTTATAGTAGCTTTTTTATACAGATAGCCCTCAATTTATTCAATATACAATGGTTGATTAAGATAGTACTGAATGGATCCAAGTTAAGACAGCACTGAAAAAAGTGATTTATGACCCTCCTCAAAGTTACAATTGTCACATCAACCCCACAGTCACATGAACATAATTTGGGTACTTGGCAACCGCCATAATGGTTGTAGCATCTTGCAATCACGTGATTGCCAATTTGCAATGTTCCCTGTCGGCTTCTGACAATCAAAGTCAACAGGGAAGCTGACAGGGAAGGTCATAAATTGCAATCACGTTTCATTTAATGACCCTAGTGATTCACTTAATGGCAGCAGCAAAAAGGTTGTAAAATCGGATGCCTCACTTAATCACCCTGTGGCTTAACTATGCATTTTTTGGCCCCAATTGTGGCTGTTAAGTTGAGGGCTACCTGTTATTATAGAAATTGTTTCTAAAATTCCACTAATAGAAAAAATGGAGAGATTTGTAGTGACATACGCACTTCTTCATTTTTGCATTCCAACTATTTTTATACTCGTATGTGGCCTTTTTCAAGGAATCTATACCAGCGATTATATAAAAACATACATATGCACAGTGGAAGTAGATAGTCCTTCTCTCCCTCTTGCTGATGAAATTCCACACTGTACTCTCAGATGCTCTTCATTTTGTCAAAACTAGTGCAGCCATTGGTAGGGAAGCTACGATGTCTGTCTGTCTGTCTGTCTGTCTGTCTCTTTCTCTCTCTCTCTGTGCATGTGTGTGTGTGAGAGGAATTGTTTTAAGTATAAAATGTAATTAGCTTGTATGGAAATTATATGTTAAGCTTTGAAACATTACAAATTAAAATATATGCATTATCATTAAATAAAATATACTTTTCCCAATTATATAACATAATGCTCAAACTATCAGGTAAACGTGAGGAATTCACAAATGTTTCACTTAATTTCATTACTGTCAATTAAAAGAGGTCCTTTCTCTTCTTATGCATAACTCAAAGCTGGGCACTGTCATTCATGACCTTTAGCTTTTGGTAGAGATCTCATTTTGCTTTGTGGAACCTCCAAAGAGGCCGATTTGACTCCTCATTTTCAAACTCCAATGTACACCCAAATTTATCCACTAGCCACTGATCAATGTCGTAGATAGAAAAAGACTCTCACTGAGTTACTGAAGTATTCGGAATAAAATCCTATCATTTCATTTCATGTAAAGTCAACCTCAAGTTTTACACCAACATATCCGCATTGCTTTATGGCAACAATATGGAAGTGATTTCCCGTTGCCTTCTTCTGAAATATTTCTCAACTTTCTATTCAAGTATATAATAATAATAATAATAATAATAATAATTTTATTTCTATACCGCCCTTCTCCCGAAGGACTCAGGGCGGTGTACAGCCTATTTAAAAACACAAACAAAACAATGATATAAAATTTAAAATAATTAAATAAATGGCTCAAATTTAAAACCCCAATAAATTTAAATACCCCAATTTAAAACTATTGTATTGATAGTCCGGCCTGGCGGAACAACAGGGTCTTCAATGCGCAGCGAAACACCCGGAGGTCAGATATCTTACGAATTTCCGGGGGCAGTTCATTCCACAGGGCTGGGGCTCCCACAGAGAAGGCCCTCCCCCTGGGCGTCGCCAGCCGACATAACTTGGCTGACGGCACCCTGAGGAGACCCTCTCTGTGGGAACGAACTGGTCGGTGGGAGGCTATTGGTGGCAGAAGACGGTCTCGGAGGTACCCGGGTCCTATGCCATGGAGCGCTTTAAAGGTGGTAACCAACACCTTGAATCGCACCCGGAAGACCACCGGGAGCCAGTGCAGCTCGCGCAGGAGGGGTGTCACATGGGCATAACGGGTTGCGCCCATAACCACCCGCGCGGCCGCATTCTGGACCAGCTGGAGCTTCCGAGTGCTCTTCAAGGGGAGCCCCATGTAGAGAGCATTACAATAGTCCAACCGGGAAGTAACAAGGGCATGAGTGACCGTGCGCAGAGCGTCCCGATCCAGAAAGGGCTGCAACTGGCGAATCAGGCGAACCTGATAAAAGGCCCCCCTGGCCACGGCCGTCATATGCTCTTCTAAAGACAGCCGTGCATCCAGGAGGACACCCAGATTGCGAGCCCTCTCCGTGGGGGGCAAAGATTCACCCCCAATAGTCAGCGATGGCACCTGCTGACTATATCGGGGCGCCGGGAGCCACAGCCACTCGGTCTTGGAGGGGTTGAGTCTGAGCCCGTTCCTCCCCATCCAGGCCCGCACGGCCTCCAGGCAGCGGGACATCACATCAAGGGCATCGTTGGGGTGGTCTGGGGTGGAGATGTACAGCTGGGTATCGTCAGCGTACAGATGACACTTCACTCCAAAACCACGGATGATCTCACCCAGCGGCTTCACATAAATGTTGAACAGGAGGGGCGAGAGGACCGACCCTTGCGGCACTCCCCATGCGAGACGCCTCGAGGTCGACCTCTGCCCCCCTGCCAACACGAACTGCGAGCGGTCGGAGAGGAAGGAGGAGAACCACCGCAAAACGGTGCCCCCTATTCCTAACCCCCTCAACCGCTGCAGCATGATACCATGGTCGATGGTATCAAAAGCCGCTGAGAGATCTAATAGGACTAGGACAGAGGAACAACCCCTGTCCCGAGCCCTCCAGAGATCATCCACCAACGCGACCAATGCCGTTTCTGTGCTGTACCCCTGCCTGAAGCCCGACTGGTACGGGTCTAGATAGATAGCTTCATCCAGGTGCCGGGGAAGTTGTCGTGCCACCACGCTCTCAACAACCTTCGCCACAAAACGAAGGTTGGAGACTGGACGATAGTTGGCTAATTCAGCCGGGTCCAGGGAAGGCTTCTTGAGGAGGGGCCTCACTACCGCCTCTTTCAAGGCAGCAGGAAAGGCACCCTCACCCAAAGAAGCACCTATAATCCCCTGGAGCCAGCCTCGTGTAACCTCCCGGGAGGCCAGTACCAACCAGGAGGGACACGGGTCCAATAAACACGTGGCGGCACTAATCTTACCCAGAACCCTGTCCACATCCTCGGGAGTCACAGGATCAAACTCCTCCCAGATAACATTCTCAAGGCCTGCCCCGGTCTCCTCCCGTGGACTCATCCAATCGGAGTCCAAGCCATCCCGAATCCGAGCGACTTTATCGTGCAGGAATTGCACAAAATCCTCAGCACGACCCTGCAAGGGATCTTCCCGCACTCCCCCCCGAAGAAGGGAGTGGGTCACCCTAAACAGGGCGGCTGGGCGGTTCTCTGCAGATGCGATAAGAGCGGAAAAATGGTTAGATTTTGCCGCTTTTATCGCCACTAGGTAGGTCTTGATATAGGACCTCACCTGTGTCCGGTCGGAATCGGATTGACTAGTCCTCCAAATGCTCTCTAGGCGTCTTTTCCGACGCTTCATCTCTCTCAGCTCCTCAGAAAACCAAGGAGCTAATTGAGATCGGCATCGGGTCAGAGGCCGCAAAGGCACGACGCGATCCAAAGCTCCGGCGGCCGCCCTTTCCCAGGCGGCCACCAGCTCTTCAGTCGAGTCGTGTGTTAGAGTCTCAGGAAACGGCCCAAGCTCCGTCAGGAACCTTTCGGGATCCATCAGGCGCCTGGGACGGAACCATCTGGTCGGTTCCGTCTCCCTGCGGTGGGGGCAGGCGGTAGGAAAGTCTAGTTGAAGGAGTGAATGATCTGTCCATGACAAGGGTTTAATATCTAGTTCCCCTCTACCAAGATCATTCAACCACTGACCAGAGATAAAAATCAGGTCCAGAGTGTGTCCCCCTATGTGAGTGGGGCCTTGAACTAACTGGGTCAGGTCCAAGGCCGTCATGGAAGCCATGAACTCCCGAGCCACCTCTGACGCCTCACCTGCGGATGGGAGGTTGAAATCCCCCATGACAATAAGTCTGGGGGTATCGACCGCCACCCCGGCAATGACATCGAGTAGCTCGGGCAGGGTCGCTGCCACGTGGCAGGGAGCCAGGTACGTAGTCAGCAAACCCATCTGCACCGCATGGCCCCACTTCACACAAAGGGACTCACATCCGGCTATCTGAGGAACAGTGGTCTCCCTCGGACAAAGACTCTCCCTAATGATCACCGCCACTCCCCCACCCCTCCCCTGGGCCCTTGGCTGATGAAATGCACGGAAACCTGGCGGGCACATCTCTACGAGGGGGACCCCCCCCTCTTGGCCCAACCAGGTCTCAAATGTTTCTTGGTGATCTTAATCCAAAACCCTTATTAAGCACAACACATCTTTTGGAGATCAGTCAAGGTAGACTGTGTACCGACACTGGCAATAGACATTATTTCAGCTGTGTGGCCTTAGAATCTGCCCTTGGAAGAAAATCAGCAGTGGTATTGATTTTAAAAGAAAACAGGGAAACCCTAAACAGCCTATCAACTATGTAAAAACTTATGGCCAAGTTCTCTTATGATTTTTCCTTCCAATCCCTTTGCCTTCTCTCTTGTAAGCCTGAGTCTCTCTTGTTTTTATCATTCTGGCATTTTTTGCATTGAAGAGTACAGCGGTTTTAGACAATGAAACAAACAGAAGAACACCAACCAGACACAGGAAAAATACTTGCGGATTTGCAATATGTCAATATAAAAAGTACAGTGTAGATCTGCTTGTTCCCAGATTTCTGCCAGACTCCACCAGCACACTTTAACTACTATCTCTAGAAATTAGCTAACAACAGAATCTTCAATTCCTGAACAGAGTTACATCAAAGCTGTATTTGTAAATATTGTAAAGATCAATTACTATGAAATAGTAATATGAATATGAAAATCTCTGTGTGTGTGTGTATCAGGGGTGAAATATAGCAGGTTCTGACAGGTTCTGGAGAACCGGTAGCGGAAATTTTGAGTAGTTCGGAGAACTGGCAATATACCATCTTTGACTGGCCCCAGAATGGGGTGGGAATGGAGATTTTGCAATATCCTTCCCCCAGGAGTGGGGAAGGAATGGGGATTTTGCAACATCCTTCCCCTGCCACGCCCACCAAGCCACACCACACCACGCCCACCAAGCCACGCCCACAGAACCAGTAGTAAAAAAATTTGAATTTCACTACTGGTGTGTGTGTGTGTGTGCGCGCACATACACACATGCAAATGTGCATATGTAAAAGAGAATACGAACCATGTATCCAGGGCTTAAAATTTATTTATCAAATTTATATAGTCATGAAAGGGAAGAGGTCACATGGGCACGATTGAATCAAAGCATCAGCCACTCTCTCAAGGTGGGGTTTATCTGGCCCAGTCACAATAATTACTTTTTTCCCTGATTTTCCCCCAAATAGGAATCACCTGCACTATGTTAAGAACATGAACTTGTCTACTCCGAGACTCTTTGCTTCCCACTTGTCATTCCAAGTTCTTCCACTCCCTACAAAACTGATTAAACTCTGGGATGTTGTCTAGCTTGTTCAGTCCAATTTGTGCAAAGCAGCTGTTATCTTGCTCTGCTGTACCTTCAAGAACAGCAAGAGAAGCACCAGCGCAACAAGCTTTCTGCATTGTGGTGAGAGTGCCTTTCAGAGGAATTCTACCTTGCCCTTAGAAGTAATTGGGTTAATTCAAAACCGCAAGGCTAAAATGAGAATTATCTGTTTACTTGTTGATTGAAAGAAGGTAGTCAGGGAGGCTGGTCAGGAGGCTGGAAAGGGAGTAAGTGGGGAGGGGAAAATGTTTTGGTATCAGGATGAAGGCAGACAAGGCTCAGTATTTAGAGGCATGCTTTCAGAAACACACATATACAGGTAGCCTTCGACTTACGACCACAATGGAACCCAAAATTTATGTTGCTAAGTGAGAAATTTGTTAAGTGAATTTTGCTCCATTTTATGACCTTTCTTGCCACATTTGTTAAGTGAATCACTGCAGTTGTTAAATTAGTAACACCTTTGTTAAGTGGATTTGATTTCCCCATTGACTTTGCTCGACAGAAGGTCACAAAAGGGGATCGCACGACTCCGGGACACTGCGACCGTCATAAATATGAACCACTTGTCAAGCAACCAAATGTAAATCACATGACCTTGGAGTTGCTGCAATGGCCATAAGTGTGAAAAATGGTCATGAGTCACTTTTTTTCAGGGCCATTGTAATTTTGAACGGTCACTAAACAAATTGTTGTAAGTCGAGGATTTACAACAATTACGTATTATGTGTAGGCAGCCCTTCTTTCCATGCAAAACCTTACCATCAGATAAGAAAATTATATACTTTTTGAAAATGAGAAGTGCCAAGAAAAAAAGGCTTGTACTTACATTTCAGTGGCTATGAATCCAGTAAGCTCAGACAGGAATAGAAACAATATGAAGAAACAGCAGCAAACAGAGACTGGAAAAGAAATGGGTAAATAAAAGTTAAATTCATCCCTCCCTCAAAAATCTGAAAGTCCACCCCCCAACCAGCTTGATTCCATAATGGCAATGTTATCTCTCAGTTGCCTGGATGCTACTAGAGACTTTCCTTAAAAATATATCCTGATTCTTCTAACCTAGATCTCAGTTTGCCTTCTGTGTTTAAATATTGCTTTGCTGTATGGAAATGCTTCCCCAAACTCCCAATATATGGTAGATAAAAATCAAAATTAAAGTTCTTTCACACCTCCTAGACCTAGAGAGTCCCAAAGGCTGGCAGAAATCTCTTGTCCTTCCAGTATAGTTAGGTATTAAAAGCAATGTATCAGGGGTCTTAAGTTGGCTGCATGGAAAACACACTCTCAGATAATTTAGAACTACGTTGTGGCACCCAAAGAAAAATGAATTAAAAGCCCTGTTTTTTTTTTTTGTAGTATAAACATTGGTTTAAAATAGTATGTTATATAAACAGGCTGAAAATGGATTATCGTCAGGATAATAAAAGTCAGATGCTTAATCCATGAAATCAGCACTAAGAAATATTAACTCTAAGACGTTCTTATTTAACTATTCATCTTTCTTCATTCTGGATGTTCTTAACATGAAGCAAGAGATATTCCATTTTTTCTTCTACCCACCCTGTATAATGTAAAGGTTGAACTAAAACAGAAAACATGATTCCTAAGTGAGAAGAGAGCTAAAGCCAGTATTCTCTGTCTACAGAAATTGTCTTTACCTATTTCTTCTTTTATAATCCCTAATGTCTCAAAAAGGCAGAAGTTGCTCCATTAGAAGACTCTTATTTCTAACCAATCTCATTTTCTGTTTGAAAAGGCTAAACCAAAAGTACTTATTATTTCTTAATTTATTAAACAAATGTATATGATCATCACCACTATGCAAATGCCAGGCACAAAAAAATGGGACACAGAGGACGCAACATAGTAGAGGTATACAACCACCCACAAAAGGGCGAGAGAGAAATAACCTGTCGTGAGGAAGATAATTGCACTCTTCCAGGTAATTTTTGCCAATTTCTTTTGCTTCCTATTGCTGCAGCTGCCCTGTGAGAAAAAATTCTTTGCTGCAAAAGGAATAATTTCATTTTGTATAGCTATTTTCATCAAAATTATCCCAAGATGGTTTCCGTTAACATCATTAAAAATAACAAAATAATAATACCAATCAGCCAGACGAAGACGAAATAGTACAGGAACCAGTTGGTATTTATAGTAATTAACATATCCAAATTGTTAATAAAAAGTCTAGAGAAATAAAAAGTTGTTGTTTTTTTGCTGATTCCTAAGGGGTAACATAGAATATGCTACATGAGCATCTTTGGTGAGTGAATTCCAGAAATGAGACATCATACTGTAACTATTTCAGTGATGGACAAAGTAAGAAGAAAAGCTTGGGAGATGGACATGGTGATAGGAAATCAGTTCTGAAAATATATAAACCAAAGGAATAGCCCTGCTGTTCAGATGTATAACCAATGCATTTTTCTATACGCATCAAGATGACTAATGGAGGCAAGACATGAGAACAAACACTTTTTTCTAATTCATGTTCTTTATCAACTGGAATTGACAGACATGTATACTCCTTAGATGTTGAAACAAACATGTAAGACTTTGATTGATGATACTGACCGATAAGGGCCTATTGATACCAGCTTTTGAACTGAGTTACAATGGAAACTCTGTGATTCTAAGCCAACTTTGATTAAGTTTACATGTGTTAATATTTATCTATCTATCTATCCATTTATTTATTTTTGCATTTCTGAACCACTTATCACTTATCTCCCTCAAAGAGGGACTGGGCAGTGTACAATAAAACATGAAAATATATAAAATTAAAATGTTAGAATTAAAATTTTAAAAGGAAGCAGGAATAGTAAAACTCTGTGAAGAATTATGAAAAATTGTTTAAAAATATGAAGGGAAGGTTCTCATGGCACCAAACGGTCCCACAATTCCATGTTCCTTTGGGCTCTCCATTCAAGACCCCTAAACTATGTTTTAACTCCTTTTCAGAAAGCCAGGAGAGTGGTGGCCTGCCTCACGTCCAGGGACAGAATATTGCATGGGGCAGGGAAAATGGCAGAGAAGGTTGTCCCTCTAGACCAGCCAGATTTCTTTAACTGTTGGGGTTTGCAACCTACCATCCCTGCCTGACCGGGGGGGACAGGCCAATGTTGACACTATGCAACGGGAGGAGGGGATTTCTTGCACACGCATGCCTCAGCAACTAATTAAGCTTTAGGTGCTACTTTTTCTACAAAATTAAATATCTCAGTCAATAATGCAGGCTGAGAATCCTAGGACCTACCTACCTTCCTTCCTTCCTTCCTTCCTTTCCTTCCCTCCCTCCCTCCCCCCCTCCCTCCCTCTCTCTCATTCTGTCATTATCTTCCTTCCTCCTCCTTCAAACTCCTGCCAGCTTCCCAATTTACTTTGTTTATAGGAAGGAAGTCATTGGGGAAGCCAGTGGGAAGTTGCAAGTCCAGCAGGCAGGTAAATGGCTGCTGCTGGGTAGGGAGAGAGTGAGGAGGTTTGTGGGGTTCAGGTGAAAAATAGTAGATGAGGTGTCATAACACTTGGGAAGGGTACCTGGAGATGCATGAGAAGTGCTATGCAGTTTGGGTAGGGGGCGCAGGATGGGGCGCAGGATGGGGCACAGGTCAAGAAATGTATGGGGGTTGCAGAGGTGTCATGCCATTCAGGGATAAGCTGTAGGGGAGTGGCATGGTTTGTGTCTGTGAGTGCTTAAAAGTATACAAGAGGTGCCTTATATGGACAGCGCATAGGGGTAGCAGCATGGATCAGGAAAGTATCCCAGTGTGGTGACCACACATGTGGTATATTCTAGCAATAGCAATAGCACTTAAGACTTATATACCGCTTAGCTGAGCCTAAGAGGTAACGCATCGGTAATGGAAGACACATGGAAGAAAAGGATGTGTGGGTTGCACATGAGGTGCTGCACAGGTCAGAGAAGGTGGCAATGGATCAACTATAACAGATCAAGGATTCCAAGGATATGTTTATCCTGTCTATAACAACTAACTTGCAAAATTGGTTTTTCTAGCCATGTATATGTATACATCCGCACTAGACAGTGTTGTTTCTCTGGGTCATATAATATATGTGGGTATATGCATAATTTTGTATTTATTTTGTCATGTTTATGTAGTGTATATTTGAGATGGTGACGCTTTGAGAGCTGTAAATCAATAGGAAGAAAGGAAATCCACACAAAATATATGCATGATACTTTATTATGAAGAAAAAGTATGCTAATTAATAGCATACTGCATGATTTTAATGTCAAGAAGCACTATATCAATAACAGAATCCCTGAATTCATTTTCTGGACATGGTTTCTGGCGCCATCTAACCCAACTAACTATAATGGAACTTGGAGACCCTGATTCTATACTCCTGCACTCCACCCCAAAAAATAAGGGAGGAGAAGCTTAAATAAAGATTGCCCCAATGATGCACAGAAGGGTTTGGGCACCTAAATACCAAGTTTTACAATAAATTATCATATTTTAAAAGTAAATTGATCCAATTAGCTTCATTATAAAGCTAATTGCATCATTTTATTATAAAGCTTATTTGAAGATCCATTATGAATATAAACCATAAACACTTCATAAATCATACTTTTTCCATTTGTAGCTAGAATCCTCTGTCCTCAAAGCTTTGCAATATTTTTGCATTATGTTGTCATGCATATATACAGTTCATCCAGAAGAGCCAGAGATTGACAGAGCAGCTGTCTGAAGTGCTTTCCTGTCAGTATGTCATTTAGTTTGTGCCACTGGGATGTTAGCTATCATATGCCACAGCATATGTCACTGCAACCTTATCCAAACATGGGCAGTTCGACACAATGATACATAGTATGTTTGGAACAGCTATTGCTAGGCACTTTACAGTACAATCCAAAACCAAGAATACATCCTTCAGCTGACATAAACTGATTTAATGCACCTTATTTTTAGAAAGGATATTTAATAAAGTACTTGAAAGTTTGAAAGGTTATGTAAATTTTGTTCAAGCCAGGAACTGTAGATTTAGATCACCTTTTTAATGAATAGCTCCACATCTTCAGACAAATGATGACAAAGGAATGTAGCTATAATTCATTGATACAGGTAAGCCAAGATTTTTCTGTGAAATGATCCACTCCCCGGTAAGACAGTAGACAATGCCAATATAGTAGACTTACTATATTGAGTAGCATTACTCAATGAAATACAGTATGCCTATATGCACAAATTATATGTTCTACCAAAAGACAATAAGAAGGATTTTTTTAAAGGACAGGATAAGACAATTAAATTTTAGATTGTTAAGGCTTCAACTATTTAATAGGGAAATACATTTAATGACAACAAATGACAACAAATAGAACAACCAGTCTTAGAATTGGCAATGAAAAGTGGTGGATAGTTTCTGCCTTTTAGGCTCAATCATGAACTGTAAAGGAACAAGCAGCCAAGAAATAGTACACCATAGTTTAGCACTTGGTAGAGCAGCCAATAAAGATAAGATAATTCTTTATGGAAAAGATAATTCTTTATGTCTAATATTGCATTTGTCTATTATTGCATATTTTCCTTATTTGACTGGCTACTTCACATTAATCATATATCATCTTAATTTATGTTATTATTTATTATAATAATAAATAATTATAATTAAGTTAACATATTGTTAACTTACTGCACCTGTGTATGGTTTGCTAATTGCAGAGTGGCAGATAGGACAGCACTCCAGAGGGTTAACATCATTGCCCAGAGGATCATTGGTTGCACCTCTCCACTCCTTGGAAGAGCTTTACCGCTCCTGCTGCCTTAAGAAAATTCAAAACATTCTTAAAGATCCATCTCACCCTGGGCATCCCTTTTTTGAACTATTACCATCTGGCAGACAGTACAGGACAATAAAAACAAGGACAAATAGGCTGAAAATCAGCTTCTATCCCAGAGCAGTAACTATATTGAATTCTACTGTATAATGCAATATTAATGCAGTATCAAGGGTTTTCAATTCAATTGTATAGAATGTGAAGGATGTGTATTTTTGTTTTATTTTTTATAGTTTTCTTATGTATGATGTACACTGAAGATGGCATTTAATTTTGTTGTACGAGGTGCAATTACAATAAAGTAAACTTAAACTTATGTCCCTGTTTCTTTTTTTTTATTATTTTACTACATGCACATCTTAAACATTATTTTCCTAAGACATTCAATTTCTTTGCTTTTACTCATGTACCTAATTCTCATTTCCATATAAGAATGTGGGCATAAGAATGTTCTTATATATAGCCAATTTCTATTCTTTCAAACAATATTTATTCCTTGCAGCAGATATCATACTGTCTTGTACCCATTAATATGCAATAATAGACAAATGCAATATTAGACATAAAGAATGGTCCTGATGTGTGTCTATTCTATGCAATGCCCTACAATGATGGTATTAGTATTGAATTAAAATCCCAAATAATAATTTAAAAATCACCCTCAAATTATGCTATATGACAACAAGAAAGATAAAAATAAAATTCAGCAAAAAATATTCATATTAATTTGCTTGAGAGCAGTGTCTTTACTTTCATTCTACATCCAAATTGGAGGAAAAATATGTCAAATATCTTGTGGGAGGATTCAGCAAGATCTCACTTTAAAGGCTAATATGCAATCTGGAGGCTTACAATACTGCTTCAAATTACCTTCAAGAAGATACAGTACACCACAATATTGCTATATTTTCTCACGGTTTTAAATAAACGATCAGAAAAAACTCAAATCCTGCACTGAAACCTGCAAAGGCCAAAAGAAACCCAAAAAAACCCAACATACAGACACATGTACTTACTAATCGCTCCTGTAAAGGTTGGCTGAGTAAGGTCCTTTGGCACCTTTCTGTAGATATCAAACCTAAAAAAACATATGAAAAAAAATCCACAATTATAAAACAGATGGAACATTTCATGATTCAGCATTCACAATACTGCAAACATTTCTATTAATAGTTCCAACTTCATAATTATTCATTTTTCACCAGAGTGCTAAAACATTTTTTTGTTCTCTTGTATAAGTGAACAACTTTATTTTTTAAAAAATTGTGTCTATGGCTGGTCAGGTCTGATGAGAAGGTTAGGAGAAAGCAAGAATGTAGAGATGCTCTTTTTTCCCTATGCTTCTCCACACTCATTCAATAAGCCCAAAAGCAGACCCTTTAACTGTGCTCATTAGTGAGTTAGTTCACTACTATACAAGGTGCAAGAAAAGCCACCAACAGCTCTCTACCAGGCCCTTATTCATGTGGCCCCATTTTAGCTGACCTACAGTATTTCCATTAGGAGTTCTTTCAAGCAGACCAGGCTGGACAAACTTTTTGTTGGTTCATTTCCTTGTCTATCTAGAGCAGGGGTGTCAAACTCAAGGCCCGTGGGCCAGTTCCGGCCCACGGGTACGGGTGCTTAAATCTGGCCCGTGAAGCTGGCCTGGAAATATCTAAGGACCGGCTCACGCCCCGTTTTTGGCCTTCCCAGCCTCCAGCAGCACTCTGCCGGTTGAAAACAGGCCGCCCGTTTTCAGCCAGCAGAGTGCTGCAGGAGGACTGGATTGGACTGGATTACAATTATGTGGCCTCAAGTAAGTGCCTGATCTAGATAGAAAACAAGCAACATCCTATGTTAATACTACAGTTTAATACCAGATTTTACATACTGTAGGTCCATTTAATCTACAATCAACAATCTATAATTGACAGACATTTCTATTTACTATCCTGGAAATTTACCTCCGCTGTTATATCTTGTATTATCATGTTATTTATGCTATTGTATTTTTATTATTAGTTGAATAATAAAAATACAATAGTATAAATAGCTTTTTTGCCTGGAAAATCAATTTACTACGATATTAAACCATGAGGTATAAATTTAGAAATAAAAAGTTTAGTGGAGTATGAACAATAAGTAATAAATGTTTGCCAGTAATATCTGGTAGAAGGGATAGGAAAATGGTTATAGTAAAGAGCTGTGGAAAGAAAGAAGAGAAGGGGAAAATGCATCTTGAGTCTGTGTCAAATGCCTGCCATGGCCACGCCCACCCCAGCCACATACCCCCACCACCCCAGCCCTCTGAAGTCAAATACAACCCTGATGCGGCCCTCAATGAAATCAAGTTTGACACCCCTGATCTAGAGGCTACTGAATAATTTCCACTGATGTAATAATATCACCAAAATTTCAGATGTATGATTATTGACCATTTGGGAAGATAGGGGAGGAGGACTTAACGATAAAAAAGGAGCAATTTACTTTCAGAAAGGCCCACTTGCTTACATTTCAAAACTTTTTTTTTAATGATCACTTCTCCAAATGGGTTGTTTTGCTGCTGAATACTAAGGATGCGATCTCAGTCAATTTGCAAGTTACAAGTTAAATGCCCCATAAGGCAATTAACCCATTTATCTTAACATGACTACATGTGTTCTGTACGATTCTATAAATAGTGTACAACTCAGACAATTCTTTCATCACTGACAACTCCTTTGCTTAAAAAAATGACAAACTAAAAATGTTAAAAGTAAGATTTATACTTCATCACTCCAAAATATTATGTTGCCTAAATTTAGCCATCAAACCCAAGCCAGCAGTCCTGCATGAGAAGACATGCATGACAAGAAATAATTATGCCCAGCTATCTATGCAAGGCATATATACAAGTGAGAGATGAAAAGACAATTTGAATTACAATATGTAGGACATAATCTTGATCTATACAAAAAGATTCTGAAGATTATGCATCCTGCCTCGAGAATGTTGACATAAAGCTGGAAAAAAAAGATCTCGTGCTTTTCAATGCTTATTAATTTCCCCAGAGAAAATATAACTTTCTGCATTTCTAACATGACACACTTCTTTGCCAGGAGATGGGCGGGACATTTGGGGAAGTACTTATAGAAATAGAAACATACAACCTGGAGTCACGACATGACAAATGCACATGAACAAAAGCCTTCAACATTTGATATTGTCAAAGCTATATACTGAATTTTGTACAGCCTGATTCATCCTTCCTCTCATTGAAAATAATATTCTTCCACAAAATGGCCCATTTATGGACCTGCAGATTCCCTGGGAACATCTGGAAAGCACTGTTTACATTCTTTCCACACAGACCACAGTAACAGCAACATATGATAAAGAGCCTCATAGCAGCTTATGACATCATGGCCTCATAGGCAGAGGAAATAGCTGAACTTCTTGCTCACAGCCCATTAAAACCTCAACACTGGCGTCGTCTCACTAAAATGACAATAATGCCTTAGTAAACCTGATGAGGAAGCCAAGAAGGAAAGAGGCATTTTGGAGTGTAACTAAATAATTGGAAACAGGAAATAGCTCTAGGCTGAAAGCAGTAAAAATAACACCATACAGACACTATAAAAGGAAGCATGTTTTTTGAGCAAGAGACAATCTATTGCAAAGTTGTTAAAAATAGTGCCAATATTTCTGGATTAAGAAGTGATGATTTAAAAAGAAAAATGATGTCTTCTTTGGCACACATCTCTTCTTCTCGGTACTTTTCACTTCAATAATCTCAGATTTTTATCTGCAGAATGTCACCAGGAAAAACATACTAGATATTTGGGGTTGGTCAAAACTATTTACTTGAATAACATACGCAAGGAAGCACTGCTAGCTAAACTAACACTTCTATTGTTTTTCATTGGAAATCTGACCAGGCTTTAAAGCAGATATGTCAAACACAAGGCCCGCAGGCCAGATCTGGCCTGTGTTGTGGTTAAATCTGGCCCCACCCTGGAAACAGCGAAGGACCGGACTGCGATGCCTCTGCCCAGTCCAGGCTGACTGGGTGCTGTTCTACAACCTGGTGGCGTTCATCCTTGCCAGAACGCAGTCAGCCTTAGATCCACAGCGCAGCCCTGAAGCCATAGAGGGGCCACCCCACACAGGAGGCAGCGAGTACGCAGGGCCTAGCGTCCCTGGGGGCTGTCTTGCCTCACAGGCTTGACTGCATTCTGAGTGCTTCCCTTTCACCCAGGATGCAGTGCTTGCTGCCTCCTGTGCAAGTGCCCAGGGGCTGAGGTGGCAGGGTGGCCCCTTGCTGGCTCCAGGCGGCCATGCAAGTCAGATCTAAGGCTGACCACATTGCAGCCTAGATAGCTGCCACAAGTTGAAGATCAGTGCCATGCCGCACCAACGCCTCCCTGACCCGCTCGCTGGCCTGGCATCGCAGCCTGCGAGCCTTCCCTTTCACCAGGACTTCCCCTGCTCCCACGTGGGAAACCCACAGCCATTATACTGTAAATTCTATAATTAATACTCTGTAAAATGCTACATGGGCAATGATCTTGCCAGTCATTCCCCATTTTTAGTTCATCCATCCATTCATCCATCCAGCCATCCAGCCTCTTAATAGTATTACAGTCAGAATTCCATTTAAAACATAGACAGTAAAAGTTACAAATAGAAGATAAAACTAGCTAAAGTATCAATATAGCAAGCTTTAGAAACAATTTTTAAAAATTGTAATTATTCAAAGAAACTGAATCTTATTGGTTAGCTAACAATACCTGTACATAAAATAAATCTCAGATCTACTATTAAATGCATTTCATCTCCAATCAGCAGCATTCCATACCAAAATGAGTATATTCAGTCCACCATTGGCATTATTGAGGAAAAACTGGATTAATCAATAAATGAAGAGCTTTTAAAATAATTTGCAGAAAAATTGACACAATGAAAGAATAAACTGATTTTGGCTGGATTTAAACAGAATGGGATAACTTTAGTTCATCAAGCTTGCTTATATAGGTAGTCCTCGAGTTACTACAACTAAGCCCAAAATTTATGTTGCTAAGTGAAACATTTATTTAAGTGAGTTTGTCCCATTTTATGATTTTTCTTGCCACATTTGTTAAGCAAATCACTGCAGTTTTTAAATTAGTAATACGGTTGTTAAGTGAATCTGGCTTGCCCATTGACTTTGCTTGTCAGAAGGTCACAAAAGGTGATCACATGACCTAACCCTAACCCTAACCCTCACATAGCCCAAATCAGAGTTATACTCTAGCATTATACTCTACAAGTAAGGGAGAAAGCCTTATAAGCTAATGAGGTGGAAAAACAGGCAAACAATCTCTTTCATCAAAATCAGACAAATATTGATGATTGAAAAAAAAATCCCAAAATCACATACTTCAAATAAGGCACTAATATTCGTATTTCCATATAGTAAATTAATATTGGTGTCTGTTTCACATTAGCAGAAAATACATATTTTTAGTAAAAATATTTACTGAGTATTTTTAAATAAAAATAAAAAAAGAGCAACACTTAGAAATCTGGGCTAGGGCATACATTGTAGTTTGCTAATCTTTGTGAATTCCTGAAGCTCATATCCCCAAAATATAGTCAACAAATCTGTCAGCATAAGACACAACCAGGTCATCACACTGATGTACAAAATGATAAGGACAGTTGTTAGAACTAAAAGTGCTCATGGGACTGTATGTTCGTTATCTAGACGAGGCAATCTGAACTTAACACACTGCTTAACTCCTTTCTCAGGGTCATTTCTCCCTCCACATATAAGTGAATCATTTTGGTGAGTCGTTGAAAAGCTAATTCCTTTGCCACCTACACTCTACAAGTTCCCAAATAAAATTGAGATGGGGGCATGGAGAAAGGCCCTGAAGACTAATCTACAGTCCAAAATGTGTACTTATTTCCTGAACTAAGAGGACATTGTTCGATAGAATATTTTTAATCCTTTTTTTTAGCAATAGGTACTGCTGCATCTCAGATATTTATATATATGTCAAAGCTCCCTTTGCATCAAGAGAGACATTAAACACAAAATATTTTTAAATATGGTTCTAAAGAGGAAGAAAACATTAATTTCTGAATTCAGCTGAAAGAACTGGATCCAGCTGTTTCATTTTACACTAGAAAAATCTTGGTGAATATGGCAATTTTCTTGAAGAAATATTTTATTTAGCATAGATCATCATACAAGCTTTATGTTTAACAAATTTCAGCTAATTAACGTAGAAAACCATATTTTTGGCTTAGCAGTCACAGAAAAATGTGGGTTTAAGAGTCGAGCAGACTTCTCCTGCACTGCAGCTCAGGAAACATATGTGCCTGCCATTTGGGGATGGTTGCATAGGTGTTCCATTTATATTTCTGCAAATGTAATATTCTGAGTGGGGGCACTCACAACATCAAAGCACAGAACAGGAAGTCAGATCAACCAATCAGCATGCAGGGTGTGCACCTCCGCACAACGCAGTTGGGTTTTGGGTGTTCTGTGTGTCGGCCTGTCTGCAGCCATCTGCAACTTACGCTTAACCCCTATGCAGCATAGGTGTGCAGCGAAGCCTACGGGTAGTGGTAGGCAACTCTAAATCAAGCTTCACTCTACTTGTGTATATACTGTGGCTTATTTGCTCTTGTCTGACTCTTCATGACTGTACAATCTTTTATCCAGCAGAAAAAGATAGAATAGCATAAAGCTTGAACTAAGTTCCTGGCTTGTTGTGATCTTGAGTTGTCTGAGAATAAAATAAATCAATACTCCGGTTAAATATATTAATACAAAATTATTTATTCCTTATAAATAGGAATAACATGCGAACAATAACAAAAAAACCATATCATACTGCTAATTAAAAGTAATCCAGAATGTCATGAATCCTTGTTTATAGTGATGTCTGAATGTAACCTGTACCTCCTAGCTATCTTCCTGCTCTAACACCTGAAAGCTTTTCAAAAGTAAATAAATGGCTTAAATCTTTTGATCCCTGTTGTAATCCTGATCTGGGGGGCGGGGGGTGGGTGGGAATGTCAGCTTCTATTGGTAAGAATGTGGACTTTTCTTCTGATACAAACAAAAGCCATAATGACTTGATCTGATCTATGGATGGATGGATGGATGGACGGACGGACGGACGGACAGACAGATTCTTCAACTGCTCTAGCTATTACAAATAATTGCCAACCCAGGACAATCCAATGGCAATATCTGTTTTTAAGCTCCTAACTTTAAAAAGACATCATCACACCATCACATTAGAAAAAAAGCTATCAGGGACAATGCTAGATCATGTTATCTTTCAATAATATCACAGAATACTACATTGCTATGATTAGCATATAAACATTAGGGCTGGACAAATATGGGCAGGGCATTTTCCTTGCAAAATGCGCAATCAAATTTGTTTCTCAAATTTTAAGAAGCCTTAGTTCAGCTGCTTCAGAATCCTCCTGAGGTCTTCTGGGTATGCAAATGTATACAGAGGACATGTCTATTAGGATAGATTGATGCAAATGTCAAGCTTTGATGAATTGCATCTGTCTGTTTTGTTGCATCAAGAAGCAAATCTGGGAAGGAGGGGGAGGGAGGGTTCATTCCTCTAATTATTTATACAGATGATTTAGTACTAACAAATAAGGTATGTGTGCACAATCTCTCTCACACTCAAGGAACAGAAATGTCTTGCTACATAGGAAATACTGTTTCAGCTACTACTTATTTTTCTTCCAAACATTTTTCCGGCAAGTGCTTAGTCTACTTTTTTCAGATCAATTAAGTGTTGACCAATTGATTGTAATAGGAATTGACCAACTAGCTTATCACCCAAGCCGGACGTTGCAAGCTGAGGGACTACGAGTGATCCAAAGTCACCCAACTAGTTTTCATGTCTAAGACAGGGCTACATCTCTTGGTTTCTAGCCTGGAGCCTTAACCACTGCACCGAACTGGCTCTCTTTCAGCTACTAGATTAAAGACAGTAATTTGCTCAGTGGAGGCGAACGCTAGACAGGAACTTGATTTGCAGAAGAAATGGTGCACCCAAAACACCTTAAATAAAGGAATTATTTGAGGAATTATGATATTTAGATTGTGCGTGAATGTGCATCTTAAACTAAGCAGGAGCATGTTAAACTAAGCAGCATTTTCGCTGGGATCATTCAGCAATCACAGAGAGCAGTCACACAAATCCAGGGGGGAAAAGGACTGTAATTGGTATAAGCTATTTCTGACAGACACTAAATAAAACACATACACATCATCTTTTCCCACTGAAACCCAGATTGTTCCACAGGCTTAACAGATATATTTTGCACATATAAGCCTTGAACATCATGCTGTTTATGGCTGGCATGGGAGATTTAAAAAAAAAAAAGAATATAATGGATTAATGGCTATGCATTATATTATGTGTATGATGGGGTGGGGTGGGAATGACTTGAATTTTATGTTACTATGAAAAGATTCTTTCAAGCAAAGTATATTAAGCTTGAAAAAGCATACACGACAAGCTAGCCAGTCAGTTCCGAAAAGTAATTAGGACCCATCATTTGAAGAAAATAGCAATAGCAATAGCAGTTAGACTTATATACCGCTTCATAGTTCTTTTATAGTCCTCTCTAAGGAGTTTAGAGTCAGCATATTGCCCTCAACAATCTGAATCCTCATTTTACCCACTTCGGAAGGATGGAAGGCTGAGTCAACCTTGAACTGGTGAGATCTGAACTGCCGAACTGCAGCTAGCGGTCAGCTGAAGTAGCCTGCAGTACTGCACTCTAACCACTGAACCACCTCGGCTCTTATATGGAAGGAATTAAAAAATTAAAAAATTGTGAATTGTAACAGAATGTCCAAAATGGAAGACAATCCCCTTTCAATGTGGCACTGGCCACTCCTGAAACTATCAGCAATGTTTTTCATTCTGTTACATGGTACTCCTCAAGGCATCCCTTCTATCTGCTTTCTCCTGGCCTGTCCCTTTCCTTGTTCTTCCCTCATAGCAAGGCTATTTTTACTAAGTTTTCTAGTGAAGTGAACTTAAAGTTAATTGGCTCAGTGTGCAAACACTTTGGGGGTTCCACAGTGTCATGAAGGGATGCCCCAAAAATAAAATAACCAAGAGCCTTTTAAAAAGGTTCTCTAATCCTAAACTAGAGCAGGGCATGAAAAATAGAAGCTTCTTTCTTTCTTCCTTCCTTCCTTTCTTTCTTTCTCTTTCTTTTTTCTTTTCTTTCTTCCTCCCTCCCTCCCTTTTTTTTAAAAAAAATCCTCTCTCTGGTTCTTATACTGACATTCTGTTACAATTCACAATCCTTTAATTAAATAATTCCTTTATCTATCAGGCCTTACAGTATAAAATAGCTTTTTAAAAATCAGATTAGATGATACTTGCAGACTTCCTTCATTCTCAATGCCTTTAATTATGAAAGATAACAAATTAAAATGTGTCATTTTGCACAGTGCTGTGGAGTCGGAGTCGGAGTCGGAGTCGAGGAGTCGGAGTCGGAGGAAATTTTGGGTACCTGGAGTCGGAGTCGGAGTCGGCAAACAATGCACCGACTCCGACTCCGACTCCTACTAAATTTAGATTGGAATTTTAAAAAAAGCAAGTTTAAATGTCCCAATTCACAAAAAGTTATAATTAATGACTTCTCTACTGTAAGAATAAAGACCAATGCATGCAGTGCCTCACGTAACCGCAAAATGAACACGTTAAGTGACCGCGAAGAAGCATGCTTTTCATGTGCTTCACTATAAGGCACGCAACGCACAATTAGGAGTGGCAATACTTATACTTTCCATAGTGTTGTGTTCTGCTGTTACAGGGAACACTGCAACTTGCCATAAGAGATGGATTAAAAGATCGCCATGCAGCTACATTAATTGGCAAATTACGGCAAGTAACTGTTGCAGCCAGGGCCCCAAAAACAGATGCAATTTTGAAAAGACGTGCAGGAAAAGGAGCCATTTTGGATCAAACAACTCGCTGGGGAAGCACTTATTTAATGGTGAAGCGTTTGCTTGAACTTAAAGACTTCATAGAAGAAATGGACAATGAAAATCTTGCATTAACTGCAAGCCAGTGGACACAAACAAAAGAGCTGGAGAACCTTCTTTCTCACCCCTTCACTGTCACCAAGAGGTTGCAATGTGATGATCTAACCCCGGGTAAATTCCTCTTGGAATGGAAGAGCCTGTTATATCGCCTGAACAAAAATGGAGGGTTAATAGCTGAGGGCATTGCATCTTCAATGATGAAAAGAGAGAGTCTTTTGCTGGAAAATGAAATCTTGTTAGCGGCTATTTATGTCGACCCAATGAGCCGACTTTTATTGAACAGTAAACAGATTGCTACTGGGAAAAAGGCCCTCTATGATGTAGCAGTTCGCATGAAGGGATTACGACCTGAAATACCTCCACAGGAGGATGGAGTTCTTTTAAGCAATAGTGGTAACTCAGAATCATCTTCTTCAAATGAAGAATTAGACTTTGATTCCTTCTTAGACAAAATGGAAGTTGCTAAAGGAAAGCGACGTCGCATAAGCGTTACAGAACCAGTAAATGTCCAAATAAAAAAATTCCAACAGGAGTTTTATAAAGCACTAAAAGAAGTTGAAAAGTATGATCGCTCATCAAAACTTACTGTTGAAGAAGCCATCCTTGTTTATCCAGAGATCGTTAGTGATGTGGCCAGAATAGTTACTGCAATGCCACCCACCCAAGTCAGTGTCGAAAGATTATTTTCAGCCCTAAAAATAATAAAGTCTGACTTAAGAGCCTCTATGAAAGAGGATCTGGCAGAGGCAATTCTCTTCCTTAGAACTCTACATTGAATTGATTTGCATTTGCTAAGCCTATAACTACATTTCAAGATTAATATAAACCATTTCTAGGTTTTACAGATTTTGTTTTTGGTTCATATAGATAAGCTTTGTTTTTGTTCTAAAACAACCAAATAATGTGGTTTGTATTTTTGAACTGGTAAAGTTCCTGTTCCTGATGTTTATGCCTGCTGCTACTATCCAGCAACTTGATTAATTAAATTAATAAAAAAAAATTAATAAAACTTTGTTGTTTTCATTGTGTTTGTCTTTTGCTTAAACTGTTCAATACAGTAGACTGTTGGCTTCCCAGCCAGTAGTCCTGTGGTAATGACATGTATGTTGCCTTTCTTTCCTTCAAGGAATGTATAAAATACATTCGCATATTAATACAGAGGAGTCGGAGTCGGGGAGTCGGAGTCAGAGTCGGAGTCGGAAGTACAAAAAACTGAGGAGTCGGAGTCAGAGTCGGAGTCGGAACATTTATCTCCCGACTCCACAGCTCTGATTTTGCAGGAGGAAAAAACAGGAGTTTTTCATATTCAATTTCGCAGCCATTACTTTTTGCCCAACATAAACATTCATTGATTGTCAATCTGAACAATAATCTCTGGAAAGTAGTATTTAGTGCATGGACAAACCCACATAGATGCTTCAAAAATAAAGGAAGTTCACCCTCTTTCTGTTAGAAATTCACCCCCATAGACCTAACAGTGGTCACCCTATTAAATTTAATAAATTTAATAAATAAATTTAATAAATAAATCTCTTGATATATCAAGAGCACAACCTGTACATGCTTTGAACAGTAACTGCTATATATGTTCTGTTGTTAAAACATTGTAATTGAAAGCAGATTTCAAACCTAAACAAATTAAATTCACTCCTCAACCCTCCTCAATACCTTTGAGAATAAAGAATATTAATCATTCCTGATCATCAAGGCAGGCTGTAAAGCAAATTATTTAATAACCAATGTTCCAGCCCAGTTTTTCTTGGATCAATGCTCTGAAACAATGACCAAGGGATGTTTTAAGTTTGCCTGTTTTAAAAGTAATGCTTGGTCAAAGGAACTCAATTCTAAACAGTCAGGGACAGCCAGAAATAATATCAATAAGATCACCATGTACTCTTACTGATGAGGTGTTCTTTAATTATCCAAGTTTAAAATAAAACAATCAAAAAACTCCTTCACGCTCTATTGTGTTTGCCTAATCTCTGTCCCCTTAAACTCTTGTCAGAGGGTGACTCTTCAAGTTTCATAGTGTAAACAGACAAGCAGTAAAATCTCCTTCACCAAGCTGCCAATTACAATAGCCATCTACTAGAGTGTGCAGCAATCTGGATTCAACAGGCAAAGAATGAGTTGGAGAGTGCATGGAGATGTGTGGGCACCAGCCTTCAACATCTTAAAATAGCTGTATCTTTTCTTGGGCTTGGAAGGCTACCTTCTGCAACTGTTGTGTAATCCTCCCAAAAGACAAGTTTAGTTTAAAATCTGCCCCTAAAGTGGGTCTTCCAACAGGGCACTCATTGGTGATGTAACTAAATCTATCCCAACAATAAAATATCTTACACCAATTTTCTCTCTTAATATTCAGAATCAATTTAATGATACTCTTCCACCGAAATTCCCATTCCCGCATGCATATTTCTATAGCCAATAAATTATGCAGTCTTTGATATGTTTAATTCCTAAGTCATATTTCACCAGCAGTTCATAATGAAGCAGATGTTTCAATTAGTGTGTTATTTTCAAATTCCGTCAAATCTCTTAAGTATTTTTATTTCTGCAATTTTTTTGAAGAACACCTGGAAGTCCTACCTCTTCTGTAGAGGTACCCAGGCTGTAAGGATGATACAGTTCCCTCTGAAATCTATACTGGACAAGGATGATAGAACCTTCTTGCTCTGAATTTTTTATAGGAGCTTAACCAATGACTTTATTAAAATATTTTCTGAGTTCACTTGGAAATCAAAGCAAACTATAAAAAGGATGAAAAACAAAAAGGTATAATCAGTCTCTAGCAAAATCTGAAAATCACAGAAGTCTGCAACTTCAGTTTAACCTTGATGATAGAGTCTCATCCTTTCTATTAGGCAGCAAGCCCAGAAGAATAAAAAAATATATCCATAAAATTGGTTCTTTTCCCCTTTTCTGTCATACAATTACATCATCCCAGAGGGAAATATGTTCAAGTAATAGGAGAGGTATTCAAAGAAACGAACCCATTTTTGGACTGAAAACTTTTGCAATGAAACAATGAATAAATACAGCAAAAGTCAAAAGTTTCCTTGTTCCTCCATGGTTGTAAAAAAAAAAAGGGGGGGGGGGGTAAACTAATAGACAATCAACTCATCAGCATTCTACCCGTAATTGTCCTTATCTGAATACTTTTTTTTGTTAGTTTTATTTAATTGATTAACAAAATAGAGAAAATCAATAGGAATTTTTAAAAATGAAAACAAAACCTATTTTTGAGGTTTACCAGAGGTCAATAAAATCTCTTACATTTGTTTTAATTCTGATTTTATTTTGGCAGGGTCTAAGTGGTAACCGGGTATCATATATTTTATTTTATTTATTTTTATTTATTTATTTGTCAAGCATATATAAGATAACAGGTAAAAGTATAAATATAATTTGAATACATGAGAAGAGTAAGAGTAAAAAGGAATATTATATAAATAACTCAAGGAGCAAACATATGCAACATACCTTCTTGATCCTATTTTCCCCACAACAACAACCCTGTAAAATGGGTTGGGCTGAGAACGAGTGACTGGCTCAAAGACAACCAGCTGGTTTTCATGGTTAAAGCAGGACTTAAACTCACAGTCTCCTGCTTTCTAGCCTGGTGCCTTACTCACTAGACCAGTGATGGCTAACCTTTTCCAGACCAAGTGCCCAAAGCGTGTGTGTGCGTGCGCGAATGCACGTGTGCGTTCCCAAACCACCAAAATGCAATGCATGTGCGGGCCCCGTGCATATCCCCCATCCCCATGCATGTGTGCGCCCTCCGCCCATGCGCATGCCCTCCACATACATGCCCCGCCCCCGTGATGCACGGCAGAGACTGAAAGACCAGCTGGCCGGCAGGAGCCACGCACGCATGCGCAGCGGAGCTGAACTGGGGTGACAGCTCACGTGCCCACAGAGAGGGCTCTGCATGCCACCTCTGGCACACATGCCATAGGTTCGCCATCACAGCACTAGACCAAACTGACTCTCTCATGTTACCTGAGAGTCTTTCTGGCCTTTGTCCTCTGACAATGTGAAAAAGATATTCTCTAGATTCTAGAAGAACCACTTCTGCCTGCGGAATATATCCTTGCTCCCCTGGCTCCTTTGAATATCAGAAAGGAGGGCAGTTGTTAATGCCTCATTGCAAGAGGGACATTGTCCATGATCCTTAAGGAAACTATGGTGTAACCCCCTCCTTAAGATGTCTTGTTTGAACTCGGAGGTATTAGATAACTAACATTCAATCTCCATTCTTTTATTTCTAGGAATTCGCTAGGGAGCATCCAAGGAAATGGACTAAATAGATCTTCCCCAGTCAAGATTCAGGTCTGTGTATGGGAAAGAGATGGTATTTGTTTGGGATTGCTACTGTGGGAGTGGATGAGCTGGAATCCTTTTAAACCCCTTGTCTTCTGTATCATCAACAAGATATCTTCAGGAAAGGAGATTGGAGATTGAAAGCATTTTCTGAGGTGATTATACTCCTTCTTCAGATGAGTTTCAGTCACTTGTGGGAAAGGAAGAGGAGTTGGCCCTTATGGGGAAGATCAGTCCACTCCCCCCACTATTTAAGGACTAGATAAACCAGTGGGAAAGATCATCTGGCAGTTTTGGGTTTGGCATGATCAGTACAGAAAAAATACCCAACTCATATTATCACCCCAGGCTACTCTAGTGATATTATTTATTTACTGCATGTATATGGCCACCCAATTTAGGCAATGTGATATGGGTGGCCATATAAATGCTTTCTCAAGGAAACTCCTGCTGGAACTGCAGGCAGCAGGAGGGAGCAGGGGCCCTTGACCCAGCTTCTGCGGGTGCACCAGCTGCAATCCTATTGAGAGAAGAGGACCTTGCCACAGTAACTCATGCCCTCATCACCATCTCTTTGGACAATTGTTAACATGCTCCCAGGGTGGATAAAAATCAATGATTTTTTTAAAAAAAAAATCAAAAAAATCAGATTTTTTTAATTTAAATTGGATTTTTTTGATTTTTTTCGAATTTATTTTAATAAAAAACTTTTGAGATAAAAATCTATCATAAGATAGTTTTCTATTTAAGATACATAAATAATTTAGTTTATTCAGCATGAAATGGAGCTTAGTTATGTAGCATGAGGCTGTATATTCTGCAACACTGGGACCATCGGTGAGTCAACAGTGGTTCAAAGTAGCAGAGATGACAGTTGCTCTTTAAAAATTATGATTTAAATCGAGTTGATTTAAATCAAGCCTTTTTACTAGTGATTTAAATCATGATTTAAATTGTGATTTAAATCAACTCGATTTAAATCAAATCCACCCTGCATGCTCCACATGGGGCTGTCTTTAAAAGCCACTTGAAAATTCAGCCAGTAAATGCACAGAGCCAAGTAGTTCACTGGCTACAATAGTTTCCACATGCAATTTAAAGTATTGATCTTGGACTATTGACTACTGACAGTCCTTAGGGATTGAGATAGAGTATAAATAGAAAAATAAACAGGAACAGGAAAATATATATGTATACAAAGTTCTACAGTTTCTTCAGTAAAAGACTATACTTCATTGTAATTGTCTATACATAATGTATGTCTGCAAGCAATTAATTCACAAGTTGCATCTCAAATCCACACAGTAATAGGGTTCATAAATCTTTCCTCTCTTAAAAGACTTCTGCCTGATATGCTACATAGCATGGGAGGATCTAAATAAAAATATTAAAACACTAGTCTGTCAGCAATAAGAAAAGTCTCAACTTACCGATATATCTCGAATTCAAGACAAAAACACAGCATAAATGCATTTCATAACAAAACACAAATAAAGCCACTCTTCTCGGCCTACAGTTCTATTATTTCCTGAATTGCAAAAACAAGAGCAGAGGAAGGACAGACACTGGGTTTATGCTGGAAATAAGATGTTACTATAGAATTGCTTGAAAGCAGCAAGCATCAGAGAAAGGAAGTCCCTTCAACCTGAATAACACTCAGGCATTTTTTTACAAAAGTAATAGTTTACTGAACATAAAAGTGTGGATAGACAGAAAATATTCACATTTACCCTCTTTCCCCCAAAATAAGATATCCCCTGATAATAAGCCCAATCAGGTTTTTGAGCACATGGCAATAAGGCCAAGCACTTATTTCAGGGTTCAAAAAAATATAAGACAGGGTCTTATTTTCGAGGAAACACGGTATTAATTGTTCACATATGGAACTCTACTAATGGATCAAGCACCGTCTGGGGAGAGGGAGAAACTATATCTGAATACTCCTTTCAGTTCCGTACAATCTCTATAAATCTGCTAAACAACGCTGGGAAACCATCTCCATGGTATAAGAAACGGCACTGGGAGAACTCTCTATTCTGCCATCACAAATTACTTACTGGACTGCAGGAACACTTTTGTTTGTAAAATGGCAACTTAATAAGGTAAAGGAGGTTCCCCTCACACATATATGCTAGTCGTTCCCAACTCTAGGGGGTGGTGCTCATCTCCGTTTCAAAGCTGAAGAGCCAGCACTGTCCGAAGACGTCTCTGTGGTCATGTGGCCGGCATGACTAAATGCCAAAGGTGTACGGAATGCTGTTACCTTTCCACAAAAGGTGGTCCCTATTTTTTTATTTACATTTTTATGTGCTTTTGAACTGCTAGGTTGGCAGAAGCTGGGACAAGTAACGGGAACTTACCCTGTTACGCGGCATTAGGGATTCGATCGACAAGCTCAGTGTCTTAGCCACTGAGCCACTACGTATTTTATTTTAAATAAATATTTTAAATATTTTAGCTAATAAATTATCTTTTATATCATATAGATAGTGTTAACCAATTCAGATTTTCCCTATTATTTGAGTTTTAAATAGAAAAGGAAGATCACCCTATGTGTTCTTCAGTTTGAGGTGATTAAAAACTCAAGTTACATATATTTATATTGCAACAAGATTTATTTTAAATCCAATATAAGAGACTAATTTTAAATCACTGCTCATATTCCAATGTAAAAATTATAAATTGTTTTTAAAATATTTTACATCTGTTCCATTTCAAAAGTAGTAATAACTATCCACCCAGTTTCATCCCATAAAATTGGCCTTACATAATGTAGTATAACATTATATTATATAACATTATAACACCCTTAGCTTTCATTCTTTAATTTTGTTTGTGACTACTGGAAATGTTGCATGTTAATACAGGTAATTATAATTTAGTAACAGCCTCATTTAGCAACTGCTCACAGTTACAATGGTGATGAAAAAGTAATGTTGACAACTGATCCTTGCATTTGTGACCTTTGCAGGTCTGAAAAGCAAAAGAAGGTTGAAGTAAGCACTCAGACATTTTTTCAATTAGCAACCACTTAGTTTAACAACCAATTTTCTAATCCCAATTGTGGTTGCTAAATGAGGACTATCTCTAATGATTTAGGTGGTTAAGTGTTTTCTACAGTTTGACTTGTCTTTTACTGAAAAGCCGATCAATCCAGCTATTTAAGAATCACTCTAATAATTCTGATATATTCATATGTAGTCCCGAAATATCTGATGTATCATCACAATCCCATAATGTATTTGACAAAGCAGGTCTATGAGAATTGTTGAAACAGTCTAATTGCTAAGTGATGTGCTGCAAAGATGTCTTGAATAACATGTTAATTAACAAATTAACAATTAACATGTTAATTAACAATGCATCATTTATATTTTTGTCTATCTTTTTAGTATCTCTCTATGCATCTCTTTATGCATTCAGAACTGTTTGACAATTGATCATAAAACAGAACAGAGGGCAAACGTCAATACAGGATAAAAAAAAATTAAGAGATTTTTCCACCTATTAGACACCTAAAACTTAAGATTATTAAAAGACAATGTGTTTCATGAATAAATGCAAGTGCCAATATTCTATTTGTATAATATACAAACCAGTAATTTCACTCACATCCTTTCCAATAATAACTTGATTTACAGGATGTTAGCAAAACCATATCCTGGAAACAATGACATAGTTTAAAAGTCCTGAAGGAAGAGTTTAACATTTGGATAATAAAATTACTGCCAGGCTCCAACCTTATTTATATTTAGCAGGAGTCAGGTTATCTTGGTTCATAGGACAGATATCAAATAGGGGGAAGAAGCAATGGGATACAGAAAATTTAACTGAAGAGATCACCAACATTCTTCTTGTAAAAAGCATGTAAAAACATCGCATATCAGAATGCACAAAACAAAATATTCATGCTTTACTTGCACTTCTACAGTGTCACAAAGAAAACTGTACAATGTATAATTCTGGTGTTTTTAGGTATGAGCACATCACAGTATCTGAATATCTTTCCCAAGGGCTTCACTGCTACTCTATCTACCAAATGCTAATCTGCAGTCTATTTCTTAATTGCTAGTTCCTTTATTGTTTTAGTCAATTTACCACTTCAATGTCTTCATTGCCAACTGTAAGATACAGGTCACTGTACCTATTGTTACTGGTTTGTTGTAATTTATATTTAATATTATTCTATGTTGGTTCTCTCCTTGATTAGTTTCAATCCATTGCTTCTTGTTCTGACTTTAGAAACTAATCAAAGAGAGAACCACCCTAGAACTAAGGAGAAATTTCCTGACAGTTAGAACAACCTGCCTTCAGAAGTTGTGGGTGCTCAAATACTGGAGGTCTTAAAAAGAGATTGGACAACCATTTGTCTGAAATAGTATAGGGTTTCCTACTTGAGCAGGGGATTGGATTAGAAGACCTTCAAGGTCCCTTCCAACTCTATTATTCTGATATTCTATACTGTTATTCTGTTAATATTAGCCCGTTTCCTTTACCATGATGCCTGACCATTCAGGCTGTGGTTTCATATTCTGCATACAAGTTTCACCTGAAGACACTGTGATGTTCTGGGATTCCCAATTTTTTTTTCAAAACGTCACAAAGTTGACACAATCAAAGGCCTTTCTATACGCAAAATGACTTCTTTTTTATATTCTTCAATTTTCTTAATTAACCAGTATGCCTCAGCAATGATTTCTTGTTGTTCGTTTTTTTCTAAAACTAGCTTGAATATCTGGCATCTCCCTTTCCATGTGGAGTTTAAAGCCACACTGGATGATCCTAAACATGTGAAATTAACAATATTTTGTGATAGTTTGACATTGGTATTATTCTGACTTCTTTGAACGTGTTGACCATTATGACACTCTGGATATGCTGGCATTATTTGATTGGATACTTGACTCTTAAACACTTTTGCTTCTTTTAACACATATTCCACCCCCTTCCGCCCCCGCTTACTATCCACTATCATGCCAATATTTATATATCTTAATATTTCTCTTTATAGAAGATCTTTCCTCCTCATTTTTAGTAATCTTTCTCTTAAAGCATTACTTTTCATTCATGGCATTTTTCAATCGGCATCCCATTAAGTATCTTTTTCAAATTTTTCATTGCTCTAATTCCATACTTCTGTGGCATTCTGTAACATAATTCTTTTCACTCTGTTCCAAGCAGCTTTCATTTTTCAGTTATTCTAGAGATAAATCTATCTTAAATCATTTTTCCCACAGGATTTGTAACTTCTCTTCCTTTCTTTCTTCTTTGATTTTCCTTTCTTCCATGTCCATTTTTATTTCAAAATGACAGTACTAAAGAAATGTTCTATCCCACATTTAGAGCTCTCATTACTATCATATCCTTTACTAATTTTCTCAATCTTTCAGTATGAACAATATTCATTACATATTTGAGTTATTCCTTTTTTTTGGGTCTACATAGGAATGGACATGCTTAATTAACATATTCAAAAAAACCAGAACTTTTTCTCAGCAGGTAGTCAATGACCATTTTTTCATAAGTCTCTGAATGGATATATCATATTTATAGACTTTTTTAGTCTGTTCTCACATCCAGTTTCCCTGATAATTTTGTCCACAACTTACTCCTTGTTTTTCCATTATTAAGTTTCACTGGAATACAATATGGCACTGTCACCCACAACTGGATTTTGACTTTCATGTGTATCTACAATTCATACTTTCTGACATCCATTTAAGTCCATTGATACACTTAATAGCTTAATTTTCCTGCATACATTCATCATCTTGATTCTGTGACTCTACTCTCCTGGGGTTTAAAACCTGGTGCTGTTACCAGGCCTGGGGTTAATGAGTTTATTGAGACTCCTCAATAAATGTGAATTTATTGACTCCTATCATATCTGTATGGTTTGAGATATTGTTTTGTTTGTTTTATACTAGGCTGCCTGTGTATGTGTCATTTTTGTTTCTGGATTTTGTAAACTTCATAGAGTAGACAGCTGTAACAGATTTAACACATTCAATTAATCAAGTCATCTTCATTAATATCTATTTCCCTTTAGTTTCAGAAATATACAATGTACAGTGCCTACTTTCCTTTCAATTTGTTAATTCATGTTCTTTAAATTTACTCCTTACAAGTTACCATTTTCCATATGCAGGGGTTATTTATACATATTGACCTCTCCTACCCATTATTGCTTTGATCAACTATGGCTTTTATACACTGGGGTTTTTTTATCAGTAAAATAGTGAAACTGGACTTTAGATTACTAACCTTAATTGAAATAGTACCATGTGAAGCATTCTCTGCAGATGATAAGGATCGTATTGGATGTTTTGGCCAGTATGTTACAATGACCAATGCCTCATTTACTCAGGTTATCTTATGCAATCTAGAATCTTGAAACTTCTTGTAGATAGAAATTGCTATCTACATTTGGAAGTATACAAAGTGTACTGACACATATTCAGACTATGCCATCAAGTGTTTTATTAATAACTGGAAGTAGACAAGGTTTTATTTTTCCATTTGGGATAAAGTAACTGCAAGCCAATAACATTATCAATGAAGAACTTAAAATTCATGTTCAGACGTTGCTAGAATTCCAGGATTTTATTCTAATGATGTTTGCAATATTGGCTTATGTCTCTATCAATAAAATAAATAAAGGGTGTGTAAGAGAACTGAGGCTAAGTCTTTGTAATTAGTCCATGCTTAGAGTTTGTATTACTTCTGGTATATGTAGCCACAAACATATGTGTAGTTTATATTTACTTTAATTAAATGTTTTTACATAAATATAAACTTAATAAATATTTTAAAGTTCAACACTGTTTAAATTTGTAAGCAATTTCTGATCCTGACTTGGCAGATAAGGTAGTTACTTGGTGTGCCATTTGGCATTATTCCCTCATTCCCACATGTCCTCAATACACTGCTCTGCATCTTAAGTCCTTTTAAAGCACAACTAGGTAAAGATTATATCTGGACTATTAATTATTGTTATATAGATTTAAGGACATCCAGTTCCACTTGTGCATTCTTTGTCTTGTGGAAAATAAGATTGATTTTTTTTTTGGAGGGGGAACAAGAATATTAAAAATTCACTGTTTTACTACTGATTTTAAAAAGTTGATTTTAAAAGAAAGACAGAGATGCTAATTCTTATCATTCTAGGTTACAAAAAGGATCAATGATACAGTATGCTCTGTAGTAATTTAAGACATTGCTTCCAAATAATCCACATGAAGAAGCACATTTCTCATTATATTGCAAAAAGTTATACTAATTAATGATGGAAGGTTTTTTTTTCCTCCCTAAGACTGTGGGTTTCAATTGTTTTTCTTCTATTGCTGAAAACAACATTCAAGTGTAGTGAGAATATAGATTAACCCATCTGCAGGAAATGGAGTGGGTTTAGATTAAGCAGTTACACACTTGGAATGACTAATTTTGAGTTTGTTACTGCTGATGGGAGTTTTCAAACAGCACATGAAAATATTTCATATTGGGCAGTTCATGAAAATAATGTAGCAAAAAAGAAATAGCCTATCCATTAGTAGCAGCTACCGTAATTTTACATAATAAACTGTTTCTATAAAACAGAAATCTGTCAGCAATATCCCAGATGCTGTCACTGGCTTCTTCAGGTATGCTTTGACAATATTGTCTAAAGTTCTGAAAAGTCACTTGCTGAGTGGACTGGCAAACTACGTATAAGGCTATTTCTTTTATTCCTAGATAACATAGTACACTTATCACATAAATTATCACAGTTAACCTTAATTTAATGGCCTAACTTGGAAGAGGGAACATCCTTTTCTTTTTTCATAAAATCTGTTAAATACAAAAACATGTTATCAAATGATATACACCATTTGCATATGATACCATTATGCAAATTATATGTACCATGGCAAATATTTGGTCTATGGAAAATAAAGCTCATTATATCGAAGTCCACTAAATCAAGGTTTCACTATATTCACTATACCGGTGAATTTAGATGAAACTGTATATTTTCTTGTTTGTCATTTGAGTTCCCCAAGAAAGAGGAAATTCAAATGACAGTAATTGATTATAAAGCAGAATTAGAGGTCTATAATCTATAAAAATGGTATGAAAATTAAATTAAAAATAAATCTATAGGAAGCTATATCTGCAATCTTTGAAAGTACAGTATTACGTACTTTCAAATTAACAGTCTATTTAAACAGCATAAAAGTATTGTGGCTTATCATTATCTTTTTCAATCGGGGCAAAATTTCAGAGCTCTAAAAGATATACCATTTCCTTCTCAACCAACTTTGCATAAATATTTATACTAAATATCGTAAGATCTGTTAGGCCCTTAAGGCATGTAATGTACTTTGACAGCTTCCCAAGTAAATTTTATTACTTGGATTCAAAGAGTCAAATATTTTATACCGTATTTCTCTATCAAATTACAAGTACATCAACTACCATTGTCATATCCTTTCATTAATTATTTGTCTTGTGAGTGTTTCCTCACTTCATTTTATTTCAGGAGGCACAAATTATTTAAGAAAACCCTCTGATTTCCTTTTCCCACACACCCAGGGAAGAGTAACGTAAGATTATATAATAATAGGTTTAGAACTATGTTTAAATTCTACACACCTTTTATGCCACCATTCTGTGTCCACCACACCCTCCCTCCTTTCAAACTTGCTATTTCTGAGTTTGGTTATGTCATAACCTCACAATATTAGACGCACCTATTATTACATAATAAAAGCACATTTCTTTCTAGAAGGGCAATTTCAGAAGTTTTTCTCCCTTCAGGATGAAATGAACATACAGTAAATGAAATGACATACAATACTATGGGAAATACACTATCATAATAAAAGGACAACTGAGGCTTCAGGTTTGATTGTGGAACATTTTGACTCACAGAGAGAAGCAATCAGAAGCTGCTCTCCAAAAAGAGACTTCTATTAGAACATCTGGGAACCTCAGTGATTCAGCTCACTTTCCTACAATAAACAGAATATTTCAGATTTCTACCACCTACCAGGGAATAAATTGTTATTTATTGTAATAAGCTGTACTCTTGTATATTTGCAATACAATAATATTTTTAATTGATCTCTCTGAGAATCTTTTATGACTGTATCGTTGATCAAATTGTAACAATAAAATAAATTGGCCACAGTAGGACAATTTTTTTAAAAAAGCGTAAGAATCACAGCACAATAAAAAAAAGAGTGTGATAAAAATCGAATAATAATGGTAAGACAAGCAAAATGAGGGAGGCAGGAATGAAGGACATAGAATCAGAACAAAATGAAAAATAGCAGCAAAAGGAAATTGGGGGGGAAAGTGCTAAAGTAACTCTTAATCAGTACACCATGTTAGCTTTCCAGTTTATTTATCAGGGCTTAGCACGGCATACAAATGCATCCTGTTGTGTCTTGGATTTATGAGTTTTTTTGCTCATTCAGCTTTCCCTTTCAACCCATATCTATATGGTTCTAGATGCAAGCTTATACAGATTTACCCAATTAAAATGATTTCTGGCCAGAAATGCATAGAAATAAGACACTTGATAGTCAATATAACACATCCTTCAAAATCCTAAATACAGGTAGTTCTCAACGTACAATAACTGACCCAAAATTTATGTTGCTAAGTGAGAAATACGTTTAGTGAGTTTTGCCCCATTTTATGACTTTCCTTGCCACATTTGTTAAGTGAATCACTGCTGCTGTTAAATTAATAACGCAGTTGTTAAGTGAATCTGGCTTTCCCATTGACTTTGCTTGTCAGAATGTCGCAAAAAGGGAATCATATGACTCTGGGACACTGCAATTGTCATAAACGTAAGTTGTCGAGCATCCAAATGTAAATCACGGGATCACGGGGATGCTGCAATGATCACAAATGTGAAAAATGGTCCTAAGTCAGTTTTTTCAGTGCCGTTGTTAATTTTGAACGGTCACTAAGCGAACTGATGTAAATCGGGGACTACCTGTAGCCAAACCTTCGAATAAAACTCAAAGAGTAGAGACTCAGAAACAAATGGGCCATTTCTAATACTTCTAGTCATGGCCAGGTTTTCCTTCAGGTTGACAGTGGCGCTGGAAATCCCAGGTTTCTTTCTTCAAGCCAGATCCACACCTGGATCCACGTGCCGCTTACTCCCACTTCATCATCATATTTGCGGGTGGAAAGTAAACCACGGGGCTAAAAGGTCAGCTAGCTAGCCCCCCTCGCGACGTGCCTCTTTTCTTCCCATCGGCACCGCTCGATCCTACCAACCCCATCAATTTACTAGGCTTGATCAACACCCGCTTCCTCTTACGTCCTCACTGTGCAGAGAAGCACGCTTCCATCCCAGGCATCGGGGCTACCCACCACTGGGAAAGGTCACCGTTTTTGATCCCAGCATCCAAGGGGCGTGATGGGAGGAGAGTCTCCCAGACGCTGGCCAGGCGCCGGGAAGCCTTTCTTTCATTTGGGTCTCGCTCACACACACCCCTTTCCGGGGGTCGCCGCACTCACCTCCTGAAATCAAAGGGCATGTTGGTGGCAACGCAACGTCCCCGCCCCCCTTCTGCCCAAAATCTCGGCTTCAGTCGTGCCGGCTCCTAGGGCAGGAAGTGACGGACCCAGCTCGGCCAAGTCGGAGGATGCGCTGCACAAACTCATTGGACGGCGGACCCGCGCACCGCGACGCTTCCGCCGCCGCGTTAAAGGAGACCGGCGAGGGGCGCGCGGGAATAGGGAGGGATGGGTGCTTTTGCAAGGGACTCAGTGGAGAACTTGCAGAGCTGTTCAAGGGGCACTTGTCTCCATAATATGTTGGAAGGTTTGGGGGGGGGTGAAAGACGGGGGTCGGGAAATTAAACTTTAAAAGGGGAGTTTTAAGAATATAATTTAAAAGATAGGCGGGGAGTGACTTTCGAAATAAACTTTCGGAGTTGTGAAAAGGATACAAGCGACTTTATTTATCCTCATTCTCCAGAGAAGGGCGGCATATAAATCGAACCAATAAATAAATCTATCTATCTATATCTATCTATCTATCTATCTATCTATCTATCTATCTATCTATCTATCTATCTATCAACAAATACAAAGAAAGAAGTAACAGTATAGACATAGACAAGGATACATGAAAAAAATTGGCACAAATAAAAGGATATAAATAGGCAAAACATAGCCATAAACACATAGAATTACATATAAATGGGGACAATAGGATAGGGACAATAGGCACACTGGTGCGCTTATGCACGCCCCCTTAGGGACCTCTTAAACATGAAAGGTCCACTGTAGACAGTTCAAGGTAAAAGGTATGGGGATTAGAGAGACTAACAACAGGATCAGGTAGGGTATTCCAGACATTTACTACTCTTGCAGAAGTCATATTTCCTACAATCAAGATTAGAGCGATTTACATTGAGTTTGAATTATCGATAGCCCTTGTGTTATTACGGTTGAAATTAAAGTACTCATTTACAGATAGGACGCTTTGGTAAATAATCTTATGAACTAAGCATAGGTTGGAAGGTAGACGGTGTGGTTCGAGGCTATCCAGATCTAAAATTTCAAGCCTGGTGCAATAGGGAATTTAATTTCGACCTGAAGATTTGAGTACTAGTAAAATATCTCTGGACCCTCTTTAAAGTAATGATGTCTGAAATACAGTGAGGGTTCCAGGCAGGTGAGCAGTATTCAAGTATAGGTCGGCAAAGGTTTTATATGCCCTAGTTTGGAGTATAACGTTACCAGAGAGAAAACTTAGCAAAATAAGCTCTGAGACTTAGATCTTTTGAAATGAGTACTTCTAGGTCCTTGACAGATGACGTTATCCATTAAGTCAATTCTCTAGACCAGGTCTCCCCACATCTTCCAAGCTTGCCCTGTTTATTTGAGTTTGCCTATGCTGTGGCTGGTGACATATACAGAAGACAGAGACATCAATCTGAAAATAAACTCTCTTAGATTATATGGCTGTAGAACCATGTGCATGAATTTCACAAATAAGGCTGTGTCTCTCCCCCCACCTCTCTCTCCCTCTGTGCATGTGCTTCTTCATTAACATTGATATAACTCCCATTAAATCAGTAATTTTTAATAAAGGAGAATATTTGTAGTTCCTTGGTGGTCCTTGGTGCTCTCTGAGCTTGCTTGTTTTTTTGCAGACATTTCATTACCCAAAGTATTGCATACAAAATTATACGTAGTAAAGCTTTACCTGTAAATGACTTTTTTTGTTTTAATCACAATAATGGGTGCATGAACAACCACTTTAAACTCGTTCTAAACTTGACTGTAAAAAATATGATTTCTGTAACAGAGTTGTCAAAGTCTGGAATGCTCTACCTGATCCAGTTGTCTCAGCTACAAATTTTCATAGTTTCAGTCGCAAATTGACTTCCGTGGACCTTACCTCATACTTAAGTGATCAGTAGAGGGGATGTGCATAAATGCACTAATGTGCCTATCGTCCTTGTCGTATTTTTTCTTTTACTCTTGTTCTCGTTTTTGTTTGACAAATTCTAATAAATAAATAAGTCGGTAACATCATCAGTACTTGTGACCACTGATGATGTTACCTAGTTTGCGTAATGAAACATCTGCAAAAGCACAGAGAACACCAGGAGTGTTGTGGAGGTTAATAAATCAATGAACTGTGAACCTTTATCTCTATGAAATTCTACTTAAACAAATGAGCCTTTGAAGCAGTTAACAGTAAATATTTTTATTTACACAATAAAAACATAACAATATATATACAATTAATAAACAGCACTTAGTTACTATGATTAATTATCCTGTCAGCTATCTATCTATCTATATATATATCTATTCTCTCTAAGATATGTTATCTATGACTATTCTTCCTCAAAAGAATATTATTATATACCACAGAACTGCTCTTCTAACGGACTTCCAAACTGCTCACAGTTATCTAACGGAAGATCCTAGAAGACAATACAATACTAGACAGAAGAGCAAACTGAAAAGTAAACTGAAGAGCCAGAGCCAGAGCAGGGTAAAGAGCAAACTGTTTCAGTTAAGAATCTCCTTTTATACTGTTAACTGTGACAGTTAGGGGAGGGCCCGGGAGATTCAAACATATTAGCTGCCCTCTGATTGGCTTATGTATCTGTACATTCCAAAAGCCGTTAATAGGCACAGCTATAGAGAAATAAATTTTCTCTAACAAGGAGCCCCTCAGTATTTCTTCTGCTCTTGCCTAAGCTTAGTGTGGACATTTAAAATAAGGGAAAATTAAAACAACATGCTTCCTGGATAGCCTCATCAGCAGAGACAGTGATGGCAAATTAAAAACACAAGTCTTATCATAAAACTACCCACACCGACTAAGTGCACCACTAAAGTAACGACCCAACCTCCCATAAGAGCTGTGTAACAACCCTATTTAGATGTGCACAAACACATTGTGCAACCCTGAACATCAAAATAGGAAACAGATCATCAATACAACATCATCCAACAAAATGGATATCCACAAACTTCATCAAAAAGTACCTGAGCACTCAACCCGATATAGCACAACACAAGCTGGGAAAAGGATAATGCCATACATGAAAAACATCCCCAACAGATTACCATATGGCATTGTAGCACACAAACCAACTAAAGCCCTCCAAAACATACATCAAAAACCCAGCAGTGGCAGAAAAAAAAAGTCATTTACAGCATAAGGACTGTAACACCAACTGTATGAGAAAGGGGCAGAAGACTTGTGATGAGCATCCACAAATACCAACTAGCAGTCAGAAGACATGAAAACTCCTTAATTTGGCAAAACATGGACAGACTTAACCATAGTTTCAATTGCGAAACTGAACATCCTAGACCAGTGATGGCTAACTTTTTTACCGTCGCGTGCCAAAAGGGAGCAGGGGGGGTCGTGCGCGTACCCACACCCATAATTCAATAAGCCCCATCCCCTTGCGCATGTGCCCATGACCCCCCCCCCCACCCTCCCCTTAGTTTTGGCACGGTGGGCTAGGTAGGCCCATTTTTTTTGCCCTCCCCAGGCTCCAGAGGCTTTCTTGGAGCCTGAGGAGGGCGAAAATGGCCTTCTCCACCCCTCCGGAGGCCCTCCAGAGTCCGGAAACAGCCTGTTTCCCGACTTCTGGTGGGCCCAGAAGGCCCGAAAATCAGCTGGCCAGCGCACGCATGCACGCTGGAGCTGAGGTAGGGCAACGCTTGCATACCCACAGATATGGGGTGGCTCTGCATGCCACCTGTGGCACGCGTGTCATAGGTTCGCCATCGTGGTCTTAGACCAAGCCAAGTCTAAAAAATGTTAGAGAATTCATGGAAGTCTGCAGTCAGACAAGTAGGCCATTAACACACACATAGAAATAAATAACATCCACCTACCAATCAAAAGAGACAATCAAAAAGCCAAAAAAGAAACAAAAAGAACAAAACATATTCTCACCAGCAGTCAGCTGATGAGCAGACATTAACACCAAAATTAATACTAGACCAACAATCAAGAAGTAAAAAATACTCCAATTAAGGAACTACCAACTTAAAAACAAACAACAGTCTAATCAAAGATCACGATTATTCACATCAATACTGAAAGGGCAAGCCACTGATATATGAGAGCAATTTCATTCTTTTCTAGCATTGATGATATTACCTAGTTTCCTAATGAAACATCTGCAAGAAATCAACCAAGCTCAGAGAGCATTAAGGGCCCCATAGACTGACAAACTGACAAACATATCTAAGACTCCTTCTTGTTTTCCTCACAACAACAACAACCCTATGAGGTGGGCTGGACTGAAAGAAAATGACTGGTCCAAAATCACCCAGCGATATAAAACCTTTTCCTGTGGCCCAATTAGAAATATTAAGCAACACATTTAAAATGTATGCATTGTACATCATATTATTATTCTATTTTTTATTTTTCCGACTACAAACCATCAACAATAATTAAATTTACAAAAGTATTCTGGGAATACCTTTGTGAATACACAAATTATTCATTATATTTAAGAGATTAGAGTTATTTTTTGTTACACTGTATCTCGTTACATAGCAACCACCAGTATACTGAATATTTCTCAGTGTACTGCCTGCATCTCCTAATTATTGGGATGTGGCAAGAGTGAAAACAGAAGCTACAAGGGATTAACAAGTAAAAAAGGGAGTAGGGATGACCATATGCAAAATTAGGAAGTACAATGCCATTTTATGCCAGACAGGGGAAGTACACAGATTTTTTATCTTCAGCAGGTCTTCATCCCATCACTGGAATAAATAGAATGCTTATTTATTTATTTATTTATTGAATTTATATGGCTGCCATTCTCACTTGCATGTAACACTCAGTGTCATATTTGTTTGTTTAGAGAATGTGTATGACAAAGTAAATAAATTTGAATTATGGAATGAACATGGAGTTGAAGACTGGTTGTTGAATGCAGTGAAAGTGGTATAATAAGTGAGTAAATAATGAGAATAAATCAGAGGTGGCATTCAGCAGGTTCTGACCAGTTCTGGAGAACCGGTAGCAGAAATTTTGTGTAGTTCGGAGAACCGGTAAATACCACCTATGATCGGCCCCACCTCCATCTATTCTCTGCCTCCTGAGTCCCAGCTGAACGGAAGGAAATGGGGATTTTGCAGTAACCTTCCCCTGGAGTGGGGAGGGAATGCAGATTTTACAGTATCGTTCCCCTGGAGTGGGGTGGGAATGCAGATTTTACAGTATCCTTCCTCTGCCGCGCCCACCAAGCCACACCCACAGAACCGGTAGTAAAAATTTTTGAAACCCATCACTGGAATAAATAGAATGCTTATTTATTTATTTATTGAATTTATATGGCTGCCATTCTCACTTGCATGTAACACTCAGTGTCACAAGCTAAAAAGACCAAATTCAACCTTTATAACCAATTGAAAACTACAATTAAAACCTACAAAAAGAGAACAGAGAGTGCAATCTGATACACAGTGCAACCATTTAAGAAATGACTCAATGTTCAGCAGGAAGTAAAGCAACGATGTGTTGAAGTCCCTTTGATTATTTAATGTATTTCTGCTTAAATTATCTAAGAAATTATTGTGATGATAAATATGTGATTGTAGATAAAATGTATGTGCACTTATGTGTGCAGATGATGCCCTAGTTGTTAGCTGCGTGCTCAAATGATTTACAGCAAATGTGAGATAGACTGTATGATAGATTAATCAGATTCATATTCACTCACTGTATCAAAGATCAAAGTGGTTCTGTTTGATAGGGAAGTGGAGTGTTATAGATTAAAACTTCTATATTTTTGCCAAAAACATCCTTTTGCATGAGCTCTATTTTGCCTATGTTATACATAAGCAAGAGTTGGGAATGGTAGGAGATACATAAAAGTGAGTTAAAAGCCATTGGAATTAGGTATCTAAAAGTACTTTTGGTAAAAATAGGAAGAAATAAGTTTTAAAATGTATGGCTGCTGAAAGAATGTGAATTGAACACAAAAGTGGACAACAACCACTAACTCATATGTTTGGGTGGTTATTTGATAGAAAAAGAGTGAATAAGAATCAAATTGCAAAATAACTATTATACAGTATGTGAGGGAAGAGCTGTGGGTTAAAGGGAAAAACTGAGAATATCATGGCTGGATAGAGTTGATGAGACTCTCAAAAGAATGAGGTGAGTTTAAAGAGCAAAATATAAACTATGAAGCAATGTTTGAATGAGATGGAAACAAAGATGATTTCCAAGGATAGAATGGCATAGAACTATAATGGCAATGATGTGAATTAGATCTAGATTTTCATGTGTTAATTTCTTTGACTTAATATTACTCTTTGGTTTAAGGCAGGGGTCAGCAACCTTAAACACTCAAAGAGCCACAAAGGCCCTAACTGGAAGCCCCACATCAAATTCTGAAACCAACCAGAAGTCCGGTTCCCCCACGATAGAGTCTCCTCTTAGCACAGCATCCTTTTTCCTCTACCTGTCCTAACCAAAAGCCCTATCAATTGCAGAGCCGACCGGTGACAGGCAGCTGCAGCAAAGGATGAAAGAGCCACATGCGGCTCCAGAGCCGCGGGTTGCCGACCCCGGTTTAAGGTTACTTTGTAATCTGTACTCTGCATAACAAAGTTTACCATGAAAGACAATAGCACCTTGTCTTTTTGAAATTGGTAAGTCTTTGAATGAGATGCGAAGGTAGCAGATACAGTACAACTACAGTATTTTGTAAATAACCTTTATTTGAGTAGGAGAATTTAAAACTGTTAGATTTGTCTGCAGATGTGCTGGGCCTTCAATTTCCAGATAAGGTGGGTATGTTCAAAGTGTATATTGGTTCAGAATTTTAGGAATCTGGAGCAAAACAGAGCAGGGAAAGCTGAATGGCTGGGTATTTGGTCTAAACATTATTGAAATTATAGTCATTATTAGCACTTGTCCAGATCGAAACCACTAAAATAACTTTTTGGTTTTCATTTTTAATTCTATGCACAAAGTTTTAGATGAAAGAAAAGAATTTATTACTAGTGATTTGAATAGGAGTTAAAAGCATACTTATCAAATCAATTCAATGCTCCGATCCTCCTGACTAAAAAAACTATAGACTGTGGCTGAAATTCTGCCTAGTAACAGTAGAATGCCAGTACTATCCTTCTTCAGAATCTCCATCCTTAAATTAATGATACTGTGTTACCAAAAGGTGAGAGATCCTGTACCTCAGTATAAATCTGGCTTCAGTTAGCTCTAAAATGGATTTGTAGGGATGAGTTTCTAGTAAAGCAATTGTAGAGCAAAGATTAAAATGTAGAAGTTCAAAACAACTTCTGCAATTTCAGCCAATTTTTGGAGCTCCAAGTTGAGTTATGATATGGGAAACATTTTTAGGAAGTAAAATAATGATGTTTAAATATTGTTTATAAAAGGTCATTTTCTGCAAAAACCAAGGAATTCACAAAAACAACACTGATCTGGCTTCCTTTTTTATCCTGTTGAGGCAAAAGGTTCTGAGATAAGACCCTCCGTCATTACATTGTTTAGTAAAGTGAGTTGTCTAGGAAGTATGAGATAAGAAACAGGAATTTGCCTGCATTCCATTGGGGTGCAGTTCTTTAACAGACTGTGCCAGAGCACTAAGAAGAGTTTAAATGAGGTAAGCAAAAACTACGGTAATCAGTATGCTGGAAATTAGGAAATGATAGTTAGAACTGAAGTTGACAATAAGTTCTACTTGGAAAAAGGATTAAGACAGGAAAGTCATTAATAGAGTAATGTTCATTCTTTCAAGGAATATTGCTAAATTAAGAAAATGAAGCGGTGAAATGCCTGCCTCAGTAAATAATTAACTGAATTACTCAATATTTCTAAGCCATGAACCAAGTTTCCAAGTCTAAATAGCTCAGTTAACCAAGCACTGAATGTGAAAACCAAACAAATCGCATCTTGGGTTGGTGAACCAGGTCACAGAGTGTTTCTTTTCTGCCTCCATTTCAGAGGTGGGTTTCAGTAGGTTCTGACCAGTTCTGGAGAACCGGGAGGGGAAATTTTGAGTAGTTCGAAGAACCGGTAGTAAAAATTCTGACTGGCCCCGCCCCATCTATTCTCTGTCTCCCAAGTCTCAGCTGATCGGGAGGAAATGGGGATTTTGCAGTAACCTTCCCCTGGAGTGGGGAGGGAATGGAGATTTTACAGTATCCTTCCCCTGCCACGCCCACCAAGCCATGCCACACCCACCAAACCACACCCACAGAACCAGTAATAAATTTTTTGAAACCCACCACTGCTCCATTTATGTACATACACATACATACTAAATTCCTGAAAACCTTCTACAGTATGTTTAAAAATATTGAATTTCTCTCTCATATTTTAAAATCTTAAATATATCATTTTATTTATTTATTTTATTTATTATTGTGATTTATATGCCGCCTTTCTCCCTGGGGACTCAAGGCGGCTTACAAAATGACAATTTCCATCATAAGCTAATGTATATGCCTATGGGCTAGTTATAACCTGTTCTAAACCAGAATCAGGATACTTTCCACAAACTTAAATTTATCACCTGCGTAAAGGTTTTCTTTTTTTCCTTGTTGTTTACTGGAGCATTCCAAATGTCAGATTCAATCTAGGAACAAAATAGTTGAATTCTAGACTGTAATGCTTTATGTTGCAAATGGATAATTTCATTTTCAAATGTTCACTCATAAAAATTCAGCATCTAATGGTTACTTAAATTTGTCCCAGTCTTAAGCAAAATACAGGCATTCTTTTTTCAAGGCATCTGCAGTGTATATAACAATACATCATTGGCTTAAAGACCACAAAATGATATCTTCTTTTTGATATCTGCTTGCATGGTGCTTTCACATATAGTTATATGACCATGAATACAACTGATTATAATTTTGCCTGAAATCAGAGTGGAGTGGCTGGAGTGTGCCCTGGCATAGCATTACTTTAGTCTATCATGATTTTTTAAAAGGCTTGGAGAAGACAAAAAATAATCTGAGAAAACAAAAAGCCAGGAGATCTGAGAAAGTTGAGAAGAATGAAGAGGTCTCATGAACAAGTCGTAAAAAGAGGTAGAAGGAAAGTATTCTAGGTAAAGTGTGCCCTTTATCTTTAGCTCTAACCTCATTCTATGGGGGAGAGGCTGACAAAAAGTAAAAGTAAGAGACCATCAGGAGGAGGATGGGATATGAGTGGAAGGAGAGTTGATGTCAACAATTGAGAAATAGAGGCATTTGGCAGCCTATTTCATAAAGAGCATTTTAGCCCAATTGGTTAGCAATTTGGAAGAAGTGTTTCAACTCATTCAAAGAGACACCGATATAATGAATTATAAATGATACAGAGAATGAGAACCAATGCATTGAGAATCAATCAATAAGATGGAGACATTGTGATGGTTGATTCACAAGAGCACAAATTGGGAAATATGCCTGATTTTGAGGGAATTAACCATTGTCATAAACAGCTAATACCTAGTTTGAGAATGTGCCTAAATTCATTTCCACAGGAGTCCACAGGGTAGATTTAAAAAGTCAAGATGGTTGCAACTGTGCAAATCAAAGCCCGATCACTTTTATATGTTTGTTGTGTCACATGAACATGTGAAAAGACATGTCAGAACAACGAACTTGATCGTTTTGATCTCCCTCCTATGGATGCCATTGGAAGCTCCAATCATTCCCATGACTAGGAACACCTATTACAAACTTTCCTACACAGAAACAGTCCAGCTTATAATGTCCATCCACTTGCAATTTCATACCTAGGTTACTGTAAACTGCTGTTTGTGTAATTACCTGTGTATTTAGTACAGTTACAAAAAGTGTCTAAGTTGTTAAATGGACTGAGTAGAAGCAACAGTACAAGATGCTAATTAGATTCCAAGCCTGAATCAGGGTGGTTTATGTTCTATCTATAAGAATCTATACCAACTTTGGACCTGATACCTCATCAGTAATTTTCATGGTTACAGATCTGATGGAACCCAGTGATTATTACGGGAGATTCTACTGCATGTGTCTAGAATGGCAGGGTGTCTAATAACCCTTCTTGAAAATCCCAACAATTGCTCTGTGTTAATGTTGGATCAATTGTTTTTCTTTCTGATTTTGTTTTCCTTTCCTGCTTTCTTTCTACTGGATATAGTTTCCCATGTAATGTTTTTATTATGCATCTTATGTTTAATAAACAGCTTCAACATGTTCAGCTTGTACAAGAAGCACTTTGTATTACAGGAATAAAAATAGTCTATGGTAAAAAGAAAAAAACAGGGGAAGGTCTAGTGATAAATAACTATAATTTAGATATCAACATTTACAGTCTGAACATGTTATATTAATACTCCAATTCTCAGTAATAAGGTATTTCATACCACTTCTCCTCTACATTAGAAAATTCTTCATAACTTGCTTTGTATGCCATGCAGAAGCACTACTAGAGGAAAAAAAAGATGATGATATATCACAACTACTGAGATTTCAGTCATCCAATGTATTCAGTTCATGAATACATAAAAGCACCTAGGAGACAAAAAGCTCTTGTTGAGAGAGACGTATTTAACTCCAGGCTCATAAAATGGAGTTAAATATTCACTGAATCATCTTATAGTTATGTCTCATTTGGTCTTTTTTAGCCAACGCTATCTGAACTGATATGTTTCAATATCTGTCAGAGAATATGAGTTTACATTGTTTTTCAAGGTGTGTTTCTTTACATATTAAGCCTGCATAGCATAATATATAGTATGTGTCACTGCCTGACCACATGTTACAAATTACATTCAAGGAAAAGAATGAAAAATCCATGAATCAAAAAGGAAGAGTCATACATTTGCAAAGTGATGAATTCTGTGAGTCATTAATCTGATAAAACTGAACTCTCTCTTAGTCACTCTTCTAGGAGAATTGGATTCTCCCTCCAGCAAAAATGGCAATATTACGATACAAATATAATCATCAATGTTTTCTTATGGCCAGCCTGCACCAGCAATCTGAAAGACTGTTTTATACAATCAAGGATCAGGGTGCCATTTCAAAAGGTAATGCTTATTGTCTTGTAAATATATCAAGTGTGAGCTTTACATAAAAATAAAAATAAAAAGACAACAGCCCCAAGTTTCTTCTAAAATCATATGAAGCAGCTTGGACTATACAGATAATTCATCTAAAATCAAAGGTTCCTCTGGGCATTCTGACATTGTTAATTCTATAAAAGCACCAAGTGTTCTTCAAAGCTCTGATTAGTTTATACACTAATATACTTATATTAGTATATTTATATACTATATAAATATAATTAGTATAATATAATATATAATTAGTATAATATAATTAGTTTATATACATGTGAATTAGAAGAAAGGAAAGGTCCTTCACCAACTTTTAATAAGGCCAGAAATCCTACTATGTATTTCTTTCATGTTAGAAGATACAATAATATAAATAAGAGCATAGATGACATTGGTTAGAGTTCTTCCCAGGAAATAAAAATCCTGCTTCAGATGTAATATGAAAAGATGTATGTGTATCCTACTGAACAGAATGTCAGCTATTGGTGGAATGACTACCCCACATTACATTATTCCAGAAGTTAGAAAAATGATGTGGCAGGATTACTTTAGAATTCCTATTGTGAGTAGATACAACATCTATCAGATTCTAAGTTCTGATTTTTTAAAAAAGAAAATAACCCCAATAAGAAGGTGCATTTGATTTTTCTCAGCCAGCAAAGTGGAAATACATGCTTTGTATATCATGTTTATCTATTTCTTGATTTATCTATCTCAGACCGCTCAGCAAAACCTGGGCAGTTTAACAAACCACGCTGCAGCCGAATGAAACTTCAAGCAGGAAACAGGTTTATTTGCTCTCCAGGTTTGCCACAGACAACGCTGAGTTCAATATATGATAACACAAAGTCGGTGTTGGGATCTACCGCAACCCAACGCCGTTTAAATAGCTGCACCACTCAGTCATCCAATCAGCTATGCTTCCGGGTTTCCAGCTCCGCACTTGCGCAAGCTGCCATGTCACCCAGATGCGTCAACAGGAGGTAATAAACACCCGAATGGCCCCTATCTTGGCCGCAGGGTGACCGTCCGCCTACCGAGCCTCTAGCACCCCCATCACCGTGAATATACCCTTCCCCCCATTGCAGCCTACGATCCTTCCAAAGTGTTTCCAGTTTTGCATGGTGAGCTCTTTGCTTTGCTCTTATCCCCAGTGTGTCGAGCGTGGGATGTCTCGACAGGCGGCTCCCCCTAGCAGGAGTCCACCTGGAAGACATAAAGCAAAGGGTTAGTATAAGTTCGTTTACCGTCCGTCTTTCTGCCACCTCCAGGTTTATGAGGATATTTTCTGTGGTACATTTTCCTCAGCCTATTCGCCTTAAGGTTTTCAACAGGAACCCAGGATGCCTCCTCCAACGGGTAGCCCTTCCATTGTACTAAATATTTAAGCTTTCCTCTGCTTAATTTGGAGTCTAGTATGTCGACGATTTCATATTGATCCCCACCCAGCGGCCCTGGACATTCTAGAGGGTCCCGTATACCATCCACAGGTTTTAGCAGACTACTGTGAAATACCGGGTGAACTTTACCCAGTAAAGACGGCAACTTTAATTCAACTGTTACCGGGTTTATGACTTTCGTAATAGTGAATGGGCCAAGGTATTTGGGACCTAGTTTTCTACTGGGTACTTTCAGCTTGATGTATTTAGTAGACACATATATCTGGTCCCCCACCTGGAATGGCTTATGATCCGCTCGTTTCCTGTCAGCATATAGCTTATACTCTTTTGACGCTTTCTGTAACGCTTCTTTGACTTTCAGCCACAGGTGTCCAATCCGTACCCCCCATTCCCTGGGAGACACTTGTTCTTGCTCTTCTATTTCGAGTTCAGGGATCGCAGTGAACTCTCGACCATAGACTACCTGAAATGGTGTAATGCCAATACTTTGGTGTACCGCGTTGTTATATGCTACCTCAGCAAACGGTATGAGGTCTGACCAGTCAGACTACTGATAAGAAATATAACAACGTAAATATCTTTCCACCATAGTGTTGGCCCTCTCTACAGCCCCGTTAGTGCTCGGGTGATAAGCCGAACTCAACCCTTGGGATGACCCTATCATGGTGACGAACTCGCGCCAAAAGCGTGCTGTAAATTGTATGCCTCTATCTGATATGATCCAATGAGGAGCAACATGCAACCGATATATATGACGTACAAATAAGCGTGCTAGCTTCCTTGCCGAAGGCAAACCCCGACAAGGGATGAAATGAGCCTGCTTGGAAAAGAGGTCAACTATTGTCCATATAACTGTATGGCCCTTACTCTCGGGCAGGTCGACGATAAAGTCCATCCCTATTTCGTCCCATGGTCTATTGGGGTTTGTAATCGATTGTAACAAACCAAGCGGTTTGCCAGGTCTTGCCTTTGTTGTTGCACATATTTTACAGCTTCTATTGATAGAAATGGTGTCTTCCAACTCTCCCAAAAATACTCCCTATTTGCCACAAATAATGACAGAATGCTATGCATTGAAAGTGCCATCCAAATGGCTGCTTCAGCAAATTTACACTACATACCTATAGATGTTGAAGCACAACAGAGTACAAAACAGTGCAATAATGTGATGGCAGAGGAGGGAATGACTGTTATAACTTTGAAACTGGATTGTAAGTAGCCCTGAGGAGGTCTGCCGTAACTTTGAACAGTTGCTAATCCATTATGCTCATTTCTTTTTGTTTTTTCTTTTTGAAATGACAAAGAGAAATATAAGTCTTTCTTTCAGCACTGGGAAAACATTGGCACAACAATGATATTACTGGGTGAAGTGAATCAAAATCAGACATTTCAAAACACAACAATCATCTTATCTCTCAAAGAAATTCAAAATAAACTTGTATTTCATGAGATACATTTAAATTGTTTTCTGCATTTTCAACAACTGTAAATCATACAAAGTACCTGTATTGAGAAATATATACATTTGATTTTTAAATGATATTTTTTCACTTTCTATATTATAATTAATTGCCATCCTAAACTGCCTCCTCTGAATTAAAATCGATGAATAGGGTTTGGGATGCTTCCCCCAAGTAATGACCTTATTCTCTTGACTGCATAGTAGAATTGCTCCACCTGAGCAAGGGCTTCTGACTCAGTTATGAGTATATAATTGATTTTTACAATATTCTCACTTCCTCATAACTCCTTAAATTTCTGTTGCAATACCTGTCCCACAGAACTTTCCAATTTTGCTGAGATAGTCCTTGTTATACCTCAATGTAAGGCTTACTCTGCTTCTTTTACAGGCAATTATGCAAAATCAACTTGTCAAGATCTTTCTGGCAGTTCTCAGAGAAGATAACACTGGAGAAAGAATCTTTACAAGGATATTCAAATGCTGTATAACAGAAATACTCTTGGCAATTTTTGCATCATTCAGAACCTGCTCATAACATAAATTCAGAATCAATACATGGTAAAATAACTTGATTTTTGATGTCCATGTAAAGTGGGCTCTACTAGACTAATAAAGTCGAGTGACAGCAAAAACCACATGAAGTATTTTTTTTTCTCCTGTTGTTTCCTACTGTAGACATTTTTTCATGATAGGAACTCTGGACTAGTGAAACTACTGAACTGACTGGGGTCAGATAGGTGTCATGAAAAACATGTGAGTAACACATGATATTCATGTCACTGAGAAAGTTTTGAGGATAGTAAGCTAAATATATGTAATACGAAAGTGTGTTTATACATAGATAAGAAACCTTCTCTAACACTTCCTATTTCCTGTGCTTGCCCGCATCTCTACTCTGAGATAAATCACTCTAGGTCAGGGGTATCAAACTCACAGCCCATGGGCCAGATGCGTCATGTTCTGGTTCCATCCATTCCCGGTTTAGCAAAGGGTAAAAAAGTCATGATATGTCACGTGACGACAACATGACGCTGAGAGTTTGACACCCCTGGTCTAGGTAGAACTGTCCTCCCTTTCTTCACATCAGAAACGTGGCTTGGTTTTTTCAGCCATTCTGTCACACCCCAAACCCTGAGAAGATAAACAACAACAGGCAAGAAAATCTAACAATGTGGAATTCTGAATTAATTATACTAATTTGTGAGCTGACACTTGTTGGATTATATTTGAGAGGCACAGTTTACAGAAGTCCCTGAGAAATTCTAAGACACATGTAAAAGGGGAAGTTGTGGGTTATGGTTACACTATGTTATGCCCTGGGAATGAACTGTTCTTTGTCTCATTTTAAAGTAGGGTCTCCAAAGTTGGCAACTTTAAGACCTACGAAGTTCAACTCTATAAGTTGGCTGGCTGAGGAATTCTGGGATTTGAAGTCCGCAAGTGTCAAAGTTGCCCAGTTTGGCAGTTAAAGTTGCCAAGTTTGGAGAGCACTGTTTTAAAGTCTTGTGAAAGTCTTGTTGTTTGAACCGTTATAAGAAAAAAGCCCCATTGGAAGATGGTTTAAAGTTATGTGCCACTTTATAATGACCCCAGCATAGTTTATCCAGGGCAGCTCTTATGATCATGAAGAATGAAAACTAGCCAGTCCTAAGAAGGATGAAACACAAAATCATCACACCTTATCACGTGATAATGTTTCAACAATTGACACAAATTCTAAAGCAAAAAGACAGATCTTTTTATAAGGCAATGCCATATCATTTATTCGCTTTTTTAGAGTCACCCTGACATGGCACAAGGCAAATCAGGCTGAAAGATTTTGACTACTCTTCCTGCTCTTGTGTTTGATGTGCATCATCACTGTGACTCATGTTCTATGCATCTACTCAGCAGATATGGGATAGCAACTAAAGCACTTGTGGGTGAGTGAACTTTACAGACCCGAAAGAGGCACGTGCTCAGAAATCTGGAACATATTCACCTCATAGAATAAGAATTATAAAATTACAGAAACGGACTATATAAACATTCAGGACACAATGTTCTTGCAAATTTGATAAGTGAATTTCTGACTAGCATTCATCCAATTCAAGAGTAATATATCACACTTTAACAATCTATTATGACCAGAAAGCTAAATGAACTTATCATGCTGCTATTACATGTTGTTCAGATTTCAAAGTAACCCTGTGCTGTTTCAGACAGAGCTTTGAAAGATTGGTCTCCATTGTTTAATAAGGCATTCAGGATTGAACCAATTTATATTCAGACAATTATCCTGCCCATGCATCTTATCTCATATTTACTCTTCTGGATCGGTCAAGTTCAATTGGCTGATTTTAAGAATCTTTTTAAAAAGCTTGCAGTGAAATAGAGATAAAAATGATATTTTATCTATTTTTATTGATTGATTTGTATGCTATCTCAATCACCAGAGAAAGACCAGGAGATTCTATTGCAATTTCTTCAGTGTTTTTGCTTATACTTTAGTCTAATATGATCAATTTCTACACTCTGCTTATTATAAATACAGGTAGTCCTCAATTTATAACAATCCATTATAATGGCATTGAAAAAAGTGACTTATAATCATTTTTCACACTTACGACCATTGCAGCATCTCCATAGTCATATGATCAAAATTCAGATGCTTGGCAACTAATTCATATTTATGACAGTTGCAGTATCCAGTGGTGTTGTGATCAGCTTTTGTGACCTTCTAGGAGGCAAAGTCAATGGGAAAGCCAGATTCACTTAACAATCGTGTTATTAGATTAACAACTGCAATGATTCATTTAACAACTGTGGCAAGAAAAGTTGGAAAATGGGGTAAAACTCAATTAACAAATGTTTCATGTAGCAACAAAAATTATGAGCTCAATTATGGATGTAAGTTAAGGGCTACCTGTATATGTGTGTTCATAATAGCAATAGCACTTAAAATTATATATCACTTTGTAATGTTTTACAGCCCTCTGCAAGCAGTTTACAGAGTCAGCATATTGTCCCCAACAATATGGGTTCTCATTTTACTGACCTTGGAAGGATTGGAGTTAACCTTGAACTGGTCAGGATTGAATTGCTGGCGGTTGGCAGAATCAGCCTGCAAAACTGCCAATAATTGCGCCACCACGGTTCTTTTATACATAATCATATCAAATTGATTATGCATACACATATGCACATATACATGCAAACACTAAACAATCTTTGTTATTATTATTTATTACATTTGTGTGCCACTCAATTCCCAATCTCTTCTAAAAAAACTCAATCAAATGGGAGTCTGTTACTTTACTCAAGGGATTTTTCCACTACTTAATAGTTCATAATTCTCAGCCTTACGCCCTTTTCTTTTACATTCAATCCTCTGGTTGTTTTCAGTTTTAGCAAGAATATATCTGCTTCCTTTTGCACACAGTAAGCTTTAACGAACTTGAACACTTCTCTCTGGACTATATGGCAATACATCTCACTACATTCTAGTTGAAAGGAAGCTTACAATAGCCTACCAGCTTGTGATTTTCAGATTACTGTAGAACTTCTAGGCTGCACAGAATGAAATAAGCATGAAATGTGTTTGCATTAGTGAGCCAAAATATGCTCTGTTTCTTTCAAACACATGGTTTAAGCAGAGCTGTCTTCATATTTATGGCAAATAAATGAATAGAACAGAACAGAATAACCTTGCAGCTCTTCTAGTTGAACCCCCTGCTCAAACAGGAAACCCTATACTATTTCAGACAAATGATTGTCCAATCTCTTCTTAAAAACCTCCAGTGATGGAGCAGCCACACCTTCTGGAGACAAGCTGTTCCACTGATTAATTGTTCTGTCAGGAAATTTCTCCTTAGTTTTAGAATGCTTCTCTCCTGGATTAGTTTCCATCCATTGCTTCTTGTTCTGCCTCCAGGTGTTTTGTGATTGTCTATGATAAAAAAAATCAAGACAGTTAGTGAGGGATACAGGTTGATGAGAAGCTTTGAGCGTGGAGCAAACTTTTATCATTGTTAGTAATATCAAGAGTGGATCTTGGACAAAGATGATTTGGGAGAAAAGAACAAAATAACCAAAGTTACTTGATGAAAACCGAAGTGGAAAAGACTGTGGTGGTGGTGGTGGGGAAATGTAGTCTTCTGGGATTGGGTTGTTTTATGGGAAGGAAGGAAGGAAGGAAGGAAGGAAGGAAGGAAGGAAGGAAGGAAGGAAGGAAGGAAGGAAGGAAGGCAGTTTTCTATTGCCTGAAAGTTGATAGTGAACAAAATGTGGCTGTGTACTGGGCAATATTTTACTTTTTCATATTAGTCTACTTGAAATGTGCTAAATCAGATTTATATGGAAGCAGGGGAACACACATTTTCATTTGTCTAACAAATGATTTTTTTTTAAAAAAAAAAAAAGTGGAACAAAGCTGTTGGAGTGGTACAGAATGAGGCAAGGGAGCTGTAAGGAATTTGGAGCTAAAATTTTGAACCTCTCTAAACACTTATGTGTCCTTTATCTGTCCACATGGTTTGCACATTATACTAAAGGGATTGTTTACTTCTTGATTAATTAGAGATGCAACTTGGATTTATACCATGAAAACATGACTGATTTTAGAGTAATAAAATATGGCTTGAAACTATGGTTCATTGCTAACTTAATGGTTGCAACTATATTTTAGTATGAAATATGAATGAGGTCACATAGTTACAATAGTCTCCTAGCTTTATTTTTTGGTTTTAGCTCTGCTGAAGCAGTGACAGTTTTACAGAATTGGAAAACAATATTAGCTGAAAAACAAAACAAAAACTTGCTTGACTTTGGTTCATTTCTGAATTCTTTGCCCAAACAACAACAGCAACCAGAATTAAAAGAAACTTACAGTTATTGTGATGCATGAAATTAGCTATCACCAAGGTGATAATGAATATGCCTGAAACCCTTTCCTCATTTAGCAACAGCAATGGCACTTAGACTTATATACTGCCCCATAGTTCTTTACAATACTATCTGGGCAGTTTAAATGTCAGCGTATTGCCCCCAACAAAAGGGTTCTCATTTTATTGACCCTCAGAAGGATGGAAAGTTGAGTCAACCTTGAGCCCATCAGGATCAAAATCTAGGCTGTGGGAGAGTTTGCTAGTGATATTGCATTCTAACCACTGCACTACTAGGGCTCTTCGCTCATTTCTACTTCACTACAACATAACCATATTTTGCTACTGGGTCTTTTTTCTATAACTCAGATGAAATGCTATTCATTCAAGCTGGAGTCAGCAGAAAACTAAACTGGCATAAAATTTGTTGCCCCACTGCTAAATCTTCTCATGCCTCAACTCCCTCTGTATCCAATCATTACAGACACTTGACTTCTGTCTACCATTACGGATGGCTGAGTCTAATAAATATATAATCCCTTGAGGTTGCTCTTGAATGGTGTTTGGAAAGTCACCAATTCAATTCATGGCAACTTAAACTTGTCTCACAGATAGACTGAGGACAAATTAAGAACATAATCAGTAGGAGATAAACTACAGCTGTCAAATTATGCCATGGTTAAATAAAACTGGGAAGAGAGTCTTACTATAGTCTCCCAATGGGATGAGGATCAGGTAAGAACATTATTATGGGGGGAAATTTGCTTTTCTTCAATAGGATGACCCACATTTAAGGGAATATAATCTATACCATAAACTGAATATGAAAAAGTTTCAAAACATGTCAGAAAGAACAAGCATCTGAAGAGAGAGAAAGTATGGTATCACTTCCCAAAGCCCAGCTGACATGGTTTGGCTAAGAAGGTCATTCATCATCTTCCTCATTCCTTTTTCTGCACCAGCTTTTATGGGTGCATATTTAAATAAGGATGTTTCTTCTGAGATTCACATTCTTATTTGGAAACTTTGAACCTGACATAGTGACGCTCAGGAAAGGGCCTTTCCCTGATTTATTCTGCTAATCAGACATATTCTTTTTTGATACAATGCCAGCATTACATAACATTATAGCCTGAGGATATAGGAGGCTGAGTGGCGTAGGAGGCTAATGCCTCCTACTAAGGCAACATTTAACATCCAGCTGCCTGCAATTACTGCGAGTTCAATTCTTACCAGGCTCAAGGTCGACTCAGCCTTCCATCCTTTCTAAGGTGGGTAAAATGAGGACCCGGTTTGTGGGGGCAATAAGCTGACTTTGTATAAAATATACAAAAGTATGAAGGCTATTGCTTAATGCATTGTAAGCCGCCCTGAGTCTCCGGAGAAGGGCGGCATATAAAAATAAATTATATATATATATACACTGGTATAATTTTAAATCGTTTTTAATTGGGTTACTGATTTTAATTTGGTATTGTATTGTGATTTGTATTGAAGTTGTCATTTTGTAAGCCGCCTTGAGTCCCTAGGGAGAAAGGCGGCATATAAATCGCAATAAATAAATATATATATATATATATATATATATATATATATATATATATATATATATATATATATATCATTCTTTTCTCTAAGGAGCCTCTTACTTCCCTAAAAGGTAACGTCTAATCTGTATTGATTTTATGTACCTCAAGGATGTCCCAGTCAACCAATACCAACATAACTCCTAAGGATTGTGCTAGCCTTATATTGTCTCCAGCCCAGTAGTAGGCATAATTTGGAGAAGGTTTTTTCCTCTGATCAGTAGCTGACTTCCACCTCAGCTATTGCTGTCCTAGCCTTTGCATTCTCCAAGTTCTTCTGAATAACTTTCAGCCCTCCCTCCCTCTTTGAGACCAGGTTCCCAGCAGGTAACGGCAGCAAAACTTCGGTACTTTACTGAAGTAGTGCATAACCCTTATTTGCTACACTCCCTGTATTTGTCAATTTCAATCACCGCTGTCCATAACTGGTTACCTAATAGCTATTCAGGTTCTAGCCCTGGAGGACCTAGTGAACTACATCGTCCTGGGTAGGTTCTGCCTCTCTGGCCTCTGGGGCTCCTTCTGCCCTGGGATTGACTTTGTGCAATTTTAACATGGCAAAATGTGGAATGGGAGGGAGAAGAGACATTCAGTTTAGAGAGAGAAATCTGTCCCTGCTGCAGGGCCCTGATTTTGGGGCTGGGGGGGGGAGTTATCTGTGATGAAAAGGCACAGCACAAAATCAGAGGAGAAGAGAAAACCTCTCTTACTTCCCCTGTCTCGTTATGATTGACCCACTCACAAATCAGGATAGCACCATTCAGCAGGGACACAGATCAGATGCAACAGAAACAAGGTAGGGATTGGCAGTGGGGACAACTAATTTTATGCCAGTGGGTTGGATGGTTTTTTTTTTTTTTTTTTTGCCAACTCAAAGATAAGTGGATGGAATTTTAATTTAAGTGCATAAATACACCTCAGTATAAAATCTACAATTTTTATCTCGAATTACAAGGACATACAAAACTTATAAATGCTTTATTCTTGTAGCGATTATATTATATAGGTAAAGGAGCCTTCTTCTGTTTTTCAAGAATGAAGATTTTTTTCCCCCATCCAAATACACACATTCAAAATAGAGACAGCCAGGATAGATTTACATAAGCAGGCTTGGCGCCAATTTTGGGAAATGGGGGGAAATGGCCATTATCCCAATGAGACAAGCTTTTATTTAGAAAGGATTCATTCCTGTTAAGGTAACTGAAATGTATAAAACACTCCAGAGTGTATGAAACTAGAGCTCCTATTGCTGACAAGGAACATTGTGTCACGTAAAGAACGAGCAGTGAAAGAAAGAAAAGTTCAGCTGAAATGCAAATAATATTATTCAGATAAGAACTGCTTCATGTTCCTGCTAAACAAACAGAAGCCAGGATTTGTGGTTTATGCAAGTGTATTGTAAAAGACTACTCATACAATCTTCAAGCACTATCAGTTTCTTTGTTTTTTTAGAAATGATGTAAAACACGTAGGCCTTATCCATGCTATGGTAATCAAAGTGGGTAATTCATATGTAAGCTACATAACAGAAAGCCGAGACGGCATAACTAAGGATTAAACTAGATGATACATAGAGTTTGATAAGCTGAATCTACAATTTATTTGTTTTCATTTTTTAAAAAAATGGGAAATGAAGAACAATGCACAAAAAGTGGAATTAAACCATTTCTCCTGATTTGTTTCCCCACTATAAATGGCTCCTGTGCATACCAAGTTGCTCTTTTATGTGACTGGGGAAAAAGCTCATAGAGTAACCAAAAATAGAGGAAATAAACCTTAAAGTTCTTGAGAAATGTTTATCAGTGGATTTACACATTCTGGATGACATCTTGTGACAAGGGCACTAAAGATTGCAAATGTTTATCAAACATTAGATTAGAATACATTTACAGAGTTTATAAACCAAAACAAATAATTCTAAAAGTTAAAAATATACTTTAGCTATGGTCAGCCACAGGCATATGGATTGTAGGGCCACATTTCCAAGTTATATCTAGTATTTATTTATTTATTTTGGTTAAAAAAGTACTGTCGAGTGAGAGATCATTTTTCTATTAAAAAAATAAATGCAGTAAAATAAGACAAAACATAAACATTTTTTAGAACATTGCTCTTGTAGCAATATGCTCCCCCTCAGGTAGTCTTCGATTTATGACTCTAATTGGGACTGGAATTTCGGTTGTTAAGTAATGTTGTCATTAAACAAGACATCATGTAATTTTTATGACCATTTTTACCCCGCTTGTTAAGAAAACCTGGCTTCCACCATTTATTTTGCTCATTGGAAACCAGCTGAGAAGGCTACAAATTACAATCACCTGACCGCAGGATGCCACAAACTTTGGAAATGTGAGCCAGTTGCCAAACTCCCAAATTGCAATCACATGACCCTGGGGGTGGGGCACTGATCATAATTTTGAGGACAGGTCATGTGATTTTTTTCACACTACTGTAACCTCAAACATTGTTAAACAAATGGTCATAAGTCAAGGACTACCTGTAATCTCACATCTTGGAAAGACTACCTAGTTCCCAATTTGCCACCATGCTGGCATTTCACTATCACAATTCCCAGAGTTTTAAAATGTCACAAAGAAATAGAAGCAAGGTTGCTGGGCGCCTTTAGAGCAGTGTTTCTCAACCTCTGCAACTTTAAGATGTGTGATCTTCAGCTCCCAAAATTCCCCAAACAGCATGAATTCTGAGAGTTGAGGTCCATACATCTTAAAGTTACTGAGATTCAGAAACATTTTAGATGATGTCAGTGCTTTGTTTTTTTCTTATTGTAAATTTTTGTATTTTTTTTTTTTACAACTGATGTTCCATCACATAGCAAGCTTTTGGTAAACTATCAGACAACGTGCCACACACACACACACACACACACACACACAAAAACCCCTATTGAAAATTATGCAGAGGGTAGTGTTCTAACATTTGATTTAATTTCTTTTTGTATGGAATATGTGTGAGAAACTGACTAGATACTCAAAAGAGCAGGAGACTGATTGGTTATTTCTGTTTCCTATTTGACAACAAGATTTAAAAAAAAAGATGATGCAGATCAATGCCTGGTGAGGCTGGCTAAAGTGAAGATTATTGTGGGTTAGTTTCAGACTGTTTTGAAGTTGAGGCTGGAAATGCTGGCGGTCATGAAAGTGCCTTGTGACACTGTTCTCTCACAAATGGATGAACAGTAATCTATAATTAATGCCAGACCTGGTCAAGTATGTCAAGTAATCATACATGTAAATTATATTCCAGTTCTACACTGGGATAGTCAAATCCATTGTTTAATTGGAATGTGTTTACAGTCAATGTATTTTAAACTTAAATAAAAATGACACTGATAAAGAGGACAGACTTAATTAAATAAATATATCTGTACTCATCAGTTTGGAGTTAGGGTGCCATTTTTAAAAGTGACCAGTAAAGAGAGAGGAGAATTTAGTGCCATTTCTAGTTGCACTAAAAAGTAACAACAATATACATATTATATTGATTTTGATCAGTCTTACCTTTGCAGTTGATTTGTGCCCAAAAGTTACATCCTTTTATAGGTTAGAGCAGGGATCCCCACCCCTGGTCCATGGACCAATACTAGCCGCAGTATGCCAGCAACTGGGCCGCACAAGCAAATGAAGCCCCATCCCATGGAACAGAGAAAGGTGCCGAAAATGTTGGGGGTCCCTGGGTTAGAGGGAACAATATTAACATTGATCTGATAAAAATAGAGCAGAATAGGGATTTTAAAATATGTTTAATTTTCGAAAGAAAATATATTACAACCTATCCAGATACAACTGCATACTTATGTATTATACAATGCATATACAAATATATTAAATATGAGAGATGAGAGAAATAAGGGTGATTCTGCCCACAAAGTTGTTGATACCGGTAACAGTGTTCTATGTTTTGTCCTTAGAGAAGGGGTGTCAAACTCGCGGCCCAGATGCATCATGCTCTGGCCATGCTCTGATTTAGCGAAGGGGGGAAAAGAGAAGTTTGACATCCCTCCCTTAGAGTATCAGTGGAAGATTATTTAAGAGAGATCCAGCCTAGAACTAAGGAGAAATTTCAGTGAGAACAATTAATCAGTGGAATGTCTTGCCTATAGAATTGTGGATGCTTCATCACTGGAGGTTTTCAAGAAGAGACAGCCATTTAACTGGAATCATATAGGATCTCCAGCCATAGACAGGGGGCCGGCCTAGAAGACCTCCAAGGTCCTTTCCAACCCTATTATTTCTATGTTCTAGGACAAGGGTGTGAAATTCACTTTGTCATGTTGTTGTCATGTGATGTATTGCAACTTTTTCCTCCTTTGCTAAACCGGGGATGGTCATGGCCAGCATGTGACGCATCTGGGCTGTGGGCCACGAGTTTGACATCCCTGTTCTAAGATTTTGAAGAGGAAGAAGGGGAGATAAAAACACTAGTAAAAAAATGTAAAGATTATGCAAACTGATGCCAGCAATAACTGGATCCTTTCCATATGAGAGAGAGAATAATGAAAATCTCCATAGAAACACAATTAAGACCTTGCATGATTGGTTGTAGTATAAGTGTACGGTATATATATCAGGGGTAAAATGCTATCAGTTCAGTCCAGTTCGGGCGAACCAGTAGTTAGCTACCAGTTCGTGCACCACAGCTGATTCCCCCCCTCGCTTCTACTTACCTTCCCAAGACTCCTTTTGGCACGTACTGTGCATGCACACACGCGCAGCACGCACCAAAAGGAGGCTTGGGAAGGTAAGTAGAACAGTGGGGGTGGGGTGGATCAGCTATCCAGCGGGGTTTAGCTTTGCTAGAAAGCAGGAAATCCTGCTTTCTAGCAAAGCTAATTTGCACGCCACGGCTGATTCCCACCCCCTCACTTCTACTTACCTTCCCAAGCCTCCTTTTGGTGCATACTGTGTATGCATGCGTGTGCAGCGTGCGTTTGGTGCACACTGCACATGTGCACACACCACACATTTGGCACGCAGTGCGCATGCGCAGCCAGCAAACCGGTAGCAAACCAGTTCGGATTTCACCACTGATATATATCTTCATAAGAATCTCACAGAGAAATAAGGACGGGGTTTGGAAAAACAACAGATAACCAAAGGGAAAAATTGCATTTCTTCATATTATAAACCTTTGATAAATTGGTTGGACATTTGGGGAATCGCAGGTTCCTCCACTTCCCTTCCAAGCCAATTTTGCTATCTCCTTGTCCAAAAGACATGTAGGCTTAATTAAATGAGTACTGCTAATCGAAAGTAAATTCCTCTATTCTCCTGTCTTAGCTATTAGGCAAGTTGCATGCAGTGAGCTCACAGGGAGTATTGCAATGCTTGCTTCCAGCTGTGCTAAGTCACAACCCTTTTTTTAAAGAGAAAGTTTTGTACATTCTTCTGGCTTGAAAGAGGTGAAGAATGCAGATCTGCTAATGTACATGATGTACTGAAGCAGTGGCCCTGCAGGAGTAATTTCCTCTAGCAGAATGACTAAGAGCTACTGATAGGACAGAATTTGCATGTTTTCTGAATTCTTTCACAAGGGTTTGGATCTGGTTCTTTCACAGCACATACCAGGAAAATTTGCCCATTTATTATACTGACAGTGTCCTTTTAAAAAGCATGTATTTCTTGAGTTCAGAATGGAAATGACATGTCTTTACAAATATAGTCAAATGGGGCAGAAGCCTCCGGCTTCATCTTCATTCAGTCCCTGGCTTGATGACTTAGTAATGGCTTGAAAAATACATTTGACATACATTGTTAAAAATATCAAAACTGGAAGAGATATTTTTCATTTTGCTATGGAATTTAAATGTGACCTGATGTTAAGCATTTTAGATGCCTAATTTCCTGGATATTGAATACTGTCTATCAACACTACCCAGTTTCTAAAGTCAATAGAGAAGCAATGTATATTACCGGTATATATAAACATATTGTGTTAACATGAACTGAATAAAAAGGCAATCGTCGTGAAATGGGATAAATTTCCCATTTTGAACCCACAACTTTTCAAAAGTGTACATCAAAAGGTGAATACAGCATTGTCACAATTGTTCACTCTCAAAACCTGCAATATTCTTAGCATCCTATTATTCTGCAGTCCTTTATGTTCATATTTCCTGAGAGCTAATAACCCTTATAGAAGCCAGGGTTATCTCATGAACTAAATCTCAGTCACTATCACATGAATTAAAGCTATATAAGTAGGGAAGAGAGACCAAGATCTATTTTCATACAAACCTAACTCGACAATCCCAAAATAGATGAGGGCAAATGTTCAGCATTAGGCCCTCACAGGGCACTGAGCCTTGGCTGGTGTCCAAAGAGAGCAAATACTAGCACTAACTGTTTGAATAATTAACCTGTGATAGAAGCTCTGTCATGATAATTTGTACAAATAAACTTTTTGGTTTACAGTTAGCCTTAGGGAAAACCCAAACTGACATTGTATAGTGATGTATTATTAACATCTGGGTCTCAAATACTAATGCATTTTGGACACTATGTATAGATGGAATTAATGGAAGTTTATCTTATCCCTAGAGGTATCAAGTAGGGAAATGTTATAGTTATATTCTAGTTTTTGCTCAAGGTTCCTTATTACATGTCTACTGCCAATATACTTCAACATTTATGCTATGAAATATCCAGGTATATTTTCTCAATTTCTGAAAATAAGTGTAAAGTTTTCCATAAATATTAGACAAATCACATTGACCTACATTCTTGGCATTATTCAAAGACATTTTTTACCCTGAAGTCCAAGTATAAACTAGGAGGTTTTTGGCTTCCAGTTTCCAACTATGAATTTGCACGTAAAAAGCAGAGTCCTCAGTTGAGGGCTACCGAAGGAATCTAAATAGTAAAAGACTCAACCAGAAAATATTTTTCTTTGGAGTTAAACTTTCCTCCCCCTCAAAAATGGCTTTGCATATGGGTTGTCGGTGAAGTCATACCCAAATATGTTGCTTTGCACAGCCTTGGCTTACCTCACTTCCTTACTTCGTACCAGATATTAGAGCTGTCCTGTAGCTTTCCAGCTCATATATATTACAGAGGCTGAAGCAGAGGATGGAAGGCTTGCCAGTTAGGGAGAAAATATAACAACCCAAATTTAACTCAATCCCTTCACCTTAAAGCTTTATATCCTTCTGACCATCATACCCTTTGTAGCCTGCTGTCAGAAATCCAACTACAGGTACTTCTCAACTTAAGACCATAATTGAGCCCAAAATTTCCACTGCCAAGGAAGACAGTTGTAAGTGAGTTTTGCCCCATTTTACGACTTTTCTTTCCACAGTTGTTTTTTTTTTTTTTAATTTGATTTATATGCCGCCCTTCTCCGAAGACTCAGGGCGGCTTACAATGTGCTCAGCAATAGTGAATCCCTGCAGTTTTAAGTTAGTAATTAGATTGTTAAGTATATCTGACTTCCCCATTAACCTTACTTGTCAGAAGGTGTCAGAAGGGGATCACATGACCCTGGGACACTGCAACTGTCATAAATACATGCCAGTTGCCAAGCGTTTGAATTTTGATACGAAAATGGACATGTCACTTTTTTCAGGGCCATTGTAACTTCAAATGGTCATTAAAAATGGTTGTAAGTCGAGGACTACCTGTATACGAAGGGTCAAGAGGTGGTTATGAATAAATCCAACTAATGTTCTTCACCTTGGAAGGATGATTATCTCCTTTCAAAATGACTTCTGTGCCGTAGCCCTAGTAGGAAAAAAAACCTATATTGCCAAAATAAATTTCGTTAGATATTACTACCCGTGTTTCCTGGAAAATAAGACCTGGTCTTATTTTCTTTTGGGCCCCAAAATAAGCACTAGGTAGTGCTTATTTTCTGGGAAACACGATTTCAGAATGATCAGCCCGGCTGGGTGCCCTGCCCCCCAGCGTACACATAAGAGCCAGCAAGTGCACGGGAACTGACGGAATTCAGAAGTAGCTGCAGCCTGCCGATCCCTTTATCGGCACACTCTGGGGCTACACAGAGCAGAAGGCCCGGAGTGGAAGGCATGCAATCTCCACACACAGAGCAGAACGCAGGCAATTTTGATGTGTCACGCAGGCTGCAAGCAAGCCAAGAGACTCAAAGATGCCCCTTCTGCGGCCATGTGCCACTCTGGCTCACTGTCATTCAGCTTTCCCATGGCCTTCTGCCTGCTGCTTGCATAGGTACTCAACTCACTTGTGCTGTGCGGGCTGCAGCTGCTGCGAGACACCATCGGCCCTTGTGCACCTCCTATGCTGACCCTCCTCTACTAGGGCTTATTTTTGGGGTAGGGTTTATATTAGACACAGCTGTATGAATTGAGCTAGGGTTTATTTTGGGGGTAGGTCCTATTTTTGGGAAAACACGGTATAACTATAAATGTAGATCATATATTAGCTGGAAATAGTTGTATGAATGATCCCTGATGAACGACAGATTATAACTGACAAATAAAGAAGATGCATCAGCCTTAAGACTTCTTATTTAGCAAAATACCAGCTTATAGAAAGCATCCTTAGTGTTCTTCAAGACCCTTCTTCTAAAATGGCAGCTGTTTGACCTGGATGGTAAGATCCAGTGCTGTTAGGGGACATGAGATGGGGAAACGATGCTTAATTTACTTGGACAAGAGTCATCAACAGACAGCGAAGTGTACTCATAGTTACCACCATTTCTGTTACATCTGTAGTTCAGCTACAATCCCTGTATCTGCTTCTGAAAGTTATATTTCAGAAACATTTGAAGGATGACAGTTCTCCATAAATGCCATCAGTTGCTAATTAGTGCTACAGCTCAGAATATTACTCTGATTAACATTGAAAAAAGTCCAAGATTATTAAAGGGAAGTGACTTTTAGTATCTGGGAAATAAACCGTAGAAGTTTTGACAAGCCACAGTTCTTGATAAATTAGTTTTATTACAGATATTTAAAAAGACATAATTAGAACAGAAAACCTGCTGCAAAAAACTAAAAGATTCCATATATTTGTGTGTGTGTGTGTGTGTGTGTGTGTGTGTGTGTGTGTGTGTGTGTGTGTCCGTCCTCTAATATACTGACAGAAGGTTGTTTATGGGAGTAACAGGAGATATCTGTATAGTTGTTATAATGGACCTGTTTGTTTCACTGCTTCTCTCTGTGCCCATTCTAGTTCTCAAACAGTACTTAAAACAAAAAGTTTAAAAAGGGTGGCAGAAGTTTTTATTGTGGTTGGAGGTTTTCTTTTTTTAAAACCTTTTAAAACCTGCGTTTTTTATTGTTTTGTGAGAGGTCCAGGGTAGTGAATCATAAGATGGATGGCTATATAAATATTTTAAACAAATAAAATAAAGCTATTGAACAAATCCTAAGCTTCTGAGTCAATGTCTTGAAAGGTTTCAGCTAGCAAAAGAGAACAGTGTCTACACAGAAATGCCTAGGGAGCCCAGAGAAAGACCACAGGGATTTAACATCGCAGGACTAAAGTTGTAGACAGGATGAAAGCAATCTTAGATCTCCTGTGTCCCAAACATTTCATTTTCCTGAAATGTAGAGAAATGAGGCCTTCAGGCTGCGTTGGAGTTAATTTCCTCCTCCTTTAAAGCCAGTGAATTGGAAAGAGACAATATAAAAAGCTCTGCAGATGAAGTTTCCAAGAGCTTAGATGCAAGAGGTTATCTCATACTTGTTTTCCCTATCCCTTGCCTTCTGGATTGTTTTTCACATTGTTATTTCAAGCAATGTTTTAGGAACTTCCCACCATATTGTTAAGACAGATGAAGAAAATTTAGATGTTATATATACCAAATGTGATACGCATTAGATGGAAATAGTTTTATTTTTTAAAAAGTGATTCTAATGGCTAAGTTCATGCAACACATTGAACCACAATATAGGAACCTTCATTTGAGCTTGCAGTGTGTAATAAGTATCTGACTCATGTGGCCTTAGTTTATGGCCTTGTATGTTGTACAGACAGAGAAGGTTAAATTTACAGAATGACCCATGATTAAATTAATCAGGAGTACTTTAGTCACAAAAATAGTGTGTTTCACACACACACACACACACACACACACACACACACACACATTTTAAAATATAAAATGAAGTGCTCTAAGAGAGGACTGGTGGTAAAATAAAATCAAATGAAATAATGTAGGAGAATTTTGCTTTTCTGCTTTCTTATTTAATACTAAAATACTCAGGCAGTCTGGATAAGGAGAAAATACTCTCTTTTGATGTTTGAATTGGAATCTCAAGCTGCCTATTGTTCTATAAGCTATTTGAGAAGCTATATTTGTATTCAACTGCCTATCACCCACAAATGATTGAGAAAATACATAGACCTGTATTTGAATTGAAATCTCAACTGTTTCAGAAACACTCTCTCTCTCTCTCTCTCTCTCTCTCTCTCTCTCTGTGTGTGTGTGTGTGTGTGTGTGTGTGTGTGTTTGTGTGTATGTATAGCTCTGCCTGGGATTGTTTTCTGTCTTCTAATGCCACTGGAACTCCAGAACAAATCAGCCAAACAGACACTGATACAGATGTCTTGATATTTTTTATTAGTCTTTTTTTATATACATATATTCCCCTTTCCAAACTGTTTAAATGAGTCGTAAGAATACTGGGCTCTATTCACAAAGTGACGGGATACAAATGTTTGAAATAAACATGCCTTATTCCAGACTTCCCCAATGTTTTCCATATGTGTTCTGCTTCCATCAGCCTTACTCTTTTGCCATGGAATCCAACCATTACTCCCGAAATCATCCCATGCAAATGATATTTATGTTACAGAATTATGCAAGGCATAACAAATTAAAAAGTTAAACAAACAAACCAAAAAAAAAAAAAGAAGAAGAAGAAGAAGAAGAGCCTCTGCCCTATTCTTTTCAAAACACAACTGGAATATTTTTAGCTTTGGTGGTCTTCAAATCACTAATAGGAACCTTCTGCAATTTGGGATGGGCTGCATTCTTCATGTATGACTTCACTGCAGTGTGTTCCAACTGCTGGAGGTAGTTCTTGAAACACTTCTTAGCTTTATTTTTCTCCCTTTGCCGTACCCCAAACCTTCAATTCATCTGTATATGTGCACATTACAGACAGTATATCATACTGTTTTGCGAGTGTTTTTTTCTCTTTGAAGATTTCGCTAGCTTGGCAAGGACATGAGACATTCTTTAGTTATTAAATTTAGCTGGGGCAAAGTTACTCAAGTGATCAGCATCAGCAAATTCCAGCATAATTCAATTAGTGTTCCAATTCTTAGACTTAACATAACTATCCTGCTTTTTCTTTCCATATTTTCCTCCCTCTTGCTTTTTTGTTATGGTGCAAATAGACTACCATTTCAACTAAAAACCCACTGAATCAGAATTGGCTCTCTTTTATTCATATATGGTAAATATGGCATAAACATTACATTAATATACCTATTATAAGATAGTCATAATGACTGCAGTGGCATATCCAGGCACAAAGCTGTATATATGTTTCACCTTGTTAAGAAGATACTCAATAAAGTTCAGGAATCTACCCCTGGAATATTATAAAGCAAATGGCAAAAAGTGAAACAGCAGCGTAACCTAAGTGAATTTTCAGGAATTTTCATTTGATATCTCTTAATAAATACAGAAAAATTATTTGAACATTGTAAAAAGGAAAAAAAAAATCTGCAGTATTTTGTCAAATTGTTAGGTTGTCAAATATATGCAAATTTCTTCCTCCCATCCCAGTCCTTAAATAAAGTCTGATAATGTAGAATTACAGTACCTGAAATAATGCTTTTTAATTTTTTGCATATTCTCTTAGACACCTTTTTCAGACAATTTTTTTTTTTGGAAGCTCTTCCAAATTGAGGTATTGATGCATCCACACAGGAACAGGTCTTTTTGATGGTAAATCTGCCCATTTCTAGAATACCCTACCGTTCATTAAGAATGCCAAGTGCGGAGTTTATTTTCATGTGGCAAATATATATTGTCATAAACATTTAAATCAATTCACGTGTTGATTTTACTGTGTGTTACATACTTGTTTGTTTTAATGTGCATTCTAACATAATTTCTTGTATAGCTTAATAGTTTTTAGGTTTTAGCTTGTTATAATCCACCCTTGAAAATTCTGAGTTTGAAGAGTGACTTCAAATTTTTATTATTATTATTATTATTATTATTATTATTATTATTATTATTATTATTATCATCATCATCATCATCATTGTTGTAGCCCGGGAATAACGAGAGGCACAAGCAAGCTAGTGACAACAGCTCTTTAATTCAGGGTGAGACTTCAGCGAAGAAACACAGGCAACAGTCCTCTTTATATACTTTTCAGAGGCAACCATGAGCCAATCAGAATTCACTGAACATTTGAATTTCCCGCACAAAATAGATACATACATAACACCCCTCCACTCCCAGAAGGCACTTAACCTATCTATTTACATATTTACATACAAAATCACGCAGGTGACCAGGGCGTGTCTTAGTCCTGGTTGATCTGCGCAGTTCAGTTGTTGGCGAGGCGTCGAGCTGGTCAGAGGGACCTCCCGTCTCTCCCCGCTCTGCCAATGGAACCTCCTGGATTTCTCCGGAGGTGTGGCTATCCCCGGCTGGGAGTGTCGACTCTCTGGAGCGGCGCTGGAACTCTGGGTTGCCAGATAAGTATTCCGGCTTACTCGGGCTTGAGGTAGCTGTGTCAGGAAGACTTTGATAGTTAGGATTTACAGTAATTGGATTTTCGTTTTGTAATCGTTTACGCAATTGATCTATATGTCTCCTCCAAATTTTACCATGCCGTATATCAACTGTGTATGACTTTGGACCTGTAATTCCTACTATGGTTCCCTCTACCCACAAAGGCCCGTTGGTGTAGTTTCTGGCAAATACTGGTGTTCCCACTTGGAATTGCCTTAGTCCTCCCCCTTCCCCCTTGAAGTTATCGGGGGAGTAATTAGGATGCTATCGATCGAGAATGCACCTTAGCTTTCGGCCTATTAAGAGCTCGGCTGGGCTGCGGCCCGAGGTTGGGCACGGAGTGGCATGCTGTACAGCTAAGAACTCATCTATTCTAGCCTGCCAGTCCCCTGCATCGAGCCGGGACAGAGCTTCTTTGGCTGTTCTCACAAATCTCTCTACAAGGCCATTCAAAGCCGGATGAAAAGGAGCGGATAATGCATGTCTTATGCCTAACTCGGCTAGATAGCTCTCAAATTGAGTTGCCGTGAATTGGGGCCCATTGTCAGAAACCAGGATGTCCAGTAACCCGTGTGTTACAAACAGTTTTCTGAGTACTTTGATTACGGCCTCAGAAGTGGTAGACGGCATTAAGGCAATCTCGAGCCACTTAGAATATGCATCTACAATTATTAAGAAGTTCTGGCCATGGAACGGGCCAGCGAAATCAATGTGAATCCTCCCCCACGGTCCCTTTGGTTTTTCCCATTCCCGAACGGGAGCTATAGGAGGATCTGGGCGGGATTCCTGGCAGGGCCTGCACTTCCCCACCCACTCAGTGATGTCTTGGTCGAGATGTGGTCACCACACATAGCTACGAGCTAGGCCTTTCATGCGAACAATACCAGGGTGTCCCCCATGCAGCATTTCTAGGACCCTGTGCCTTAACCGCGATGGAATGACCACCCTGTCTCCCCACAATAAGCAACCCCCCAACATTGACAGTTCATTTTTCTTGTTAAAATACAATTGAAAATCAGCATTGTCCACCTTGGGAGGCCAACCTCGTATCACCCAGCCCATTACAGTGCGCAAGACAGAGTCCCTGGCAGAAACCTTAGCCACCTCCCTGGAAGAAATGGGGCCCGGGGATACAACGTCTATGAGTAGCACTGGGGCTTCCGGAGTCAGGTTGTCCAATAGTTCGGGCAAGGGGCATCGGCTGAGAGCGTCAGCATGTCCCAGAGCCTTGCCCAGCTGGTGGAACAGTTTGTAGGAATAGGCGGCTAAGAATATGGACCATCTGGTCATCTGGGGAGAAAGTGCAGCCGGGGTCGGTTTATCTCCAGCCAAAAGTCCCAAGAGAGGCTGGTGGTCCATAATGAGCTCAAAAGAACAGCCAAACAACTACTCGTGAAATTTTTTGACCCCAGCTACAGCCGCTAAAGCCTCCCTGTCCAGCTGGCTATAGTTCCTTTCAGCACTGGACAAAGTGCGAGAGTAATAGGCGATGGGCGCCTCTAACCCGTTCGGCAGTCTATGGCTTAAAACCGCGCCTATGCCAAAAGGGGAAGCGTCACACACCAACACTAGAGGTAGTTCAGAATTGTATTGGATGAGGAAACTGTCCTCAGACAAGTCTCTTTACTGCGCTGAATGCAGCCGCTTCTCGTTTGCCCCACATCCAGGGAACGTTTTTTCCAAGGAGCCTGTGCAGTGGCTCCGCAATGGTGGCTTTGCGCTTCAAAAACATAGTGTAGAAATTAAGCAGCCCCAAGAAGGCCTGTAGTTCGGGCTTCGATTTAGGGGTGGGCGCGTTCTGGATGGCCCTGACTTTGCTTTCTGTGGGGTGAATGCCCGTGCCATCGATTCGGTAGCCTAAGAATTCCACTGATGGAACCGCTATCTTGCATTTTGCTCATTTGAGTTTGAGTCCCGCTTCTCTGAATCTGGTTAGGACTTGTCTAACCCTATGTCCTAACTGAGTCTCGTCTTGGCCACTAATTAGAACATCGTCGAAATACGGGACAACTCCTGGGAGGCCTTGTAGAAGGCACTCCATGGTACTCTGGAAGAGCCCTGGGGCGATGCTAACCCCAAACTGTAGCCTAGTGCATTTAAAGGCACCTCTGTGAGTTACTATGGTCTGCGATTCTGCTGTAGCGTCATCTACTAGCAGCTGCTGGTACGCCTGTGCAAGGTCTAGTTTTGCAAATAGCTTGCCAGGCCCCAAGGAGTGTAGTAGATGGTGGACGATCGGAACGGGATAGGCGCTCTGCTGCAACGCCTTATTGATCGAACACTTATAGTCAGCGCAAATTCTAATTGATCTGTCCGATTTAACTGGCATGACTATTGGGGTTTCCCACTTGGCATGATCTACGGGAACTAACACCCCTTGCTTAATGAGCTTGTCGAGCTCTGCATCAATTTTGAGCTTTAAAGCAAATGGAACCCATCTTGCTTTTAGCCTGATTGGCGCTACGTTGGGGTCTAAATTAAAAGAGATAGGGGTCCCCACGTACTTGCCTAGAGTCTCTTCGAAAATGTCCCGAAATTCATGAAGAAGGGTTTCTTTGAGGGATGGCCCACCGATGCTGTGAACGCCCGTGAAGCCCATGCCGAGGGCTCAGAACCACGCCATGCCCAGGAGACTCGGTAGCGGCTTGCTTACGATGGTCAGGGGCAGCTCCTTCTGGAACTCGCCGTAGGTGACCCGGAACGTGCCCACGCCTTCTACGGGAACTCGGTTTCCCTGGTAGTCGAGGAGGTGAACTTTCTGTTGGGACAGCTGGGTTTTCTGGAACTTAGGCAGGAGTGCTTTGAGTGTTGTCCAGGACATTATTGATAGTGTAGACCCGGTGTCGATTTCCATTTCGCACGGTCTGCCATCGATTTCTACTTTCGTGTAGACTTTCTCGTCGTCGGTTGTGCTGGCTTGGCCGATTCTCGTGCTGTAGGTCTCTTGCTTTTGAGATTCGCGCCGTTTTCTCGTGCCATCATCTTTGATTGGCTGTTTTGAACGAGCCAGTTCTGGTTGGTCGCGGTAGTCACGTGGCTTGCGACTATGTGGAAATTGAGCTCTGCAAACTCATGCTAGGTGGCCTTTTCTCTCGCAATGCCTGCAAATGGCGTCTCTGTATTTACACGATTGTCTCTCGTGATCTCCGCCACAGCTAGAACAGTTCTCGTGGCGGCGGCTTTGCTTGCTCTTTTTCTTTTCTGTATGGAAGACGTCCTCATCTGACTCTTCCTCTGTGCTGGTTCGTGCCTCTTCTCTGTGAACGGGGGCTGTTTTCGGCCCGTCTTTACTTGATAATGGTCGCTGCAACGCTTCTGAAGCCTTCGTCGATGCCTCGTGTGCTCGGGCTTCGTCCAATGCGCCGGCTAGTGTTAGGTCTGGTTTGGCCAGGAGACGCCTCTGTAAACGAGTGTCTTTAACGCCGCAAATCAATTGCTCGAGTAGCGCGTCGTCCAAGTCTCTGTAGTCACAATGCGTTGCGGCTTTCCGAAGTGCGGCCACATATGCGCTGATCGGTTCTCCTTCTTTTTGTACACGCTGTCGGAGCTTGTAGCGCTGTATGAATTTCGAAGGCACTGGAGCGTAGTGGGCTCTCAGGTTTGCTTGAAGGACGTCCCAGGGGACCTTCTGGACTGGGGTTGGCTCGCAGAGGGACTCAGCCATCTCGAAGACGTCTGGGCCGCAGTGGCTTAAGAACAGGGCCCGTTTTCGGTTTGCTGATAGCCCTTGCATCTCGCTAGCTTCCAGGGAGCACTCGAACCTGGTCAGATACGATCCCCACTTTTCTCGGGTCGGGTCGAAGGGTTTAGGTGGAACGTAGGCAGACATGCCGTGTCTCCGTGTTCGCTAGTCGCCCTGGCTGAAACTCCGAGCTCTTTTGGTTTGCTTCTTGTGGCCTCTATCCCATCCTCGTCGCCAATGTTGTAGCGCGGGAATAACGAGAGGCACAAGGAAGCTAGTGACAACAGCTCTTTAATTCAGGGTGAGACTTCAGCGAAGAAACACAGGCAACAGTCCTCTTTATATACTTTTCAGAGGCAACCATGAGCCAATCAGAATTCACTGAACATTTGAATTTCCCGCACAAAATAGATACATACATAACAATCATCATCATCATCATCATCATCATCATCATCATCATCATCACAGCTGGTTGCACGGTCAGCTAGATGTGTAGACCGGATTTCGCCTTTTTATCCACCTATCAAAGACCTGAATAGGCAGATGTTTTTACTGATGTTAAAGGTATTATCACAAGATGTAAGCTGTTCCAAGTAAAGCTGTCTTTTGCAATTGGCTGATGGTGAGTTTGTTAATGCCAATGGTGTTCAAGTGGTGCTCCAGTTGTTTTAGGATTGTACCCAGGTACTGCCAGGTCTAGAGTCTCTTCAAAAATACAGACTGTTTTTTTGTCTTTCTTATCAATTGCCAGTTATTAAGATTTATTTATTTATTTATTTATTTATTTATTTATTTATTTATTTATTTATTTATTTATTAAATTTTTATACCGCCCCCCTCTCCCAAAGGACTCGGGGCGGTGAACAGCCAAAATTAAAAAACATACAATACAAACATTAAAATACTATAAAACAAAATTAAATTTATCTTTGGCTTCCCCCAATTTAAAAACCCCTTACCCATAAAATTCACCAATTAAAAGATTTTTAACCCAGCCCGGCTTGCTGAAATAAAAAAGTCTTCAGAGCCCGGCGGAAGGTACGGAGGTCCGGGATCAGTCGTATCCCTGGGGGTAGTTCATTCCAGAGGGCGGGTGCCCCCACAGAGAGGGCTCTTCCCCGGGGGGGTCGCCAGCCGACATTGCCTGACCGACGGCACCCTGAGGAGGCCCTCTCTGTGAGAGCGTATTGGCCGGTGGGAGGTTATCGGTGGCAGAAGGTGGTCTCGTAAATAATCGGGCCCTAAGCCATGGAACACTTTGAAGATGAGAACCAATACCTTGAAGCGCACCCGGAAGACCACTGGAAGCCAATGCAGTTCACCCAGGAGAGGTGTCACTTGGGAGCGCCATGTCGCCCCATAAGTACCCGTGCGGCTACATTCTGCACCAGTTGGAGCCTCTGAGTGCTCCTCAAGGGGAGCCCCATGTAGAGAGCATTGCAGTAGTCCAGGCGGGAAGTGACAAGGGCATGAGTGACCGTGCATAATGAGTCTTGATCCAGAAAGGGGCGCAACTGGCGTATCAGGCGAACCTGATAGAAAGCCCCCCTGGCCACGGCCGTCATATGCTCTTCTAAAGACAGCCATGCATCCAGGAGGACACCCAAATTATGTGCCCTCTCCATGGGGGCCAATGTCTCGCCCCCAATAGTCAGCGATGGCACCAGCTGGGTATATCGGGACACCGGCAACCACAGCCACTCAGTCTTGGAGGGGTTGAGTCAGAGCCTGTTCCTCCCCATCCAGACCCGCACGGCCCCTAGGCACCGGGACATCACTTCAAGGGCATCGTTGGGGTGGTCTGGGGTGGAGATGTACAGCTGGGTGTCATCAGCGTACAGATGGCACTGCACTCCAAAACCATGGATGATCTCGCCCAGCGGCTTCACATAAATGTTGAACAGGAGAGGCAAGAGGACCGACCCTTGTGGCACCCCACAAACCAGGTGCCTTGAGGTCGACCTCTGCCCCCCAGCCAACACAGACTGCGACCGGTCGGAGAGATAGGAGGAGAACCACCGTAAGACAGTGCCTCCTACTCCCAACCTTCCAACCGGCGCAGCATGATACCATGGTCGATGGTATCAAAACCCACTGAGAGGTCTAATAGGACCAGAACAGAGGAGCAACCCCTGTCCCGAGCCCTCCAGAGATCATCAACCAATGCGACCAATGCCATTTCAGTGCTGTACCCGGGCCTGAAGCCGGACTGGAATGGATCTAGATAGACAGTTTCATCCAGGTACTGCGGGAGCTGTTGCACCACCACACTCTCAACAACCTTTGCCAGAAAGCGAAGGTTGGAAACTGGACGATAGTTTGCCAAAACAGCTGGGTCCAGAGAGGGCTTCTTGAGGAGGGGCCTCACCACCGCCTCTTTCAAGGCGGGAGGCAAGTCGGGGGTGTTATGTGGCAGGTGCTTGTCTGTTCGAATTCTAAAGTGCCAGAGCACTTTGACTTCTTTGTTTTCTATTACGTTGTCTATTTTGTGGTCATTATTATTAACAGTACATATTTTGTTTCTTTTTCCACTCTTTGGCTAATGATGAAGATGGGCTAAAATGGGATTAAGAGGGAGGCCAGCAGTTGTGAAATGCCGACTTTGCAACCAAACTACCCTATTGTGCCTACAAGGCAGTTGTGTTTTGAGTGTAGGTGGACCAAGTGTTGGAAATGACTTTCTTCTCCATCTGGACTAGATGGTTTGAATTTAAAAAAAAAAGGAAGTAAGAGAGCAGGGGAGGAATTTTAAGCCAATATAGACCAGCAGGAGATCTGAGGTAGCAAAAATGATTCATAGTTTGGCTCAAACGAGCAAAGTTTACCAGTAAATTGAAAAGACAGCACAAACTGCTTGCACACAGTATTTGTTCCTCTTGCCTGCTGGGAAGAGAGAAAAAAAAACTCTTGCCCATTAGTTACCCACTCTGACTCATTTTTTTTTACTAAGCCATCTTTTAAACCCCTTTTTAATTTATCCTTTTTTCTAATGCCAACATAGGACAGGAGGATCCCCATAATTCCAAGGAATGCATTCGTTCATGGTTGAAATCAATGGGGAAAGTCAGCAATGGCTACCTTCTTTATATTCAGAGGGGTGAGCTAACTTTTTCTGAACAGAAACCAAGTAATATACTAAGGCCTTATTTATACAATGAACAATGGGCTATTATCTTAGAGCTGTTACACTAAAGCAACCTCAGTAAATCTGGTACTCTCCAGATGCCTTTGGCTATTTAGGCACTATTCCAGGCCAGTGTAGCTAATGACCATGGTGGCTGAGAACAATGGAATTTGCAGTAGACATACTTAGAGAGTAGCAAGTTAGGATAAGTTGCCCTTCAAAACATTTTTGTTTGTTTGTTATCTTTATTATTTTTATAAATAACTTAAATTGGTGAAAATGCTTAATATTCCTTCGTCCTCCTATTTTTCCCACAACAACAACCCTGTGAGGTAAGTTGGGCAGATAGAGGGTGACTGGCCCAAAGTCACCCATTCAGCTTTCATGCCTAAGATGGGACTAGAACTCACAATCCTCTAGTTTTTAGGCTAGCACCTTCATCACTGGACCAAACTGGCTCTCTCTTTTTCCTCATGGAAAAGCATTTCCAGAGGAGACATTTATTGTGCATTCCTCTTGACTAAAATACAAAATTTTACAGGGGATGCACATAATGATAGTTTCCATTTAAAATGTCTCCTACGTCCTCTTAGCTTTCCCCATATTTATTCTTATTACAAAATTCTATGAAGGAGACAATGTTGGAATAACTGCCCAGTGTCTTTTGTCTGGTAGGCTTAGAATCTGAGCTCTGACTTTTCCATGCAGTAAAGGACTGAGCTTCGATCAGACTGACTGTATCAGTATTGATCATTTTCATATAGGAATAATTTTTAATAGAGAAATGACAAATCATAGAAAAACTGCAACATTTTATCAAAGATACATAGATAGTTCAGCAAGTTTACACTGTGACTCCAAAAGTAAGTTTAATTAGCAGTATCTTTACCTTGAATCATATCTTTGTTGTGATTAAAACTAGGCTCACTTCTCTCCATAATAGTGTGTTGTTATTAGACAGTCATATTTTCCTATCTGATACATGGACTAATTAGTTAAGACATTGTGTTTGGAAGTTGTCATACCTTCTACCATCTTTGTTTCATAACAGCAGAATTTTCGTAGCATGGGACTTTTCTAGGCCTTATGCTGGTAATGTGGTTATGATGTTCTGATGAGTCATTAAGTCCAGAGAACTCCTGCTATTGGATAGAACAACGGTTTTGTCTCAGAAATTGCTATCTTTTTTGTCTTCCTCGTCATTTCTGGACAAAGATGATTCATGTGCTTCTTTTATTTAGTTTCAGAATCTGCTTGGGCCTTTCGTAATGTTCACCACTTCTTCCTTTTCACTAATATATATATATATATATATATATATATATATATATATGTATGTATGTATGTATGTATGTATGTATGTATGTATGTATGTATGTATGTATCTTAAGAGGGAAGGAAAAAGTTTGCTGCGCTGTAAAGTTAAAATAATAGGACAAAAAACAAACAAGTAGATCAGAATCACTAAATCAATCCTTTTGAGCACGTGAGCCATAAATCACCTCTTTTGAAACACACTCTCATTCTTTGGAGATCTTTTTGAAGTGTAAAAGGAAGGCATTTGAAATTTTGTAATTTCATTTTATGCTTGCATACGAAGAATTTCAAGCAACAGCCCTTTAAGCCTAAATATGAAAATGTTCTGTGTTGGGATTTGGGATTTGGGGAAAATTGGGAAATAGGTAGCATATAAATTTGGTTGGTCATAGAGTGGGCCAGATGTTTAGACTGTATTTGGCATTTTTGTCCACTTATTGAGTTCTTCCCAAGGACTTGGATAGACAGATTTTAAAAAAAAATGATATTAGGTGTATTGTCACAGGATGTAAGCTGTTCTAAGTAAAACTGCTTTTTCCAATTGATTTATGGTAATTCTGTCAATTTCAGTGGTGTTCAAATGGCGCCCCAGATGTTTTATTGCACCCATGGCACCTATTACTATTGGTACTCTCTTTCTTTTACCACCATTGTTCTATTTCTGTTTCCAGGTCTTTATCTTTTGTCATTTTCTCCCATTTCTTCATTTGTAACAGCAAATCATTAATTCTTTGTTTTCAGCCTTTGTATATTTGCGACAGGTAAGCAACTGAAAGGTAAAGTCCAAGGCACCCAAGCTGGCTCTCAGGCCTAAGTCAAGACTTTAGCTTCCCTGAAGCCCAGCAATGAACAGATACAATACTGATAGAAGAATACAGAAGGTCCTTTTTCTGACATTGCCATTAGTCATAGGGACTAGTCACACTGATAACAGAAAAACCTAAGTCATGGTGAGTCTTAAACTGAAATGTGTGAACTGTACCTAAGTAGCATTGATAGTAAATTGGAACAGGTGAGAGAAATACTGTTGGTATATCTATGAGAAAATCCTCCCATTTGCAGGGGAGGCATTACGCTGTTTCAGTACATGTAGCTCTATACTGTATGAGTCAGTCAGCCCGTACACCCTTTGATGTACTTCTGGAACTGACAGAGTGGGACAAGGTTTGACTTTCCACAGCCTCAGGCCTTTCAGATTCAGAACAGCCGAGCATTGTTCCTCTTTTTTTCATGACTAATGCTGTATTTTTGCTTGCCTCTCATTATGAAACCCACCTCACCTCATTGGTCACATGAACCAGTCATGTTCTTTAACAAACATTTTAATGTCCTTACGCTACAGAGAAAATGAATAAGCACCTCAGTGTTTACTGATACTGAGGTACCTTTATAAATAGAGAATGACAAAATATTTCTAGGTCATACTATGGAATGTATTAGATTCTGCAAAAAAAAAAAAAAGAAGAAGGGAGGAGAGTGTCCACATCTGGAAGGATCTTAAAGCACCATTCAAATCATTCTCCTCCTGCCACAGGTGGTTTTATGTGTGTTTGTACATGGTCAGAAGATGTTGTAAGAAAAACAAATTGAAAACCATGTTATCTTGAGCCATTTTCCCTCTCCTCCTCATAAATGCAATATAATACATAATAAAAGACTCATATGGTACACAAAATCAGAGAAAGCTCAAATGTACTTTCTTCTATTTAGTTTGAAAATATCCTTAATTTTTGGTAGAAAAAATTTTCATTAATTATTGTAAAAATAATCTAAGCTAATTCATGCTACTTATTACATTTTTACTCATCTTCGCAGTAAAATTTTAATTGCAATTAGATCTGGAACTAAAATGTTCCTAACATCCATGTTAAAGTATATAGCAGCACTTTAAAAAAAGAAAAAGAAAAGGAACCAAAATCTTTTCTTTACATTTGAGGTTTATTGTATCTAGGGGAGAACTGAAGGTGAACTTCATTTTTTTCAAACGAAAAGGGAAGGAGATGCAATCTGATTTCAAATTTCTCTAAGTCTTTTCCTCTTAGTAAAAAGTTAATTTTCCACAGGAAAAGAGTTAATTTGGATTAATGTCACACTGTGGTAGGAACAGCAGTTTCTTCAACTACAATTAACCACAAGACAGAGGAGAAAAATATGGATTCTTCTCTGCCCTTTCCTGTGGGCTAATTACAGCATCATTACAGAATAGGGAGAGGCTTTTAAATTTAGAAAAAGAGTTAATCCTATTCCCCATCTGTGATTCAAACCACTCTCCCTGGAGTAGTTTTAAGTGACTATCAAGAAGCCTGATCGTGAATCATATTCCTCAAAGTACTGGTGCTGCTGGTTAGAGAATCAATGTGTCTTCTTCATTACAACTAGGAATAGGGCATCTTTTTTCATCTTATTTCATGACCTCCTTGCCCCCATGTTTCTATCTTTCAGTGAAGCAGTCAGACTTCCAAACATTTCCAGCATTTGGAGGGATTCTGCCTTTCTACAGACAAGCATAGAGGCTTCCTTCACAGAGAATTCAGACAGTCAGGCCTGACACACATGCACCTCTTCTTCTTTTGCCTAAAAATGGGCAACTAAAAAATGAAACTCAGTTAGATTTATTATCCTTTAAGTATTTTTAAGGCATCTGTTTGAAAAATACAAGTATCTCTGAAAACACTTTACAGTTAATCCTTATTTAGCAATTGCCTCAATTAGGAACCATGTTCAGTTACAACACCAATAAAAAGTATCTTTTCAACCAATCCTCACATTTTCATCCTTCATAGATTTGTAAAACAAAGGAAAGCTAAAGTAAGGTGTTAAGCATTGTGGTGGTTTCACTTAGTGGCCACTTTGCTTAATGACCATGTTGCTGGTCCTATCTGTGGCGTAATAGAATATGTGAAGGACTTTAAAGAACGAGGGGAAGAGCCTTGGTGGCGCAGCAGACTAAAGCACTGTTAAGTAACACCAGCTGCCTGCAATTACTGCAAGTTCAAATCTCACTAGGCTCAAGGTTGACTCAGCCTTCCATCCTTTCGAGGTAGGTAAAATGAGGACCCGGTTTGTGGGTCCTCATCTTTGTATAAAAAAGAACGCCGCTTGGGGGGGGCCCAAAAGCCCTACTAAGCAGGTATATACAAAAGTATGAAGGCTATTGCTTATCGCATTGTAAGCTGCCCTGAGTCTCTGGAAAAGGGCAGCATATAAATTGAACCAATAAATAAACAATAAATAAATAAGTGATGCTGCCCTAGGAAACAAACAAGACAGAGAAGAGCCCCATTGGCTTATCAGTCAGAGAAAAAAAAACTTAGACAGAACCTCAGTAATTGATCAAGCAGTTAAAAGGTTAGACCTTCAGCTTGCAAGATTCTATTTTATAAGCCTTACAATAAAGTAGAATTAACTCATGTAGTCATGTATCCTGTCTAGTTTAAGATGGCTGGTGTGGTCACTAAATGAGGACTACCTATGTTTGTCTTCTTGTTAAGAATTAAGATATTTTTTCCCCATCAAAAAACAAGTCACTCTCAATTTTAGTAATCATGAATACATATTGGGCAGTATAATAGTTCAAATAGTTAAAATCAGAAAAGATGCAAGAAACTGATTTTGTAGCTATTTAGAATTCACAGTTTAAGGCTCCCTTTGAAATAAATGTTCCATCTTAGAAAAGAAACCATGGGCAGAGATAAATTTGTGAAAGGAAGAACGCCTGCAGTAGCCAGATCTCCTCAGTTTCAAGTGTTGCTTCTCAGCCATTACTGTAAAAGAAAATTATCTGCAACATGTTTGGAGGTGAACCCCAAAAGTGCTTTTTTCAAAAGGCAATTGTCCCAAAAGCACTTTTGGGGGACAACCATGACCTGGATGACTGAGAATCTCCACAGGCATTTTGAGTTGAAAGTTCTCTCAGAAAGAAAGTTCTTAATCCCTAGATCATGCTTTCAGCGTTTTGTAACTCACAAAGACTGCACGTATAGCACTTCAGTCACATAGTTTCACATTTCCCCATAACACAAGGGGTGGGGGGAATCAACACTATCTGATCACAATAGAAAGAATGTTTTCTATTTCATGTATAATCTGTGGGAGATTTTTCTCCCACAAAATCTTTAAAGTACCACAACAATCTGGTATTGCCACATAGCTAGGGAGGCGTGAATGTTGTCATTTGATTAGAAAGAATTCAAGGACACCGGCAGGTTTCTCTGGAGATAGAAATATTGTTATATCATAAGAACCGGAGGTAGGCTGGATTAGGTTTTAATTTTGTTATTGGAATTATTATGAGCAGCTGGCCAAGCTTTCCCATCTGCTTATAACATTAGTCCTTTTAGTAGGAAAAAGAAACAACCTGTCTACAGAAAGGAAAATATTCATCAATTAAATTAATAGTATTTGAAGATTCCAGACTGAGATTTTCGAGACCAGGGGTATCTAAATCTTGACAATTTGTGTGCTTTAACTCCCAGATTTCAAAGGGGTTCACAAGTCTTAAAAAGATTCGATGCCCCCTGATTTAGACCAAAGTGCAGCTGGAAATGCATTACAGTATATGCATCCACTCACATGGATTGGTCTGATGTGCTGGGTATTTAACAGATTGATTCTCAGTTTATGTCTCCTCTTCTTGGGGTAAACTATCCCAATCTGAGTACCTACCAAGGGTGTGAACCTCAAATCCTAGACTTCCAAGCAGTCCTAAACTGACGGGAGAATTTTGGGATTTAGAGTCCACACATTTTGAGGGCATCTAGGCTGCTCTGAGAAAATTGCACAGACACAAGGACATTCAATGTACAAAAACAAAACATGTAGGCCAGGTGAACTCAGTTAAAATCTTATACCCACTTAGAAGTCACTTCCCTCTCATCCTATTCTATTATAGTCTTTAACTTAAAAGACAGGTGGATAGTTTAAAATGCTTCATGCCCATGGGAGCTCTAGATGACTCCCCACTCTTTCTTTACTTTCCTAGCTGTCACCACCATAGCAAAGACAAATGCTATCATCAACCAGCAATTCCTCTCTGGATTCTACAGAGGACAAACTTTGTGCAAAAGAATAAATGGGCACAAGTTTGACATCAGGATTCAAGAACTAGGACACATCAATAATATCGGAACTCTTCCGATATTAGGATCATATAGTCACTATTTGGAAAAAGCAAGACTTTAAGGGCACCATTGAGGGAGAGATTGCGGAACTCCTACCCATTAAAAAGTTTCAGGCAACCTTTCAACAAACACAAAAGGTTTTCAATACATTACAATTATTAATTGATAATGAACTTGTAGTTTGCCTCACATGTAACTTGCATCTACTTAACCAATCTACATTTCCCCCACTTTGCCTCAATTTACTTCCTGATTCAAGTCTCCTGATTGAATCATAAAGAGAAACAAAATGAGAAAATAACTGTGCCAAATACTGTTCCTTGGGTTGTCCTAGCAGAAGATGTGTAATGTTTTTAGGTTATGGAGATAATAAGGAGCTTCTTTTGACCTTGGGATGACATGTTAAAATCCAAAAATCCATGTGTGGAGCCAGAAAAGAAACTAATTTCATTTATACTTAATACAAATTAAACATATTGTAGTTAAAATAATGATTCTACAGGTTAATTGGTTAATTGATGTTGGTTAATTTTCCCTTTCTGTCTCATTAAATATGAACATTTCATAACATAATTTGATGGGTCTATAGAAACTGTACTCAATTTGAGAAAGTCACATCTGTCTGAAGATTCCCAATAAATTCAGGTACACTCCAATTTATGCAGATGTCAATACAAGGTATTACACATATAAAATAGATAGAATAGAATAGAATTCTTTATTTGCCAAGTGTGATTGGACACACAAGGAATTTGTCTTTGGTGCATATGCTCTCAGTGTACATAAAAGGAAAAAAAAAGAAAAAATACATTCATCAAGAATCATAAGATACAACACTTAATGATAGTCATAGGTTATTAATAAGCAATCAAATCATACTAGGAAACAAACAGATCAATATAAATTGTAAAACTACAAGCAACATGATTACAGTCATAAGTGGGAAGAGATAGGTAATAGGAAGGATAAGAAGAATAATAGTTATACAGTCTTAGTTAATAGTTTGACAGTGTTGTGGGAATTAGTTATTTAGCAGAGTGATGGCATTCGGGGAAAAACTGTCCTTGTGTCTAGTTGTTCCGCTGTGCAGTGCCCTATAGTAGTGATGGCTAATGTTTTTGCCATCGCATGCCAAAAGTGGGAGTCGCGCAAGTGTGCCCACACCCATTATTCTATGCGCCCCACCCCTGCACATGCGACCCCCCGCACTCCCCCCCACTTTTGGCACGCGATGGCACGGTAGGCCCATTTTTCGCCCTCCCCAGGCTCCAGAGGCTTTTTAGGCACCTGGGGAGGGCGAAAACGGCCTTCCCCACCCCCCCCGGAGGCCTTCTGGAGGCCAAAAACGGCCTGTTTCCCTACTTCCGGTGGGCCCAGAAGGCCCAAAAATCAGGTGGCTGGCACGCAGCTGAGCTCACGTGCCCACCGATATGGTTCCACGTACCACCTGAGGCACGCGTGCCATAGGTTCGGCCCTATAGCATCGTTTTGAGAATAGAAGTTGAAACAATTTATGCCCAGGATGTGAGGGGTCTGTAGATATTTTCACAGCCCTCTTTTTGACTTGTGCAATATACAGGTCCTCAATAGAAGGCAGGTTTGTAGCCATTGTTTTTTCTGCAGTTCTAATTATCCATTGAAGTCTGTGTCTGTCTTGTTTGGTTGCAGAGCCAAACCAGACAGTTAGAGGTGCAGATGACAGACTCAATAATTCCTCTGTAGAATTGAATCAGCAGTTCTTTGGGCAGTTTGAGCTTTCTGAGTTGGCACAGAAAGAACATTCTTTGTTGTGCTTTTTTGATGACGCTTTTGATGTTAGGTTAAGGTGACCAGACGTCCCGCTTTTGGCGGGACAGTCCCGCTTTTGAGCAATTTGTCCCGCGTCCCGCGGCGTTTTAAAAAAGTCCCGATTTTTCATTCTGCCTCCTGGTTTCCGGCTGCCTCCTGAATCCCCGCTGATGGCTAGAGGGAAAAAACCTGTTTAAACTCTTGCCGCGGGGCTTCAAAGGGCCGCCCTACGTTAATTAGCTCGGCTTTCCCCTCTCAGCTGATTTGCACAGGGCTCTGCTCTTGCTAAATTGCTCAGCAGTTTTTTTTTTCTCTTTGTGCAAACCAAGCTCAAAACGAAAGCGAAAGTAAAACAGGCTGTTGGCTTTGCGGTTTGCTTGCAACGTTGGAAAATTAGGCAGCAGATTTATTTTCCTTTTCCTCACCAAAAAAGGTAAGTGCAAACAATGGAAAATTATTTAGGGCAAAAGAGGAGAGTTCAAGATTTTAAAACACAAAAGAAAAAAAAGCTCTTTTTAACTAGGGAATTGTAATAATTGAGATATTAATTGTATACTGTGTTGAAAGCAGAAATGGTTAAGTTGTGGTTTGCAGGAATATATGGGGGAAATTATTTGGTTTATTATTATTGGTAAGTATAATTAATTGATTTGTAAGAAATTGGATTGCATGGAAATAATTGGAATATTCATGTTCATATTGATTAATATACAAAAAAGATAGTTATATAACTAATTGATTTATATTAAAATGTTGAATTTGTATTAAACAACTGTATTACATAATTACATAATTAACCAATGTGAGGATGGATATAAAAATAGATGACAATGGGAAGGGGTATAAAATAGAATAGAAGGGAAAAATTGAATTTGATTAAGATTAGAGATGAGGATGAAGGGTAATATTGTTTTTTTAAAAAAATAGATGAGGAATAAATATGGCAAAAAGGAAATATAGAAATTGTAAATTTAATTGAAATGACTAAACACTGTTTAAATTTGTGAACCAGCCAAATATTCTGTTCAAAGAAAATACATTGTATGTATGTGTGTTTCTAATTATTGCTATTTATTCATATTTGTTCTCTTTTATTCTTTAAAGTTTAACAATTCATTCTTTATCTTAATATCTTTATATTTGTTTGGGGTTGGCTTTCTTCCCTTTCATCTTTTTTATTGTACAGCAATCTTTCTCCTCAAACCTACCACCTCTCTTTTCTTTCCTTCTCACTTTCTCTTCCCCCCCTCTTCTTCTCCTCCCTACTTCCTCTTCCTTTCTCCTTCTCCTCCTCTCTTCCTCCCTCTCTTAACCGTCACTCCTACTCTAATTTCCCTTCCCTTCCTTCATCCCTCTCAATTACTGTATCCTTTTATGCATATGGACTACTCAGAGGGCTGAAAAAGTTATTTTTGACTGGTCCTCGCACTTTTGACCAGTCCTCGAACTTACGACTGTCCTCACATTTTACATTTTTGCCCTATCTTGTCATCATGGTGAAGAGAAGCAGTTGTGAAATTAGTGACATGGTTGTTAAGAATGCTGCACGGGCATAAATGTGAGGATGGTCATAAGTGTGAGGACCAGTCAAAAGTGTGAGGACCTGTCAGAAATGACTTTTTTCAGCCCTCTGGTTAGTCCTTTTGTGCATATGGACTACTCAGAGGGCTGAAAAAGTTATTTTTGACTGGTCCTCGCACTTTTGACCAGTCCTCGAACTTACGACTGTCCTCACATTTTACATTTTTGCCCTATCTTATCACCATGGTGAAGAGAAGCAGTTGTGAAATGAGTGACATGGTTGTTAAGAATGCTGCACGGGCATAAATGTGAGGATGGTCATAAGTGTGAGGACCAGTCAAAAGTGTGAGGACCTGTCAGAAATGACTTTCCAGCCCTCTGAGTAGTCCCTATACACATAGCCATGGCCACCCGGTCACATGACCAGCTAGCCACGCCCACCCAGTCACATGGCCTCCAAGCCACGCCCACACAATAAGCCACGCCCACAATGGTGTCCCTCTTACCAATGTTAAAATCTGTTCACCTTACCCTATACACATAGCCATGGCCACCCGGTCACATGACCAGCTAGCCACGCCCACCCAGTCACATGACCAGCTAGCCACGCCCACAAAATAAGCCACGCCCACAAGGTCCCTCTTTACCAATGTTAAAATCTGGTCACCTTATGTTAGGTGTCCATTTTAAGTCTTGAGATATGATAGAACCTAGAAATTTGAAGGTCTTTACTGTTGATACTGTGTTGTCTAATATTGTAAGAGGTGGTAGTATAGGAGGGTTTCTCCTAAAATCTACCACCATTTCTACGGTTTTGAGTGTATTTAGTTCAAGATCGTTCTAGCTGCACCACAAGGCTAGTTGTTCAACTTCCTGTCCATATGCAGATTTGTTGTCTCAAATCAGACCAATCACTGTTGTATCATCTGCAAACTTCAGTACTTTAACAGCGTGATCTTTTGAAATTCAGTAATTGGTGTATAGAGACAAGAGTAGTGGAGAGAGCACACAGCCCTGGGGGATTCCTGTGCTAATTGTAATTTATAATTTGTGCTAATTTGTAAAATCTGATGTGATTTTGCCTAGCTTCACCTGTTACTTCCTGTCTGTTAGGAAGCTTATGATCCATTTACAAGTACGGTCAGGTACAGCTAGCTGATTTAGTTTAGTTAGAAGAATATCTAGAATGATGGTATTGAATGCTGAGCTGAAGTCTATAAAGAGGACCCTTGCATAGGTCTTGAGATTCAAGATGTTGTAGGATGTAATGCAGAGTCATATTAACAGCATCGTCTGTCAATCTATTTACTCTGTAGGCAAATTGCAAGGGGTCTAACAGCGGATCCATGATGGTTTTCAGGTGGGCCAGCACTAGCCTTTCAAAGGTTTTCATAACTACAGATGTTAGAGCAACCGGTCTGAAGTTGTTCAGTTCCTTGAAGGAGGGTTTCTTCAGCACTGGGATGATAGTAGAGGGTTTGAAGCAAGAAGGAACACAGCACATCTCTAATGATTTATTAAAGATGCAGGTGAAGATGGGGGCCAGTTGGTCAGCACAGGCTTTTAAGCAAAAAGAAGTTATTTTGTCTGAGCCTGGTGGTTTTCCTGGCTTTTGCATATGATACAGATGGACGATTATCAACAGAAGAGTCAAGATACAGGCTGAACATGAAATCGTCATAGCAGGTTGCCTCTTGAGCTCCTGAATTCTGGGCTTTGCGTTCTGACTTTCATCTTGCTCATATGCATGAGGTTGACTTGAACTGCGATCCACTGTTCTATGACTCAGATGGACTGTCCCTCTTCGTGAAAGGAGAACTGGCATGGATCATAATATTAACCCACTGGAGAAAAAATGTTTCTTCCTATAACTCTTTGGTTTCCTTGCTAAATATGACAAGCCGCCTGCCTTTCAACCAAAAACAGCTGCTGGCCAACCACAATGCCACAAAAAGTATGGTAACTCTTTGCCCTCTTGAGAAAGGAATAGATCATATTTTTCAGTTTTATATGGAAGGATTTCCTTTCCCATTGGCTTGCACAAATCAGTTCACTGAAGTCCCCCCTGAAAACCTGCTGTTCTAATTTCTGTTCTTCCATGTATCAGTATCCTTCATACAAAGATTTTGGATGTCATGTTATTAGCATTTAAGGGAGGAATCCACCTCAGGGTTCAAAGCTTCTGATAATTTACCATCCAAAAGTGATTCCCCAGGAATCCTCATTAGAGCCAACATTTTTCACAAAACATCAAACTCTGTATTCCAAAAATATGATACTGTTACTGTATATGATAACCTGTAGAGACAGAGTTGGACAATCAATCACATTTTTGACATCTCATTACTTAGTTCAAGTTTTAAAAACGTGAAAGCTTGAATACAGTTTGTAAAACTCTGGTTGGCGCCTTATGTAAATTTCTTCTGCTCCACAAGTCTATAGTACTTTTTTTGTGTGTGCCTTTGAGCAGTGGTGGGATTCAAGTAATTTAACAACCGGTTCTCTGCCCTAATGATTTCTTCCAACAACCAGTTTGCCAAACTGCTCAGAAAGTTAACAACCGGTTCTCCCAAAGTGGTGACCCTGTAGTTTTCTTGACAAGATTTTGGAAGTCTTTGCCCTTGCTTGCTTCCCAGGGCTCAAAGAATGACTAGCCCAAGATCATCCAATTGGTTTTGTGCCTAAAATAGGACTAGAACTGACAGTTTCTTAGTTTCTAGCCTGGAACCTTAATCCAAACTGCACCAAACTGACTCTGCTACCTGTTTGTTACTATTAGATAAGCAGCTGCCGTACTGTGGATTTATAGAACTATAATCTAATTTTCTTAAGGGTGTAGGTTACTCACTAGTGGATAATTTTAACATTAATAAACAATAAACACAATAAATATCCTTTTCTAAAGAGAAGCAAAAAGATTGGCTTCAAGGGAGAGGAGGTTAAAGGTTTCTGTAGTTGGAAGTCCTCAGAGAAGCAAGGACATTGAGATACATATTTTCCAGTCTGGGCCAAAGAGTCAGACCCTCTGCCCCAAAGCCCTGTGAGAATAATGACCATTGCAACAAATTGCAAAGAAATTGGGAGGTAGTCCAATTTGGATAGATGCCTGCTATCATTTCTTGTCATTGCTGCTTTTCTCTGGTACATCCTTATTTATGCCCCTATTCTCCATATTTTTATCTTATGGCTTGATCTAGTTAATGATTGATAGTTCTAGTATGCAAATGTTCGCCTCCTGCAACTTGATGTAGCTAATCCAGTTTTCTAAAAGCTTTCTTTTTTGGGTGTGTGCCTTCAGGTCATATTGACTCCTGATGACTGCCTGAACAAATTCCTGCAGTTTTCTTGGCAGCAATTTCAGAAGTGGTTTGCCATTGCCTGCCTCCTTGTGCTGGGAAAGAGTGATTGGTCCATGTTAACCCAGATGGCTGTGTGCTTACGATGGGACTAGAACTCATGGTCTAGTCTAGGGGTGTCAAACTGGTGGCCCATGGACCAGATGCATCATACGCAGGCCACACGCACCCCAGCTCCATGAAGGGAAAAAACATCATGAAATGTCACATGACGGCAACATGATGCCATGAGTTTGACACCCATGATCTAGTCCCATGTTTCTAATGTTATGCCTTTGTTAAAATAAAAGTCATTTATTCTTTGTGGGCCGATGTCGGATTTGATGCTCTCACCATGCACTCTGAAACCAAATGGGAAAACTATAACAATTTATTTCAAAGCTTATTCTGAGAAGGGGGGTTGGTTTCCTCTTCTGTTGCTACCTGCCCAGATAGTACTGTTTTACCTGGAGAAACAGTTACACCTACTGTAAAGGTAGGCACTGCTACTACAGCTCTTCCTTCCAGTGATGAATCTGGATTTTTCCTGAGAAAAGTAAGATGTTCTATTGATGCCTGTGCTTTAAGTATGATTTAATTTGCAAATCTGCTGTTGGAGATTTCTGCATCATACAGCTTTTCTTAAACAGCAGTGGCATTACCTATTGGGAAGAATGTGCCAGGGCTAGTTTAAGATGATTGCAACAACATATGCAACTGCATTGGGGACCAGAAGAGGAGGGAAGTGGAGGTCCTTCTCTCCCTACTTTTTGCCTTTCCTAATCTCTGCCCCCCAACCCACCCCCATGGTCCCCTTGGTGCTGCCACTGCTAATGTTTGGTACTCATTGTGTCTGCTCTATTTTAAACAATTATATATTTCTGCAACTGGTCATATTCCTACCACAGTCTGAACGCCTGAGGCCAGAAAGCAATTGAGGAGAAATAGAGAAAATGACAATGCATCTTTGTTGCTATTTTGCCTTTAGTCATACTATGTTTTGATTTTGCTGCTGGGGAGATCCTAGAATCTTGGTTTATCATAAGAGCACAAGTTCTAGATTTTTGTAAGTTCTTAAAAGACCTGGCTCTGTGACTGGCCTTGGGCCCTGAGTATGAAGAGAGCCGTTTCTTGATTATATTAGAGATTATATGATTTATTCTTGGCAACTATTATTTTAATGTTGGCATTATTCTAATTGCTTTTATTTTATTTCTAATATTTTCACTGTCCAGAGTCACTGATTGAGATGGGCAGCCACACAAATTGAATACCTAAATAAATACATACTACTTCTGGCTATAACTAGTAACTGAGGAAGACCCTAAATGGTGATCCTTGTCTCTGTTACAATCTGTTATGGCTAAGTAATAATATTTTAAAAATTGTTAATTCTCATAATATTGGCACTGTTGCAATCATCAATACCACCCCTCATTTTCCTTTAAAAATGGTTCTGTATTATTAGGAACTAAATAGTTATCATACTAAAATACCTCTAGATAGCTTAAGAAAATTAATTGGAATTATTTTCTCACTTCATCCAGGGCTGACCTTGCCAACTCTTTTCTACTGGGTCTCGCTGCTTTTAAAAATTGGAAAGAAAACTTGCAATGAAAGGAAAACCAATCTGATCTAGAATACATCCAGATTGTATACTTCTTTTATTTACTTTATAAAAATGTTCTGTCTTTTTATGGGGATTCAGTTTAGGTTCCATGATTTTCAGGGGTGGGTTCTACTTACCTTTACTACCAGTTCGCAATGGGATCGCCTTGCTTCTGTGCATGTGCAGATGATGACATCTGGGGCAGTGGGCGGGACCTCCTGCCGGTTTTACTACCGGTTCTCGCAAACCGGTCCGAACCGGGGACAACCTACCACTGATGATTTTTCTTTGAATTCATATTATCTTCATACGAGCTTTATGAAAGATGAAACTGAATGATACTCATTGTCTCAAAGTTCCCCTACTGAACATCATGGCTCAGAGAGTATCTCAGTGACCATGTTCTCAAGTCTTTCATGGTGAGAGGAGGCTTTTTTTCCCCTTTCCCAGCATCATTAGTATTGGAATGACTCCTGCAAATAGGACCTTTAAGTATTGGAAACAGTTAGGTTCTAGGTGTGGTCTCAGCCACCTGCTGGGAGGGCCTCCTACTCTGGCACAGCCCTTTTGAAAGATTGGAATGTAATTCTTTCAAATCCACACGTAACAAGGAATACAGCCAATTTAAGGAAAGTAGTATCAGGCACTTAGAGGCTACCCGTAAACGTCACTAGTTTATTAAGCAAACAATCCGTGATGCTGGCCACAGTACAGGTGTACCATTATCAGTTAATGATTACACACTCTTATGAACTATTCTGTGACCTTTGAAACCTCTTTTATTTTTCTTGGGAAGGGGGGGGGGAAGGAAGGAAAACAATTAATCCTGGCTTGTTCTTCACCGTACCAGTACTGATTTATACAGGAAATGGTCCAAGAAGTAAAACTGAAGCTGTGAAATCATGGTGAGTTGGTGGGAAATGAGTCTTCTTCTCTGAGTATGTAATGAGGAATTAGCCTCATGTGGTTCTCCTGTCACCATGAATTTGTTCATTGTATTATATAAATGAACCATAAATCACAATGCCTCGACTATGAAGAAAGTTAGCACTCACCCCTCTCCTAGAAGAATGGAATATTTTAGGAAATATTAAAAAGGCAGAATATTATATTTCCCCTAAAAGAAAAATAGAAATCTTAAGGGAGACAGAAACTCACAGCAGCAACTCCCTGCCCCCAGCAATATTTGGCGCCCATGGAGCAGGACTGGGCCAGCCTATCTACAAAACAATTAGACCTCCAGCTCCAGGGTGATGGGATTAAGACATGACCCTCCAGGACATTATAGGATTATCTAGCAGCAAGGCTCACTGCATTGCAAAATCACTTGGGGACATTACATCAGCCCAAGGTTCAACCAAACTCAATTCAGACAAACATGAGTCTACATGGGAGTCTGACAGCAATCAATAGAATATATGTTCTTGGCACAAGAACAGGGAACTCAAGTTAAAAGCCCAAGAGAGGGTAAAAATACATCTGACTCTCCACTCCAGGTGGTCAGACGCCCAGGATTTTGAAGCCATATAGTCCTGTTCACCAATAAACCAACTTTCCAAACAGCCTCCATGTTTCCAGTGCCTTTCTCCCTACTTGGAACTGAATCAATTGGAATTTTCTTCCAACAACTATTACCTTTGCAAAATATGAAATTATGAAAATGTAAACATGTATAAAGTATTTGAGCATGAGCTTTCAGTCTCAATAATAAGTACTGTCAATTAATTTCTCTTATTACAAATTTCCCTCACAAATCAATCTTATGAGAAATACATAGACTATTTATTGTACTTTCACCGATATTCCATAGTAAGATCTCAACATTTGAACAAATTCTTCTTTTCAGGGTATTTCATTGAGGGAACTTAACAATAGATATTTCTATTTTGTTGGGATGTTAAAACATTCATCCAAACAACTTGTCCAAACCATGGGAATAGCAATGGTGGAATTAGAGAGCAGAGTCAACAAAAGTTAATGTTTTTAGCAGTTAAGGTTTTAGACAGGGACCAGAGTAGAGATGGTAGGGGTAATAGTCAAGCATTCAATCATGTCTTATTCTTCCTTACTTAATGATGATTTAACCAAGAGTGGCTGCCATTAACTGCTTCTTTGAATTCTCATCGGCTATTTTATTTATTTATCATATGGCACATTCACATCATATTTCAGTAAAAAGGAATACAGGGGTAACATACAAAACATAGAATATAAAATCTGCAATCTTAACAGGAAGATTACAAACATATATCTAGGTTGCAAATATAATTTTTTTACTTCATTTGTCGCAGACAGGAAATTGTAGGCTGATGCTATTAATGATAGCCTCTAGCAACCTTGATTTTTGTCAGTTTTTTTTTAAACCAGCTTTTGATATATTTTTTTAAACTTTGGGGAAATCTAGATTCAAAGCCATCTTCAGCTATGGAAATTCACAGAGTGACTTTGGGACATTCACCATTACTTAGCCCAAATTACCTGAAAAACGTATTTTAGTTATAAAATTGGAGGGATGCTTTTTATAGTCTCTTGAACCCTAAAAGTTAAGGTGGAATATCTTTTTTCTGATTATTGTTATTACTATTACCACTCAGAAGAAGAGAAAAGGATTGTAACTGCTCCTTCCATATTTCATACATCAGACCTAACTCAGATTAATTTTTCTGCAACTGTGCCCTTCTTGTTTGAATAAAATAATGAAAGAGGCTGATCTTTTGATATATTACGGTCAGCTTTGCATTTCCTGGCTTTTTTTAAGTCAGGAAGGAAGTCCAACCCTAGCTTAACTCATTGGAGTTATTTAAATTTGGGGGTTTTGTATGTATGTTACATTTTGTTTCACACTTTTGTCTTGCAACATTTTAAAAGGAATTATTTTTAAAAAGAGCTTTTGGAAATAAAACTAGAAATGACCTGAGATTGTTTCCTCTTTCTTATCATTTCCATCTCCTCTCCTTTTTTCATTTACATTAACCTATACTGATTTACACTGCAATAGAATTGCAGATTTGGGAAGTTCCTACTACTAGACAGTCCTTTGCTTCATCGTGTATCCCTCATAAGTGTTCATTGCTGACTGAAATTATCTCAGGAAAAGAAAGCCCATCATTTTTTAAGATAGTCTTTCAGACCAGCTCTGTTCAATTCAACAAACATACATCTTGTGTGTTAGCTAAAATCCCATTTCTTATGATTTAAATCTCTACTAAATAGTAGAGTAGTAATCACTAAATAGTAGTGCTGTTTAGTGCAGTTATTACTAGACCAAAACTTCTTTTCCCTAACACCTTTTGCTACAATCGCAGATGTAGCAAAATGAATTGTGTGCAAATGTTTGTAGCTATTCCCCTCCTTCTGCTAATCATGGTAGCAACATGGTCAGGCAACAACTTTTTCCTGCTGCGATCCATTAATCTTGACTTTCTCTCCTTCCCAAACCCATGAGTGAGAAAGGTTTAAATAGTTTCTAAGCTGTACTTATGTTAAAGTAGTATCTTCTCTTCTCCCTTAAAATTGACTCTGCCAAAAATAGCCACAAGGTTATAAAATCTATTAACGCTTATTATCTTGGGGGGAAGTAAAATGTCTGTGGCCACTGAGAATAGAGACAATAATGACAGGATAAATATTGGCAATGGGGACAACAGATTTGTTATTTATCCACTCCAAGATTAATGGAGAGCATTTCAGTTTTGCAGTGAAGAAAGCAGCTAGTCACCAACATTCTGAACTCCTGTCCTTTCAGTTCTCAACCTTCACAAAATGAGCAGGGAGATCTGAAGGAGGACATTTTCCTGTTCAGATGTTAGCCTAATCCAGTTTTCATCAACATCCATAGAGGGCAATGTCTTTATTAGAATCATCCAAAACATGATAAAAGTAAATCAAGTTTCCCCCGAACTTTTCTCAGACAAGGTGTTAAAAAAAGCAAAAAACAGTAGAAAATGAAGAAAACTATTAGGCCATATGTTTCACCTGCTTTCAAAGGAAGAGTAGAAGTTTATACTAAATGTTTTCCCTCAAAGTTAAGAATTTGGGGGGTTGAATGATAGTAATGAGAAATTTGAGGGTACATTTCCAAATCCCTGTCCGTTTTTTAGCGGCAAAGCTGTATGCCATATAATGCTAATATTAAATAACTAGAAATAAGCCAAGGATAAGTGAATGAATTTAGTTTTATGCAATGATTATGGAGTGCACAGTTGGTCTTTTCAATCATACAAAGCTGCATAGGAATCTGTATAAAGAGCAAATGTGCTCTCCATCACAACATTTAAACTCCTACCTGAGGATTTATTTTGGCAGTGGCAATCATTTTCCAAAGGACTGAGAAACAAAGTCTAAATATTTGCAATAAAGACCAGATCCCAGTATATTTTCAGTGATGCAAGCAGCCCACCAATCCAACTTGCAGCTGTTAGAAGGGTAATTATGAATTCAAAGTCTTTGCTCACAAGTGAAAGATGTTACTGTTTCATTCAATAAGAGCCTTCCCAATCCCAGCAATATTTTCTCCTACAACTGCAAATCCCATCATTCACAGTTTCCAGCAGAAGTGTGACGAACAACTATTCTATACAATGGGGTAGCACAAGGCTTGAAAAGACTGCCTTATAACAAGTTTGCTAGTACTAAGGAATACATATATTTGTTCTGTCCTGTGCCATTGAAACTGGTTCATTTAAATCATTGGGTCACTGTGATTTAGGACACTACTTAAATATAAAACCATCTGCACATTCAGATTTCTCTGAATATATAGAATATCCTTGCAAGGAAACATAATACACTCATTTTCAAATTTTTACTTTCTTATAATGTGGTACCCAAATCAGCAACCAAATGCCATCACATTAAAATATACTATGATGTGTTTGGGTTTGGCTCAGTCAATGTGATATCTGTGACTTTGTTGTCAGGCTTCACCAGACCATTTGTCAAACTTGAAGACTAGCAGAGAAAGATTCCAAGACATTGTTCTCGAATAAGCAAGTTTTATTACAGACAGTAGAAACACTGCAATTAGAGCACAAAACCAGCAGCTGCCAGCCATTAGCCTCATGTTGGTTCCCTCCTTCTTTCCCCCTCCCCTTCCCTCTCCCTCAAATATTTTTTCCCCATCTGTGTGTCCTAATGAACTGGGAGCTGGTCATTTGTGGGAGGACTAGTTGACATCTGTTCATGGTTATTTGATCAGATCAGACTGGTCTCAGGCTCTTTGTCTCTGACCCTGGGCCTTCCAACCTTCACACTTGTAACTTGCCTTGGAACAGTGATGCTAAGGCTTGTTTTTCTCACTCGGATGATGGTTGGCAGCATGGTGGGACCATTAAATGTATAATGGATCTTTCTGACAGCTGCTTTGCCCCACCCATATTTTCATCTGGGCTTTTGGCCAGAACTGAAAATAACTTGGCCATATTCCTAAAGGTTACATAAACCAGCCTTCACAGAAAGTTAATAAGTGGGAAGTTTTCCCGCAGTTAAGACAATAAACCATGTGTGGTAGCTTATGTCTGCTGAATAAATTTGATTTGGGATTCAATTCATTATTAGCAGATGGTTAAGAATCTTTATCCCTGTCATTAATTGTCCCCAAAAGGTCTATAGAAGCATGATGAAACCTAAAGAATTATGAATGTCCAGTTATCTGATGGCATCTTTCTTAATTCAATGCAAAAAATGTTGGAAAATCAATGTGTGTCATCTTCAGATTGCTTCTTCACAGCAATCACATCATTCTAAAAGTTATCATTCAACTGATACTAATCATCCACTGAAAAGGATTAATTCTGAGAAAGGATTTCTCAAGAGGTATACATAAGTATTCAGATTCATAAGGTAAGTTTCAGAATTCAACATTTCCATTAAATCTTCCATTAAATAATATTTAACTAAAGCTCAGCTATTTTGATTGGATTAATTAGGACGACACATTTTTCATATGAAATAAAAAGCATGTGTGCTTTTTCAAAAGGCATGCATATTATACAGTAATTGTATTTGCTGTTGGTTTTATGACTTTGGATGTTATGGTGCTCATAAAATCATAAAGTACAAATATGGCTTTAGAAAACCCTGTTTTACATAATCAGTGACACTGGCAGATTCTTGCCATTCTTATCTCATTCTGAGAAAAGCAGTATTACAACATCCTACTGCAACTTTGCCCCTTTGGACATTTTGTGACACCTGTAGAAAAGAGGCAGGGCTTGTATCAATCTGTGTGCCCCTCCACACTCCACCACCCCAATGCTACTGCACTATCTATGCTGAAATAAAGGGTAACAACTTGCTGAAAACGCATTACAATTGCTAACATACATACTTATTCTGTTGTTCATTACAGTTAGATTAAACAAAGGATTCTTCTTCACCCAAAACCTTTTTGAGAGGACTACAGATCCTGGAAGTCAGCCATTTGCAAAATGGTGGCACTAACAAGTGAAGATGGAACAAAATACTGAAAAAAACATTGCATTTGTGAAAGAAGTATTTATTTGAACATAGAACATGGTTCATTATTTCTATTCAATACATATTTTAATTTCTAATCCTTTCATACAATCAGGCTTTTTGCTCACATCTTTTTTGTCAATTTTATGGGGGAAATCAGAGGTGGATTTCAGCAGGTTCTGACTAGTTCTGGAGAACTGGTAGCAGAAATTTTGAGTAGTTCGGAGAACCAGTAAATACCACCCACTGACTGGCCCCACCCCCATCTATTCTCTGCCTCCCAAGTCCCAACTGATCAGGAGGAAATGGGGATTTTGTAGTAACCTTCCCCTGGATTGGGGAGGGAATGGAGATTTTACAGTATCCTTCCCCTGCCACGCCCACCAAGCCATGCCCACCAAGCCACACCCACAGAACCAGTAGTAAAAAAATTTGAAACCCACCACTGGGGGAAATGAACAGTCCAATTTAAAATATCAAGTAAAGAGTAAAATGGAAGTAAACTACAATGCCATAATAAGTACTAGTGAGGTATAGAATACAAAAAGAAAACAGTGTTTTAAGAAAGGAGGTTGGCAAGTCTCTAGTTATTCAACAGTGTAGACATTCAATAAAAAAAATGCTTTGTTTTTTCTTTACTCCGCAGGACCAACTTTTCTTTAACAATTATAAGATAAAGATAAATCTTGTAACTGGCACTCTTTATAAGATATAAATTACAAGATACAAATCTTTACCTACCACTGAGCTGAAGTGCCACCCACCAGCCTTGTAGGCACAATCAGTGAGGGCATCTAAGTTGCTGCAGTAATTGGTTCCTACCCTGTAATGATGAGAAAGCCCCACAGACTGTGCATGTCTTCCCATTGCACAATGTCACAGTAAGGAGGAAAATCCTACTAGCATCTAGACAGGTAAGGATAATGTCAGGTTAACTTAGAAGCTGAGGATGAAATGATGAAAACTTGACAAGTTAAGGCTGAAAAAAAGAGGCTGCCTAGGGATGTCTATGCTGTGATTTGGGGGGGAAAAAGAATGACCCTACTTCAGGCTGAGTTTTTCACTTTTGGACTACCCTTTCCTGAGTCCGGGTGGGGTGGGATTACATTTAAAATCCAATATTCAGTCCAATATTGTGGATGTATTCATGGTAAACTCTTCCAAAAGGGGCCCTTTGTAACAGCACCCAGCTGTTATGATTTCAGCACTATTGTTCATAGCATGATGTGATGGGTGAATCCAGCAATTGGGGCTCATTCAACATGTGACTTTTTTTTTTTTGAAGAAACGTTTGTGTAATGCCTGAATTTCCTCCGAATTTAATTATTTTATTTCAGAAAGCAATTGTTGAGGGATTCTATTTGTCCCCTAAATTGCCTGATGTCCTTTTCTTAATGAGTTTGCTGAAACAGGGGTGGAATGCAATAAAAATATATGATTTTTTTTTGTCCACAGTCTGTACTAATTCTGTGTTATTATAGTAAGAATGATACTAAATAAACAGACACAAATTGTGTTTGCCTGCCCATGTTTATTTTTCAGAAAACAATCTGGATCAGCTACATTTCTAGACTTTTGGCACTAAAGTTTCTGAATGGAAACAATTACACAGCCAGTTAGAAAATATTCTTACTTTGCATGATAGAACTAAGTTCACCTCATGTTTTTAAATTTTGATGTGAGAAAAATCAATTTAGGAAAATACGTTATAGAAACTGAAAGATATATTTTAGTCATCATGATTCAATAGACATATTTGTAACTGAAGTGTGTTGGAAGATCAAAAGTAAAATGTAAATACTAAAAATTAAAATTACTCATCGGAAATTTATAGTGTTTTTGATAAGATAAAATCTGGAAAGAAGCCATGTAAGTCTTGTTTTCATTTAGTGTAGGATTTAAAATACTTTTAAATAGATTATTCTTGTTTACTCTTTATAAAGAGTATAAGGATTATAAATGAAGAAAGACTTGTGAAATGAGAATGTTCTGGAACATTCTGGAAAAATGTAGAAGAAAACAAATTTGCAGTCAGGGTTATTAATATGAAATAAAAGTAGAGGTGAAAACCTAATCAAATTGTCTGGATAAATTACTTGTTTAAAGATCTCAGAGGAAGGATTTGAACCTACTGCTTTCAGTTAATCACTAACCAAGGCCTCTAAGCTTATGAAAAAACAAAGGCTCTTGATGTTTCCTATCAGAGGCTGGAAATGTTAATAAGTGTGTGTAGGCATTTACGTTATCAGGTACAGCAGTAGAAAATGGAGGGCCACATAGGTTCACTGAAAAATGCTTAACTGAATCCAAACGGCATATTCTATACCAGTAGTCCTTGATTTATGACCATAAGTGAGCCCAACATTTCCATTGCTAATTTTGCCCCAATTTACCATCTTCCTTGCCACAGTTCTTAAGTGAATCACTGTACTTGTTAAGTTAGTGACATGGTTAAGTAAATCTAGCTTCCCCATTGACTTTGCTTGTCAGAAAGTCGCAAAAGGTAATCCCATAATCCTGGGACACTGCAACCACCATAAATACACACCGGCTTATTATTTATTTACAGGATTGAATCTCTAGCTAAAAATGAGGAACTTACTATATACTTAATTTTAGCAGCTAAAATAATAATTGGCAAATATTGGCAAATTCCAAATTAATCAGTTGAGATATTGATTAATAAGTCCTCTTCAATTGCCTTAAAAATAAATCACAGCACAGTTAAAATAAGAAGATATCAGAGGAGGAACCACAATTCTATCAAATTTGGATGCATTGTATTGTTTATCTCAATAGGAAAAAAAATTACTAGTAATAATTTTTTAGATATGTAGAAAATATATACATGTATAATACCTGCATTTTTACTCAAGTATTTAGTGGATTTTTAAATATTTTCTGTAACTTTTTTCTGAATCCATGTTATATAGTTACTTTAACATGATACAGTAATTATAGTTCAATTTAAAAAACCTTGGTAAGTGTTAGATCCTACTAAGACAAGATAGACCACAGGGAAATAAATCCCTAAATTGTGGAATAGATATGACCAGGAAGTCATATCTATCTCCTGCAAGAAGGCTATGGCAAACCACTTCCGTATTGTTGTCTAGAAAACTATGTGGGTATGTCCATGAAGTCACTAGGAGTCAAAGTCTACAAGAGGAAGGTTTTAGTGCTATGATGCTTGCAGTGGGAGTGGTTAAAACCTGTTTTCCAACGTACTCTCCCCTTTGATCTCCAGATAAGGGAATTTTCCGGGCAGGAGCACCTGGGTTTATTTATTTATTATTTTGAATGCTTTTTGATGTGCTCTATATTGTTAACAACTGCAAATAGCATACATGATATTTTTATCATTTTTTTAAAATGGCAACATGGTCCATAGATCCTTTATAACTGCTGTGATATACAATATCTCTTAGCTTTTTTTGTTGTTGTTGCTGTAAACACAAATAAACATGCCTAATAAATACAAATTCTGCCTAAGTTTACCATATATTCATCATTCTCTGAAATGCACAAATATTTTATAAGCCTGGTAGACGATGTCTTCTAATCAATAGCTACATACAGAACAGCTGCTCAAGTAGAAAACTACAAAAGCATTTTAGTGCCTAAAATATTAAAGAGCCCCCAGGTACCCTTTGTACTGAATCACGATACTGAATTTGGATGAAAGAGCCATAATTTGGCTATATGTTTCTAAGTATTACAGGTAGTGTCCTAGGACACTCAGGGTAGCATGGGTGACGTTTTTCACTTTATGATTTCATTCCCTAAGTCCCTTTCTTAAACTTCGCAGCTTTTAAGACTTTGTGGACTTCAGCTCCCAGAAATCTCCAGCTGGGATGTTGTCTGCGGAATTCTAGGATATTAAATCCACACATCTTAGAAGTTTCCAAAGTTGAGAGACCTTTTCCTAAAGGGAAGGCTGGCAAGCAGCCACTGATGTTGGGGATGGAAACAAGATGGAGCCAAAAAATAGATGAGCTCATTCAAATGAGTCTCTCAAGACACTTCCTCATGAGAAAGTTACTAATTTCTCAACAGCTCCATACTTCTGGGATTTTAGAATGTCAGTAGCATTTGAGATGTGGGCTGATTTATTTTTGGCTCACATGTAGTATATATGAAACTTCAGTAAAACTCTTCATTTCCTTCCTTGCTGAAGTGTTGTGGACATCATTAAGTCTGTTTTCCCATTTGTATAAACTTTTGGTTCCCTTGTCAAATGGTTAAGACACCAGGCTAGAAATCAAGAAACAGTGAATTCAAGTCCCACCTTAGCCATGAAAGCAGTTAAGTGACCTTAGGCTAGTCACTCTCTCTCAGCCCAATTCACCTCACAGGATTGTTATTGTGAGGGAAAAGAGGAGAATGAAGATGTGTTGAGTATGTTTGCTACCTCAAATTATTTTTAAAAATAATAAATGTGGGATATAATTAAAATAATAAATAAATAAATAAATAAATAAATAAATAAATAAATTATTTTTGGGCACCAGGTTTTCAAATGGAAAGGTGACTTGATGGATTGTCACCTGTGTCTCATAAGAACTGCTATGATGGAATTGGGGAAAGTGGATTATACAACGTGCAGTTACAGAATCACTTCATGCAAACCTACACGGGTTTGTCCCAGGTTTGTTGACTATGATTAAATAGGAGATATTGGGGAATACCTGCCTTTTGAAATCTAGAAGGGATAGTGGATGTGCACAGGAATCATTACCCAAGGAAAGCTAGGTCTTTTGCACAGAAATAACTTTACAGGAGAGGGTTATTAGCAGATTCCAATCTTCTAAGATGGTGTCTCTCAACCTCAGCAGTTTTAAAAGTCTGTACTTCAACTTTGAATGGTCTACAATCCCCATTATCCCCAGTCAACATAGTTTGGCCAACATGAAATCTATTTATTGCAGCCCATTTGTATTACATAAACCATCTAATTATATTTGCATACGCTTTTCTGAGAGGAAGAATAATGCCTAGGAATCTTACTCCCTAAATCTGTTTTCTGAGAACCAAGAACTCATAATCTCTCCATTGCAAATGCAGTTAGGTGTACTTAAATTTCAGTGAAATGAGTACCAGTAGACTGTAAATTAATTACAGCTAACCGAACTTCAATAGGCTGCAACTATATTCCCATTTAATCACAGCATAAACATGCCTTGATTTTTTTTGCTGTGTTTTGCAGAAAAAATACTCGTCTATAACAGTTATTTCAAAAATCAGTTGCTACTTTAAAAATGAATAATGCTTTAATATGGTATATCTCAGCTCAGCTCAGATGAATATATTTATTAATAATTTCTCAACTGAAAAATAATTTCTCCCTCGGCAATCCAGTTACTATCCATTTATTTATGTATGTATTGATATAGCTGCTCCTCTTATAATCAACTCTGGGCAGCTTCTGATAAAACAACATACAAAACCATTTTGAATTTATTAAACTAAACACATTAAAAACAACAAAAACTTGGCACTAAGTCAAACTTCTGATGTTACTTAACTGTGACTTTTATACGCAGGTCCAAACCAGAATGTCCTGTGATGCTTTTAGAAAACAATAAGCTTTGAACTCTAGTATACCTTTAGGAGAACAAAACTCCACATTGTGCAGCAGCTTTGACTGAGCACCCAGAAGGCATAAAGAAGACTGCCCATAATTAATGTTAAAGTTCCAGTTTTATGAAGATAACTACAGGTAGCCCTAGACTTATAGTCAATCATTTAATGACTCTTTGAAATCACAACAAGCACTGAAAAAAGTGATTTATGACCACTTTTCAGACCTTTGACCATTGCAGCATCCTCATGAGCACCTGATCAAAATTTGGTTGCTTGGCAACTGGCACATATTTATTTGCACTGCCCTGAGGTCATATGATCATCATTTGTAAACTTCCCAGCTGGCTTCCACCAAACAACGTCCATGGGGGAAGTCAGATTCGCTCAATGACCTAATGATTCACTTAACAACTGAAATGATTCATTTAACTGTGGCAAGAAAGATCATAAATTGGGACAAAATTCACTTCGCAACTGTCTTCCTTTGCAACAGAACATTTGGGCTCAATTACGGTCATAAGTCAAGGACTAGCTGTACTTTCCTGTTATCCTTTCCACCTTTTCTTTCTTGACAACCTAAAATTTTGTAGAATTAAGAGTCTGTATTAATACTGCTGCTAGGTAACCAATGGTCTTAAGGATCTAATGTTCCTGTAGGCAGGCATGTTACCTGATGATATAATAACTATAAAGTAGAATAAATTAGAGGAAGGAAGAGGGGTGGAAGATAAAGAATGCGGAGAAAGGATCTTCTAGCGTAGTGGTCACCAATTAGTGGTCCATGAAAAATTTTTGGTGGTCCGCAGAAACATTATTTGCATTTTTCTATTGCACTAAATACTATTTATCTTTAAAAAAAAATCGTATTAGTGGTCCGCGGGGTTTAAAATTATGAGTTTAGTGGTCCCTGAGGTCCGAAAGGTTGGTGACCCCCTGTTCTAGCGGGACCTATTTATTTATTTATTGGCCGTTTATCACCGCCCATCTCCTTTACATGACTCCAGGCGGCTTGCAATAAAATAAGATAACATATAGCTAAGCGAGCTCGTTTCCCATCGCCGGCTGATCCTTCGCTACTGTCCCGAGGATCTTCTAGTCTCAGCATTACAGTATTAAAGAGAGATCCCCGAGTTCGGCTCCTGCAATTTCAACCCGCAGAGGGAAGCAGAGAGGAGTTGAAAGCTCCTGCCCTTTTTTTTTTTGGTTCGATGTGCGCGTTTGTTGTTGTACACGCTGCGCCCTCTTTAAAAAAAAACAAAAAAAAAACACAAAACCCGCGGAAAGGTCAGGGGGCGGAGGGGCGAGGTCTCGGGCTCGCTTGCATCAGTCGGTTTCCTTCCCGGGGGAGGGAGGAAGGCTTTTTGTGGATCGGCACTTGGCAAAGTGACTTGGCTCTTCAGGCGCCTCGATGACGTGTGTGCTTCGGAGCTGGGAGTGTCTGCGGTGACGTCTTCTGCCAAAGGCAGGTCACGTGACCGAGCTCCATTCATTTAAAAAAAAAAAGGTGGGGGGGGGAAGAAAGAAAAAAAGAAGCGCCTATAAAAGCCACGCCAGGTCGGGCTGAGCGAGCAAACAGCCAGCAAGCGGCTTCGAACAGCAACACTCTTGAGCCGCAAAACGCGCCAACCAGCTTATACCAGCCAATCCAACCAGCGAAGATCGGATAAAAAAAAAGAAAAGAAAAACTTCACCTCCCGGCTCAGATCCAGTTCCTTGGAGAGGAAAAAAAAAATTACAGAAATTTAACCGGGACGGGGAATAAATCACCCGAGGCTGCTTGCTAAGAAAACCCAGCCAAGAGGAAGAGTGTAAAAAAGAAAAGAAAAGAAAAGAAAAAAAGGCGCCGAGAGGAGAAGAAAGGACAAGGGGGCTCTTTTTGCCCTTCCCCTCGTTGCCCGCCCTGACGCAAGCGATGGTCAACATGCAAGTGTGCGCCCTGGATTGCGAGACGCTGCGCGACCTCCTCCAAAACCGCGATTTGCAATGCCTGGTGCTAGATTGCCGATCCTTTTTCGCCTTCAACTCCTCGCACCTCCGAGGCTCTTGCAACGTCCGCCTCAGCACCATCGTGCGGCGGAGGGCGAAGGGCGCCGTGGGCTTGGAGCACATCCTGCCCAACGAGGAAGCCCGCGCCCGCCTGCACAAGCGCCTCTATCACGCCGTGGTGCTGCTGGATGAGCGCAGCGCCGATCTCGAAGCGCCCAAGCGGGACAGCACCCTCCAGTTGGCTCTTAACACCCTTTGCAGGGAAGCCAGGGACAGCCGCATCTGCTTCCTTAAAGGTGAGTTTTCGCTCCGGAGTCAGATCGGTCTTCTCTAGGTTCTCCCCCGGGGACCCCGGTTTACACTAGAGAGAGGGAAACGAACACGAATGGAATTTGAAGTTAAAAGGAAAGTTTTCAGAAATAAAGGGCTGATTAGCTGGGATTTAACAGCGGCTCCTTCTTGGGACGTCCGACTCGAGTGGGATTACCATACATGGTCCCTGCCACCAACACCCCCTCCCATCTTCTGAAGCCAGGAACCCGCTGTGTTTCTCCAAATATACTAACAGCCCGCTTTTCTCTTTTTCTTTTCTTCCAGGAGGATACGAGGCCTTCTCTTCCACCTTCCCTGAACTGTGCACCAAGCCCTCTGCCCCTAAAGGCCTCACTTTGCCGCTCAGCACCACCATTGCCCCTGGCAGTGCCGATTCCAACTGCAGTTCCTGTGGAACCCCTCTCTATGATCAGGTCAGTTGACGTCCTTAAAAGGAGGCTGGGTGGCCATAGAGGGGTGTGAGTGGGGTGGGGGGTGGGGGTGGTAGTTACATTGACCCATGTAAAAGTTGTTTCAATTTTGTATTTGAGAAGGGCAATTTTTGTTGTGAGAACAATCAGTCTTGGAAGAGTGGCAATTTTTAACTGGGGCTTAACAGATCTCGTTCTTCTCTGTTTCAGGGTGGTCCAGTGGAAATCCTACCTTTTCTGTATTTAGGCAGCGCCTATCATGCTTCCAGAAAAGACATGCTGGATACTTTGGGGATCACCGCCTTGATCAATGTCTCTGCAAACTGCCCTAACCATTTTGAAGGACACTATCAGTACAAAAGCATCCCTGTGGAGGACAACCACAAAGCTGACATCAGTTGCTGGTTTAATGAAGCTATTGACTTCATAGGTAAATGCTTTTTCTTTCTGCAGCTGTCCCATTTGGATTCCAAATTCATAATATCCCGTGTGCCGGTTTTTTAGGAGCCGCCTTTGATTGATAAATAGCTAGGGAGGATTAATAAGACAGCAACATTTAAAGTGTATCTACGGTTGTGCTGATGCTTTGAATTTCTTTGGACAATAGTTCTGTACATGATGTACTTTTCTACAAAAGTAGAAGAACATCTAGAGCTTTATGCGTGACGTCACTGAATTCAGTGATGAGGGTGTTGTAAAGAGTAGCTAGTAATCTGATCCCTTCTCACGCTGACAGCATTTTCAAGGTAGCCTTTTCAGCAAAAATTAAGTGGCCAATTAGAATAAATTACCTGCATGTTCAGACAGTGCATCGTCCAACCTATCATTGCTGTCTTCCTTTGTGCCTCAATCTCCCTTCCAAGCTGAATATTAAGATGCTAGAAAAGTTTCTCCCTTCAGGCCAAAGCATCTTGGAAAAAGATGTGCTAAGTTTTATGTTTTCTTCATTGTTTCAGACTCCATCAAAAATGATGGCGGACGAGTGTTTGTCCACTGCCAAGCCGGAATCTCCCGCTCTGCAACCATTTGTCTTGCTTATCTTATGAGGACCAACCGAGTCAAACTCGATGAAGCCTTTGAGTTTGTGAAACAGAGAAGAAGTATCATTTCCCCTAACTTTAGCTTCATGGGTCAGCTGTTACAGTTTGAATCCCAGGTCCTTGCTCCAAATTGCTCAGCAGAAGCTGGAAGCCCAGCTATGTCTGCGCTGGACAGAGGAACATCCACTACAACTGTCTTCAATTTCCCCGTTTCCATCCCTGTTCATCCTTCCAATGCACTAAACTATCTTCAGAGCCCCATCACCACATCTCCAAGCTGCTGAAAGGCAGGTGCCAACTATACAAAGACTTGACATCTTGTTGTTACCTGAAAAGTGCAATAACTTTAGGAGGAGATCTATTAGTTTATATGGGTCTCCTCTTGTTACATCTACAAAGCAATACAGAATCACCAGCAGATCAACATTTCTGACTCCAGAAAGCGAGGTTCTTTCTGATAGATGATCTTGACAGAGAGGCATTTTTGACCAATGTTTGGATGCCCACAAAGGAGACAAAGCACAAAGGACTTTGCTTTCTACTCCTGAAAAATTCCCATTACTGTCTTTTTCCCCTTGCTGTTCCGATAGCAAATCCAACAGAATACGCATTCTTTGGATATGCTGTCCCCTTGTACAAGAAGGTCTTTGTATTTATTTATTTTTATGGTGTAATTGCAATGAGTGTTTCGTCTTCAAGTCTGAATTTTCATTTTCTTGTCTTTTTTTTTTTTAAAAAGAAAGAAACAAAATACCTCAGGTGGGTTTTTTTTGGTACTGTAATCCTACAAAAACATCTTAAAACTGTTTCCAAAGCACTGACATGGAAAGCACAAAGGAGTGTTGTGAGGGTTTTTTGGTTGCTAGTGGATGTATGCTTGCTGAATTTATTTATGATGTCAAATAATATATTTTCTTCTTATAAAAGAAGACAGGTTTTGTAATAATTATGCCTTTTATACCAACCAAATAAATTATGACATTTCTATTAAAAAAAAATCCTTTAAATGTTTTCCCCCTTTCTTTCTTAGAAATGGCAAGATCAGAAAGCAGACATTTCTAGTTTACTAGCTGATAGACTCTTGTCAAGTAGCTCTTCCCACAATCATGACCGAACCCTGGAAATCTCTGTTGCCCCTAAAAACACTGTCCTGCATTCCTGTTCAGAAAAGATGAGAAATGGGATCTTATATTCAGCAAAGGAAAACACACACGCACACATACATAATTAGTTTTTCTAAGGCAGTGGATGATTAGTGTTGTCAGATCTGACTGTGTGGATCATCCAGATAAGAAGGAGGAAAAGGGATCCAGTGCCATGATTGAGATGACCTACATTATTAGCATGGCCAACATTAATCATATAAAAATATCTATGACTATTTGATGAAAAACATTCCATCCCTTCGACTACAGCTCCTATCATTTTTCAGATATCTAAGTAAGGATAGGGGAGGTAGAGTTCAGCAGTATGTGTATATCCTTATGGTTATAAGCTTAATGGTTATCATTTCTAATAAACTCTTTTGCTAACTACCAGAGACAAATCATTAGGAACATTCTAAAATTCAGCACACAATTTCCATGTTGAATCCTTTTAAAGACTGGCCCATATTATAATAACTTCCTTTCACCCCCTCTTCTACAAAAGTTACAGTTCTCTGGTTCCCCTTGAGGAGGGGAGCTCCCCTTGAGGAGGGGAGCTCCCCTTGAGGAGCACCCAGAGGCTCCAACTGGTGCAGAATGCGGCCGTGCGGGGGATTATGGGAGCGATGGGGCGCTCCCATGTGACACCCCTGCGCGAGCTGCATTGGCTTCTGGTGGTCTTCCGGGTGCGCTTCAAGGTGTTGGTTACCACCTTTAAAGCGCTCCATGGCATAGGGCCTGGGTGCTTATGGGACCGTCTTCTGCTGCCGATAGCTTCCCACCAGCCAGTTCGCTCCCACAGAGAGGGACTCCTCAGGGTGCCGTCAGCCAGGCAATGTCGGCTGGGGGAGGGCCTTCTCTGTGGCAGCACCTGCCCTCTGGAACGACTTGCCCCCGGAGATAAGTAGGATACCAGATCTCTGTGCTTTTTGCTGTGCCCTCAAAACTTTTCTATTTCATCAAGCTGGGCTGGCGTAACCCTCCCCCCCTTTAGATATTTTTAATTGTAAATGGATTTTAGTTGGGAGGTTTTAAATTTTGGGCCAAAATTTGTTTAATTCTTTTAAAATTTTAAATTTTGTCTTGGGATGTTTTTTATTCTAGGCTGTGCACCGCCCTGAGTCCAGCAAGAGAAGGGCAGTATTAAAATTTAATAAAAGAAATAAAAGAAAATAAAGAAAAAGAAGAAAAAGGGGCTAAAGTCCTGTCTTCAGTATTGGGCCATGGAAATAGATGAAATACATTCATTAAATGTACTTTTCATAAACCATGCTTGAAGCAACTTTTATTTTGAGGAAAACTGTCAGATCTTTTTTTCTCCCTAAGAATTCAGTCTTTCCAGTTGACATTGACATTCACCTTAAAATGTGCGGCTATTGTAGCCCCTTTGGTGACTGAATGACGCCTTCTGTGACTTCTCTTGTCTTCTGTGGATATGCCTCAGGCAGAGAAGAATGTCTCAGGGATGTATATGGGTGGAAGATTATCTGCTTGAACAATTTCTTGTTAATCTCAGTCATTGGAAATAAATTGGATATCATTGTTCTCATTTTATAAATGATCTGGAAAGAGGCTTTAACGTTGGATGATTGATCTCAGATCAATTTTTTGTGGGCCAGTGTTAATATTTCTTCTCTGCAACACTTTATTCACATGGCATGTTAAACTGTGGTTTATTTAACAATGGTTTATTTTCAAACTTCAGAGGTCTAGCTTCCCATATGACGCTAAGTCACAAATCATGATTTAAAACCATACTGTATGAGTTTACAGAAGACTAATCATATAACATCTTGTGATCTGCTTGTGATTTAACAAGTTGTATGAACCCAATCGCAAATTGAAGCTTTACTTCACTGGATACTGGACATATGGAAAGCCTGTTTAATTCCAGTGTGCAGGTGCTTTTACGTAATATTATTTTTACAGAAATTACATAAACATAACTCCACAGTTTCTTTGATTTAGAAACCCAAGCAAATAGTGTTGTGCAATGTGCAAATCAAGCTATAAGATGATTAATTTATTTTTGGTTTTGTATGTTGTGAGCCCACCTATTCTGACTAACTCAGCAAATAATTATTAAAATAAACTCCAATTTAGCATGATGTGTAAATCCAGTACTGTAAGCTAATCAGTAGGAATTTCACAACTACCTGCCTTTTCTCCTTTCATGGATGCTATTCAGTAAAAAGAAAAAGAATATTAAAAAGACAAGAAAATATTGGAGGGTAACAAATAGAAAATGCTAATAGAACCCTTTGAAACTTTCTTTGAACAAGGCAGGGTGACCGAAGAGTTCAGACATGGTCTGTAATGACACTCCATCACTGGACTAGATGACAAAATTTCAGAGTCATAGATTTGTTATAAAATCATGATATCCAAGGAGAAATATGAGCATTGGTCAAAACTATACTTTTACATTGGATGGGGGAGAGGTATCACAATCCCCACCGTATTCCTATATTCATCTGATTTTTTTCCTTTAGAAAGCTTCATTTGTAAATATTTTGAACCATATGGAGTGAAAAAGTTAACATTAGGCGTTATTTCCTCATCTGTGAATGCACCCAACATACATACAAAGCAGTGGTGGGGTTCAACATTTTTTACTACCGGATCTGTGGGCATGTTTTGGTGGGCATGGCATGGCTTGGTGGTTGTGGCTTGGTAGGTGTGGCAGGGGAAGGATACTGCAAAATCCCCATTTCCTCCCGATCAGCTGGGACTTGGGAGGCAGAGAATAGTTGGGGGCGGAGCCAGTCAGAGGTGGTATTTACCAGTTCTCCGAACTACTCAAAATTTCCGCTACTGGTTCTCCAGAACTGGTCAGAACCTGCTAAATATCACCTCTGATACAAAGCCAAGAAGAAGTGTAAATAAAAATAAACAAAAGTCTCTGACATTATAGATTCAGGAATTTCAGAATTCCAAGTTCCAGCCATAAATTGAATGAACTTGATCTAAGTCTCTTTCAGTGATACTCTCTGATTGTGAAAATAAATTACATTGAAAGAGAACATCATCTATTCTATTCAGAAGATAGAGGTTTAATACATTGACCCTTAAACTAACCAACATTTTAGTCAATTGTGTTGTGTGAAGCCAGTCCATGAGGTTAGTTGACAGTTCAGTGTTATTTATCAAAAAATTTGATTGAGAAAAATATGATTAAGGATATCCTATGATCATAACCATAAAGAAGGAAGATAATAATTATTTTCATTCACTGTGTTAACATTCCTAAAATGTGTTAAAAGCTGTGGGTGATTTAGCTATGTTTAATTGACAAAGTCATTTTACTATATACAGTACATTACACTAAAATACAAGTATGGTTTAGACTATGTTTACACAATACATTAAACCAAAACCAACCCCACAATAATGCTTAGGCCAGTTTGTGAATTCAGAGTATTGGAAGATGACTTGATCGTAGTTCAGAATGCATAAAATTCAAGATTGGGTTCTGTAGTCCTTCCTTAGCGAAGGCCTGATCCCTGGGCATTAAGGTCAAGACCTTCTTAGATGCGGAACCCCCCTAGAGAAGTTCATCTCTGGGAAGCCGTCCGCCTTGTTTTGTTGCTTGAAAACATTTTCCTCCCAGAAGACTTCATTGTTGCTCTTACCTTTCTGTTTTGTTACTGTATGCATCAAGTCTTCTTCTTAATGCAAGCTGCTTTGAAATATTAGTTTGCAAAGTGGAGTTTATGCAAATAAGTTTTAAAAAGAGCAGGAATGAGTTATTTGTATTGCTCCTTTCATCACTCCACTCCTTCCCTCGTCCTTCTTATGTAACAGCGTCTTCTGTTTGTGGTACAGGCCGTGCAAAGTGATTCTACCTTTAAACTGAGTGCAGTCAATGGAAAAATACAACCTTGGCATCCACCACAATTTGTCTGATTAAAGAAAGCTCACAACCATCTGTTTAATGGAATTTCCAAAGGGATTTTGTTCAGCAAAGCGTGGAAAAAAATGTTTTATCATTTCGCAGAACAATTCACTTCTTACTTGGCAATCAACCAAGTTTTCGGTCTAACCAGTACTGGATGATGGGCACAGAAGGATAGTTTGGGACACAGTGTAACAGTCCTGACTGAACCCATTCCAGCTGGTTGCAAGTTGTGTTCAGGAGGCATAAGGCAAAACAGTTATTTTCAAAAGATTTTGCAGCTATTTGTGTTCAGTGATTTATCACAGATAAGGAAGCCAAGGTTATTTAAAGCAGTTTTTTTTCCCTTGGCTCTCTATGCTCCTAACCTTTCAAAAAGAAATAGTATATAGGCTTACACGCAATTATAAGAGCTTGCTCTGTTTCTTATATTAGAATGCTCTTGATTACTAAAATGTATTTCATCATCTAGCATTTATGTAAAGCCTCTTTATGTTAAATCTTTCTGATTGTGAGCCAACCACTTTTAATAATTATTGTTTATTTATTATTTCCCCAATTTATCCATGAAACAATGTGTGTATAACTGTAATTACAGAGTTGCCTATGTCCCCATGGAAACAACTAGGAGTTTCCCCCATTGTGCGGAAGGCAATAACATCATTTCCTGTTGCTGATAAAACAGTTTGTCATGAAATGGTGAAAAAGGTTCTCTTGGTGTTGGCAGGAACTTGATTCAGGATGAACTGGTTGTCACGCAGTGCTACAAACACATAGAAGCTTAGCAATAAACATTGTGGCTTTTTTTGACATATGGGAGAGATTAGGAAAAAATGCCATTTGAATGTATATGAGCAGGCACATTTTTAACACGCAATAAGAGGTTCTTGAATACAAGCACACTGGAATCCTTAGCCAGGAATTATAGTATGCATATGCACATTTAATATATGAGTCCCATTGTGTGTATTTATTTATTTATTTATTTATTTATTTATTAAATTTTTATACCGCCCCCTCTCCCGAAGGACTCGGGGCGGTGAACAGCCAAAATTAAAAACACACAATACAAATATTAAAATACATTAAAACAGAATTAAATTATCTTAGGCTTCTCCAATTTAAAACCCCATTACCCATAAAATTCACCAATTAAAAAATTTTTTTTAACCCAGCCCGGCTTGCTGAAATAAAAACGTCTTCAGGGCCCGGCGGAAGGTCCGGAGATCCGGGATTAGTCGTATCCCTGGGGGCAGTTCATTCCAGAGGGCGGGTGCCCCCACAGAGAAGGCTCTTCCCCGGGGGGTCGCCAGCCGACATTGCCTGACAGACGGCACCCTGAGGAGACCCTCTCTGTGGGAGCGTGTTGGCCGGTGGGAGGTTATCGGAGGCAGAAGGTGGTCTCGTAAATAACTGGGTCCTAAGCCATGGAGCGCTTTGAAGATGAGAACCAACACCTTGAAGCGCACTCGGAAGACCACCGGAAGCCAATGCAGCTCGCGCAGGAGAGGTGTCACGTGGGAGCGCCATGCCGCCCCCATAAGTACCCGCGCGGCCGCATTCTGCACCAGTTGGAGCCTCCGAGTGCTCCTCAAGGGGAGCCCCATGTAGAGAGCATTACAGTAGTCAAGGCGGGAAGTAACGAGGGCATGAGTGACCGTGCATAGGGAGTCCCGATCCAGAAAGGGGCGCAACTGGCGTATCAGGCGAACCTGATAGAAAGCCCCCCTGGCCACGGCCGTCAAATGCTCTTCTAAGGACAGCCGTGCGTCCAGGAGGACACCCAAGTTACGCACCCTCTCCGTGGGGGCCAATGTCTCGCCCCCAATAGTCAGCGATGGCACCAGCTGACTATATCGGGACGCCGGCAGCCACAGCCACTCAGTCTTGGAGGGATTGAGTCGGAGCCTGTTCCGCCCCATCCAGACCCGCACCGCCTCCAGGCACCGGGACATCACTTCAAGGGCATCGTTGGGGTGGTCTGGGGTGGAGATGTACAGCTGGGTGTCATCAGCGTACAGATGGCACTGCACCCCAAAACCACGGATGATCTCGCCCAGCGGCTTCACATAAATGTTGAACAGGAGAGGCGAGAGGACCGACCCTTGTGGCACCCCACAAACCAAGTGCCTTGAGGTCGACCTCTGCCCTCCAGCCAACACAGACTGCGACCTGTCGGAGAGATAGGAGGAGAACCACCGTAAAACAGTGCCTCCCACTCCCAACCCCTCCAACCGGCGCAGCATGATACCATGGTCGATGGTATCAAAAGCCGCTGAGAGATCTAATAGGACCAGAACAGAGGAGCAACCTCTGTCCCGAGCCCTCCAGAGAGGGCTGATATATGCTGATACACAATGATGGTAGGCAGAGGGAAGAGCATTTGATAAGTATTCCTAATGTTACAATGCCTTTCTTTAACTTTCTGCATTGTGACATTGTTAATTTGTTGATACCCTCTTGTGAAGTATCTATATTTACTTGCAAGTGATTGGTTGAAACAAAATTACATCCTAATCATTAAGTACACAAATACAAATCAATAAATGACACCTCTTCACAAGTTTGAGCCATTCATTTAGTACCTTCTCCCCCATCATTAAACATAGCTCTTGCTAAGGAAACCACAATGTAATAAACCAAGCTACTTTTTCCTCCCATTGTATTAATGATTTTGAACATTGGTACCTGCCACAGGTACCCATGAAAACAAACAAACAGACCATCGAATGAATTAATCCAGAATTTTCACTCGAAGCATAAATGTTCAGATTCAAATTTGGATTTGGAAACTTTATGCAAAATCCCAGCTCTCTTGAGAAGTCTGTAATTCTGGGAAAGGTGGAAAGGAAAAGAGGATAATTAACAGCAAGTTGAATGAATTCCACTTACAGAGGCAATGGGTATTCTGCTGGAAGGACCAGGTTGGGAACAGAATATCTTAAAGAATATCTATCTAGGTGATAACTAAGAATTAACACAAGCAGCCTCCTCCTCCTCCCTTCTCCCTCCCTTATTTATTTATTTATTTATTTATTTATTTATTTATTTACTTATTTGTCAAACATGTACAAGATAGCAGGTATAGGTATAAGCATAAACATAAACAAAGGAAGTAAGTACAGATAAATGGGGACAGTAGGAACAGCAGTGGGTTTTACTTACCTTTGCTACCGGTTCGCTCTCTTGTGCCACTTCTGCGCATGTGCAGAGTGTATTTGATTACTTCCGAGTGGGTGGGCGGAGCCTCCCGCCACCGCTACCGGTTCTCCTGAACTGGTGTGAACCGGGAGCAACCCACCACTGAGTAGAACAGGGACGGTAGGCACGCTGGTGCGCTTATGCACGCCCCCTTTATGGACCTCTTAGGAATGGGGTGAGGTCCACAATAGACAGTTTGAGGTTGAAGCTGTGAGGGTTTGAGGTTGTTAACAATGGAGTCGGGTAGAGCATTCCAGGTGGTGACCACTCTGTTGCTGAAGTCATATTTTCTGCAAATCAAGTTTGGAGCGGTTTACCTTGAGTTTGTATCGATTGTTTGCCCGTGTATTATTGTGGTTGAAGCTGAAGAAGTCATTTTCAGGTAAGAAGTTGTAGCAGATAATTTTGTGTACTATGCTTAGATCGGACTGCAGGCGGCGCAGTTCCAGATTGTCCAAGCCCAGAATTTCAAGTCTGGTGGCGTAAGTTATTCTATTGTAAGTAGAGGAGTGGAATATTCTTCTCGTGAATATACTATGGTATATTTCATTCTACCATAGTAGATTTACCAGGGCAAAATTATTCAATGGCACAGGGTGCAGTATTATTAATAAACAGATAATGCTTAGTTTTATATTTATTTCCCTGGCTGGTTAGGCAGTTACCCAGCATCTGAAGGCTGTGTGAAACAGATTGGGGAGGAACCAGCTCTGACTTACCTTAGCAAACAGAGTGGATTTGGGATCTTTATCTCCCCTCTCTCGGATTTGGTGTCATTGTGGTAACTCTCCCCTGGATTTGTGACTTCTTCTCAAGAAACAGGTGGCCATAAAGACTAGGGGAGCTTTGCACTGGTTCATCTTAGGTGCCAATTGTGCCCATTCCTTGAACAGGAGAACTTGCTCACAGTTACTCATGCCTTGATCACTTCCTGAGTAGAATACTGCACTATGCTGTTCATGGGGCTGCCCTTGGGTTATTTTATATAAGGTGGGCAGCCCTATAAGTCTTATAAATAAATCAACTGAGATGACAGCTAAATGGTAGCAAAGGTTTCTGTATCTCCTTGCTGCCATCTAGCTATCAAATGGATTTGGCAGCCTAGATCTAATATCTTTACATTGCAAATAACTAATAAAATAGCTTGCATTAGATTTGTTCTAGATTAGAAAAGATTTTAAACACATGTAATGGGTTTGATGCAGTGGTGAAATCTAAAATTTGTTACTACCGGTTCTGTGGGTGTGGCTTGGTGGTGGTGGGATAATGTGACTGGGTGGGTGTGGCTAATTTTTTTTTTTTACTTTTAAAACCATTTTTTCTACAACCTCTTTGGCGAAGAGGTTGTAAAAAATGCTTTCAAAAGGCTCTGACGATCCCAGCTGAGTTGCCTGATTGGCAGAGGCTTTTTTTCTTTTAAAAGCTTCTGCCGATCAGGCAACTCAGCTTGGATCGTCAGAGGCATTTAAAAGAAAAAAAGCCTCTGCCGATCAGGCAACTCAACTTGGATCGTCAGAGGCTTTGAAAAGAAAAAAAGCCTCTGCTGATCAGGCAACTCAGCTGGGATCATCAGAGGCTTTTAAAAGCATTTGACAATCCCAGCTGAGCCACACGATCATCAGAGGCTTTTTTTTTTTTACTTTTAAAAGCATTTTTTTGGCCGAAGAGGTTGTAGAAAAAATGCTTTTAAAAGTTAAAAAAAAAAGCCTCTGATGATTGTGCAGCTCAGCTGGGCATGGGGGGGTGGGCAGGGATTTTTGCTACCGGTTCTCTGAACCACCCGCCTCCATTGCTACCGGATCGGGCAATCCAGTCTGAACTGGGAGCAGTTCACCCCTGGTTTGATGTAATTGGAGAAAGGGATATACGTAGCTTGTGACACATTTATTTCTTTCATTAATATCTTGCTTCCTCACTATGAAAGTTAAAGTAATGAAAATAAGGACTAGGGGTGACATGATAGAGTTCCAATATCTAAGGGGTTGCCACAAAGAAGAGGGAGTCAACCTATTATCCAAAAAACCTGAAGCAACAGATGGAAACTAATCCAGGAGAGAAGCATTCTAAAACTAAGGAGAAATTTCCTGACAGAACAATTAATCAGTGGAACAACTTGCCCACAGAAGTTGTGGGTGCTTCAACACTGGAGGTTCTTAAGAAGAGATTGGACAACTATTTGTCTGAAATGGTATAGAGCTTCCTGCCTATGAGGAGGGGGGAGGTTGCACGCATGTGCGGCAGTGGAGGGACAGTGTGGGGGGGCAGCGTGCCCCACCCACAGCCTGTTTTTGGGCCCAGAAGACTGCAGGGAGGCCTGCTAGGCCCAAAATGGGGCGCAGGGGGTGTGTGATCCGCCCCCCCATGGCCCATTTTTGGCCCCAGGAGGCTGCAGGGAGGCCTGGTAGGCACCAAATGGGGGGGCGGGGAGGTCGCACACATATGCACAGGTTGCAGAGAGGAGCATGGGGGGTCACAGGCAAGGGGAGCAGGGGAGGTCATGCACACATGCGTGGGGGGCCAATTTCGGCACACAGCAAGAAAAAGGTTAGCCATCACTGGGCTAGGCTGTGAAAATGTAACTGGTCCAAAACTAACCACTCTGCTCCATGGGGATCTGAATTTATCTCCATCCAATCCCAACCCAACATTTTGTTCACTAGATTACATTGGTAGGATCTGCCTTCATTCCAGCTTCTGTCCTACTGAAAATCTGGAGATGGTTGTTAGTCACTGAAGACTTTATTTTATGGGATCCATGCCCAGAGTCAAATTATGTCAACCGCCAATATAAAGATTGTGACTGTGTTCTTAATGCTAAGCCATATTTTAAATTTTTTTGGCTTAACATTTTGAGGTTTGTAAATGTTGGTTTATGGCTTTGAGTGATGATTGAACTCAGCTAATATTCCTACCACTCTGGAAAAATGTTTAAAAAATAAAGTACCCATAGGAAAAAATAGTCACCTGATTTCCCAATGGATTCTCCTATTTAAGCTTGTCTGCAATTTCTGATAAACAAGGACATAAGATGGGTTTCTCCTCTTCAAAGTCTGAAAAGGAATAAAAAAAATAATGGAAGTGGATATCATAGGCAATTAACCTGCTCTGTCTGGACACATTATTCAACAGCTTTGCCAAGTGGACAGAAAGCATCTTTCAACAGCAACTCCTTTTGATTTATTAGCCACTTCTAGAGGATTATCTGTTGCAGCAACCAACAAAGAGACTGGAGTATTTTAAGAATTTGCAAGGCAAGGACATAAATTGTCCCAGGAGAAAACTCCATAGAGAATTATGATGCTTATTTCTAGTAAGCGTGAATAGCATTTTCATTTAGAAATAAATTGCATTGCAGATGCATTACAATGCCGCAGATTTGAGAGCATTATACTGTATGTAATAAGTGATATTATCAATTAGCAGACACCTAAAGCAAGTTAAAAGAGTCAATTTTTCTGCTTGAAATAAATTTCCAAAGCTTCCAATAAAGGAAATAATATGTCTATTCTTAAGAATTAAATTTCATAAAATTCAAAAGAGCCCGTATTTGATGCTTTGATAATGCTAGCACAGGAGTTAAAAAATATGTTAATCCTAAGGGCGCCAACTTTTGGCTGGGTTCACCTACTAATATTTTGGTCAGTGTATTGTGTGAACATAGGTTTTTCTTTTTTTGAAGTGTTAAAAGCAATTTAAAGCAACTGCCACCTTATAGACATTTCATGTTCATTGGCCTTGGGTTTGTATCCAGGATGATTAGTTTTTCCCTTTTTTTCCCCTGAGAACTAGTTTTCCATCCAAAGAAGCATCATGCTCCAAAGGCTGCTTAGATGTAAACTGGGAAACACTAATAAATACTAATAACGGGAAGAGCTAGGAGGATAGGAGAGGGAATTGAGAGTTAGTTGTTAAGCCCATATAGCAGTGATGGCTAACCTTTTCGGGACCGAGTGCCCAAATCGCGTGCAAAATGCAATGCACGCATAGCCTCCCTCGCATGCATCATGCACCCCACGCATGTGCATGCCCCCCTACCCTGCCCCCTCGCACATGTCCTGCCCCCACGCATGCGTGCGTGCTCCCTGCACATGCCCTGCCTCCACGATTGCACACGAGGGGCCCACATGTGCCCCACCTCATGTATGTGCACGCAGGGTCCCTGCACGCGCCCCATCCCGTGCATGCACAGTAGAGATCCAAAGACCAGCTGGCCGGCGGGAGGCACACATGCATGCGTGATGGAGCTGAACTGGGGTAACGGCTTGCATGCCAACAGAGAGGGCCATCATGGCCATATAGCATCATCCACCAACACTTTCTCTCAGGATATGCCCTTGGGGACAGTACTCACACTTCATCTAAGAGCAAGGCTGGCCTTTGTAAGAACCTGTTTAACAGAGTCAAAGAAGACTTATAACTTTGCTTTTCATATGCCGGTCTTTCCTAGTGTTTTGTTTTGAGAGAGTTTACATACTGCCAGATATATTACTGCATACTCTTTCCCAGAATAGCGATTATCCTATTAAAGAGTACAGTCCTAGTACTCTTACGACGAACACAATACTGTGCAGGGCTGCAATTAAATAAATTGTGGACTGTGGATTTATCTTACAGGGACATTCTATTCAGTGCCAGCATGCTGCAATGAGGAAGATGTTGGAATAAGGTGGGAAACCAGTTTTACTCTAGCCTCAGTCCCAATAAAGGAGAATATTTGTAGCTCAGGGATGAAACGAAGGATTCTTGGTGCTCCTTGAGCTTGGTTACTTTCTTTGGAGACATTTCATTACCCAAACTACGTAACATCATCAGTGCTAGTCCTGATGATGTTACCTAATTTGGATAATGAAACATCTGCAAGAAAACAAGCTCAGAGTCCTGGAAGTTTACAGGGTTACTTTAAAAGAGAGATGTCAAACTCGTGTTGTCACGGAGTCATCACATGACGTATCGGGACTTTTTTCCCCTTCACTAAACTGGGCTTCGGTGTGGCCAGCGCATGACTTGTCCGGCCCGTGGGCCACGAGTTTGACAGCCCTGCTTTAAAACGTGGCAAGCCAGCTCCTATTGCATTGATAAGGTCTCTTGCTCCTTTTGCTGAGCAGGCCCTTAAATGTTTGTTCTTTCTCAAACCATTCTTCCAGAAGCAGGCAATATAATTTGCAAAAACCATTATTCCAGTCCCTTTCAAATCAAAATGCCAGTTTGGTTTGTCACCTATCCTTAACAGCATCTGTCAGATTCAACTAGAGAAAATGAATGTGAACCTTCCATATTATCTGATTCATTCCAGACTGCCACTAAAATTATCTGCTTCCCATCGAAGTCCAGGAATCACCACCTTGTCATGTTTCAGAAGAAAACAAACTGATTTGAAACATTTTTCATAACTGCATGCAACTCCATCAGATGAATTGTTTGTCATGAGTCATGAGTCCCCTTGGTGCCCACCAGAGACCTAGGTCCAGCACACCTTGCATTCCTTCTACTCTTATCTCCCACTAATTTCCCTTAGCCATTAGTAGTTAAGGTTCTTGTAGACAGCTTAAGTTTGCAATAAATCTTTATACGCATTTGAACTGTCTGGATCTCCTGATTTTCCTGTGGCTTGACAGTATGTATGGTATGTGTATATATGGAAACAGTAACAATCCAATGGACATCTTAGTATTAAATAATTAGCTTAAGACCCAAACTTTTATTACATAATAAATAGATATGAGTCTCAGTATGTTTTTAATGCTACACTCAGCTTTGAATGAAAATAAAAATCAATTTCAATGTTTGTCATATTGACATCCTAAATTGTAATTAATATTGATAGGATATCTTTTTCCTCTTCTCTGTTTCAATGCTCTTCTTCTTCTAATCTAATGTCAATAATCTTATGTAAATGTCACTGAGTTATTACTTGGGTAAAGATAGAAAATATCATCCCTTCTTTGATATACAGAGTGATTGGGTTCACAGAAGTGATTGTTCTGAAGTGTTATTTGTTTGGATCTGACATAGCAATCAGTGTAATCTGTAAATCATGCTTCGTCCTTAGCACTGTGATGGAATGTGCACCTGGAGCAGCAGAGAGGGTGGATTTTGTCAACTCAGAACTTTCCCAGAAGGAGACTCGGATCACGAGACTGCACAATCCTGAGCTGGAGGCAGCGGAAAGAGGTTCAAGGTAACTACACCCTAGAACCTCTCAGGATGTATCCTAGAAAGTTATATTTTTAGATTGACACTATTAGATATAAGCAAATAAAAAATGGGTTCTGTTGGATCTCACTGTCTCATCTCTTGGTTTGAGCCAAACAAACACTGAGTGCAAACAGAGCTACCTATTTTTTTTTTTTTAACAAACCATGCTTAGAACAACTGTAATTTAATATGTGTGAACCTGGTTCTTTTACCTGTTTTTATTTTTTTTATAGTATTGCATTGTTATTATTTGTGTTTATTAGCTACAAATAAAAAAGTCCAACAGCAATTGAATTGATAGTGTATATTGCTCAGCTTTTATTCTTTTACACTATAGATGAAATCAGATGAAGGAACATATAATTTGGCATGTATTCAAACTACAGATCTGACCTGATTTTCTTTTAAACCATTGATCTAGTTACATTCCAAAGGGGAAATAAAGAAAGCTGCTACTTTGAAATAGGGTCTTTAATAGGTTCTTTATATGGACATGCTCAAGTTTATTTATTTATTTATTGGTTCGATTTATATGTCACCCTTTTCCGGAGACTCAGGGTGGCTTACAATGCGTTAAGCAATAGCTTTCATACTTTTGTATATACCTGCTTAGTAGGGTTTTCGCCACTCCCCCAAGTGGTGTTCTTTTTTATACAAAGTCAGTTTATTGCCCCCACAAACCGGGTCCTCATTTTACCTACCTCAAAAGAATGGAAGGCTGAGTCAACCTTGAGCTTGGTGAGATTTATACTTGCAGTAATTGCAGGCAGCTGGTGTTACTTAACAATCTGCTGCGCCACCAAGGCTCATTGGTGAAAAACATGTGTTTTTCATGTATAAATAAACTTCAACCTAGGGACAGATTTAACTGCTTTTTAAGATGTGCAGCTCAAAGACCCATCAACTGCTTCTTAAAAACCAAAAGCAGATAAATAATCACTGATATCCTTTCCTGCCAATCAAAAAGAGAGTAGGAAGACTGAAATGAAATTTGAAGGCAAAAATAACCATTTTGCAATACAATGAAGCCATTTTTGTTCCTTGTCACTTCAGCAAAGATAAATCTAATCTATTGCCTTCTGAGCCTGTGCATCTTATTCATTCTTTTATGTGTGCATATATGTGTGTACATACAGACAGAGAGCGAGAGACGGAGAAGTGAAAACAGATGGTCATTATAATTTACTTTCATCTTTCTGCTTATTGTTTGTGTCCAAACTCCAGAGATTGTTGACGTCAGGATGATACATCTGGGTTGATTTTATTTTTACCCAGGACTAATGCATTCCATAAACTTCTGGACTGCAACATGCAATTTGAGATGGTCTTATGGTGATAGGAGAGATAAGGGTGGATGGATACCTTAAAAGGGAAAGGGATAAAGGTCCCTAACCGGCCACTATTCAGATTCCTACTATTAGATCAATAAATCTCACCCTGATCATTTATGGCAACGTGTATGTGAGAGACTCACTTAGTGAGAGGCTATTCTAGTCATCTGGGTTGCATCCCAATTACCGCTTGCTCTATTCCTGGCATGAAATGATCTTCCTGAAGGCTGTGGAAATGTTTTCATAAGAAAGTGTATCGTGTTTCATTTCAGATTGGCAAGAGAGTGGAAAAGCATGAAGATAAAGCGAGAAAATAGAAGCAGAGAGGAGATCCTAATAGAAAATCAGGGGATTAGTTCATGCTTGAAATTAGTTGTCCTCTTTGCCTTTCATCAAATGAATGCTTTCAGATAAAAATGTCTGATGTTTCAATGTCCTTCTGAAAATAGAATTTGAAGAAAATAAAGATATCGTTTTACTGGTATGTAGCTATGATATTTCCCAACCAACCATTAATGAAATCTGATGGTTATTTAAACCATCCAGAACAGCCAAAATCAGGTGCCACCAGAATACTTTTGACTAATAGATTTAGCCTGGTTTCTTCTGCAAAAAAATAAAATAAAATGCAAACAGTAGTTTGCATGCAGTTCAAATGCTGAATTTTTCTCCTTTGCCTATGCTTTTGAAATGCTGACTGCTTAAAACAACGAAGGGAGGTGGGAGAGAGGACCTTGTTGCATAGAGATTTATTAGCATGCATATGTATGATTTTGATTATGTGCCATCAAGTCCGCGTCAACTCTGACATTTACCACCGGCAAGATTAGCAAAAATGTTTCAAAGCATGTCCACCAAATGTTGGAAATGTAACCAGACACGGGACATATTATCATATGTGGTGGACATGTGTAAAACCAAAGGAATATTGGACAAAAATACATACGTGATTGGAGAAAATGTTAAAATAACATATATATCTTGAGTTCCTATTGTAATTATTTCTTGACAGCTTCGGATTCTCTTTTCCTGCTTAGCAACATCAGGAGTTAGACGTCCCAAAGACTCTAATCTAGTTAAAACAGAAACCTTTTTAGTAATCTGAAAGTTTTTCAGCTCTTCTTCAATAGTATCTTTAGCGCCATCTAACCTGAGGGGCCCATCATTCAGCACTATATCATCAGTCATTTTATCTTATCTATCCATTTGGATTTCTTGGTAAAACACTGGACTGGTTTTCTTCAATCATCCTTCCCAGGAAGCCCCCATCACCATGATGAAACAGCATAGTAGGACTTGAGGTGTATTTATTTCTTTTAAACCTTACATTTTTAAAATAGTTGAAAAACTTGTCTGGGGATACTGTTCTTGACATCATTGGCTTCAGCCACAGCTACCCACAGATGTGCACAACATATATTACTGTTTTTCCTCTGGAGCTTAATTCAAAGGAATTGATGGTTCTTTTGAACAAAACACGATATGGGCACTTTTACCATGTGCCCACCACTTACATTGTGTATTTGTATTCACTCATGGAGAGGGAAGCATAAGCCAGGGAAGAACACTTGAACAAATTTTAATAGAATTAACTATTCCTATTGTTTATACGCTTATATTGTTTATACACTCCTCTATGAATTCTCAGCCTAACTCACATCCTTTCATAAATGGTCCCTTGAAGTTTAGGAGTGGAGAATTTCCTGCTGGATCTGGATTTTAAAATGTCCTCAAGAGATTTTTCCATGTTGAGGATTCTCCTGCTTGGCAATATCACTCCTATCCAGTGATTGCCTCCCCCTCCCCTCCACTTATGACTGCATAGAGGAAGACTATATAACTATTCACTATTCACTATTGGGGGCGAGTCTTTGGCCCCCATGGAGAGGGCTCGCAATTTGGGTGTCCTCCTGGATACACAGCTGTCCTTGGAGGAACATCTGACGGCTGTAGACAGGGGGACCTTTTATCAGGTTCGCCTGATCCACCAGTTGCGGCCCTTTCTAGATCGGGATTCCTTGTGCACAGTCACTCATGCCCTCGTCACCTCTCTTCTGGATTACGGCAATGCTCTCTACATGGGGCTCCCCTTGAAGAGCACCCGGAGACTCCAGCTGGTCCAGAATGCGGCCGCGTGGGTAGTTATGGGAGCTGCATGGCGCTCCCGCATAACACCTCTCCTGCGTGAGCTGCACTGGCTCCCAGTGGTTTTCCGGGTGCGCTTTAAGGTGTTGGTTATCATCTTTAAAGTGCTCCATGGCATAGGACCTGGATATCTTCGAGACCGCCTGCTGCCACCAATGGCCTCCCACTGACCTGTGCGCTCCCACAGAGTGGGCCTCCTCAGGGTGCCATCGGCCAAGCAATGTAGACTGGTGGCCCCCAGGGGGAGGGCCTTCTCTGTGGGGGCACCTGCCCTCTGGAATCAACTGCCCCCAGTGATACGAAGAATTCAAGACCTCAGTGCCTTCTGCCGTGCCCTGAAGACCTTTCTTTTTCAGCAAGCCGGGCTGGCTTAACACTTTTTTAAAAAGTTTTTAATAGGTTTGTCATTGTTCTTTTACTTATGGGGCCAAACATATATATATCTTTTTAAATTGTTTTTAATGTTTGTATCTATGTTTTTTACTTTGGCTGTACACCGCCCTGAGTCCTTTGGGAGAAGGGCGGTATATAAATTTGATAATAAATAAATAAATAAATAAATAAATAAATAAATAAATAAATAAATATTCAATAACTCAGGAAGTCATGAAAAAGACCATTTAGGGCAGAAAATTGACACAGTTCTTGGTACCTCTTGCGCCAAAATCATCATGATGGTATGAGTTAGAGACTAAAGTGATACAGAAAAACTATATGTGCTTCCTGGATCCAAGGGGGTTTAATATTAATATTATCAGGTTTTAGCAGCAACATTTAGCTATTAAATAGAACAGAAAGCAAAACAACATTATGAATGGGCTGCTAAAAATCTCACAAGACTATTTCTGGTAGACTATGACTATGACACTAATTGAGTGTTTGAAGTCTTGAATGTTTGAAGATAGATTTTTTTTTTTTAGCATAATATATCTCAAGACAGTCTTTTAGTGGAGGAAATGTTTGGTATTTCTAAAAGATCAGTCAGTGATAGACAAATTTCCATCTCAGTCTTTTGCTCATTTGGAAAAGAATGAGATCTTATGAAACCACAGAAAATGTTTCCATTGATGACTGAAGAATGAACTGGTGTTTACTTAGAAATGACTGGTAGCACTTCAACAGCTTTGAATGGATGAAAAGACTTATTTTCCAAACTAATCCTAGTTCACTACATAGTAATGAACAAAATGGTTTAGAAGACATAATCTACCATCATTTAGCCTGATGAATTTATTGGTTTTGTATTATTTATTTATTTGCTGTTACATTAAGAAAAGTAAATCCAAATATAACCAACAGATTTATATATTTTGGTAGATAAATACAGGTTTCATTCTCGTTATAGGTAATATATCCTCTATTAGTGCTAAAATCTTCGGGGAGTATCAAATGTAATTTTTCATTTGCATGGGAAATGAACTGAATTCCATGTTGAAACCTACCAATCGGTCATTGGTGTTATTGAGCGCTTTTTATGGGGGTCACCATTATAGCAATAGCAATAACAATAGCAATAGCACTTAGACTTCTATACCACTTTACAGCACTCTCTGACCGGTTTACAATGTCTGCATTTTGCCCCCAACAATCTGGATCCTCATTTTACCGATCTTGGAAGAATGGAAGGCTGAGTCAACCTTGAGCCATTCAGGATCGAATTCCTGGCTCTGGGCAGAGTTAGGCTGCAATGCTGCATTCTAACCACTGTGCCATCAAGGCTGCATAGCAAAGGAAGGTGAGTCTTTGCATGATGGGAAGCACCCAATCGATTTCTGAGGGTTGGAAGGTGAAATTTCCTTTCCAATGAAGATCTGAAGCTATAACTGGGCAAGTCCTTTGTAGGGCAGTAATAGTGCAGTAAGATAATTTAAAGATTCTTAAATGTAAAAATTTTAATTACTGCCCATATGAAATAGGTTTGCATTTACTTTGTGTACTTAAATATGTATACAATTCTCATCTTCAGAGATACATTCAAGTCTAGCACATTCATAGCTATTCCTGGCAAAAGTGTCTCTATGGACTTACTTCTTAGGCCTACACAGGCATATTCAGCAAAAAATTGTATGTTTAAAAATTGGATAGAACTGATTTTTTTTTGCAGATTGACTTTCTTTTGACTTAACACTGAGACAGAATGAGAAGACGTATCTACTACCCAAAGTGACACTCATCAAATTATTTCCTTTTAAATATTTATAAAGAGCTCTTCCTCTCAAAGTACACACTTTTGCACACTTGGCATTACCAAAGAAGCTCTGGTAGGTTGTTTTTGTATTGTGGCAGAACATTTTCATGGAGTTTGCCTTCTTAAAACTGCTACCTGCTATCAAAAATGAAACTCTCATTCCAACGATCTTTGCCTTCCTCCCACTGTAAGCATTACTCGGGCAGTTCATCCTGAGTAGTGAACTAGTCAATCCAGGGGTGAAATCCAGCAGGTTCTGACAGGTTCTGGAGAACCGGTAATGGAAATTTTGAGTAGTTCGGAGAACCTGGCTGGCCCCAGAGTGGGGTGGGAATGGAGATTTTGCAATATCCTTCCCCCAGGAGTGGGGAGGGAATGGGGATTTTGCCGTATCCTTTCCTTGGAGTTGGCTGGGAATGGAGATTTTGCAGTATCCTTCCCCTGCCACGCCCACCAAGCCATGCCCACAGAACCAGTAGGCATCCAAAAAAATTTGGATTTCACCACTGAATCAATCCTAATGAAAACCATAACCTATCAGAACAAGAAAGTAACTTCCCTTTGACTTGTTGTCGCTTTGCAAAACAAATATTTTCTCAAAATTAAGTTCTTAAAATATGACTGTATTTACAAGTCTCCCTCTTCCAACTTGGCTTTGGAGGAGGAGTGATTAACAAGCTGCAGCTTGGATGTCTCTCTGATCTACACTCAAGGGTGGGCCACTGCCAACAGTCCAGTCACTTGTGAGGAATGAGGAGGCCATGGATTGTTTACAGCCACAGACTGTTATTTGCCTGGTTGCCTGGTAGAACCAGTGGTATTTTTTGTCTCCTCTCCAACTATGTAAAACACCAATGCAGAATTCCAGAAGGATTTGGCATATGGAAGCTTTTGCTTCCTCCTGTTGAGGTTTTGCTCATCTCTATAAAATAGCTGTGCTCTGTGCTTGAAAGGGCAAGCAAACATTCTTCCTGCAGGAAAGAAGTATTCAGAACAGAGGAACAAACTGGGGCAGCAGTGAAGGGACTTTGAAGCTGGAAGGCGCACGAATGGCATAGATTACGGGGCACGTTTTAAGCTGTAGCAGCAAAACCAGGGAAGAAGCCAGTAACACTTCATAGATTATTCCAATTTATCATAACATCATTTTGACAGGAGTCACTTCAGTACTCAAAATGCCACAGAACTCTTTACTTACTTATCAGTATATCTAACTTGAGAATCCAGCCTACATAAATAGATAGATAATTAATAAACCAACATAAGAAAGCAAGAAAACATAGTGAAGAGTACCCAGATGGAATAAAAATCCTGAGTGAGTTATAGTCCCGTAGATTAACAAAGTTGAATAAGTGGGTCATTGTTTAGATCCAAAGAACAAATATAAGCATCAGACTGGCCACCTGGAAAGAAACCATCGATCCCCAACTAGGATGCCAGAACAAATAAGTCCTTTTCTTCATCTACACATGGTGTCCAAGAGTAAGAAAGCAGAGAAAATGTTTATACAGTATAAGAGGATCTGTCCATCATTTGTCCTCTGCATACCACTGCAACAGAGGTGGGTTTCAGCAGGTTCTGACCAGTTCTGGAGAACCAGTAGCGGAAATTTTGAGTAGCTCGGAGAACTGGTAAATACCATCTCTGGCTGGCCCCGCCCCCATCTATTCTCTGCCTCCCAAGTCCCAGGTGATCAGGAGGAAATGGGGATTTTGCAGTATCCTTCCCATGCCACGCCCACCAAGCCACGCCCACCAAGCCACACCCACAGAACCAGTAGTAAAAAAATTTGAAACCCACCACTGCACTGCAACCCCTTGAAGCCTGGATTGGAAACAGATTGGTAGCTTTTAAAAGACAGTAAGTTACCTACTACTTTCTGCTCATATGGAATTAGTCTGTATGAAAACTCTTGCAGGGACTATTAGAATTAGACTAATTCTGCAGCAGTGATACATTATTGGAGTATCAGATCAATAAGGCCCTCCACATATTCCTGTGTGGGAACATGAGATAATGCTGTGGGATTAGGAAGTGTATGCCCTTTAGTCTACTCTGGCCAACCAGTGACCATTGTTCCATTCATTTCCCTCACCTCCTGCTTATGAAAGAAGGGATTATTTATACTAGGTTAAAAAAACAGCACAGCCTTTAAAATCCAGGGTAAAGGAGGGTGGGAACATGAAGGGCAGTGTGAGTCTTCCTGCTTGGCCTTCTTGCTTGAGGATGGTGACGTTCATATTGCAGGAAGGAACACAGTGTTCCTGAAAAGCGCTACAGACATTCCACTCATAACTAAACCAAGATCTGGCATTCTGCCTCTAGCTCCTCATCAGATGAACCAGTCTCCAGGAGAGTCCCAGGGGGTGTTTTTGGTCTATTGCTGAAGCCCTTCTCCAAAGCAGCAATCCAAATTTATTTTCAGATACACTAAAGAGAGTACACTCCTCCTACCAACTTGAGTGCAGTTTTCTGGTGATTTTGTGCAAGTGCTGTATTTTTCCAAGGAGTTAAGATAGACATTGTCCAAAAACAGCATACCATGCTTATGACCAATAAAAAAATACGGCTGGGATCAAGAGTACAACGAATCCCCTTCCTCCCACATCTGTTGTCCCCTTTTCTTAAAAAAAAAAAAAAGAAGAATGTAAAAATATGTCTATGGAGATTCTCAGTCATCCAGGTCATGGTTGTCCCAAAGGTGCTTTTTCAAAAGGCAACTGGACTTTCTTTGATTTTTTTTTTTAAATATTTCACTTCTCATCCAAGAAGCATCTTCAGCTCAAAGAAGCTTCTTGGATGAGAAGTGAAACATCTTTAAGGAAAAACAAAGAAAGCCCACTTGCCTTTTGAAAAAGCACCTTTGGGACAGTATAAAAATAAATTTTCATTTGTGCTCTCTAGTCAACAATTATTTAATAATAGAAGAAGCATACAATTTAGCCATTAGATGTCCATTGTATTTCTGTTGTGGTGAAGATGCTATCATATTGTATAGATCAGGTTCTGACCAGTTTTGGAGAACCGGTAGTGGAAATTTTGAGTAATTCAGACAACCGGTAGTAAAAATTCTGACTGGCCCCACCCCCATCTATTCTCTGCCTCCCAAGTCCCAGATGCTAAGGGAGGAAATGGGGATTTTGCAGTATTCTTCCCCTGGATTGGGGAGGGAATGGAGATTTTACAATATCCTTCCCCTGCCACGCTCACCAAGCCACGCCCACAGAACCGGTAGTAAAATTTTTTGAAACTCACCACTGGTATAGATGGACTGCTCAATAGTGTCAGGCACTTCACTGCTATTATTTTATAAACCTGCTTTCCCTAACCTGATAATCTGCCAGAGTGCATGGTCAAGCTTCTGTAAACAAGTTCTATACTTATTTCAGAAGCCATAGTGAAAGAAAGAAGAAGGGCAGTGGGGTTACTCTGCCCACTGCATTCCACATCCACTTTTCAACTTGCAGGTTTTTTTCTAAAAGTTGCAGAAGCGTATAACTATCACTTTTTAAAAAATGACCAGATCATTAGCCTGGAGCTGTAATCTGGTCAACCACTGGATTGCAGTAAAGGGTTAAAGTTTTCTGTAGTTCTTTGCTGTAACTAGTGGTCATCCAGATTTTTACAGTAAATAAGTGTCAATTCTTTATTGTTCTTGAGTTTAATTGATTTGTTTTCATTGTGAAATGACTTCTAAGTTGCTTTGAGTAATGCAATCAATATGGGAGAAAGTGAAAATTCACAAATAACAATTATTGATATTTTTTGCACAATGTCAAAAATGCCCTCTTGGTAGAAAGAAAAGTCAGTTTAGTGCAATGATTGAAGCAACCAGTTAAAGAACAGGAGACAGTGAGTTCTAGTCCCACCTTAGGCATGAAGCCAGTTGAGTGACATTGAGCCAGCCAGTCATTGCCTCTCAGCCCTAGGAAGCAGGCAGGAGCAAACCACTTTTGGAACCATTGCCAAAAAACCTGCAGGGACTTGTTGGCATAGACACAGACACAAAAAGTCTGTATACTTGCAAACTCCCAAGGCATTATACCAGGTGTGGCTATTTAACTCTGTTCCCACTCTACACTTCCAAACAGAACCAAGAAGATGATTATATTCATTGCAAAGAATTAGGAAGCCACAAATATGAGGTTCAGTAATTCATATTTAAAAGTATTGCTGGCTAACTTAAGTTAGTCCCCAATAGGTTTCAGTCCTGGGCCTCCTTCTCCAACCCTTCTAGTTATTCTTCTGTTTGCAAAATACTTTCTCTAGCATGAGAAACTGAGGTTTCTGCCTCACCCACTGTAATCTTTAATAGATGGCCAGAAAATATGAGATGAGAGGGACTGCAGATACCTCTTTTGTGTGGGAGGAGGACCCACACAAAAAGTATTTCTTTATAATATTACATTTTCATCCCATTTTTGTGAGGTGATCTCTTTTCTTTTCTCACAGCCTGTTATCCTCATAATAATTCCAGCAGCTGATAATTTAGTCAGCTTCAAAGCTGAGTGGGCTTTTAAATTTGGATCTTTCTAGTCCAAATCCATGCATACTGTTATGAAGTCAGTAGAGATCCACTCAGTTTTATTTTAATTTTTTAGAATGAGTAAGAAACAACAACAATACACATAACTTGATACTTCCATCTCCAATGCCTGCTTTTACCACTTGCTTCCTATCAGGGGAATATATCAGTCAGACATATCCCACTTATACCTTTGTCCTGTACAACGTAGACCTACATTTTCCTCTTTTTTTAAAAAAGTGAAGATTAGATTTAATCTGTAGTACATACTTTCAGCTGTATCATTTACGCACTGCCCTAGCATGAATCATCAGTTACCACTTGGGATATCTTACAGTGTCATGCACAATACAGAATGATGTCAAAAGATGGAGGAACATCTTTACACTGATGGCCCTATTGCCAGAACAACAACAGCAATGTTCTGGTAAAGCTTTTTGTCCCAGAGAATTTCTACCTAACGGATATATTGCAAGGAATTCAGTGGAGTCTTTGCTATGTTTATAGCTGAAACGTGTGATGGCAAAAGAGATTGTGAGGCTACAAAATTTTAGAACTATTTGAAAGGTGGTCCTTTTACATTTATTAATCAGCCATGCAACTCCATCAGAGGTGGGTTTCAGCAGGTTCTGACCAGTTCTGGGGGACCAGTAGCGGAAATTTTGACTAGTTCAGAGAACTGGTAGTAAAAATTCTGACTGGCCCTGCCCCCATCTATTCTCTGCCTCCTGAGTCCCAGCTGATCGGGAGAAAATGGGGATTTTGCAGTAATCTTCCCCTGGATTGGGGTGGGAATGGAGATTTTACAGTATCCTTCCCCTGCCACGCCCACCAAGCCACGCCCACCAAGCCACGCCCCCAGAACCGGTAGTAAAAGTTTTTGAAACCCACCACTGAACTCCATGTATGTGAAGAGATAAATTTGTAATCATTTACAACGTTGTATCCCTGAAGCTGTGCAGTGGCATATAGCCATAAAAACAAAACAACACACACACATTTTAAAAAATACTTAAGTCTTGAAAACACGTTCATAAGAGCCTCTGTTTACAGAACAGCTCAGGCAGATTACTTGGCTTCCTAGCACAGCTTCCTAAATAAGTTAAGTGTCTATGAAATACGTTCAGTCTAAGAAAAACATCTTTTTTGTTCGTTATTTCTCAATGAATTACCAAATAATTATTTCAACTAAAAATAGTTTGAGCCAAATTGAATACTGGGACTCTGCTCCAGATCCAACAGATTCAAAGGCTCTTTTTCTGAGGAGGAAGCTGAGCTAGTTACTCCAGAAGTCTGAAGAAGCTACTGTACTTTCCAGGGCTGAGTTTGCCACGGCCTTGCAAAGCAGGCAGTTCTTAACGCAAGAGCCTGAGGCACACTCCCAAGCTCATTGGGAATGCTAGACTGCTGTGGCCTAATGTAACCACTTCCAGCTTCGCACAGCTCACGTCAGTGCTTGAAATGAAAAATGGGTCTTGCACAGTCACTGCCAAATAAGCGACCGCATCAGCACAGCAGAGTTTTGTGGCAGCACAAGAGCTGGTTTTTCAAGAAGTCCCAGGCTCCCCAGCTCAGCAGAGGGGCGAGGTTTCTGAAAATTAGAAAGTTGCTGGAGTTAATGGTCCTAGATGTGCCTGATAATAAGCACCAAGGCAAGTGATCACTATTCATTAAATAGCAGGAAAACCTGCCTGACTTTTCCTGATCTTGCAAAGTAATAGTGCATGGCAATCATTAGGAATCTTTTCTAAAGCTGGATTTTAAAGAACATTCCTTCTCTATCCTCCAGAGCCTGTGTAGGTCAGAGGAACTAACTTCAGCCAGTGTGATCCAATAAATAGAGGATGCCTCAATATATTGGATCATCACACTGGCTGAGGTTAGTTCCTCTGACCTACACAGGCTCTGGAGGACAGTGAAGGAAGGTTCTTTAAAATCCAGCTTTAGAAAAGTTTGCCTCTATATCAGTGGTGAAATCCAAATTTTTTTACTACCGGTTCTGTGGGCATGGCTTGGTGGGCATGGTGTGGCTTGGTGGACGTGGCTTGGTAGGCATGGCAGGGGAAAGATACTGCAAAATCTCAATTCCCACCCCACTCCAGGGGAAGGATACTGCAAAATCCCCATTCTCACCCCATTCTGGGGCTAGCCAGAGGTGGCATTTATTGGTTCTCTGAACTACTCAAAATTTCCGCTACCGGTTCTTCAGAACCTATCAGAACCTGCTGGATTTCATCCCTGCTCTATATATTGCTCTTCAGAAACCTCAGGATCTACAGTAATTATCTTGTAGGTATATTATCCCTGTATAATATAACTTTTGTCACCCAAGCTTTCCACTGGACTTCATCTGGTTGGACAAGAATGACTCTTGACCTACACAACTAGCAGTTTATTATCAGCTCACAAACTCCTTCAATCTCTGTTTATACAAGACTTAAAAGCAATGCTCTTCTTTTTTTCTCATGATTCCAATCAGAAGGTTATTCTATTAAAATAGGGTAGGGTAGATTAATAAGGTTGCTTTCTAAGCTTTGTCTTCTCTAAAGTATGTGCTTTTTGTTCCAGTTTAAAATGTTGCCTTTTCAGACAGTTTTGTATTACATTCCTTTAAAAGATGGGTGGGAGGAAGGAATCCAGATAAATATAATAAATAGTGCTAAAAATACCAATGATTAGGAACTATTTGTAAACTATTTACAGAATAATACTTACTCTAGCCAGATTTATAAAATAGCTGCGGGTTCTTATTACCGTACAAAATAAATCACATTCTTGATTCTTAATTTCCTGATCATCTGGATGGATTTAGACTGTTTGCAAATTACTACAAGATGTGTTTCTACTGACTGGTGAGTGGGGGAAGATGTTACATTTGCTGATTTCTCTTGTAAGTGAAGTTGAGATGGAGGAGAAATGATTCTACAGTTAATCAAGGACTGGCTGTGTGAGATTCCCGTAAATAATAGATTCCAATATGGTGCAACTAGGACTTTGTATGGTGCAAGTTGTGACTAACTTATTCCTCACATAAATTAGAGGTTGGTTATACAATATAGGTAGTCCTCAATTTTCAATAGTTCATTTAGTGACTGTTCAAAGTTACAACAGCATTGAAAAAAATGATTTACGACCATTGTAGCGTCCCCATGGTCACATGATCAAAATTCAGAGTGCTTGGCAACTGGTTCATATTTATGATGGTTGCAGTGCCCCGGGATCATGTGATCAGCTTTTGTGACAAACAAAATGAATGGCAAAGCCAGATTCACTTACCAACCACATTACTAAATTAACAAATGCAATGATTCAATTAACAACTGTGGCAAGAAAAGTTGTAAAATGGGGCGGCAAAGCCACTTAACAAATGTGTCACTTAGCAACATAAATGTTGGGCTCAGTTGTGGTTGCAACCCAAGGACTACCTGTATTCTGGGGCCATCCATGCCGTTTAACGGTAGGTGAATTGTCAAGCTCTCTGTTATGACCCTTTGTGATCTGTGAGCATCTGATAGCTTTATTGAAAAGTTCTACCCTCAAGGGATCTACTCTGCTTCAGTTTGCCTGCTGTGGATCTCTGCATTGCAGGTTACTCAGAGGCCTCTCTGAGAATAAAGACAGATGGCATTCATACAAGTGTATGAAACAGAATTAACCTAAAATCTAGCACCTCTAGCACACGATTCAATTAAAAATTGTTTGTGGACATTACTGGCTTTCTGACAGAGATTCTGAAGGACTTCAGGTTTCACGATACTATGGCTTTTGAATTATTACATCCTCTGCCAAAATCAGTGGGATATGAAATATCACTTTGCATGAGTAACCTGAACTCTTTATTTAGCATAGTTTAATGGCCATAGCACTGATTCTCATGAAATTAAACTTTTAAACGTTTTATTGGAAATTAAACTTTTCAACATTTTATTGGATGGTTCTATGGTCCCTAAGGGTGGCTCAGTGGCTAAGAAGCTGAGCTTGTCGATTGAAAGGTCTGCAGTTCAGCGGTTCAAATCCCTAGTGCCGCGTAACGGGATGAGTTCCCATTACTTCTCCCAGCTTCTGCCAACCTAGCAGTTCGAAAGCACTAAAAAATGCAAGTAGAAAAATAAGAACCACCTTTGGTGGGAACAGCGTTCTGTGCGCCTCTGGCATTTAGTCATGCCAGCCACATGACCATGGAGACGTCTTCGGACAGCACTGGCTCTTCGGCTTTGAAACGGAGCACCACCCCTAGAGTCGGAAACAACTAGCATAAATGTGCGAGGGGAACTTTTACATTTACCTTATGGTCCCTAAGTACAAATATGGCAATCCCTACTAGATCTGAATAAAACCCCATTTAGTTCAACATCCTTTATTTTTTTCCTATGGCCAATCTTCCCCTAGGGAAATTAAGGCTGTCATTTGAGATGTTGAGGAAGAGAGAAAAGTGAAAAGATGATAGATGTTAGAGCTGAAAGTTTTGTGGCCTGCACTGTGCACTATAAGATAAAAGTATTGAGCTAAGATTCAGCTGTCAGTGGTTCTAGTCATGGATGGGAAATCTCATCCAGTACTTTGCTTGAAGCAGCAAAATGTCTTGGGATAATCCAGATGTGCAATTCAAAAGATGACTGTAAAGCAAACTCCCATTGTTATTTCCTAGCAACTAAGATTCAGAGGAATGGTATTCTAGCACATAAAACATTACAAAACCACTGATAATCTTATCTTCCAGAACCTGTCCAACCCATTTCATGATTGAAGGCCATCATTACAGGATATTCATACTTCCGATATCTCCTGTGGGAAGAGCACTTCTTCTTATCTGTCCTAAATATCAAAACAATCATCTTAATAGCTGGTCCCAGATTCTAATAGTATAAAAAGAGAAACTCTCCATTCACTTTTTCATACAATATGGGTAATCCAGTGGTGAAATCCAATTTTTTTTACTACCGGTTTTGTGGGCGTGGTTTAGTGGGCATGGTGTTGTTTGGTAGGTGTGGCAAGGGAAGGATACTGCAAAATCTCCATTCTCACCCCACTTCTGGGGGAAGGATATTGCAAAATCCCCATTCCCTCCCCGCTCCTGGGGCCAGCTAGAGGTGATATTTGCCAGTTCTCCAAACTGCTCAAAATTTCCGCTACCGGTTCTCCAGAACCTGTCAGAACCTGCTGGATTTCACCCCTAGGGTAATCCCTTCTCTATGTATGCCCTTAGTGATCTTTAAATTAAAAAGACTTATAATTAATTAGTCTCTTGTTTCTTGTATAGGCTTATGCAAGCCATCTGGCTGCTTTTTGATCTCCCCCATTCTTGTATCGCTATACTGATTTGAGATGTGATGACTCAGTCTGAAAAATATACAAGGCTGCTTCCAGAGGAATATCTCCCATCACTACTGATGAAAGATAATTCTGCAGCTCTACAGCTTTTGATTACTGTAATGTATTCTATATGGAATTCTCTTGAAAAACCCTCTCTTGAAAAAAAAAACACCCTGGTTTACCAGGTTCTATCAATGTTGCACGAGCTGCACTAGCTTTCAACATGTTTCCAAGTGCAATTCAAGATGCTAGTTATCACCTTTAAAGGAGCAAAGGGTGAGTTTATTTATAAGGCTGTCTGTCTCCAAGAGTTTCTGCCTGTTTTACTAGATCCAACAGGTAGAAGCTCTCCCCTCTATCAAATAATATGATCTGGGGCAGGGGTCCCCACCTCCTGGGCCACGACCCAGTACTGGGATGCGGCCTGTTTGGAATTGGGCCATGGAAGTGACAGGCAAGCACGTATGTGGACAGCTCCATTTGTGTGAGTGGCGGACGCGTACTTGCTGCTTGTGCAAATGGAGCTGTATGCATGCTATTGCCTACCACTCGCATGGAACCATCCCTTCTCCCCCATCTTGCTAGTCCACAAAGCCGGAAAGGTTGATCTGGGGGGATGGAGAAGTTATGCTTTCTCTGTCATAGTGCCTGTCGTAGGGAACAGCTCTGCCTCTGGGATTGGGGGTCGGGATCCTTTTAGCTGTGGCTTGTGTGCTTGAATTTGTTATGGAGTGCCTTGATTATTGTATTATGATCATTTTAATTCTGGATTTCTATTTGGATTATAGAGATCTTACATTGTTTTCCTGCTTGTGGTTATCCGCAGAGAGTTCATATGTTAGATGGGCAACCCTATACATTTTCTGAAATAACTTAAAAGCAAGCCATTCTGCCTTTCCCTCTTTAGCAATTTTTCAGTAATAAGGAAAGAAAAGTCATGTGAAATTGAGGAAAATTAAAACATTTATATGGATATCATATAAAAGCAATGCGGTGATTGCAGAACAAATGCTAATCAGAAATACCATATATTCCAAAGTCATCTCATATTTGAAGAAAAACATCATAGTATTGTCAAGGTTTCTTTCAGTTAAAGTGACCCTTAGAAGGGAATTTGCCTTTTTTCCATATAACATTTTCACTGAGTTCTGCACTCCATCCTCATGATCTTTTTCTGGATCACTACCACTAAGACACCCCTGCCCCCCATAGCACTTATGCAAAATGTGTGTGCAAACCAGCAATGCGCAGCAGCTGCCAAAAAAGCCAACACAGTTCTGGGCTGCATAAACAGAGGGATAGAATCAAGATCACGTGAAGTGTTAATACCACTTTATAATGCCTTGGTAAGGCCACACTTGGAATACTGCATCCAATTTTGGTCGCCATGATATAAAAAAGATGTTGAGATTCTAGAAAGAGTGCAGAGAAGAGCAACAAAGATGATTAGGGGACTGGAGGCTAAAACATATGAAGAACGGTTGCAGGAACTGGATATGTCTAGTTTGATGAAGAGACGGACTAGGGGAGACATGATAGCAGTGTTCCAATATCTCAGGGGTTGCCACAAAGAAGAGGGAGTCAAACTATTCTTCAAAGCACCTGAGGGTAGAACAAGAAGCAATGGGTGGAAACTAATCAAGGAGAGAAGCAATTTAGAACTAAGGAGAAATTTCCTGACAGTTAGAACAATTAATCAGTGAAACAACTTGCCTCCAGAAATTGTGAATGCTCTAAAAAACTGGAAATTTTTAAGAAGATGTTGAATAACCATTTGTCTGAAGTGATGTAGGATTTCCTGCTTGGGCAGGGGCTTGGACTAGAAGACCTCCATGGTCCCTTCCAACTCTGTTATTCTATTCTATTCTATTCTATTCTATTCTATTCTATTCTATTCTATTCTATTCTATTCTATTCTATTCTATTCTATTCTATTCTATTCTATTCTATTCTATTCTCAAGTTATTATTCACAAATGAAAGCGAATATATGTGTTCCAGAATCCCAAAGGTGCTTTTTCAAGAGGCAACTGGACTTGTTTTTCTTTTGAAATCTGTCACTGGGACCAGTTCAGAAGACTAAACCCCTGGTTCCAGTGACCGACCCAGATTTAATCCTTCAAAATTATTATTTCCTATTCCAACTCACTTCCCCCAAGTGTCTAGGCCAGTGGTGGGATGTCCCCGATTCGTACCGGTTCTATAGAATCAGTAGTAAACCTGGCGGGAGGCTCCGCCAACTTACCCTGATATCATCAGAATGCTTCTGTGCAGAAGAGCACATGAGCGAAGCAAGCGCGTGCGTGCGGCCCCGTTGCGAACTGATAGTAAAGGTAAGTAGAACCTACCCATGGTTTAGGCAGTCCTCTCTTCATTAGATTTGGAGATTTCCTCTCCCATGACAGGAAATCTTAAAGAGATTCCCACACTGCCTAGAGCAGGGGAGTCAAACTCAAAGCCCATGGGCTGGATCCGGCCCACGGGGTGCTTAGATTTGGCCCATGGGGCCACCCTGGAAACAGCGAAGGACTGACCCACGGTGCCTCTGTAGAAGAAAGGAGAAAGAAGAGGGAAGGAAAAAGAAGAAAAGGAAGGAAGGAAGGAAGGAGGGAGGGGGGAGGGAGGGAGGGAAGGAAGGAAGGAAGGAAGGAAGGAGGGAGGGAGGGAGGGAAGGAAGGAAGGAAGGAAGGAAGGAAGGAAGGAAGGAAGGGAGACAATGGATTTCCCAGCCCTGCCGTAGTCAACCACAGATACCCCCGACATGAGTGACATTGAGCTGGCCACCACCCAACACCCCCAAGGTTAAACACAACCCTGATGCAGCCCTCAATGAAATCGAGTTTGACACCCCTGGCCTAGAGGCTCATCCTTTTCCTCATCCTTCAAGTTCACCATTTTCACTATTTGCATCTGTTTCTTTTCAGTCGCTCATATCTGACCGATGGTAACATCAGCAATTCATTCTGTGAAATAACTCTACTGGCAGAAAAAAAACAGACACATGTTTGTTTTACTTCCTGCACTTAATCCTCTTCCTCTGGCACATCCCATTCTCAGAATATCAAGACAGGATTTTTTAGTTCCAGTTCTCTTGCTATTGTTATTCATTATTATGTAATTTAATAATATGTGTGTATGGTCATTTTCCTAATCCTGGCCTAGCCCTAAAGGACACACCTTTCTCTCTCTCTCTCTCTTTCTCTCTCTCTCTTTCTGGTATTTTATGTAATTTCAGTATGCAATGTACATCCCAGAGAGGCTAACTTCAGTTGGGATCAGGTAGTGACAACTGTTAATCAAACCCACTGGAACTGTCCCCATAAAATGAGAAACAAGTCACTGGAGTAGGTAATTTTGCAGTCTCTCCAGACCACACAATGTTCTGGAGCTAAGCTCAAGTTCTTAACAAGCTGTTGCAGGGGCAAAGAAGGGATATTGTGGTTATTGTAGTAAAGGGGCCAGAAAGCTTGAGTTATATCAGACAGCCCGTTTGTGATGTCTGTTACAAATGCCACCTTTTCTTAGGAGAGGGCAATTGTTCAGCATAGACTAATAATGACTCCTACTGCTTTCAAAATAATAGTAATAGAGGTGCTGTTTTTCAGTGAGAAAGACATTGTCATCCAGCTAATCTCCGCAAGTCTTCAAAGTCTTAAATTCTTCAACAGAAGTTTGTTCTATTTTTTTAAAAAATGGAGAAAAGGCAGATATGCATTAATAAGAGATTCACAGTGACATCAGTCTGCTTCAGTGAGTCAAGTTTTAATGCGTATGTAGCTTTAGTATATTAGTGGGGTGAATGCTGAACTATATTGGCTTAACTAGGCTCTGTATACTGACTCAGATATGACACTATATCATGATGTAATTTGTTTGGTTGTGGTTATTGTGTGCATAAAGTGAGCTGTTGTGTTTGTAAAGTATGATTTATGGCTTCGTAAATTATGGAAGTAAATTCCAAAACAAGGCAAACAAGATAGTCAGTGTATTATGGCCTAGTATTATGGCATGAGATCTAGTTAGCATATGTCCCAATGTGCTTGGATTGATTTAGCACTCCAGTCTGAATATCTTGTCCAGTTTACCAAAAAACTAACAAACCAACCCAAAGAAGGAATAGGCAGACCTGAAAGGGCTAGCAGCTTCTCCTTTTGCCTGATTAAGCCAAGGGGAAGTGAATTACAATGGTTAAATCCCTTTCTCACAAGGACTATAGATGAACCCATCTGATAAAATATCTTTTCTCAGGCAGGGAATTATTAAATTTAAGGAGGACTAGTGCTCACTTTCCCTGGCTTTGCCTTTGCAAATTTTCTGATCATGACCCTACTTAACAAAACTTCATTATAAGTGATGAACAGCATTATAGATTATACCCCTCCTCCTAAATTACTCTGGCACTAATGAAAGAAAAGTTCAACTCCTGGTTACGTCAGCACTGTAATTTTTCTTGGCAGCCATGAGGAGTGGTTTATTATTGCCTCCTTTTGGAATATGTTTTTGATTTGTCTCTCCTGCCTCCAGGCCTGGTAAGTTGTGCCAACTACTGAACCACTTGAATAAGAATATCATTTAAAAATTGCTCTATAATGAAGGCAAAAAAGCATTATGATGGAATTGTGCAGTGCAGATTCAAGCCTGAGTTAGTCTGCATGTAACCTGCATAATTGCTTGGTTGAAAGATAAATCAAAAGCTGAACATAAATAATGAACTTCTATAAAATAAACAGTGAGAACACAAACAGCCTGCACCAGCTAAGATTTCTAGCCTTTTCCCCCTTGTTCTTTCCAATCCATTCATTTGGGGGAATTTCAAGCTGTTTCAAGCTGTGGAATTTCATTAAAAAAAAATATCCCTGATTAAAAGGCAAAGCTCCAGTGATGGAAAACTTGCTGTATTTGAGTGAATTCTCCCCCCACCCCATGGTCAACCTTATCAATTTCTCATGGAATCATTGGGTTCTCCAAAATACAGTTGGAAAAAGTCAGCTTTAGCAAACTAGAAAATTAGCTATCAAAGCAACCTAATTTTGATTGCTGTAAATCTATACAAGATCAAGGATAAGGAGCTAAATATTTTATGTGACCATTGTCATTGGCTTCTCCCCATAGAAGAAAAAGCAGGGAGCACTGGAGTTGTAGACCACAGCAAGTGATCAGCTTAAGTACTTCAACTGCTGATAGGTCTGGGACCAAGGCCTGCTAAGACACTGAAAGATCTCAAAACACAGATTCAGATTACAGGTTATCATTCACTGTTTTGGGAAACTTATCAATGTATTTCACAGAATTTCAGCATACCATTCTACATTTGGGGGAAAAATAATTCTACTAGATTTATGCACATCTCAAGCATTAATTTATTAAATACTGTATATATATATATATATATATATATATATATATATATATATATACACACATATATACATATTATATTATATTATATGTATATATATATGCATATTCTTTCTGGCCAGGTTTTACCTACGTAAAGAAAGAATATGCACATAAAAGCCTACGAAAAAGAAAAAGAAATAATATAACCACCCATCTCATGTATGCTGAGAATAGAACATGAAATATTGCAGAACCTTTGTTAAATGTGAAGATGTGTGTTTGTGAACTCTATTTGAGGTTTTTTTTTTGTTTTTTTTTTACTATTTATTAAATTTATACGATGCCCATCTCACTATCAGGTGGCTTTGGGTGACTGTAATAAATACTGGAAAACTAGAAAAGGGAAAAGCATGGGAGTCATAAAACATCTTGAGTGATAAACATCTTTCACATAAGTAAAGAAGAAAGTGGGGGGATATGTATGCTTTGCACCAAAGGCAGCTGTTCATCATTTTACCCAGGCCTGAGTGCTCTCTTCCATAGGATTGTCCAGGAACTGAAGGCAACATATGTACAATTGTCTGCTCTGATTTTATGACCATCACAATAACTCTGTAAGGACAGAGAGATATGGTGAAACAAAACAATAACAGTAAAATTAATTCAAATAAAATACTAAAAACATTTTATTCAAAATTATGAATATCACGGTTACACAATTATCAGTATATCTTATAGTTGGCATTGCTTATCTTATATCTTATTACTGATAGCACTGTTCCGATATTTGAGAGGCTGCCACAAAGAAGAGGGGGTCAACCTATTCTCCAGAATACCTGAAGGCAGGACAAGAAGCAATGGATGGAAACTGATCAAAGAGAGAAGCAACCTAGAACTAAGGAGAAATTTCCTGACAGGGAGAACAATTAATCAGTGGAACGACTTGCCTCCAGAAATTGTGGGTTCTCCAACACTGTAGGCTTTAAGAAGGGGCTGGGTAACAATTTATCTGAAATGGTCTTGCTTAAGCAGGGGGTTGGACTAGAAGACCTCCAAGGTCCCTTCCAACTCTATTATTATGTATGCTGTACTGGAAACTTCCTTTTGATGTATGAGCGTTAAGCAGGAACTGGTGGAAAAATACTTCCTGGAGAAAGAGGTCAAATATAATATTAGGAATTATTTCAGTGCAAATAACTGTGCCTAATGGTCTTCATAATTTTTCAGTCCTTGCTCACAAGACAAATGATGATAGAAAATTCAGATGTAGCACAAAGTGGCACATAACATACATAGATCAAAGATCTCACAAGAGCACGTCAGCCGATTCAGAAAATTTCTGGCATAGTCTACAAAAATCAGGGCAGGGTATCCTGAGGCCATCTTGATGACTGAAAGCTAGTGCTAAATAACAGGTTGTGCCTAATTATAATTGTTCCAAAATGTTCTGCACTTTTTCCTGAAATGTCTAGCACTGATGACAGGATACTGAGCTAGACTGACCATGGCCTTGACCTACTTTGTTTATTATTATGTAACTCTTCCTATTTAGCTAGAGACAACATTCCTGCACTTCCTCATTCAGCATTCATTATCGCCAGAGAAGCTAGTTGTGTCATCTTATCTACTCTAGAATTGTTGCACATGTTTTGTTTCTATTCAGGTAACATTGAAAGAGGTGAGGTTTCTATTTGTTCTATTCAGGATTGAAAAGGTTATTTAGCTACATTCCACCTGGTAATTCTAGATTTGTTCAGAAGAAAGTGACTGCAACTTACTCCTTGATCAAAACATATGCAGGGCCGTAACTGCAATAGTAACTTCCTCAAGCTTTCTTACGCAAGTGATTTAGAGATTGGGGAACTGAAGTTTAGGAACTGAAACACACAAAGTACATAGACAGGAACTGAGAAAAGATTTGAGGAAAGCTCTAAATTCAATATAGTGCTACTAAATCAGATGGAAAATTAAATTTTCTAACCCTAACAACATTTCTTCAAGTGAACCCATTCATGTGTGAATACACACACATACAATTACACCCCCCCTCTCAAAAGCTTCCATGAGGGAACAAGAAGAGCAGGGGTGCTATTCAGCAGGTTCTGACAGGTTCTGGGGAACTGGTAGCGGAAATTTTGAGTAGTTTGGAGAACCGGCAAATACCACCTCTGGCTGGCCTCAGAGTGCCCTGGGAATGGAGATTTTGCAATATCCTTCCCCTGCCACTTCCACCAAGCCATGCACACAGAACCAGTAATAAAAAAAATTGAATTCCACCACTGAAGAAGAGCCAGTAACAAAATGTGCGTCATGATATCATGATGCAAACTTTGTGACATGCATACTTGTTAGAATGCAAATAATGAAGGGCAGGTTTGTATAGTGACATACAGAGCATAAGCACGCATACATTCACAAACTGATGTATGTGCATATATACATATACCAAGGCCAAATATTTTTCTAGAGGCAAGACAAATTTGAGGAGCTCCCTGTCTAGACTGGCTCCCCAAGTGACTTACAATTAAAATGCCGCCAGGGTGTAGGGTAGCAATACATGTTTCTAGTGATCTCTTCTGGTGTCTGGTAGCTGATACTAGTCATGATATACTTAATATATGGGTGATGAGGAAATTCCTGCAGCTTGGGCTAACACACCAATGTTGTACACTTCTATTGTTCTGAAGACATACAAAATATACTGCTAGATGTGTTCTCTATTACACCTTTGCTATAAATGTATTTTTCTCAATAAGTAGAGTTAAATAATGAACAAACAATGGATTAAATAACCAAAAGAATCAGAGGGAAAACTCAAACAAGTCAGAAAAATGACAGGGTAAAGGTGTATAATAGGAAAAAAAAAACCAACTTGAATCTGCGAGGCAGAATGTGCAACAAATCAATAAAGAATTCTTTGCTTTTACTGAAGACAATTGCCCTCCAGATAGTTATGTACTTAACTGCCTAAACTATTTCAGTTGCACCAATAGATGAGAATATTTGTAGCACTGGGTTGAACTGTAGTCTCTGAGCTTGGTTGTTTGCTTACAGATATTTCATTACCCTGTTAGGTAACATCATCAGTACTACTGTGAGGAAAGTCTCAACTAATAATTTAGAACTTAGTACCTTGAAATAAATGTACATAAACACAACCTTGGTTTTTCTACTCCAAATGCCTTTTTGTCTGCAGGATAGAGGCATTTCATACAAAGGTTTCTGATAGATTATTAAGATTGGCCCATGGAGTGCATATATCTTGTTCAATGAGTGTCTGTTGTTGTCTTTTCTGCCACAGATACACACAGGAAGCTGTGGTTGGTCTCTTGTTTTCCAATGCTTGAAGTATGTGGGGTGAATAACTGTGGGATTTCTGTGATATGAAGATGCATACAGTACATGAAAACCATCAGTAAATCAGTTTGATAAAGCAGATCAGATGCTGCCACCTTTTGGTCAAAGAGAGAAATTGAACCTCAGGACATCTATACAGTAGTGGTTGATTGATAGGAACCTGAGGTCTATTCCTAATCCAAGTGCTATGCTGATTCATGACTGGCCCATGGAGTGCTTATATCTTGTTCAATGAGTGTCTGTTGTTGTTTTTTTGCCACAGGTACACACAGGAAGCTGTACCTATATGGTAGGATCCCCACTATTAACTTCTCTCTTTTCCTAGAGATATCTTATTTCCACTTTGTTGTTATAATAAGGATAGGTTTTACATTAAGTTAGCAATGCTGGGTGACTTTAGGAGACTTTAGGAGACTAATTAGGAAATGAAAACCAGAAGGTGCCTGCTAGCATCTTTTCTCGCTAAAAAGCACAAGCTTTTGTGAGCTGCCACTTCTTCATCAGATGCATAGACTGTTCTATGAGTTAAACTGGGAAGAAGTGGAGGGGTAGGGAGGGGACAGCAGATTGGTTAGACCAGGGGTGTTAAACTCGCAGCCCGTGGGCCGGATGCGTCACGCACTGGCCATGCCCACCCCCGGTTTAGTGAAGGGGAAAAAGTCACGATATGTCAAGTGACGACAACATGACGACGCGAGTTTGACACCCCTGGGTTAGGCAAATGCAGGTTACACACAAGATGGATTGCAAGTATGCTTCCAGTTAACACTTCTACTGTGTTAAAAACCCACTGTTTGTTAAAACCTTGTATACTGCCTGAAACTCTGAAATTCAGTAATCTCTCCTTCAATGGTACTGTTGGAAATCTAATCTTTCCAAGATAGTCATTCTAGGGATCTTCAAAAGTGTACTAGGACTTTGATATAGTATATATATTTTGTCCTTGTTTTGCCATATTTGTGTCCATTCATTCTTTTGCACAAACTTTGTCCCATTTGTCCAGAGGGGCATTTCTGGCAGATGTTGGGATACAGGATATCCCATGTGAAAGTGCCTCTGATCTTGTGTGTGTACCTGCTGGGCTGGGGCCTCTGATGGTGCTGTGGGTGTAGCTGATGGGGCAAATTAGACAACAACGTATGCTTGTAATCTATATCTGCACAACAAGCTTATCTTCCTTTCTTCCCTTCTCCCTTTGCCAATTTAAAGCCTACATCAATAAAGTCTAATCATTGTTGTGTGTGCTGCGTTCTTTGGGGTCTGTAGCTGGGGCGGTTCAGTCACTCTGTGCACCTGGTGGTGACTTACAGCCCAGATTCCTTCTGATTTTTGGTTACCAGAGACTAACATAACTCTTCTCCTACAGCAGGGGTGTCAAACTTGCATTGTCACAGCGGCATCACGTGATGTATTGCAACTCCCCCCCTTCACTAAACTGGGCATGGGCGTGGCCAGCGCGTGACGCATCTGGGCCATGGGCCGTGAGTTTGACAACCCTGTCCTACAGTGTATACTGGGAAAATGGGCTATATTATCACAATCCTTGCATAGGTCTTAATTAGCTCAAGTAATTAGCTTCTCTCTTTCTCTTTCTTTCTTTCTTTCTTTCTTTCTTTCTTTCTTTCTTTCTTTTTGTGTTATTATCTCCCCTCCACAAGAAGTAAACACAGTGAGTAAAGCAAGGCAAGGCATCTGCTGGCTGGTGCTCTTTTTCATTCTCCCATTGGCCAAAAGAAAGACTGAGCACAGCCATGAGGCCCTTAAGAGGCAAAGACTGTGCCTATTGCAAATGCCTTGATGTTGTGTATAAATGAGGCTATGTTGCTTTAAATTTTGTTCCTCATAGGTCTGATATAAGATGTTGCATTCCCTACACATATAAACATCTCTGAGAATTACATGCTTTAGTTCAGAACTGTCAAAATCTCAGCCCGTGGGCCAGATGTGTCACGCGCTGACCACGACCAACCCCATTTTAGCGAAGGGGGAAAAAAAAGTCCTGATACGTCATGTGACACCACCGTGATGATGGGAGTTTGACACCCCTGCTTTAGCTGGTCCTTTGAAAATGAAATATTAAGCCAAAAGAGTTGAATTGTGCTACACAATGGGGCAGCAGAGGAGGAATAATTTGTAATCACCAGATGCTACCGAACTACAATTTCCATCACTCCATCCAGATTCCTTTAAGGGATTTAGTTATGTTAGCTAAGAATTCTGGTAGTGTTGTTTCAATACATGGACGTAAAGAACATCAGATCAGAGAAAACTGGTTTAGGTGATCCCTGGGGGATTGCTAGCTATGTTGTAAGGAGTAATGATAACATTTCAAATTATTTTCCTGCCACGAAAGAAGTACTATAAAATGTTAGATTTCTATTTGAAGCAAAGTAACTTGCAGGAGTGACTGGACTTTCATTGTCATTTTAATTAGACATTTTGATGAATGACCCGGTAGAGAAGAAGAAGGCTGATGAAATGTCCAGATGACAGCCAGCCCCAAGGTGGTGTTAATACAAAGATGAAGCAGGAAATTATGTAGAATAAATTCAGTGACCTCATGAGCTGGAGCAGCTGAAAGGGAATGAAATGTAAGAGGAGCAAGAATAAGGTCATGCTTTTGAAGGCAAACAATGGGTGCATTTGTTGTGTGGTGGAGCTCATTTGGAAACAACTGAACAGGAAAAAGGTTTCAGGCTACTGGCTGACACGCACCTATGAGCTGTCAGTGTGAGGAAGCTACACAGAAAAGGTAAATACAGATCCCAAACATATGACATGAAGCCTTTCTAAAGAAAATCAAGATCAGCAGTGGAGTCAAAGAATATAAGACTCTGCACTTAATTCTGAATGTATATGCGTAGATGGTAATGAATGGTTTTAATTCTTTCAAAATGTGATAAGGCAGCTCTATGACAGGCATCTGGTAAGGTGTGGTAAAACTGTAATAATAACAATTTGACAACATTAAATTTCAGTAGGGTATTTTCCCAGGTGACACATCAATTTGCCAAGTTATCTACTTTACAGATTCCTGTTAGCACTCAATACTTCTTTGATTCCAAATATCCAGATGAACACTAGATGGCAACAAAGAGCTAAGCAAACAAACAAAACCAAACAGGAGTCTTTGCTGTCATCTAGTGGTGAACTATATTTTTTTCAGTTCAGATTTTAGTTACTTGGGCTTTTTCATTTCATTCATTTATTTATTAAAGTTGTATACTGCCTATCTCACTGATAAAGCAACTCTGAACTTTTAAAGGTGCATCTTCCTCCTCAATCCAGGCAGTTTCAATGGCATTCAGAGGCATAGCAGTCCCAAGAAAGTTCCACACCCATTTGCACACTGATTCAGATGAGTCTGAGGACACAGATAAACCCCCAAGTGGCCTCAACGACTCTCTGAGAGCTGACAACTGATCCTCAGACTGCTAACAACCAGATGCAAAGAATATAAATTCCTCCATACCCCACTATTCAGTCAGAACTGAAGAAGATTTTTGGATGAGAAGTTAAATGTTTTCAATAAAATAAAGAAAAGAAAAGAAAAGAAAAGAAAAGAAAAGAAAAGAAAAGAAAAGAAAAGAAAAGAAAAGAAAAGAAAGAGAAAGAGAAAGAGAAAGAAAGAAAGGAAGGAAGGAAGGAAGGAAATAAATCCAGTTGCCTTTTGGAAAAAATACCTTGGGACAACCATCACCTGGATGACTGAGAATCTCCTAGACATTCAGAAACTACATCTTTAAAATTTTACATAACAATGACAAAATAGAATAAATATAATAACTTAAGTCCCAATTTAAAATGAGTGCTAATGTCATCATGTCAGCTGCTGAATGCCTTCCAGAGCAGTCAGGTTTTAACAGTGGGAGCCATCCTCATTTCAGAGGACAGTTTGTCCCAGGAAGAACTGTTTTCAGCAGATTTCAAATTGTACAGAGTTATTGATCTCTGCTTGGCTAGATCAATAACTCTGTACAATATCATATTTTTAATGGATTATGAAGTGAAACAGAAAAATCAATTAAATAAAAAATGCATTTGATTGGACTATGTCTCTTGGGTACAATATATCATGCATTTAACTTGCTATTTGTCATTATTTTACAATACAAACAGGAAAAGATAGATTTCCCCCTCTAGTGGCTTACTTTAGTAAAACAGTGGTTAAAGTATGGGTGAAGCATTTTGCTACTTAAAAGCAGGCTGTCAGATTTATTTCAAGTGAATAAATTAAATAAGGAAATAGGGAGTGTAGAACAAGCTAGAATCCCCAAGGGATTTATACAACTAATCAGGAAACACTTAAATGTTAGGCATAAAAAAAGAAAAGAAAACATGCAGCTTCTTTTCTAAGATTGTCCTGTTTTATTTGCTGTACGTTAGGAAGATGTAATCTGATGGCATCAGATTAAACAGACTGAGAGAAAATGCTCAGAGAAGAAGTGAGAGAGAGAGTTATTACATGCCATTTGGGTCAATTTCACCTCAAAATTACAAATCCCTCTACCACTTAGTTTGAGATGATTGAAGTTTAATCCAATTGGGGTTACCAGGTCTGGACTGCAGATATCCAGATGACCACAGGATGGCAGCAAAGAGATAAAGAAACATTGCAACTCCATTGTGGTGATGGCACTACTGTCCATTTTTAGATGACTATCCCATTGCCCAATAAGATAAAAGATAAAAGATCTGGAATTCATAGGTTCCTCCTAGAGCAGGGGTGTGAAACTCAAGCGTGGGGTGATTAAATCTGGTCCATGGGGCCAGCTTGGAAATAGAAAAGGGCTGGCCTGCGGTACGTCTGGCAGCCAAAACCCCCGTGCCCCATTTTATTTTATTTATTTATTTGTTTAAATTTCTATACCGCCCTTCTCCAATATAGGACTCAGGGTGGTGAACAGCCAAAGTAAAAACAAGACATACAAAATCTAAAAACTGTTTAAAATAATTAAATATTTCGGCCGTAATTAAAACAATTCCAATTTAAAATCAGTTTAAAATTTGACTCAAGCCAGCCCAGCTAGTTGAAATAAATAGGTTTTCAGGGCCCGACGAAAAATCCGGAGGTCTGTTATTGTACGTATCTCTGGGGGGAGGTTGTTCCAGAGGGTGGGCGCTGCCACAGAGAAGGCTCTCCCCCTGGGGGTCGCCAGCCGACATTGTCTGGCGGACGGCACCCTGAGGAGGCCCACTCTGTGTGAGCGTACTGGCCGGTGGGAGGCTATTGGTGGCAGAAGGCGGTCTCGTAAATACCCCGGCCCTGAACCTTGGAGCACTTTAAAGGTGGTCACCAACACCTTGAAGCGCACCCGGAAGACCACCGGGAGCCAGTGCAGCTTGCGCAGGAGAAGTGTCACATGGGAGCGCCTCGTCGCCCCCATAATCCCCCACGCGGCCGCGTTCTGGACCAGCTGGAGCCTCCGGGTGCACCCCAGGGGGAGCCCCATGTAGAGAGCGTTGCAGTAGTCCAGGCGGGAAGTGACGAGTGACTGTGCGTATTTTGGCTGGCAAAGTGCTGTAGGAAGTGTCCATCCTGTCTCCTCCCCAGCTGGCCTGCAGAGGAGAACTACAATGCTGATCTGGCCCTTGAAAAAATCCAGTTTGACACCCCTGTCCTAGAGAAATATATTCTGTCATCTCCTGAAAGTGTGGATTTTTCACTCTAGATCTGATGTTCCTAATCCAAACCATTTAGACTCCATGAAGAAAGCTACTTTAGGGTGAATGTTTCCATAGGCAGCCAGCTTCTGCTTTCACAGACATGGAACCAAGTGAATCAAATATATTACTCTTTTGTGGTTCTGGTTCAGAGGAACATATTTCTGGGCAAGTGATGCATCAAATTTTGGTGACACATAGTAATTCTTTTCATTTCCGTGATTATAGTCGGCAAAGCCAGACCTCTTTCAGGAAATAAACGATACCTTCTCAAGTGGGAATATTCAGCATTTTAAGTGCTTGAGTTGGATCTTCCTTTGGGGAAATAAAAGGCAGTCCCTGAGCTTCAGAAGAGCTTTGTGACTGAGAGAGGATGTTCTTATCTTAATTGAAATTCTTCAGTTGTCTTGTTCTAGGAATTCTGTCCTTGGCAGAGTCTTCATAAAGAAGAGTTTTCATTTTCCACATACTGTTACCATCACTACAAAGTGAGCATAGCCAGCAGATATTTCGCTCTATGCTTTGGATTTTGATGAAGGGATTTTTTTATTTGCTGACACATGGAGGTTTCTTATCTGATTTTCCTGGGAGGGTGACTCTTTTTGTGGTTAATATCCATATCATGTGTTTTTTATAGTTATAAATGTGAGTCTTGTTCATTAGTTCATTCTAGATATTATTTTCCGGCACTTTTCTCTTAAAAGAGGCCAATACTTCCTGGACTGTGGTTTTTTTATTTGCAGTCCTGTACACCAGGAAGATGCTTTAGAATAGTGGAATGCAGTTCTATGAAGGTTTGGAGCTATTACGTTGGTTAATGTACTAGAAATAACCTAATAGTTTGTAGCTTCTAATGGAAAAGATAAGAAATGCATTAGGGGGAGATTACTAGTAGTCAGATATCGCAATCATTCCACTGCTTGCACTTGGACAGCCGTTATCAAAGTTCTCTCAAATGCTTCTTTCACGGCAACGTCACTCAGAAGCTGAGAGAAACACATCTTGGGGCAACTAGACTGGTGTCAGCATTTTTTCAGGAAAGAGAAGCGCCAAGACGCACTGCTACAGGAAATTAGGTCGTTATTTTCAAATGAGATGAAAATTGTTTTGCACCACTGACTAACATAATATTAAGTAATTTCATACTTAAGCAAAGGAAGTCAACAATCAAAATATTTTGATTTTAGGAATATAGGAAGCTTCTCTATTTCGAGTCAGACCATTGGTTTTCCTAAACTTGTATTTCAGGAGAGAGATCAGAGAGGCTTGAATCTGGTGATTTTTGGGTGCCAAAAATATGCAATGCTACTGAAGAAACCTAATAGCAAATAATGTGACTAATACATGACAAAATTACAGTTGTGTAATTAAAACTTATTTATAGGCATCTACATGTGTTTATACAGTATATGTAGCTCTTTCCAGGTGCTACTTGTGAGAAGAGGACCTATATGTAGAAAAGTAAGTCTACAACCATACTTGCAAAATTCTGGATGAACACTAGCTGGCAGTACAGAGATACAAACAACTCTACTCCGCAGCACAGATCTGGAAGGCATACCTCTGTCTTTCTACATTTTCCTGTTACACAAGTAGCTCATGAAAAAGATCTGGAATTTGTATATCTCCATCTAAGGAGGGACACCCTTGTTATTTTATGCTGAGTAGTCATGTTGAGACAGTTTAATACACAATCTGGCTAACATAGTGACTTCCAGAGAAATACCAGGACAGGAGATATAAGGAAGAAATCTCTCAAAGAGACTACAGGTATCCTCATTTAGTGACTGCCTCACATAGCGACTGTTCAGTTAACACGGTGATGAAAAAGTAACTTTGGGACCAAGCCAAGCCTTCACAGATCTGTAAAACAATGAGTTCATAAGCTCAGTTGCAGTTTCACTTAGTGACCACTTTGCTTACAGACCATGTTGCCAGTCCCAATTGTAATCATTAAATGAGGATTACTTGTAATGTTAGCATGAGGATATGAGTTCATGTCAATGCTGTTTCGGGCCTCTAATGTTGTCTTAACTTTATATGCATAATCTCTTAGGAAATGAGTTGGCAAATAGGCAGCTATATAGTGTACTAATCAAACTAACCAAGTCTTGGTTTGGAAGAGCACCACTGAGTACTAGTTTGCTTGCATATAATATAGCTGCTAAATCCTGATCAGGCTGAGTTGTGTGAACACAGTCATAACAAACCTATTTTCATGATAATCATAATTCTTGCTACTTTGCATGATCTTGTCCGGTGATATTGCTAGTTAGTTAACATCATTATGGTTGCTGGCCAGTACTATATGGTGCTACTATTCATCTGCCTATGAAGAACAGGGTTATATTGTAAACCATTTCATCATTTGGGGAATCCAACCATCACTGGACCAATATAATTGTAATGGTCCCTCCCCCCTTGCAGTTTTCAACAGTATCATAACGTCCAAATGACTTCAGCCTTCTCTCTTGATCTGACAACACTGACCTTCAGCACTCTGATTTAAGGAGAGGTGTGCTGTCATATTATGTAATGGAATTACAGTAGCTTTTCTACCTCCTTAAACCAATCCTGTGTTGCCATAGCTTCCAGTTGGGTGGAATCTCTGATGCTTTGCTACACACTGTCTTAGAAGCAAATTTAATTATGTTACTCAGTGAAAGTTATAGGCACAGGGGAACCACAAGATACGATTAAAAATGTCAAGATGGCAACCATGATGTTGCATAGTTCCATACTAAAAATCAGGTGGGGCTTTATTTTGGCAGAATTTCTCTATTGGAGAAAAGTCCTGAAACTCTACGCTCCTGAGTTCTCTCATTCTGATCAGTGGCTGATGCCCCTCTCCTATCCAATGGAAGCTCACTGGGAGGGGGGGGGGAAAGGGGGGGGCTCCCTCGACCCCTTCCTTTGGACCCCACATCTGCAATGGAGAAAAAGGAAAAGGCAGAATAATAGGAAAGCTGCTTTGTTCCATGTTTGCTTCAAACATTTTGGGTTTTGGATCAAAAGTAAAGGTACAGACTGAACACTTGCCCATATATTTTTTTACACGTAGGGAAGTAATTAAGAGGGCTCCTTGGTGCTAGGCACCAGCACTGATGATGTTACCTAGTTTGGGAAATGAAAGGTCTGCAAGAAAACAACCTAGCTCAGAGAGCACCAAGGACCACCCCGAATTTTAATTCTGAGCTCCAAAAATTCTTAGTAATTACGAGGATAGAAGCTCTTCACCAAACTAGTTCCTTCCAGTCCATCACCAGTGGTGTTGAGATTGCAGCTTCCACAATTTCTAGCCAGCTTGGCAAAGCTGGTTAATAGCATTATAGTTCTGGGCCGCGGAGACTTCGCTTCCCCCCCCTCCCCCCGATCCCTCCCATCTGTCTGCGAATACCCAAGATCTGCAAATCCGACCATAAAACCCTTTAGCCGGCCTTGTAAACTCGCAAGGAAGCTGCGGCTTCTGGAGCTCCAGCGGCGGGGCGGAGCCTCCCCACCTTTCCCTGACAGCCGCGGCGGCCTTCCGCGGGGACGAGGTTGAGTCGAAGCCCGCGACTCGCCTCGGTCGCCCATTGGTCGGTCTCCTCGCCCACGTGCCGGGTTTGAACTCGCGCTCAGGCGGGAGAAGTGGCAGCTGCCAAAGGCCGAAGTCTGCCTTGACGTCCCTCGCCTGCTGCTTTAGGAGAGCTCGGAGCGGCGACCCAGCCACCCACCCACCCACCCGCGCGCTTTCCGACCCACGGGAAAAGAGACCCCTCGCACGCGCCTCCTAGCCATGGGCAACGCGGAGTCTGCTCCCCTGGCAGCGGGGATCCGTATCGGTTTTAGCAGCGGGTCTAGCAGCTCCTGGGTCTCCCAGGTCCTTCCTCTGGGTAAGTGTACCTGCAACACGAAGTGTCAGGTAAATGCGTTCGGACGACACCTTGGACGAAGTAGCCAAGCACGTTTTAACTGACCTTAATTGAAGTGGATAGCTTAGGGTTTAGCTTTTTTCTGTGAGCTCAGAACAGGTTGGTTTAATTGGGCCACCCGTGGAAGCTATTGGTTTACAGGTTGTGCACCTATGGCTGATCTTTGACAGTTTTGCATTAAACCTACATAGAAATAATAGGTAGTCTGATGTTCTCTATTTGTGCTGAGCAACAGTAACTGGTGATTTATGGGCTGTGCTGAGCAGGATTTTTAAGAATTCTCAAATTATGGAAGATACCACTTTACCCTTGAATGGGTTTGGGAGCAGGCATAGAATTTGGGCAATACAGTAGAAAGTTTCAGATGGGCTTGAGCTACAAAAAGCAAGATTTTGGAAAGAAACCCAGCCAACACCCCACCCCGCCTGGAGCATTGCGTACTGTAGGACAAGCCAGCTTTTTATAGCTAATCCGGTAGTTAGGTACTTGCCTCCAGTCATCTGGATGAAATACATAAGGGTGGAGTTTGTATCATGACATCACCACACATGCCATTTTGATGTGCAGTGGACATTTTTATTTATTGTACAAATGCAGGCTGAAGGATAAAATAAGACAAAAGAGAATAGCCAAGTAAGACAAAAAAGGCTAGTAATGAAACTGCACAGAGATAGAAAAAAAACTTACATAATACACTCAGTTGAGTTTACATATCCAGTAAAAGCCTCATGTGATTTGGTTTTGGTCCTCTGAAACACCTTTATTTTAAGATTCTGGAAAGCCAGCAGTGAGGCTTCTCACCTAATCTCCAGTGAGTGACTCATTCATAATAAGGGACTACAGTTGAAAAGTACTGCTTGTGAGCTCTGAGCTCCTGTATTTCCACTGTAGAGGGAAACCATGGTATATATGGATGGAAAGTCCATGTTGGATAAACTAGATGGCTCTACTTCTCTGTGAAGCAGAAAGTCCTGTTAAGTATCCTGGTGCCAAGGCATTTAAGGATTGGTAAGTACTTTTAATGGCACCTAGAAACCTATTAGTTTCTAATATATAGGTTGCCCCAATTTATACTTGTTGCATTTTATGTCCCATATTGAATGCATTACTATAATTCAATTAGGTAGTGATAAGAGTATGAATTACTGCAACTTTAGATATATACATTAATACCAACAAATCTGTTAATCAGTGCAATTAATTTTAAATCTCAAGAGTTATAGTGTGTGCTGCATACTTTATGCAGTTATTTTAATGTGTTTTGGCAAAATATCAACATTTCTTTTTAAAAGAAATGGTTCTGACCAGTCATTTGTTCCTAATGGAGCTTTGCAAAAGTGTGTTTTGTTTATATAAAAAAATTAGCTTTATTTATTGGTTTGATTTATATGTCGCCCTTCTCCGGAGACTCAGGACGGCTTACAATGCGTTAAGCAATAGCCTTCATACTTTTGTATATACCTGCTTAGTAGGGCTTTTGGCCCCCTCTAAGCGGTGTTCTTTTTTATACAAAGTCAGCTTATTGCCCCCACAATCCGGGTCCTCATTTTACCTACCTCGAAAGGGTGGAAGGCTGAGTCAACCTTGAGCCTGGTGAGATTCGAACTTGCAGTAATTGCAGGCAGCTGGTGCTACTTAACAGCACTTTAGTCTGCTGCGCCACCAAGCTTTAATATGCAGTTCAATATGTTGGAAGGTTATGAAGAGACATGGTTCCGTTCAGACAGTAAATCTTTTTTGCATATTCCAAATATTTTGTTTGCATTATCATATTATAGCTTGGCCTCCTGTCCTTTGGAATAATGATATTTAAAAGTAAAAATGATATTCTTCTGGCAATTTAAACTTCCAGAGGTTTTAGCAATGTGAAATATAAAAGGTTTTTTAAATTCTTTCAGGAAACCTGATACTTTGTGCTAATTTATTTAATCTGACTCTGAATTTTATTTACACTTATTAGGGAATAATAATCAGTTTTATTCTTTTTTGTGTTTATGCTGTTTGTTTAAATAAAAATATAAAAAACTCATTAAATAGATATTAGACCTGCTTAATCATGACATACTAGTTTATATGCAAGAAAAATACTTGTGAAAGAAGAACTTGACTAAAGCTTGTCATAGTTAATCATCTACTTCTTGATCTCTTGTAGGAAGAACCAATTATAGTAGTCCATATCACTAATTCCATCATCAAATCTAAAGTTCAAGCAGGTGCAGAATCAGCTGGTGCCATATATAGGAGGAAATATCTGTGCTCAGTAAGAAAGCACAATACAGCAAGATTTTTTATGATAATTAGGACTTTTGGGTTATGTTTATTTTATTTTAATCACTATAACATATTTATCACTGTATTGGTGTTGTAAACTTGTATTTTATCATTTTACCATTTTTCAAAACTAATCAGGAGGTAGAAAACAGTAGATATAAGTGATTCAGCTTCTACCTGGCAAGGTCCATTTGCAATATCCTTTTTGGATATTTGGATATCTTGATGGCAAGTGGAATGTAGGAGGACATAGTTACAAAGTTGGGACCAGATTTTCTGTTCCAGAAAGCGATATCATTTAAGGAACTATAGTATAATTTCCTTTATAATGTTTGAACCCATCATGTTTGCCAGATGAAGTTCAATGCAACATATCTGATAACCATAAAAGAAAAACAAACAAACCAAATTTGGGAGTACACACATCCACCATTTTCATTCATTTCACTTTTTATGTTAAAAATGTCTGGGTTTCCACAAAGAGTTCTCCATATCAACTCATAGGGGCAGCACCCACTTAGAATCTAGTTAGCTGCCCTAGTTCCTTTTTTTCTGCATTCTAATTATGTTCCCAATGTTTCTGTTTTGTCCCAAAGTGAAGAGCCAAAAGTGGCAACATTCCGGTCATTCTTGAAGAACAAAAAGCATTTGCTGTTGTCTTATTATGCTAATTAAACTAGTTTTTCTAGCCAGCGATGTTAAATTGTTACCACTAGAGGGCAGCCTGTATTCATAGCTAAAGCAATCTTTAATTAGCTGGTGACTATACCTCAGTTGATTATTTATATGGCTTAGTTTTGAAAACTCCCCTGTTGGCAGAATGAAGAGGTTGCAACCTAACCTGAAGAATATTTTTTCCTGTGATAATGCAGTGCAGATTTAAATACAGAGAAAAAAGTAATTCTACAACAGTGGCATATTCATATCCACCAATCCAATTCAGTAGAAGAAAGCATCAATGAAAATTTGAATAATTATTAAATTGATAGCCTGTCTTTTGTTCAGGAGCTCAAAGAAACACAGGTAGCACTCTCTTCTATGTTTTTCTCACAACAACCATGTGATTGAGTGTATTTTGGACTGCAAAAAAAAAAAAAAGAAACTGCCCAATGTCAGAGTTGTAAGAGGTTTATGTACCTGGATAAGCTTCCTGGATACTTCCATTTGGGAGTTGAAGTCCACATATTTTAAAGTTGCCAAGTTTGGAAAACACGGATTTAAAATGAACCAGTTGTCCAAATTTATGTAGATGAACTAATGTTGTGGCCTGAAGGAGCAACCTGAAGTCCTAAATTGGAGAAATACAGGAAAGTACAAAGTGAACTGTACCGACTGAAAGTGTATCTTCATGGCATTTACTTGGGAATATAAATGTGTCAAAACAGTGTGCTTAATCTATAAGGTGAGTTCTTTCCCACTCCTGCAGTCAGAAAGCCATATTAGCAGGGTCCAGATATTGAGATATTCTGAAGAAACTATATAACTAATTTTTTTCAGGCAAATTTTTCAAAGCTTTGGAGTGAGATTATGGGTGCTCAACTAAGATATTGTGCATTCTTTCCCAAAGGCAAAATACACTGTTTCTAGGATGCATGTGCTTATTTTATGTGTATAAACAGCAGACTGGCTGCTGTTTGACTTGGCATGTTTTGTAGTGGGAGTGAATCGTTCTTGCCAACACGTTGGCTGTTCTTTACTCAGTACAGAAGTTCAGGAAGAGAAATGGATGCTTGTGTCTACCGTCTATGGTGCTGTCTTACTTTGATGGGAGTCAGAGTGTTCTCTTAAGATTCCTGAGGGAAATGTGTAGGAGGGCAGGAGCCTTCGTAATACTTAAAATTATTTCAAAACTTCAGATTTGGCTAGAGAGAAGAGGCTCTCTCAGTCAAACCAAACGAAAGCTCAAAGATTGCATCTCTCGTACAATAAAATCATCTTCGTAAAGGAATCCTTTGCTGCACTTGATGTGACACAACTCATTCTGAGTACGAACGACTCATCTGCCTCTGAATCCTACTTTCATTAGGTACAGAAAACATAAGAACAGATTTTGGTCCTCGAGTTATAACCGTAATGGATTCTGTCCATCACTGTCATAACTTATGATGGTTGTAAAGCAAATCAGTCATGTGACTGATTTGATTTGACAGCTTATTTTGTAGCAGTGGTTAAGAGACTGCTGCAGTTATTAAATGAACCAGTAATTCACTATAGTAAACTTTTCTCAAAAACCAGGAGTAAATGTTGCTTTTTGGTAAAATTGTCTTAAAACATGGCCAAGTGATCACAGGATGCTACAAATAGCTTTAAATGTAACCCAGTTGCCAAGACCCAAAGTATGGTCCCATAAGTGTGGGGGACCCCTGCCCATCAGAACTTCAAATCCAGGTCATAAGTACCCATTCCTTCCCCCCAGGTAAGTCTGTTGGAACTTCAAATGGTCCCTAAGTGACTGATTATAAGTTAAGGGCTACCTGTAATAACAAGAATGTTGATGTGTTGGGTGAACAGTGTTGTTCAGTGATGATAGAAGTGCAAGGTTTTGCAATATATTTGAGATTGGCTTTTGCATTGGGATCACTTTCTGCAAATATTTTGAAGATAATTGCAACAACATGTTGTTTTACAGTACATTGACTCCCTGAAGTAATCATATATGTATTGATTATGTTAAGTCATGCTTTGTTTTAACCAAGATTCATTGAAAAAATCATAGCTGGGATCACCAAACAATGAAATTGTAAATCATGGTTTTTAAATTCATGGTTGCATTCCACAACATATTACTATGGCTAAATACAATGAGTAAACACATGACCGTTGAAAGACATGGCCAGGTTTCTGTTATTTTTATAAACACGTCCCTCTTTAGTTTCTTGGAGGCTATTTTTTTTTATATTCCAAACAATCAAGTTCCTAGAAAAAAGGTCTCTAATAGAATGTCCCAAAGGTGTTTTTTCAAGAGGCAACTGGACTTTCTGGTTTTTCTTTGAAGACGTTTCGCTTTTCATCCAAGAAGCTTCTTCAGCTCTGACTGGATGGTTCGGATCCCCACCATTCAGTCAGAGCTGAAGAAGCTTCTTGGATGAGAAGCGAAACATCTTCAAAGAAAAACAGAAAGTCCAGTTGCCTCTTGAAAAAGCACCTTTGGGACAATCGTGACCTGGATGACTGAGAATCTCCATAGATATTTACCTTAATAGAAGTTCATAGTTCATATGGACAGTGTACATTGCAAGGGCAAATTAGATGTGACCTGGAAGATATTAGATTAATTCTCTTTTAAACCAGAGCAGCAGGTCTAAATTTGATCAGAACAATGATCTAGGAAGATAAATGTTTAATCCTATCCCTGTGATGTAAACGGATGCCTTTCCCATTCAAATGTAGATATAATCTCAACAGAGGGAAAAGGTTTGATCATTTTCTCTCAGTGCTGCATCATGGCCAGGATAAAATTAGCACTGTGCACAGCAGTAAAGCCCATGAAAAGATCTCATCTCTGATCTGTTTTGACCTCAGGTTCAAGACATCAGTGGGTACAAATGAAGGGGGGCCATTTCCTTTGAATCTTTTAACACTTGTCAAAAGAGATCATTGACTAAAATGAACTTTATTTGATTAAGCACAATTGTTCCCAAAGCTATGTTGGCCTCTATTTTATAAACTTGCTTGAGGCTAAAAGGGACTGTCCCTGAATATGAATACTTATAATGAAATTGGACTTGCATTTGAAACAAGAGCAGAGAATACACAACGCGATCTTCACGGAAGGACAACTCAGAATGATTTCGTTAGCCGAGGATATGTAGGTTATGCATTTTTGCCACATAAGGTATATACAGGAAAACCTTGATTTAATGGGTCGGTCAGGGGGAAAAGGTATCCATTAATCCTGTATGCCCATTAAATCTGAAAGGAACTTTTGTGCATCAATAAAAAGCCCATCTGCACTTTGCGCATCCATAAAAGCATGCATTAATCATCCTGGTTCTTTCAAGCTGGCAGGGCTCAGCATTGAAGCTGCCACCTTGTCCTATTAATATCCCCATTCCTATCACCAGTGCTGTGGGAATAGGGGAGTGCTCTTTCCTTGTAGTCACCCACAGCTGAGCTCTCTTACCATTTTCTTTGTCACCTCTCAGCATTTTTGAGCTAGAATCCTGATTGTGGCATGGGGCAAAACCTGCCTTTATCAATCGCCCAGTGTTCCCACGGTTGCTGTCATGGTGAAGCTGCTCAGCTCTAATCTTCCCAGTGGCTTTTCCAGAAACATCAGTAGCAGCTCAGATTAATAGGCTGTGCCCACTCCTTGAATGGGATGACTTCAGGGAAGCCCATTGAAGTGAGCTTTACTATATTGCTATCAGCGGACCTCTGTTTCTGGCTACCATATATGGCCTGTCAAAACAATTAAGCATATTAGCTAATGTTTTAGGGGAGCTTTCTTCAACGTAAGTACCAGTATTCAATGGTGAGTGGAACTTTTAATTCTGATGCACCTGGAAGACAACGGCTGGTATAAGTATTCAAGGAATAAGTATTCAAGGTATTCAATAATGCTAACAATTACCTTTTTTACCTAGACATACAAAATTATGGCCCATCATCTGCAAGCATCTATCTAGTCCTGTTGAGTTTCACAGATGGACATTTCTTCAAATAAAAAAAGCATTGGAAGAAATAAAACATTTGGGAAAGATTCAGAATTTCTTTTATCTCCTTTTCCTGATTTTATAGGAGTTTTATGGTTTCTCAAATGTAAACCTCTTTGGGGGGGAATAGGAGGGTTTTGTTTTAAATTAAAAATTGTATATCAATGACCTAATGCTAGTGTATTTTTACTGTATATTCCTGGGGCTGTTTGGAATGCCTCCGTCTGGTACATACAGGTGCAGGAAACTGTGGGAGGAAGACATCACTAAGGAAACAGTTCTGGCTTTATGTGACAGAACAGATGCTAAATATGTTGAGCCTCTGTAGGCTTTCCTGTGATTCCTAACTAATTAATTCCATGGATAGCAACAAGAGACAGACATTTAACAGATTTCTACATCTTTAAGAATACTAATCAAAATCTCTAAGACAGTTCCATGTTTTAGTCACAACTTTTGGAAGAGAAGGTTTAGTCCTCTTCTCAGCAATGACTCCTTGAAAATGTTTCCCATAGTAATGAGATTTTAAAATTCTTTCCTTGATTTCATATTAAGGCTTCTTTGTGTAGAGAAAGTTAAAAGCTGCTGCCTTCAATTGACAAGACCCTAAATCAATTTACATACAACTAAAACTCTGCTGTCTGTTTGATACTTTGCAACCTTCAGTTGGACAAAATTGGAAGTTTGGGGCAACAAATATGGGAAGGAAGGAAGGAAGGAAAGTTTCCAATGCTTCCTGCCAGCTTTCCTACCAGGAAACTCAACGGGGAAACTGACAGGAAGTTGGAAGTTGGGCCCTCTCCCACTTGTTTTTTTTTCACTCACCCAAGGTCATTTTGTTTCTCTGTTTAGATGAGGAAACATTTCTGAAATGATGGCCCAATGGGTTATGGGCTGTCTAATTTTTCATTAAAGGCTTTTTTTTTGCCTCCTAGCACTAGGCAAATGGATGGTGTCGGTGCATTCCTTTGATTTGTATTTCCTATTCTGTGCCTTCTTACTCTCTTGTAATCCTTTCTCTCCAATGAATGTAAAAACGAAAACATCTATTCTCTTCTAGCTAATTTTCCTAGAAAGACCTGTAAGATTTGTTCTTTTACCTGATTTCTTCATGAATCAATTTCTGGAAACCTTTCCTGTCATTCAGGCTCATCTGGCTGTTTGGGGCTGTATCCTGACTCTGTAATGAAAACAGAAGTACAATTATAAGCACAGTTGTGGTTGCATGATTTTCCACATAGTGTCTGAGTTGTTGATACCCATTGTGGTTGCAGAACAAAAAACTAGGTAATCCTCAACATATTTGTTCAGTGACTGTTAAAAATACAACACTGTAAAAATACAGTGCTGCAAAAGTAGACCCATGCCCCAAGTTATGGCTCTTGCATTGCCCTGTGATCAAGTGATCAAAATTCAGGTGCTTGGCAGCCTGCCTGCACTTACAACTGCAGAGGTGCTCCCCCAACTCTTATCTTCCTCCATCTGTGCCCTTTTGGTCACCCTGCACCCTGACCTGCAAAGTGGCAAGCAGCCCCAGAATCACATGGCTCTAGAGTTGATCGCCATACTACAGGAAGCCTCTGTTGCCCCAGTCTTGGCCAGCAAGCACTGGCAAGCATTCATTTGCATAGTTGCTTTCTTCCCCCAAGTGATTTATTAGCTTAGCCCCTTAATGTCAAAGTTGCAAAAAAGGGATCAGTAGAAAAGTGAGATGTGAGATAGAGAATGGTAGTTAACCGACTGTATTAGCCTTCTGGAGGCAATGTGTGCTGAGCTGTGAGGAGTGAAAAGATTGTCTCTTGAATAGCTGCAGCTGCAAAGTGTGCATCCTGAGAGCTGTTGACTTCACGTTGTGGGTGATTGCTTCCTGCTGAATAAACAGAGACTGTAGGAAGAATATAAGGGAGCCGAGTTTCAGGAAACAATTTGATTGAACCAGTGAACAGGGAGAACTAACAAGAGTTTGCCTGGAGAGGGGTGAGGAGAGCTCTGAACAAATTTTGCTTTAAGTCAGAAGTCAAGTATTTGGTCGATTTTAGAGCCTGAGAAAGTAAATAAATACCTTTCTTTGGTGGTTGCATAAGAAATAAAAATTAAGATAGACAGGAGTCTGCAACGGTAGTATGCAAAGCTTGTGGCTTATCTGGAAACAGCAGCCTAAGAAACATTTGCAATGAAGCTCATAAGAAAAGACAAAAGACTGGAGTAATGAGTGGCCACATGTCAATTGATAAGAAGAGGCTTGGATTTGTCAGTTCAAATAAAAGTGAATGTATAACACAAATGGACAGTGAAAGCAAACCTCATAAATCGGACAGATGGGACAGCAAGGTCAATGGGTGAGAGTATCAGAAAATATTTTAGATGTAGAAAATATTTTATGGTGCAGGAATTTAGAGTTTGTATGCCCTCATAAAAGAAATAGGCCCTGAGGATTCAGGGAAAGAAAAAGGAAGAATTGAGGTAAGTATGATGGACCTTCAAAGGCCAGAGAGGATACAACTGTGCCCTTTAAGAAGACTAAGAGGAGAATCATAATAATTGGTGACTCACTGTTGTGAGAAAATAAATTTATCTTGATTAAGCCCTTTGGTTTGTGAAATGTGCTGTCCACCAGAATCAAAGATCAAAAATATGACACAACAATTTAAAGATTTATCAACAGCACTGACATTTGTGCATTTTTGCTAATGTACACTCTGTAAGGACACATTCTATTATGAACAACAGCTACAATTATATCCTCAGAGACTTCAATGTTTTTGAAAGAAAATTCAAGATTCTAGAGTAGGGGTGTCAAACTTGCAGCATCACGTGACGTATCACAACTTTTCCCCTTCGCTAAACCGGGCATGGGCGTGGCCAGCATTGATTCCTCTGGCCTGCGGGCTGCAAGTTTGACAGCCTTGTTCTAGAGCTATGATGGTGTTCTTGTTCGCCATTCTGGTCTGTGAAAGAGGTTCAGAAAGGAAAAGAAGAGTACAGAAAGTCAATAAGAAACTATGTACATAGAGTGTTGACTGGAGAGATCTGGTTTCTGAGCCCATGCAGATCTAGATGATGGACTGCTGGTACAAGTTAGGTTGTAATTCACAAGAACGTAAAAATGTATTTAAACAAATCATGGCAAGATTCATTAGGATGGCTGTAAACCACATCATATGAGTATGCAAATGCTCATATTCTTGAATAAAGAGCCTCATATATAAAGACTTATGCACTGAAAAAAACTTGCTAAAATCAGGCTTTTCAGCCACCCAAACAAAAATTAGAACATTGCCATATAATATTAACATATTACCCTGTGCAGTAGTCCTCAGACAAACAAGGTGAATTGGCACTACTGTATTAGTATAGAAAGGCAAAGGCAAGTCTGATTTAAAACTTGTAATGGAGATCTTGTTGGGTGACTTGCATGATTAGAATATAACAACTGAAGGACACCATTTGTTGAAAGGAACAAGGCAACAGAATGGGAGGAGGAGTTGCAGCGTACATTAAAAATATCAATTCCTGCTTTGGAATAAAGAAGAATGAACTTGACAATACTGTAGACAGCCTGAATTGAAATAAATGGAGAGGAAAAAATAAATCCCCCACTGATCATGTTTATTATTGCCTGTCAACCTAAGGAGAAGATCTGGACAGTTCCAAAACGTCAGGCTTTTCAGCTAGAACTTGGCAATAAATCAATAATCTCCTGACACTTCATGGCTTAGTTGGACTTTTCAGGTAGAACTTGGAATTCTCAGACCCAGCCTGGTAGATTAGAAATCTTTATTGCAGAAAAAAAGGAAGTCATATTTTCTGGGAAAATCTGAATCTGAAAGCTTCCAGCTTTCACCCAAAGGAAAATCCAAGTCCCTGCCCAACACCTCATGTCCATCATGTGGTCCAATCAAACCACCGTCCCAACTGGAGATGCCTCCCAGTCACACCCCCTCCAGGTGCAGGGCAATAGGTCCTTGACTCTTTGAGAAAGGAATGTTGTTATGACTATATATCAACCTGGCTCCACACAATTCCACCCTCCCAGTTTCCCACAGCAGTAAATGTGGCAGGCCTGAAGGCCCAATGTAAAAGATGGCTTTCGGGCCTGACAGGCCACCTCCCCCCACCATCAGAAGATCATGTCTTGCAACGAGAGTAACACGAGGTTAATTCAAAACCCTAACCACCAAAGAGCTAATTGTCCACTATCATTGATATCCCCATAAATGACTTTAATACCCTTGAAGTTTCAACTCATGACTTCTTACTCCAGTCCTGGTGAATTAATGGACGCTTGGCATAACACTTGGCCTTAAAGCCAAACAGCTGTATGTTTACATAATGGCATTGGTGTGCAGTATACATCTATTTCTGGCATAAAATTGTAATGATAAGAAGCTTAATTAACTTGAAGTCCGTTGAGAAACCAGCTCTGCTAGTAATATTTCTAACTTGTTGACACATTTTTTCCTTCTTAGAAAAGGCACAAGAGGATCAGCTATTCTTAACTTGATGCTAATCGTTATGGAAGATTTGTTCAGGAAGTGAAAAGACCAGAAACACTGGGGCGAAGCTCACAATGAGCTGAGCTTAGTGAATGATACTACAAATAAAAAAAAGCTCCCAGAGATTCTGTATGTTCAAAATAAAAGGACATTTTAAAAAAATTAGTATTACTGACTATTGTGATGACAGAAACAAAAGTAACAAAGAAAAAACAGAATTACTTGGTTCCTATTTTGGGTCGGTCTCCTTCAATAACAACAAAATGTGTTCCTCAAGGAAACTGAAGGGCAGGATGATGGAGCAGTATTGAAACTTGGGATAGGTAGAAACGTGGACACAAACAAGATCTATTTATCCTGAAACACTTTAAATCTCTAAGACCAGATGAATTTCATCCTTGAATGCTGAAGGAACTAGCAAATGGCCTGGCTCAACCCTTATGTAGTATCTTTGAGAAATCCTGAAGAACACGTGAAGGGACTGGGAAAAAAAATATGAAAGAAAGAAAAGATAGATCCAATTTCCCAGCTTCCAATCTGTCCAGTAATAAGAACTACTAAAACTGGTAGAAATCAGGCCATTTTATTATTAAATAAATGTGCAACAAGGCATAAAATGGGCAATCCTTAGGAACAAATACAGTTTCAAAAATATTGGTATAGTATAAAATGCAAGTAATGAAAAAAACTATTTGCTCCAACTATGGCCCTTTTTATTCTTCCTTTTGCCCCACTGCAAAATAGATTCTACACGTTCTCTACAGAATGCTCACCAGTGTTTCTAAGATTAAGGGAAGACCTTTAGCTCCCTGATAGAATTCCTAATATTTGTTTATAAGGTTCTAGTTTTAACACCTGAGTTTTCTTGTCAACAACCCCAGAAAGCTGCTTGTGCTTATACTATTACCCATAATGAACTAGGCAGATCAGGATCTGATTAAACATAAGGCTCATTTCCTTAAAATTATGAATAGCCATTAAATTTATATTTAATATATTTATAAGGAGCCTGGATAGCTCTGCAGACAAGGCATTGTAATTTAACACCAGCTGTCTGCAATGAAAGTAAGTTCGAATCTCCCCAGGCTCAAGGTTGACTCAGCCTTCCATCCTTTCTAAGGTAGGTAAATTGAGGACCCAGTTTGTGGGGGCAATAAGCTGACTTTGTATAAAATATACAAAAGGATGAAGGCTATTGCTTAATGCACTGTAAGCTGCCCTGAGTCTCCGGAGACGGGCAGCATATAAATCAAATTTTAAAAAAATATATATTTAAAAGTTATTATTGAGATCTGTATCTCTCTTCCCCTCCTCCCCCCAATCACATACTAAGACAGTGTTTCCCAGTCTTGGCCGTTTTAGAGTGTGCAGACTTCGACTCCCAGAATTCCACTGCTAGCATGGCCAATGATAAGAATTCTGGCATACCCCTGGAAATGGCCAAGGTTGGGCAGCATTATGTACTTAGAAATAGGAGTGTCTGTTTGGCCAAAAAAACCCCAAACAAACTTCAAGTAAGTATGTGATGTGGTCACGATACAAAAAAATGGGTGGGCTTTTGATTGCATTGATATAGCTATCATCTTGACTTTTATGACTATATCTTCTGGACACTTCTGTTACAATGAAAAATGCACAAGTCTCTTGTGATGGAATGCAGTGTGTTCAAATTGCAATAAGTTCCTCAATAATTGAAACTGAGTATTCAGATATATAGCTTTGCCCCCCCCTCTTTTTTGCCATGTTCCTCTTTAAAAGCCAGAATGCTCAAATTATTGTATGAAACATTTTTCTCCCATGCTGCTTGTGTTACACATAAATTAACACTAGTTCAATTTGTCTGAAAACTCCTGACTTTCATCTAGAGGGACACTAGTCAATTGTCATTTTCATAAACTGAGTATAAGTAATTCAGAAATTCCAAAGATCTGTTTTGAAGTAGATGTGCTAATTCCTGAATATTTTTTTAAAAAAGTTTTTCTTATATTTCACTTGTTAAAGACACTATGCATGAATTTCAGAATATATTTTACTGATTGAAATATGACAAAGCTGAAAGGAGTAACATTCTTGATTAAAAAACCAGCATAGCATGGTCTTTACTCTACAGTGTTCCTTGGCAAATCTTTATTGTGTGATCATAATTCTACAATTATGAAATATAATGCTAATATTAACATACATTTTAAAACAAATCATCACTGTCCCTGATGATTTTCCATAACATTGGTAGAGAGAGCAACATCCATTTGCTAAATATTGCCTAAATGTTATATCTTTCTTAAGATCTCTGAAATAGGCAGATCAACTATCTTTCTTAATCTAAAGAATAGCTTTAGTTTGGTAGTTTATGGTATATGGTAATATAGGGGAAAGTGTAAGAGAACGTGAAGACATACAAAAACTATGAAATTTTGATGTTCCTCTTTTGGATGATCTACGATCAGATAGTGCAGCCAGTTATAAATAATCTTAATTACTTCCAGATGAATTACTTTTAATATTAATTACTTCCAGGTGAATTTATTCTGAAGAAAATTAAATCTTCTGAAGAAAATGAAAATTTTCTCTGGAACTTCTCAATCCTTGGAGGAATTAAGTAAAAGTAACAAATTGTTTCATTTATTAATGTTATCTCAGAGAATGAGTTTGGTGTAGTGGTTAAAGCACCTGGCTAGAAACGGGGAAATTGTGAAGTCAAAGCCTTGGGCCAGTCACTCTCACTTCTAGGAAGGAGGCGGTGGCAAACATTTCTGATAATCTTGCCAAGAAAACTGCAGGGACTTCCCCAGGTAGTTACCAAGTGTCAACATTGACGAAAAGAGACAAAGTTACTATTTAGACTTATATTCAGTCTATTAAAAGATGATGGTACCATGGTTTTTAAGTGAAAAATTCTTCCTGTCTTTGTAGCTGTTAAAAGGAAAGCTGTTGTTTTGTTGAAATCTTATGTAACAGCATTCTTCAGAGACTTTAAAAGTAGAATGTTGAGGTCATGTAAAATAAAATAGTTCATGATTGCTTGTAAAAATCTGTTTCCAAAGAGGCACAATCAAGGGACTTGATCAAAATATACGAGAAAGATTTCTGTTACAAAGGCAGTTGGCAAGGTTGAGGTTTTATTTATTTTTTTAAAAAAAGGACAATCCTTTTGACCGTAATAAATGCACAAGCCAGCTTTCTCCAATCTAATGCCATTTAAATGTAAGAGACTATATTCCATGCTGAGTGATATTTGTGGGAATGCTGTCCAATACATCTGGAGGTCATCAGATTAGATGGCATAAGCTTTTGGGCACAAAAGACTACAAAACACAATATATGCTTTAGTAAAAAAAAAAGAAAGAAGAAACACATGATTATCCCATTACAAAAGTCTTCTAGAATTCTTTTCTTATTTTTATTTCTCCAGGGCAATTTTACATTTAAGTGTTTTTAACACCTTTGCCTTTGCATAAATTTTTTGGATTGGAAACTAGTTCCTTTTTAACGCTCTCCATATTTGGGCCCAGAAAACTTTTTAATAAAATCCCAAACAGAACTGTGAGCTGGCTAAGAATTCAGAGAGTAGCAGGGGAGGCATTGAGTGAGTATTCTTCTGGACCATGTATTGGAGCAAAGATGTTCTCAGTGCTAAAATAATGTACATTAATGCACTTGAAAATGGTTGTAGCTGGCTAGAACGATGGTCTCATAGGACTGAAGAGGGTGGAAGCAGAGAATTACAGAAATTGTCAATTGACTATGTCTCTTACTTTCCACTTGGTATTCAGAACTAATTCTTTATATTTTAAAAAAAGATTTTCTCATTATGCCTTACAAGGTAGTTAGTTCTTTGATTTTACTGGCTTTTTCAAAGGTGAATGAGCAAACATTATCCATATCTCCTGACAGTTTTCATACAGCTAAGGTTCCAGAAGCACAATAACCACAAACTCTCTTTCATAGCCTTTTCTAATTTAATAGATCATAGTCTTTATTGTGGGGAATGTAAATCAATTAAAGTGTTCAGAGTTTTAATAAGTATGAGCACAAACCGATTCCTCCATTCATGAATCCTCTAAAGGATTTCTTAGCTTGATTTCAGTCTTCAAAAGAGTTAAAATGACATTGTTGGATTTTTTTTAAAAAAAGCCCATATTTAAAAATAAATGCAGTTTTTGCTTCCATTACTTGCTTTAGACTGTTTAACATGGCATTCTCCATTTACTTGGTCCTCTGTTTTTAAACAGGTAGATTCCCACATATATTTGCTAAATGCTTGAGACTCTGAAAAGGAGAAAGTAAATTTAGCATGGTTCAAATGTAATCAGATTTAAGTATATACCTATTCAATTTGAATAAACAATACATTAGCTTTTTAAAGCATTCTTAATATCATATGTCATGAAATGTTTTCCCCATCATCAGTCACTATTTTTTGTATTGAAAAATATCTAAGAACCTTCTAAAAATATTGTTAATATAAAGATTGGTTGCAGTAATGAGCCAAATGACATATCTGTATTGAATACATTATTTCTCTGTTGAATAAAATAATTGATATATTGCGTTTAGATTACAGTAAATATTGGTGTGAGTGTTATTAAACAGAACAGAGGTTTTCTTTTGTTGAGGATTCCATAAAATCCAGTTTTCTTAATTTGTACAGTATTTAAGGGAATATAATAATTCTTGCATTTTTCTCTGTGCAAGAAGACTTAGGGAGCAAGAATTGTCTCCGATATAGAAAATATAGGGATGCGGTGGTTCAGTGGGACGCGGTGGCTCGGTGGCTAAGACGCTGAGTTTGTCGATCGAAAGGTCGGCAGTTCAGCGGTTTGAATCCCTAGTAACGGGGTGAGCTCCCATTACTTGTCCCAGCTTCTGCCAACCTAGCAGTTTGAAAGCATGTAAAAAATGCAAGTAGAAAAATAGGGACACCTTTGGTGGGAAAGTAACAGCGTTCCGTGAGCCTTTGGGATTTAGTCATGCTGGCCACATGACCATGGAGACGTCTTCGGACAGCGCTGGCTCTTCGGCTTTGGAACGGAGATGAGCGCTGCCCCCTAGAGTCAGGAACGACTAGCACATATGTGCGAGGGGACCCTTTACCTTTATCTATATAGAAAAATGAATGACTTCAAGATGGTTCTCCTCTTAAAATCTAAAATTGAATGTCATCTCTATAATCACAACTAGAATGGAAATTGGGTATGGCTTTTGGGTTGTGTCCAATTTCCTATTCCTGATGTACAGTGTAGCTGAATTTTAAATTTTATTTTAATCTAAAAATCAAACCAATTCCAGGTGAGCATATCAACACAAGATCATAATCAGGCAAAAAACACTAATCTCCTTATCTCTGGGGGCAGCTGATTCCAGAGGGTAGGTGCCCTCACAGAGAAGGCCCTCCCCCTAGGGGTCACCAGCCTACATTGTTTGGCTGATGGCACCCTGAGGAGGCCCTCTTGTGGGAGCGCACAGGTTGATGGGAGGCCGTCGGTAGCAGCAGGCGGTCTCGAAGATATCTAGATCCTATGCCATGGAGCGCTTTAAAGGTGATAACCAACACCTTGAAGCGCACCCGGAAGACCACTGGGAGCCAGTGCAGCTTACGTAGGAGAGGTGTTGTATGGGAGCGCAATGCAGCTCCCGTAACTACCCACGCGGCCGCATTCTGGACCAGTTGGAGCCTCCGGGTGCCCCTCAAGAGGAGCCCCATGTAGAGAGCATTGCAGTAGTCCAGGCGAGAGGTGACGAGGGCATGAGTGACTGTGCACAGGGAATCCCGATCAAGAAAGGGCCGCAACTAGTGTATCAGGCGAACGTGACAGAATGTCCCCGTGGCCACAGCCGTCAGATGTTCCTCCAAGGACAGCTGCGTATCCAGAAGGACTCCCAGATTGTGAGCCCTCTCCGACGGGGCCAAAGACTTGCCCCCAATAGTCAGAGATGGAGTCATCTGATTATATCGGGATGCCGGGAACCACAGCCTCTCAGTCTTGGAAGAGTTGAGTTTGAGCCGGTTTCTCCCCATCCAGATCCGCACAGCCTCCAGGCACCGGGACATTACTTCAAGGGCATTGTTGGGGTGGCCATGGGTGGAGATGTACAGATATACAGTAAACGACCAGCAAAACCCACACCCACTCATATTGATGATGTTACCAAGTTGGGTATTGGAACATCTTCAACTAATAACCAAGCTCAGAGAGCACAGGAATTCCAAAGTTCAACCCTGAGCTACATATATATTTTCTTCTGTTGGAAGCATATTATGAATTGCCTGCTGGCAGTGGGTACAGCCCAAAGCAACTTATATTGACATTATGCTACTGGCCCTCTAGGTGAGCATTTGTAAGTATAAAGTTGAATATTGTTTTTGAGTTGAATTGTTGAGACCCTGAGCTATAAATACAGGTAGTCCTCAACTTATGACCAGAATGAAGCCCAAAATTTATGTTGTTGAGTGACAAATTTGTTAAGTGAGTTTTGCATCATTTGCCTACTTTTCTTGTCACATTTGTTAAGTAAATCACTGCAGATGTTAAATTAATAACACGGTTCTGTGAATCTGGTTTCCCCATTGATGTAGTTTATGAGAAAGTTTCAAAAAGGCATCACATGACTCTGGGACACCGCAGTCATCATAAATGTGAGTCAGTTGTCAATCATCTGAATGTAAATCATACGGATATGGGGATGCTGCAGTGAAAATAAGTGCGAAAAATGATCATAAGTCACTTTTTTAATGCCATTGTAACTTCAAACGGTCACTAAATAAACTGTTGTTAGTCAAGGACTACCTGTAATTGTCTTTATTTATAAAATAAATAATGAGCTATTTATTAACTGTTCTATTACTGTTTTGCCAAAATGTATATAACCCCCCCCTTAAGATAAAAGATCCGTAGAATTTTTTCCCTGTTGATGCTACCTTAATTGGTTCTGTAATTTATATCAAGGAAAACTCTTGAAGTTCAGAAGCCTGTTTTTAACCATACAATTAATCATACAGCCTCTAGGCAAATGACTTTCATGCTAGTCAGCCTGATATGCAACTGAATAGTGAGAAGGTATCTTCTGTAAAAGGTAATACCTGCCTTCCGTGGTGGGCTTATACAGAATTAAATATTATATTAGCTACTGACCACTAGGAGTCACTACACGAAAGAGTTTCACCTGTACACGTAGTCCTCGATTTACAATCACAATTGAGCCCCAAATTTCTGTTGTTAAGTGAAGCATTTGTTAAATGAGTTTGCTCCATTTAATGACCTTTCTTGCCACATTTGTTAAGTGAATCGCTGTCGTTGTTAAATTAGTCCAACTGTTGCTTACTGAATCTAGCTTGCCCATTGACTGTGCTTGTCAGAAGGCCTCAAAAGGAGAACACGTGGCCCCAGGAGACTGCAACCGTCATAAATATGAGTCAATTGCCAAGTGAATTTTGATCTTTGAACTTTGAATAGTCACTAAATGAATGGTTGTAAGTTGAGGATTACCTGTAGCAGTAGCTTCTAAGGATCACTAGTTGATAAAGATTCTGAAGGATGATCTCTTCAACATCAGGGTGAAGATTATTAGGGATCAAGTTGGAGAGCATGTCTAGGACCCCATTCTGTTAATGAACTCTACTTCAGATCTTTTCACCCAGCTTGTTGCTAGATTGATTTTCTGGTGAGACAGAATTTTTATAGATATTCTTCAATCATAGATAGTACAGCAGACATAGAATGAACAGTCCTACAGTCCTTCATATATTTGTTTGGTACTGGTGCTTGCTTTGTAATAGCACCTAATTACCATGTAGCTATTGCCAAGGGATAACGAGTTGTGCCACTTCCTTGGAGTCATATATGTAAATACACATACATCTTGGTCAATTTTCCCAACAGTGCAGATGTTTTGAACATTTCTGGAGAATGATTGCTGTTGATTACCTTTTTGTCTTCTAATCTTATTTATGTGCTTTGGAGCATAATGCTTAGGAATACAAATAAAAGGAAAAATGGATGTTCTGGAAGACTTTAAGAGCTAAATTAAATTATATCCTTAAACAAAATGCTTCTTTTGGCAAAAAAACATACATTTCCCCCCTTTTCCCCTGGTTCCTCAGGTCTCTTATTTGAGCTCTCTTGTTGAACAGTGCCACTGTTTCAACTCCAAAGAAAACAGCAGGGTTTGGAAAGGATGACATTGTACTAAAGGAAGAATGCTCTTTTGCAGATGTCTCGGAAGGAATCTCAAACAATAGAGAAGAGTTTGCAGGCCAAGCTGGAACATTGTCTTCAGCAATTAACTTTCTGCTAAGTCTGTCTAATCTCCCACAGCCATCCGGCGTCATGATCTTCCTCTTCACTGGACTCATCATTTCCTATTTTTGCAATGGGATCATTTATTTTGTGTTGTAGCCTCCCAGCAAATTTTATTCAGATGAAATGCCTTCAGTTGATAAGTGTTGGCAATGCTGAGAGCTTCATACCCTTTCCCTACCTCACTGTAATGTTCTATCATGTCTGGTGCATAGCTTATATATGGCCCCTTTGTGGATTGTTTGTGCTGCTTATTGCCTGCAAATTAATTCACTGGCATACATATCATAAGTATTACAGACTGATTGGCTAAAGTTCTTAATTGATTTGATTTTACACAGATATTAGGTATCCCCAGTGTAATCTGTTCAAAGACATAACAAGTCTTTGAGAATTCGATGATGCTAGTTTGTACAATATGATTACCCCGTCCTACTTGAGTGGGGAAAATTGTGTCATTAACACGGTGAAGGGATGTACTTTTTGATTAAAGGTTTAGTTTGTTAATTTTTTAAAAAAGGGTTTGGATATCTATTTACTCTTTTCTATACTAGCATTGACTTGCCTTCTTTGTTCACTGAAAAACATGATATATGCAAAAACATCTTTTGAATATTTTCTAGAACAGTGGTCCAGATCCTTTGTGACTTGGTGGCCTGGCTGGGAGGGTGGGAGAGGGGAACCTGGGCGCACAAACTCCACGCACAGCTCCACTCATGAAGGAGGAGGAGAAGGAGGAGAAGGAAAAGAAGAAGAAACCGCCTTTGGAGCGTGGTCTTGGCTCCTATAGGCTTCTCTGTGCCAAAAGCTTTTGCAAAGGGACAGAAGACTTGAAGCAGCGCGAGATCGTTCCCCCAAAACCTTTCATGTTTCATCCATTTGCAAAAGATTTTGGCGCGGAGAAGAGGAGCACTTGAGGGCATGGTCTCGTGCTACTTCAGACTCACCGAGGCTGCCCAACGTTCCAAAAGCAGATTGGGTGTCCTGTGCAGGCAGCCTTGGTGGGTCAACAAAGCTGAACTTTCTGGCTGTATATTCTGTTAGTTTAAAAAACAAAATTCCTCAAGCCTTTGATTGAAAGGCAAAGTTCTAATGAAAGAAGATCAGCTGCATTTGAGTGAATCTTTCCTCCCTCTCTCCATTACGTATCTCTATCAAATTGTTGTGAAATTCTAGCATTCTATGAAGTTCAATTTGAAATACCCTGTTCTATTGCTTTGGTGCAGTTTTGTAATCTAAACTTTGTACAAGCCATGGATATGATTGTTCATTAATGTATAGAAAAGAGGAGTAGGAAGAGTAATAATAACAGAATAATATAGTTAGAAGGGACTTTGGAGATCTAGTCCAGCCATCTGCTCTCCTATGAAAGTGTTTCTCAACCTTGGTAGCTTGAAGATGGGTGGACTTCAACTCCCAGAATCCCCCAGCCAGCGCTGCTGGCTGGAGTATTCTGGGACTTGAAGTCCACCCATCTTCAAGCTACCAAGTTTGAGAAACACTGTTGTAGGAGATCTTATACCATTCAGGACAAATGGCTATTAAATATCTTCTTAAAAACTTCCAGTAATGAAATATCTTAAACTTCTGGAGGCAAGCCATTCCACTGTTTAATTGTTCTCACTGACAGGAGATTTCTGCTTTATTCTAGGTTGGATCTTTCTTTTTTTAAGCTTTCATCTCTTTCTTCTTGTCCTGCCTCCAGTTTTGGAGAATAGATTGACCCCCCTCCTCTGGGTGACAGTCCCTCGAATATTGGAAGACTGCTACCATGTCAATTCTAGTCCCTCTCTCTGTTAGAGTAGACATTTCCACTTCCTGTAACTGTATATCATAAGATTTAGCCTTCTGTCCCCTAATCATCTTTGTTGTTCTTCTCTGTACTCTTTCTAGAGTCTCAACATCTTTTTTGTATTGTGGTGACCAAAACTGGATGCAATATTCCAAGTGTGGTCTGCCAAAGCATTATAAAGAGGTACTAACACTTCACCTGATCTTGATATTATCCCTCTACTGATGCAGCCTAGGACTGTGCTAGCCTTTTTGGCAGCTGCAGCACTCTGCTGGTTCATATTTAAGTGGTTATCCGCTAGGACTCCTAGATCTCCTAATCTCACAATTACTGCTGTTGAGGCATTTTATATCTGTGCATTTGGTTTAACTTGAGGTTTTAATTCATGAAAAAACTTTTTGGTTTTTTTTTACTATTGACCTTGGTACAGACAACTCTCCTCGTCAGAAAAATGTTTTATCCTATTTAATGCACATTCTTTCCTTTTGCCTAATATGTATGTTTGGTGAAATAACCAATGAAAATATAATTGAGCATAATAATATTGATTTTTGAATAAACAAGCTTAGGTTCATGATGTCAAGCCATGAACTAAATCACACTTCATAGCATTATATTTGGAAATGTATCTGAAATGTTACTTAAGTCAGTGTACCTTATCCACGAAATCTGTTGTCTTGTTGAAAAAATACAAACAATATTCACATTTTAAAGACTCTTTCCCCCGCCCCTCGGTGATTAGTCATATGTGAATCCCTTATGCTTGTTTGAAATTCAATATGAAAATCATTTTATCGCAGATGGTACTCACCCATTTTTTCACTGGTAGGTGCTAGAGTTCTGTTTTCAATAAAACAGGTATATTCCCCACAGGAATGGGGGGATCTTCTTTTTTGCCTCAATGTAATTTGGCAGCTGTTGCATTTCATAAACCGAAAGTCATGCACAGACTGGTCACTTACTCTCATGTCTGAACAGATTGAGTTCTGATATTTAGCTTTCCTTGTTTTCCAATTTTGCATGCAATCAAGCTTTTCTCCTCCAAATGCAATGCCTTGAACGTGCCCATTCACCATATGTACGCTGGTAGGCATTACTCTAATCTGCTGGAGAGGGAAAGAACAAGCACTGAATTGCCTTTGGGGCTTGGAAAATGCCAGATAGTGCAGCTGAGTCTTGTATAAAAGATCTGTTTTAATCTGACAAAAGCTTTATTCCTGAGTGGGCAAATACAGAGTATGCCTGAGTGTTTCTCTGAATGGCTATCCTGGGTTGTTTTTTTTCTGGGGCTTCTCTCAGCCTCGTTAACTGGGAGAGCCTTGGAAAAAATAACTCCCATAATTTAACAGTAAAGAAAATCTAGTAAATTCAGCTGCTTGCGTTGATTAAATAGATTTTTCTGGTGGCAATTGCTCACAAGGTTCTAATAACAGGCCAACAATTGTTCGTTTTGATTAGAACTGAAAGAAAAGAAGCACCTCTGAAGCCTAAGTAGGCACAATGTTTCTAAGCTCTTTTGTCCTTCGCTCCCCCTCCACAAGCTTTCTAAGAGCTGCCAACCATTGCCAATGAAGAGGTTGTATTCAGCAGGTTCTGACCAGTTCTGGAGAACCAGTAGCGGAAATTATGAGTAGTTTGGAGAACCAGTAAATACCACCTCTGGCTGGCCCCGCCCCCATCTATTCTTTGCCTCCCGAGTCCCAGCTAATCGGGAGGAAATGGAGATTTTACAGTATCCTTCTCCTGCCACGCCCACCAAACCACGCCACACCCACAGAACCGGTAGTAAAAAATTTTTGAAACCCACTACTGTGCCAATGGTGAAAATGCAGTCTCAGGGCCAGGAGGGCAGAGACAGTTGGCTCTTGGCACCCATTAAATATGCCTTCTGGTCATGGGAACCAGCAAACTTTCCATGTGGGTGGGTGGGTGGGGGGGGAGAGAGGATCTTTGGTTGTTTTTTGTTTTTGCTGGGCAATATTATTACTGTAGGAATCTGGAACACTTTCTAAGCGGCTATTAGTTATTCAGAAGCCAACAGTAGTTCTTAATTAAAAATTTATTCAGTTCTGACTGAAATGTTTCCTTGCCCTTGAGACAATAATTGTCTTTGCACGTCACATTAAATTGACTTTGAGCCATGATTTGTTGAATAACCCACCATTGACGGAGTCTGCACAAATAATAATGCAAAGGCATAAACCATGGTTTACATAACATAGTGACTGCTTTGCTACCTCGAGCTAAGTCAAAATGTAGAGAATTTTTGTTTTTGTTTGGACCTAGCCTATTGCATGAATTCAGTGTGTGTGTAATTAGAGGATAATCTTAATAGTTTAGTTTCAGCTTTCAAGATGTTGAAGTGGGATTTCTGCTGCCTCAAAAATGAAAGATTCGGTATTGTTGTTGGTGAGACTAGAACAAATGAAGTTCTGTATATACCCATAGGAGTAGGAGTTGATCAGGAGAAAAATCTAAATCTCGTGATTTTTGCAGTGCTCTAAGGGAAAGGGAAATTGACCATAGTGCACTGAGTGAAAAGGATGCTAGACATGTTCCTAATCACACCACCTGCAGATGTTGTGCAAAAAACTGAAAATTAATATCAATATATCTAAACACACGATTTCTGCAACATTTTAAACTAATCCTATAAATGCTAATTTCCTCCCCATGTTTTTGTTCTTTACAACTTCTTTAAGATCTGATAGAGCAGAGGAAAATAACTTCCACAGCGTCTATTCTATACCACAGTACTTGCATAATTCCATGTGAAAATCAAAGCTTGTGCTTTTACTGTATATGTTATAGTTTAGGGCAGTCTGTATATTGCACTTAATGATTTTTTTAATACTGTTCACTGCCCAGAGATGGTTTGAATGAAGGCAAGTTAAAAATATTCTTAATAAATCTAGCCATGGGGTAATCTGCCTATTCATGTGTAGATTGCTGGAATGGATTAGAAAGTTTTTTGTTTGTTAAGTATTTCTGAATCAGAAGTCCTCGCTGTGGGTCACTCAGAAATCTACCAGATAACCCTGATCCACTAGTATCCATTCTTGATTTAAGATACAGGGCTGATTCTTGAATTTTGCTCTTGTATTCTTCCTAATATGTGAAGAAAGATTAAAAGGTAAAGGAGCTTTCTTACTGGACAGTCCGTTGCTCCCCTCTGGGAGGAGGTTTCGAAATATTTGTAGCAGGATTTATGGATTCTGTAACAGTTTTGTTCCCTATGCCATCTGTCTGGTAAACTTGCAAGATTTGTTCCTCTCACCATATAGATGTGTGTGTATATATAGGTCTTTGGTTATTCGGGTCTTTTCCCACGTAAAATTGGAAGTGTCTTGGCGACGTTTCGACGAAGTCTCATTCGTCATCTTCAGGCTGGTGTTCTCAGCTTCGTGCTTCCAGGAGCAATGTGAGATCGCAGCTCTCACTAGCAGTTAAAAGGAAGAGACAGCTGTGATCTCACATTGCTCCTGGAAGCACGAAGTCGAGAACACCAGCCTGAAGATGACGAATGAGACTTCGTCGAAATGTCGCCAAGACAGTTCCAATTTTACGTGGGAGAAGACCCGAATAACCAAAGACCTACATACAAACACCCGCGAAAACCTGAGAAAACATATATATATATATATATATATATATATATATATATATATATATATATATATATATATATATATATATATATAAATAATTTATTTATTTATTTATTTATTTATTTATTTATTTATTTATTTATTTATTTATTTATTTATTTATTTATTTATTTTATTAAATTTCTATACCGCCCTACTCCTGAAGGACTCAGGGCAGTGAACAGCCACAGAATAAAACACATAAATACAAAAATTTAAAATAGAATAAAAACGAATTAAATAATTTGGCTGAACAAATTTAAAATACCCCATAATTTAAAAACAAATTTAAAATTTACATTTAAAAAGGGTAGAAGATTTAGGCCAGGCAAGCTTGATGAAATAAAAAAGTCTTAAGCGCGCGACGGAAGGTGCGCAGATCCGGGATCCTCCGTATCTCCGGGGAGAGCTCGTTCCAGATCGTAGGTGCCCCCACAGAGAAGGCTCTCCCCCTAGGGGCCGCCAGTCAACATTGTTTGGCCGACGGCACCCGGAGGAGCCCCTCTCTATGGGAGCGTACTGGCCGGTGGGAGGCTATTGGTGGTAGCAAGCGGTCCCGTAGATAACCAGGTCCTAAGCCATGGAGCACTTTAAAGATGATAACCAAAACCTTGAAGCGCACTCGGAAGACCACCGGGAGCCAGTGCAGCTCGCGCAGGAGAGGTGTTACATGGGAACTCCACGTCGCTCCCATAACCACCAGTGCGGCCGCACTCTGCGCCAGCTGGAGCCTCCGAGTGCACCTCAAGGGGAGCCCCATGTAGAGAGCATTACAATAGTCCAGACGAGAGGTGACGAGGGCATGAGTGACTGTGCGTAGGGAGTCCCGATCTAGAAAGAGATGCAACTGGCAGATCAGGCGAACCTGATGAAAAATTCTCCTGGTCATGGCCCTCAAGTGCTCTTCTAAAGACAGCCGTGAATCCAGGAGGATGCCCAAGTTGTGAGCCCTCTGTATATATCTGTACTGGACTGTGTTGTTTCTCTGTATCACATAATATATGTGGGTGCATGCATAAATTTGTATTTATTTATTTATATAGTTATGTTTAAGTAGTGTATATTAGAGGTGGAGTCCCTTTGAGACCTGTATGCAATGAAATTTCATTTTAATGTATGCCGATTAGTGTACATTCAAAGTGACAATAAAGTTATTCGAAGTCTATATTCTAAGTCTATGTCTATTCCTCCCTCTGCCATATCTTGGGAACATATGTCCTTTCCATTGATCTTGCTGTATTAATAGGGAGTTCAGCTCATATTATGTTCAATACAATTGAAGTTTCCTATATGATTCAGGTCCTTGATAAACCAGTGTTGAGAGTGCTTCATCTATTTATGTAGTAACATTTCTTTTAAAATTATATGCGTACACATAACGCTGATCACAGAGAAAGAATGATTAAACACTGACACATTTTTAAATATAATAAAAATGTAAATGTCTAGTAATCCATATTTGACACTCTCTGATTGGTTTATATGTGATAATCTTCTTGAATTTAAAAAATGCCAGAAAATAAATATGTAAATAACATTGTAAAACTCCCCAGTAACAACACATTTACTTTCCACAGGGCTGCATTCATCAGGAGGAGGTACCATGTAAATTGTTTCATTATTATTGAAAATCATCAAAATTGGGCAGTTGTGGGTGTAAACCTTCTACTGGGCATTGGACTCATGGACTATGTAGATGATTGCATACCAATGCTTCTCAAACTCGGCAACTTTAAGATGTCTGGATTACAACTTCCAGAATTCCTCAGCAAGCAGTAATATGTAGAGCACATAAGCTTTAAGAGCTATCTAAGCCGTAGTGGTCTGTGGTTTGTAGTAGGGATTTACAGAGGCTATTCAACTTCTTTTAAGCTCTCAGAGCTGAGAGATACAGATGTTTCATTATGTCATTTCCAGGGTTTTGGAGCCTCTAGTGCAGTGATGGCTAACCTTTTTGGCACCGAGTGCCGAAAGCGCATGCGTGTGTGCGTGAAAGCATGTGCGTGTGCCTGCACACCCATAATGCAATGAATGTGAAACCCCCATGTGAGCCCCACACGCATGCGCGCTGGACTCCTGCATGTATGCCCCACCCCGAGCATTCGCACACATCTCTCGCATGCGCCCCACCCCCTGCACATATGCAGCAGAGACCCAAAAACCAGCTGGCTGGTGGAAGGCACGCGCACATGCACGGCAGAGCTGAGCTGGGGAGACGTCTCGCATGCCTGAAGAGAGGGCTCTGCATGCCACCTGTGGCATGTGTGCCATAGGTTTGCCATCATGGCTCTAGTGCCTAATTACAACTATGTCAGTGTTACACAAGAGGGGGCTTTCAAGTAAAGATGAATCAGCTATATCAGCTAATTAATTAAGAGAGCTTGGCACAAACAGAAGCAAACACTCTGTAAGTAGACAACTGTAGTATGTTATCATAATGAGACCGATGCCAACCATGCCTTATGCCCCGAAATGCAAGTCCTTTGGTCTGTTCTAGGCAAGATAAAAAGCATAGGAATGGAATCTACATTTTAATATAAGTAGAACTTATATTTAAGGCTCATTATTACCTGGAATTCTTTCTTAAACTCTCTCTATAATTTTTCTGTAAAACTGTTAGTTATAATATTGTATCTACCAAGAGAAACCTGATATCAGTTGTGTCATAGAATCATAGGGCTGAAAGGGATTTTTCTAATTCAACTCCCTGCCCAAGGCAGGAGTCCTCATATTACCTTGGACAAATGGTTTCCAATACTTTCTTGAAAACCTCCAGTGATTGAGCACTCACAATTCATGTTCTATCCAAACAAGAATTCACTGCAGCATATAATTCATGGAGTCTGTTAATATTTTTGTGGGGATTTTTGTATAGTAATGTTCTATTTGGGAAAATTTTGTACAACTAGAAACACATATTTGATGAATCTGCTTAGTACCAAAGAAAGAATTTACATGTGAAGATCTTGTATACATTCTACCCCCATATGTAGGAAAGTTGCATAAGATAATTGTATGTGTTTCATTTCTTAAAAATAGTTTAAAAGAGGGGAAAAATTTGTTAGGGTTTTTAAAAGAACCCTAGTTCTTAGTCTGGTGCAGCAGACTAATATTTCAGTTAATGTCACGTTGGGATGGATCGGATTTAGAGTGATTTATACATTTACTATAGTTATTTCTGTATAGACGTATGCTCTACATTTTGTTATGTTACATTTAGGAAGCATTAATCAGACTATTTTGTTCCTTGATTTTCTTTTCTTGAAATGTGTGTGTTAGTGTATGTATATCCTTTTAAATGGTATGGACAACAGTTGGCAGAGGTGGTATCTGGTAGAGAAGACATAGTAGTTCTTGTTTAGTTACCACAATTGGGACTGCCAACTCAAGCATTAAGTGAAGCAGTTAAATAAAAATCACATAACTGTGAAAGCACATGATTTCTTTCAGTTTTCCTATGTTACTTGCTACTTCCTTCAGCTGAACTGGGTTTCTTCCTCTTTGGGAGGGTAAATAAGCAAGATAAAGAAGTTGTAAATGTTGAGGACTGGTTGCTAAGTTACTTTTTTAGAATCATTGTAACTTTGAACAGTCACTAAATGAGACAGTTGTTAACAAGAACTACTGGTAGTTTGTTTCTAACTCAACAGCACAATTGAATTGATAGATAACTAACTCAACAGCACAATTGAACTGATAGATACTTGAGTTCTGTCTAATCCAAGTTTGGTTCACAAATGTTGTACATCATTCTGTTCAGTACTTTGTTTGTTTGGTATTTTGTTTTAATAAAATTGCAAATTATAGTTTTGGGAATAGGAAAACTAATAGGCTTTTAAAAAGGTATTAATGGAGCTATTTTCATTATATTATACAATTTTTAAAGCAGAATAAAGACTCAACAAAACTGAAGAACTTATTCTAAGGCAATGAGTGTATTAAATCTTTGTAGATCAAGAGTTCTATTTCTATGCCATTTGTTCATCTTGATCCAGGAATCAGTGGGAAACTCTGTTTCTATTTCTATTTCTTGGAAGCGGTCACATATAATATAAAATACATTTTTAGTGAAAGCCTCTGGGAGTTTTTTTAATGATTCTGGAGCAACATTCTCCTGGCATGTGAGGAGCTGCTTGCAGTCCTTTTGTTTCACAAACATTGGAAGAGAGACTGAAAGCATTTTTATAGGCTCAGGTCATCTGATTTACATTAATTATGGTTTAAGTTATGGTTGTTACTAAATAGGCATGTAGGTAGGTATATATGTATGTATGTTTGTGCACATATATAATGTTTATTCTTCAAACCTTACAGAGAAAGGGAAATTTCACTTCCCTTTGTATGTTTGTATATATGGATATCAGTAGTGGGTTTCACTTACCTTCGCTACCAGTTCGGAACTGTGAGTGTGCATGCGCGTGCTTGCTTTGCTCGCACGTGGTGCTTTTGCGCATACACAGAACGTTCTGCATATGCGCAGGGCGTCCATGATGGCGTCCGGGCAGGTGGGCGGAGCCTCCTGCCGCCGCTGCTACCGGTTTGCCCGAACCGGGGTGAACCGGTAGAAACCCACCACTGATATGTATGTACAGTATGTATGTAGAGAGAAACTATAGGCAGGAATGGTTGTGACTACATGAGCCATCACCCAGCATAAGATGTGGACGTATTGTATATTTTACAAGCATCTAGTGGGGGGTGGGGGTGGAATTTAGCCTCAGTTAAAAGAAAACTGGAATAGCATTCTTCTTAAAATAGTTTTTTCTTTAACATTTATCTTAGTTTTTCTAACACTGTAAGACAGCACATACTTACTAGAAAGTAACGTCTATTGTGTTTAGTAGGAATTATTTCTGAGCAAGCCTGTCCTACAAGAGTGAAATTTTAAGACTGTTGTATATTTAGAAGCAGTTAGTGTCATTACAGAATTGTTGCAGTAACTTTAGGTTTGGCCATTCAGTATATGATTTTTGCATGCCCAGCTCTAGGAGTAGGATGGTATTTACTTTAACTTTTTATCATAACACCAAAGTCAAGGGAGCCTACAAATCAAAATATAATAAATAATCTACATTACTATGGTGCCATGTAGTTATTTGTGTCTTGTGCCTAGAATTTTTTTTAAAAAATATGTTAGTCATATAGCGTCTGGAAATTTGTCTGCATATGCATTTTAATAAATAAGTAAATAAATAATCCAGTAGAATGTATGTATTATATCTTATCTGCCAGTAAGATACATACCATATCTTATCTACCTTTATCTGCCATAGTTATAGTGGACAAGCAGAGAGTGGTTTTTTAAAAAATTTACATCTTCCTAAACCAGTGGTGGTTTGCCACCGGTTTGAACCGGTTCTATAGAACCGGTAGTAAAACTGGCAGGAGGCTCTGCCCACCGACCCCGATGTCATCAAAACGATTCTATGCTTGTACAGAAGAGCGCGTGTGCGCGAAGCAAGCATGTGCACGTGGCCCCACTGTGAACCGGTAGTAAAGGTAAGTAGAACCCACCCCTGTCCTAAACATAATATATTTTTCAAAATATGAGGTTTGTGTTTTTATTGCAAGGGATCGACCCAGAAAACTTGTTTAATGCTGGAATTTATTCTAGTGGGTTACAATGTGAGCTGCACAAAGACTAATTCAGATCCTGAGCCAAACAAAACAGGCAACACTGATTTTTAGAAGGCAGCACTAGATCTTTCCTTTGGGCAGAACTGATAAAAAAAAGCTAAAAGTCTAATCTTTTGCCTCCAGTCTATCAGAAACACCAAAATCTCCTGCTCAGAGAATGAAGCCTGAGTCCCACCTTGGAGGTTTTCTAGTCCAGCCCCCTGCTCAAGCAGGAGAACCTATACCAGTGATGGCTAACCTTTTCTGGAGCAAGTTTCCAAAATGTGTGCGTACGTGCATGAATGTGCGCACGCGCCCGAACCCCCAAAATGCAATGCATGTGTGCCCCCCCGCAAATGTGCCCCCCCATACATGCACTCCCACACGCCCCCACCCCCCCGCGCATGCATGCATGGTCCCCCGCACATGCCCCCCCGCATGAGCGGCAGAGACCCAAAGACCAGCTGGCCGGTGGGAGGCGCGCATGCATGTGCGGCAGAGCTGAACCGGGGGTGACAGCTTATGTGCCATCAGAGAGGGCACTGCATGCCACCTCTGGCACATGTGCCATAGGTTCGCTATCACAGACCTGTACCATTTCAGCAGGAGAACCTATACCATCTGACTTGGAGGAAATCCTTACTCTGATCACCTTGAGATGTAGTGCACAACTCTTGCAATCTTGAGTACTCTAATTTTAAATCAAAGGCCCAGCATAATGATGGCTTCACTATTATTCTCCACTTATCTGCAATCCAACAATGCTGGAGAATGTCTAATAATTGGTTGACCAGGTTCTTTAGTTGCCTTGACTTCAGGCTCTCTTATGTTACAATTTATATTTTGTTCTCCTTAAAAATGAATTGACTTCTTTTGTGTACTACCATATTTTTCGGAGTATAAGATGCACTTTTTCTCCCCTAAAAGAGGGTGAAAATTTGGCTGCATCTTATACATAGAATTTAGCCCAGCCTACCCTCTGGCTCCCACCCTTTGACCTCTGCCTCCCAGCAATTTACCTTCTTGCAGCAAGCAGCAAACAGCTCGTTTCAGCTTCAGCACAGCCTGATTAGCACAAGCAGTTGATTGTCGGTTGGATCGGCCTCCCGACTCTCAGCTGTTTCAGGCTGTAAGGATTGGCATTGCCTATTGCCGCGCAGGCCTCCGCTGCTTGCTGCAAAGGAGGCAAGTTGCTGGGAGGCAGATTTTTTTTTCTTGTGCTAATCAGGCTGTGCTAAAAATGAAAATAAAACTAAAGCAGGCTGTTTGCTGCTTGCTGCAACGAGGCAAATTGCTGGGAGGCAGAGGCAGATTTTTTTTTCTTGTTTTCCTCCCCAAAAAAGATAGGTGCATCTTATAGTCCGGAGCGTTTTATATTCCAAAAAATACGGTCATTGAGCAGCTCTGTAATCCATGTAACAGGTCTGAAGCAGTGAATTACACAACTCAGTTGTGTTCCTCCACATTCGTATACGGACAATTTTAAATAGCATGGGTTTTTTAAGGACATTCTACTTCGCTGGTAATTCTCTGATTCTTTTGCTGGAAGGCTTAGTGTCAATCCTGGCTAAATTAGTGGAAATTGTCATTATAAATAAAATGATCAAGCATAGAAAAGGCAGTCATGTTGAAGACAGACCATTATGCTGTTTGCAGAGATAAATCCAACTCCTCAAACATTTAGGAAGGTTTTTTTTAGAATGTTGATAAGGATATAAGATACAGTATAAGTCTTGTAACTAAGCTTATAAAAATTGTTGTAATATTCCCTCCAGAATAAATATAATATGTGTGGGATAAGATCAGTCCTTGTAAGAATAAGTAATGATGAAAGGACAGAAAGCAGAGAGTGTGAGTAATTGGACAGTTCTTATCACTGAGATGTAAAAAGGGAGGCACATGATAATTAAATGATAAACAAGGATTATGAAGAGCTTGAAATAATATCTCCAAGCTGGCTATTAGAAAATAAAAAGTTAAATGCCATTTAGAAAAGGTAACTATCAAATTCCTAACTACACATGTATATTGATAGGATATTAACTCACAAAAATTGATCAGAAAGGGCATATTTCCCTAACCCTTCTTTCTTCAGTCAGTATGTTGCAGGAAATAGCAGTGAAAAAATAAAATACTCAATATAATTTGTTACAAAACGAGGTTATTATCATAAGTCAACACTAAGTGTAGACTGATCTTTAGCCGTGTCTAGACTTCAGCTTGTTGATGATAAAACTAATTTATGTTGGCATTTCATGGAAATTTACTGGCTTTTGTGGATAGATGGTCTTTTGGTTCTAAAAAAGAATTGATAAAGTGCTACCAACAAAGGGGCTAACTAGAAATGTTTGAAGTTTGGTACAGATTGTAATCCTCATAGCTTCAAATGTAATGTGTACTATTGCTATATACTAGCAGGAGAATCTGTGTTCTGAAAACAGATCTCCTTGCCTCAGTGAATTCTCCTTTTTTCATGTTCTGCTTTTTGTCAGCCCTGGCGTGCCGCCTGGCTCAGGGCTGCCATTCAGCGGGGAGACGAGGAGGCGACCACCCACTTGGCCAGGGTCCTGTGCAGTGCGCTCGATCATCCAAGGAAGCCACAGACCCACCTGCTGCCATCCTAATGCTTTGTTGGCGGTGGCGCGGCCACTGCACTGTTGAGAGGCGGCCGCGTACCAATGACGTCACCAGACCGATCAGCTAGACCGGGGGACGCTACTGCTGGCCTCTACCTCGTACTGATGGATGTGCCTGGAGACTTTCTTGCAGGAACTGAAGGGCAACTACTTTCCTGCCTGGTCTGCTGGGAGGAGGGGATTACTCGCGAGCAGGGAAGTACATGGGAACATTGCAGGGAGCAGCAGTGTGTGAGGGGGAGGATACAACATGCAGGGATTGGATGGGGGTGATAAAGGGTAATAGTGGGCGTGGGTAAGAAAGGGATTAACATATAAAAGGTGGTGGGAAGCATGGGCTGTTAGCCCTAACAATAGTTCCTTATTGGATGTCAGTGAGTGCCAGTAATAAAAAGGAAAAGCAACATCAAACCTAGTTTGTATCGTCCTTTCTTATTAGCCTGGAACCTGATATTTTTTTGCAAGCCTTGATCCGTATGGAAAGTTACTTTATTTATTACTAAAAATCATATGGCTTCATGATTTCATCAGCAGCTGTATACTTAAGGAAAAAGAGCAAAAACTGAAGGGAATTCCAAAACCTTGCATTTCCTAAGAAAGATAAAGAAGAAAAACAAAAGAGCAGTGCCCATCATCCCCTATCTGCCATGTCTTCAAAACAGATGATGAGTTCACATCCCATTCTTCGGTTTACATTTCTTTAGGCATGGAGCCAATTTCCTCTACTATAATATTAATCATTGGGGGGGGGAATCTTATATTGCTGAACATGCAGAAGGGACAGAGTATTCAAGAGTGGGTACTTGGCTTTTATACTTTCCTCTTGTGAATTATTTTGTTTGTGTTGCTTTTCTTGGCTTCTGCTTTTCTGTCTTTGGGATATAGCTGCATAACAATGCCTGTAAACTTGAAGAATGTAGCTCCCCCACCATTGCTAATGGCTCTTGATTGTAGAGAGCATGTGGGTGAGAAGAGGGAAAATTATAACTTTCTCAATGCCTTTGACTTTTATTGCCACCTACATTCTAATCCTCAAAAGAATCAGCTTTGGACAGAAATCTTATTGGGTTGCCTGAGGCTGGATGGGGTGTGGAACAGGTATTATTATTAATCAAGTACAAATGATTATGGAACGTTTGAGTGAAAAGAGAAAACATTGTAATGCAGTTCAAAGAAATGACATCCAAATAAAAGAACATATCTATGGATACTTCATGGCTTCTCTTCAAAGTCCAAAAGATGACATTTGTCTTTTAAATGCAGATGGATAGCTGAATCTTGTCCTATAGGAGAACAAACCCATCAGGACAAGATTCAGAAGTCCATCTGCATTTAAAAGACAAGGGCCACTCTTTTGAAGAGAACAAAGTCCACATTTTGGATGGAGAGGACTGCTGGTTTGAAAGAGGGGTCAAAGAGGCCATCTGTGTCAAAATTGAAGAGCCCTCTCAACAGAAAGGGAAAGATGAGACACCATCTATTTGCAATCTATAACACAGTCCTTTCAGCAGTTCCAAGAAGGCGTCACACCCATTTGCACTACTAAGGTGGCCCTGAAGGCACAGATAAACCCCCAAGTGGCCTCAATGAAAACAATGCAAATGACCAGCTGTCTGCAAGGAGTATAAAACCTTTCATTCCCCACCATCCAGTCAGATCTGGAGAAGCCTCTTGGATGAGAAGCAAAATGTCTTCAAAGAAAAACAAGAAAGTCCAATTGCCTCCTGAAAAAGCACCTTTGTCAGGGGTGAAATCCAGCAGGTTCTGACAGGTTCTGGAGAACAGGTAGCGGAAATTTTGAGTAGTTCGGAGAACGGACAAATACCACCTCTGGCTAGCCCCAGACTGGGGTAGGAATGGAGATTTTGCAATATCCTTCCCCTGGAGTGGGGTGGGAATGGAGATTTTGCAGTATCCTTCCCCTGTCACGCCCACCATGCCAAGCCCACCAAGCCACGCTCACAGAACCGGTAGTAAAAAATTTTGGATTTCACCACTGACCTTTGTCCTATGTTGTGTTACCTGCATCTCTTGGTTATGTACTCCAAGCCCTGAAAGGGATGTTTTTTTGATGTTAGATAAAAACAGAAGGAGTCATATCTTTTCAGACAAATTTATTTTATTAAAAGGCAACTTCATCTGATGTAATAAACCATAGTTCATGAAAACCTGTACCTTTCAATAAAATGTGCTCATTAGAAGAGAAAGGATTTTTTAAAAGCTAACATAGACTAACACACCTTTCTCCCAACAACGACATTGGGCAATGAACCTGTGGACCTCAAACATTAAATCAGCCAGCTTTTATATAAGAATAGTAGATGGATATCTACTATTTCTAGAACCTGAACTGATGATTCATTATAGTCCTGCAATTGGATATTATTCTAGGGTTGTAAAATTTCAGTTTCCTGGGAACTGCGCGCAGGGAACACACCAAATTAGGAAAATTTGTCTGTAGTAAAGGGATTTCTTGTATTAAATTGAAAATCAGCTCTAATTTAGCAACCCAGTGTTTAAAGGACAATGAGGAAATTGCAAGTTTTTTTTCCCACAGCAAACATAAAAGAGTAATTGAAGTAAAAATATTAAACTTTAAGCTTTTTCTTCTAGCATTTTAAAGAAATGTCCAAACCATTTTTCCAAATATATTTATTCTATTGTGCCTAAACAGAAATGCATCTTTAGAATTGTTTGCTGTACAGAGAAAGATACTGAACAGTGTGGGGTTTATGAGAGACAATCCATGCAGAGATGGGAAATGTTGACCTCTTCTGACTGTAGGTTAAAGGACTGCAGACTTCGTATGGGAAATTGAAGACTTATTCCATTTTTAACCCTTGCTAATTGAGGCCATGATGAAACATGACCCAGGGCTGCATAGTTTTGACTTTTTTTTTTTGCTTTGTTTTGGCTTGGAGAGGAAAACTGAAGGGAAGGGAAGGAGATCTCTTGGTTGAGCAGGAATAGTAGTTGAGTACTTTTGGCTTTGTTTTTTTTTATATATATAAAGTAAAGGTTTATTTACTTTTGTTTTTTTAATAACTGCTGTTAAGTTGGGAAATTGGAAGACAGGAAACAGAGATTACCACTTGCAAAAGATTACATTCTTTGGGGAGGCCAAGAGAAACATTTCGAGAAACATTCTGGAAATACTATATCACAGGAACCATGCATGGCAAGGACAGTGTCTTAGAGATAATATTTTTGCAAAGAAAATGGAAGTTGAGCCTGAAACAAAATAGACGAATATCTCACTTAAGGAATATCATGCATGATAGAAATTAAAAACATATGTCAAACTACTAAGAAGGGATGAGATTGTAAATAAGGATAGAAAACAGACTTCCCAGACAAGTGGTTTATACAGAGGGAAGTATTAAAGGGTTAAATTTATATAGTGGCAGGACAGATATAGTTCTAGGTTAAATTGCTTTTCTTTTCTTTTTTTTAGTAATTTTTTTATTTTTTAAGGCAAACATTTAATACATCAATCTTCCCTTTCCTGAGACATCTCGGTGTTATCTTCTAGGCTTCTCTATCTTCCATAAGTTATTTCTATCTTCATCTTCATCCAAACCATTCTAACATTTCATTGCTAAATTAATATTGTAATAATCATTTATACATAATTATGGTATCAGTCATTTATATCTCTTTTCCAACCAACTATAAAAATAATTCCATGTTTTAAAATATTCTGATTCCTCCTTATCATCAGGGTTAATCTATTCATTTCTGCACAATCTAATTTTTATTTTTTTATTTTTCTTCCAAAGGTATTTTCTCTGATTTCCAATTTTGAGCATACACAATTCTTGCAGCTATTATTACATGTATGATCAAATATACATTTTCCTTACTATTTTTTTCTGGAAAGATACCCAGTAGGAACAACTCTGGTTTAAATTCAATACATTGCTTTTCTTTGTCTTTACATCCAAGTTTCAGGAGGGATTGCATAAAGTGAGGGGATGCTCATGAGTTACTCCTACTGAAACTTTCATTAGACTACTACTTTACTTCATAGGATTCCTAATGAGAGTATTCTGCCACACAGTTTCTGTCTCATTTCACAAAAAGGTTAAAATAGCCACAGTGACTTTGTTTAGGAGAATTGGGAGCAGCCCTAATAACAGAGTTGCTTCTCTTTTTTTATCGGCAAGGAATATCAGGATATTATACTGTATCAGAGTGTTAATCATGGATCTCAAATAAGTTTTTCTAGGGGTTTTAGACATGAGAACTTCTTGTTCAAAGTCTTGAGAATGGGTGATGGTGGTGCTTTTTGTTTGGTAAGATACTATATCCCCATCCATAGCCCTGAATCCATAGCTCTGAATTACCTCAGAGCAGGGGTAGGATTCTACCAGTTTGGACCGGTTCGGGCGAACCAGTAGCTCCGATGATCAGTTGGGAGTGAACCAGTTCACTCCAATGATCAGCTGGGCTCCCTGCGCTTTACTTACCTTTATTTCCTTTGTTTAAAGCCCAGCTGATTGGCGCGGGAGAGAGGATTGCCGCGCCTCAGCTGTTTTACTCACCCGGGCTTCAGTAAAAGGTAAGTTTTAGAGCTGAATTAAAATGCACCGTGTGCGAGCGAAGTGAGCATGCGTACACTCAGCACACGCTTAGCGAACCAGTTGTTACACCAGTTGAATCCCACCACTGCCTCAGACTGAATAGATGTCCTTATTGCTATGAACTTAAAAGGGCCATATATGCCTACTAGTAATGAAATGTAATAGCTTTTACATCAAAATTCCAGACTTAGTCCTGAAAAGCTGTTGCCCATCACTGTAAACTGGACTCGCTTTCCCCTACAAAGACCTTTCCACTCATGATAGAATTATTGGCTGGGAATTTTGGGTCCTTAGAAAGTACCAGTCTGGAAAAGACAAGTACTGTATGAAATGGAGAAGGTCTGCAGAAGGTAGATTCATATGTTTCCAGTAGGTCTTTGGGGTAGAAATGATGAGGTTTTGATCAGTAGCTTAAACCGATAGTAGCAAAATTACTTGTGATCTCTGTTTTTGCACCATTACAATATATAATGCAGTTGCTCAAATTTATAATTATCTAGATTGATTTCGTGGAATTAATTAAGGAGTCTTTGATTACAAAACCAGCCTTTGTAAGGGCAACAATAGGCTAATGTGCATGCCTGTTAGCATCCTTGTGTAACCCAGTTTAGGGACATTTTAAAACTATTTTATAATAAAATACTTCATAATAAAATGATATTTCCAGCACTGTGAAGAGGCTTAGGTTAAAGGTATTATCAAAATATGCCTTCAGGGGAAAAGCATCTCCTTTTGTATCAGTCAGCTTAAAGGAAAGGTAACACGGTAGAATAGACTGCATGGTTATGAAAAAATAAATTGGCATTTTGTCAAAATGATTGTTCTTTCTTTGGGATTTTTTGTCTTCCTTGCTGGGTTTAGAGGAATATTGATGGATTAGATTCCAGGATGTTTCTCATTTAAAGTACTTTTCCTGAATTGTTTGACCAATGGAAGTTGAGCTCCCCTACTATAGTGTTTTTCTCCTTGGATTATTGATGGTCAAAGAAGTTGTTCAAAGCCCTCTTCAAATATTCATTTGAGCAAGCAGAGACCTTTAAACTGGACAGTTAAAGAGGCATATAATTGGCCATGCTTTTTTCCAGGCTTCTATGTGTTCATCTGAAGGACTGAAAGGGAAGAGTGGTTTCTCTAAGCGATCTGGAGCTTGCTTCATTAGAGTCCTGATTTGGGTGAGCTAATGCATGAAGGTATAGAGGGGTTGGAGGCAATGATACATAGGGGCTGATTCAATGCTCAGTTTTAAGTCCTCCACACATTCAGCCAAACCTTTGAATAAGGTTGTAGTTCATCTGTAAATAATTTCCTGACCTGGCTTCTGAACTGCAGATCAAAGAGATCTTCCAGAGTTATGGTTTCCAGTTTGTGGCTTGAGGACTACTAATTATCTTTAACTATATGTACTACAAATAGACAAGATCTAAAAAATCACTACATTTTGTAAACTGCTGGATTTTTCATAAAAAAGGAAAATTTCAAGCAGAGATACCAACATTTCAAAAATTTGATAATGTTTTGTGCAGGGTGGATTTGATTTAAATTGAGTTGATTTAAATCACAATTTAAATCATGATTTAAATCACTAGTAAAAAGGCTTGATTTAAATCAACTCGATTTAAATCATAATTTTTAAAGAGCAACTGTCATCTCTGCTACTCCTTTGACCCATTGTTGACTCACCGATAGTCCCAGTGTTGCAGAATATACAGCCTCATGCTACATAACTAAGCTCCGTTTCATGCTGAATAAACTAAATTATTTATGTATCTTAAACAGAAAACTGTCTTACGATAGATTTTTACCCCAAAAGTTTTTTATTAAAATAAATTCGATAAAAATCAAAAAAATCCGATTTAAATAAAAAAAATCTGATTTTTTTGATTTTTTTAAAAAAATCATTGATTTTTATCCACCCTGGTTTTGTGATGTGGCCCATTTTGATTTTTTAAGGTCTCTTTATTTGGGGTTCCTTCATAATGTAGTGCTTGCTAATGATACATGGCCAACTTACTTTTGACCTGCAAAAGCTTTTGATAAGGATACAGCAGGGGTGAAATTCAGCAGGTTTTGACAGGTTCTGGAGAACAGGTAGCGGAAATTTTGAGTAGTTCGGAGAACTGGCAAATACCATCTCTGGCTGGCCCCAGAGTGGGGTGGGAATGGAGATTTTGCAATATCCTTCCCCTGGAGTGGAATGGGAATCAGTGGTGGGTTGCTACCGGTTCTCAACGGATTGGGCGAACCGGTAGCGGCGGTGGCAGGAGGCTCCACCCACCCGCCCGGACACTTCTGCGCATGCACGAGCAAACCAGTAGTGACGGGATTTGGAACCCCTGGTGGGAATGGAGATTTTGCAGTATCCTTCCCCTGCCACGCCCACCAAGCCACGCCCACAGAATCGGTAGTAAAAAAAATTGAATTCCACCAGTGGGATACAGTGGTGTAAATACAAGAAAAGTTTAGGAACAGCTTAGCAGAGCAAATAAAGAAAACACCGGGGACCAATAATCACAGGGAAAATTCAGAACATACTACAAAAGGGGTGTAGACAGCCGTAGCCACTCACTTATAAAATGCAAACTGGCAAAGCTGTCCCTATCATCTTTTCTACTCCTCTAGTATATTTTTTCCTTTCTCATCTTATCTCCATTTTTAAGAAGCTTACATTTTTTTCTGAACTAGTATGAAAACATAAAAATGAAAGAAAGAAAAGAATTGCAATCATCCTCTTCATTAATTTGCCAGGGATGCCTGTGAGGTTTGTGAAAGGCCCAGATACATTATTGGAAATAAAGGTTATATTTTGCATTTTATTTTTATCAGCCTTGATCTCTGATATGATCTGCTGGCACTAATGTAGAAACCAGAAAGAAGTCTAATAATCACTTGAAGCAAGATATTGTAGTTACTTCCCTCTTCCCCACTCCCCTCCAAATAGTAAGAAGATTTTGCAAAGTACATGATATACATGAAAAGTTGCTGCATGGAAGGAATGAATAATATATAGATTATACTTCAATGCATCCTCTTTTGTGCCAAATGAAAGCCATTAAACTTTTGGATGAGCTCCAGAGTGGGAAGTGGGAAGGCCTTCAGCCTGGACCAAGTGTGCTATTGAATGCTTAGTGGCATGCTAGCCTAGTGATAAACAGGAGGTTCTCCATGAAGCATTCTGTCACCTTTTTCCGCTTCTGGGAATTTTGGTAAGCAAACATTTATTGTTGAAGCAAAACATTTAAGTGATGGGAATAACTATATCATGCCGTGGGTGTTCTCCCTTCAGTCCTTTGATTAATAATTTGGATGCACATAATAGCCTTGGATTTCAGACTTTTTGCAAGCCGCCAGGGAGCGAATTTGAATATCTCATGAGAAATAAAACAGCGAGAACATCTGTTCAGGAAAAAGAAAGCTGCACAGTTCCAAAAACTTAAAGAGATAGAGAGGCAGAGTGGGTTGCAAAGCAAGGAAGAAATGTGCAGAATTTGCCTGATTTGCTGCTGATAGGATTTTCTTGGTTGAAACCTAGAAAAGCTTTTTAATAGGGCACAGGCAGATTGATCATTAATGATGTCTGAACAGATAGAAAAGTATGCTGTCCTGATTTCCAAGTCTCATTCTGCCACAGCAAAATAGCTCGTCATAAGTGATCTCCTGACTGTTTTAATGCATGATATGCAAAACAATAGGTAGATTCCTGCAGCCTTCCCCCCTCCCCCCAAATTGTCTGCCAACAACTGCCAGTCAATCTTCCTAACCAGTGATGGGAATTGTTGTGGTGATTGTAAGCATGTGCCTGGAATACTATGCTTAGCTACCTATCAAGTTGCCTGATTAATTGGTTGCAAATGTAGATGAGGGATGTGGGCATGGAGTGGAAGGGAACAATAATGAGTGAACTCTGTCGTAGATGGTCCTGCAACAGAATGCCAGAACAGATTAACAGAGTTGGAAGGGACCTTGTAGGTCATCTAGTCCATCCCCCCGCCCAAGCAGGAGACCTACACCATTTCTGACAAATGGCAGTCCAATCTCTTCTTGAAAGTGATGAAGCTCCCACAACTTCTGAAGGCAAGCTGTCCCACTGGTTGATTGTTCTCACTGTCAGAAAATTTCTCCTTATTTCCAGGTTAAATCTCTCCTTGTGGCTGACGGCACCTGGTAGAGGGAATGGAGTTGGACGTCCCCCCCAATAATTAAAAACTATGGGCATGCAAAACTCTTTCTTGGCTAAAGTAATGGAAAGCTTTTAGCTTACCCAGAACCTAGATCTCTTTCTTGATTTGCCATAATATATAATTTTCCATAATTATAAATATACCATAATATTCCCACTTATGCCACATAGGACTAGTTCAAGAAAGAGCTGGTCTTTGAAACACAAGTCTACATCTGCTTCAAAACTGCACTAAACCCATGTGTCTAAGAAGGCTGCATAATATCGTTCAAAATGCTGGTCAAGAGTTATTGTGGGTAGGTGACTTTGAGGAAGTCAGTTTGTTTGGGTTTTCCTGAAGTCTAAGCTGAAGTGGTCCTGGAGGGCAGTTTCTAGCAAAGTATCAGCCAGAAGACTAAAATGGACTGTAGAGCTAGGCAGAACCATCCTTAATTCCATCAAACATTACATCATCAATGGTATATGCTGGAGTTTTACTATAGCAAAAAAAAAAAAAAATGTAAACTTTAAAACCAAACAGCTAAACTTGACTTTAAGCTGTGGGTTGTGGAGGAGATGAGGGCAGTGTCATGAGAACATGGCTTAAAGCCCAGTTACTGAGGCATGTTTGTGCTTTAGTTTGAAGAAGTGAGGATAATTCTATTGTCTGTAATATTTAGTAGCTTCAGGTGTTGGGTTGAGCCTAGGTATATTAAATAACGTATGGCGGAAAGTCTATAATTTTAGATATAAAGTTACCAAATGAGATGGATTCTGCATATTTTTCTTACTGGGAAGATGTCAAAGATCTTTGTCAGGCACAGGAATCAATATGACACTGTTAGCTGATGAGAGAAGTTTGTTTTTGTGTATTCACCTATTCATAAGAATCATGCAAGAGTAACTGCACCAGAGGTGAAATGCTCCCGGTTCGGACCGGATCACCCGATCTGGTAGCGATGACGGTGGGTGGTTCGGAGAACCAGTAGCAAAAATCCCTGCCCACCCCCCATGCCCAGCTGAGCCGCGCAATCATCAGAGGCTTTTTTTTTTTTTTACTAAAAGTAACTTTTGGCCGAAAAAATGCTTTTAAAAGTAAAAAAAAAAAAAAGCCTCTGATGATCGCGTGGCTCAGCTGGGATCGTCAGAGCCTTTTAAAAGCATTTTTTCTACAACCTCTTCGACCGAAGAAAAAATGCTTTTAAAAGCATTTTAAAATGCTCAGATTCCAGCTGAGTTGCCTGATTGTCAGAGGCTTTTTTTCTTTTAAAAGCAAAAAAAAAAATGCTTTTAAAAGAAAACAAAAGCCTCTGACGATCAGGCAACCTCAGCTAAAGAGGTTGTAGAAAAAATGCTTTTAAAAGTAAAAAAAAAAAAAAGTTGGCCATGCCCACCCAATCACATTACCCTCTACCAAGCCACGCCCACAGAACCAGTAGTAACAAATTTTACATTTCACCACTGAACTGCACTCTCAAGTTGCAGGAGGGTTATTCCTACTTTTCAGAAGGGGAAATCATATTACTTAGGAGTCTGAGCTTTTTGTCAAAGACTGAATGAAAGAAGTTGTGTTCCATTTATAACTTGCTCTAGTCACCCAGTGTTCCAGTCACTTATTCATTCCTCTGTATGAATTTTGAAAAGTTCTCCAAGAATAAATGGAGAAACTCCAACAGAATCTGTGGGAAATATTATTTCTTGTTCCCATGGGGAATGAGTTAGAACTACCAGGACTGAATCTACTTTTTAATGTGGGTTAGTAATGAATTATTACTAAGATGATCAGAAAACTAACCAGTCTCAAAAGTCTGCTAAGCACCTTATTTAAAGCAGTAAATCCTTTTACTATCTGTTGGTATGTGACTGGGGCCTCAGACCTTTTAGCAACCCTTAAAATTTGCTCTGTACAGATTGCTGATTTAATTCTATTAACCTGTACTGAAAATGACCAATCCTTTTATGTTACAGTACATCTTTTTCTGTCTATATACATTGTATACTCTGTTGACAACTCACACAGTTGCATTCACAGAGAAGGAAATAAGGCATTATATTGGTTCCAGATTCACATTAGTGGCGAATGGCCTCTGGCCCACTTCTCCTTGCTTGCCGCCCCAACGGAACAAGAGGCTGAGCGACACATGTAGGGTCCTGCACGGGGCTGCTGGAGCCACCGCAAACCAAGGCAGTTGTCAGGATGTTGATGGCCTGGCTGCGGGGCACTCAAGTAAGCCAGTGCGGGGCATAGGGGCAGCTCCGCACCCTCACATCTTCACTTTGTAGCTGCCGCACCTGTGTGTTGCTCAGCTTCCTGCTCCGTTACGGCAGCGAGAAGGAGAAGAAATGGCGACGAATGAAATGAGGCGGGGTGGTGGTGAAGGACAAAGCAAGGCAGGGGGTGCGAAGCTGCCCCACCCACCCCGCACTGGCTTACCTGAAGGCCCTTCAGCCAGGTCACCCATGCCAAACCCTCCCCTCCAGGGCAGCCACATCCCTTCACTAATCTACTTTCCAGCTCAGTTCTCCACCACCACGTTCAGGGTAACAAAAGTAGTCTGTGGGACTACAGTTAAAAAAAAAAAGTTCAGTCCTAACTTCTCATGAAAAAAAAAGATCTTGCGAGCTTGGAAGGCCTGAACTATTTATTTTACCGTAGTCCCACAGACTACTTTTGTTGCATTGTACATGGCGGTGGAGAACTGGCTCTGTGCGCTTGTGCGCCTGCCTCCTCCTGTGTTTCCTCCCAACCACCAGGATGGCGTGGGCCAGGCCAAAGTGACGTGGGCTGGTCCTTTAAAGTTTCCAGGATGGCCATGTGGGCCAGATCTGGCCTTATCGTGGGCTGTATATGACCCGCGGATCTTGAGTTTGACACTCCTGCTCTAATGTATCTAAGTTGAAGGTCTCAGCCCTGCAGTTCAAAAATAGCTTTGATACCAAACAATACATAATAAATTAGTAAAGTTTATTTCTGTACATCTTCATTTCTTTCTAGAAGATTGTTAATGCATTTCATGGCAAACAGTACTGCTGGAGAGAAAATAAACAAGACTAAAAATGTTCTGTACTGAGAACGATGGATCTAAGAATGGAGGCGAGACGGAAAGGATAAAGCTAACAAGCTTTATTGCTAACAATGGTTGCCGATGAGGCAGCTAACATAGTGCCTGCTCAGCTGTCGACAACAGCTGAGTTCAAGCAAGCCTGCTTTTTTTATACCGGCTATCAAACAGAACATCCAATCAGAAACAAGGTTGGCGCCCTCTAGGCGGTGGACCAGAGTGAGAACTGCGAACATAGCAGAAAAATTCCTCTGAAAATGGCAGATTTTAAAGTTCTTTTCCTCTACAAATCAATACCATTTTTTCTGAAAGATATCCCTCCACTCTGGATGTATTTAAAATGTGTTCATGGACTGAGAACCAAGCTTGCCAGCATTCAATGATTTTTACCTGGTGAATCTTTTCCTTCAAAAACATTACCCTGGCTCCTTCCACTTTCCAGTATAATTAATCACAAGTGGGACAATTCTATGGTACTCTATCTGACCTGCATCTACTGGCTTATTGAAGGAGCACAGAAGATTGATAGGGTCAAAACTTCCTTACTATTCCAAACTAGTAAGACAAAAAATATAATAATTCCAATAGGTGATGGTGAGCATTCATTGATGGAAATTGCTACCCATTAAAACATATAAAATAGCAGGCCAGTTCATAGTGCTTCATATCAAATTAAAGAATTTTCATTATTGCTGTTTCAAAGTCCATCTATCTGACAAATAGCTTACCAGAAAATAAATAGGTGCTCGCTTTTCAATTCAATGGGGTCCATTTCAATTTGGTGTTTTATTTGTGTTACATTGTTGGTAGAATTATTTATAGTTGTATCGCTTTACTCTTCAAGGAGGCTGCCTTTAGCCCGCTCTTTGACTTAATTTACTCTGGAAATGGAAAGCACTATAAAATTGCTTATCAAGCCAAGAGTCCCTTTAAACATAATTGTTTAGTGTTCTAAGAGCAGGCATAGAAGGTGCGAAGAAGTAGAAGGGTAGCTATTAAAGTAGAAGTGTTACATGGTATCTCTTGAAAATTTCTTTGTATCTTCAGGAAGGGGTGATATGGGACCTCTATACATTTTCCTTATCAATTTGAGTTCATTTCTGTATCAGCATCCTGGGGTCAATAGTGTCTGCATCTCTAGACTTAATGGCACTTGTAAAATCTCTGCAGATTCTACTGCCGCAATACTGACCTGGATTTCAGTGAAGCAAATTTAAAGATTCGGGAATTTGAATTGTTTTTCTTATTCCAGGAAGTTTTGCTAGATCCACTTCAGATTGTTGTAACACTCACATTCATTGCTATTTTTGATAAGGAGGCAGTTTTGTGTTCTCATTAAATTTCAACGTTAATTTTGCTTTTGATTGTTTAATATATATAAAGGCAAACTTTCAGCGTTCCTGGAAGAATTTAGGTCTTTTTTTAGTGCCATGGTATCAGTCATACACTATATAAATAGCTGCAGAAAATTGCTACGATCTGCCTACTTTCATAAAATAACAAGATGATAAAACAGAAGGCATTTAATGAGTGGATACTTGGCTTTTTGTTTGCTGGTGGTTGTTTTAGTTAGAACTAAGACAATATGGAACAAATTTGTTGGTCCTAGGAACTATCTTCCTCATTTGCTTTTCGGCATAAAGACCAAAGAACATCTTGAGTGTTAATTACTGAAAGCCCGACTTGAGGTGCTACAGATTATATATCATGGATCACATCTAATAGAGCATCAATGCAACTTTCTAATTTGCTTTGTGGAGATTGAACCAATTTGATTTAACTATTTTTAGAATGGCATTTCAATAAATATAATTTCTCCATATTTATAATCCAATACCAAATGTGCTTACTGAGAAGTTAAGTCCACATGATGTTCTGTGAAACTTACTGTACTTCCACTTAAGTGCATGTGTAGTAAGCACAGTCTTAAATTACAATCCTGTATATATGCTATCTTGAAGTAACGGTTGGGCCCAGTGAACTAAAGGACTTTTTTATTACAAATGTGCATGAAACAGTTCTGCTGCCATGTTTCTTGGATGTTCAAAGTATTTTTCACATGCATTACTATAATAATACTTTCATTTGCACAAATTCTGTAGACTTAGACTTAGAATAACTTTACTGACACTTTGATGATGATATCCGTCCATCATTTTCAAAGAGGATCTTGACATTGTCACTTTAAATGTTCACTAATTGGCATACATTAAAATGAAATTTTGTTGCATACAGCTCTCAAAGGGTCACCACCTCCAATATACACTACATAAACGTGACAAACAAACAAAACAAATAAATAAAATAAATATGCATATACCCACATACCCACATATATTATATGACACACAGAAACAATACAGCCTAGTTCAGATATATACATGTAAACGAATCTTGCGAGGTTACCAGATGGATGGCATAGGGAACAAAGCTGTTAGAGAATCTGGTAGTCCTGCTAGAAATACTTCGAAACCTCCTCCCAGAGGGGAGCAACAGAAACAGACTGTAAAATGTGTGGGGTCTCTAACAATGCTTTGAGCTCTAAGCACATAGCGTTTATAAGCAGCATCCTGAATAACAAGAAGTGAGTTTCCTATAATCTTCTTGGCTGCCCTTACTACTCTCTGTATGGACCTTCTATTTGAGGCACTGCTGCTAAACAGTGATATAGTTTGTAAAAGCAATATATACTTTTCTCTAAATATATATTACAATATGAACTAAATGTGTCTAAATATACAGATACACATTTAATAAATATTAATTCTGGGGCAAGAGATAGAAATATGAAAAACAAATAAATATTAAATTAAAATGAATATTATATTGAAACAAATGTATATTTTAACAATATTAATCCTTATTTTACACTTTACATAGATAAATTAATAAGAAATGTTTTATGGCAGGTCAAAACCTATTGAATATATTTAGGCAAATTGGAGTTGCCATGTTAAGTAGGTGATTTTAAACTACCAGATTTTCAACTTTGCTAATGGACTTTTATTTTAACGTCTATATTTTTGTGGAATGTTAATGTTTCTGAATATTGTCCTCTTTGGGCTCATTTATAGAGTAGGCATGTAACTGACACAATAGTGTGTTTTAGCAGCCACAGAAATACCTTAAATTTTAGGATCCTTAAGAGATTCAGCATTTCTTACAATTCAGTTTTGCATGCTATTAAAAATGGAATGCCCTTAGTAGTTATATACTTGAACCATGGAATGAAGAACTGGCATATGCAATCCTGAAAAATTATTTGTTCCAGGCTTGAAGAAAACATAATTTTTATGATTTAAATATAAAGACTATTCATCAAGAAATATTTTATGTTTTCTGGAGTCTTCAAAAAATATTTTTAAATGGTTGGACATCTACTTTTTTGTCCTGGAATTGTAAGAAATTTGAAGGGTCATATGATTTTGTCTTGTCAGCAGTAGTTTAATTTTGGTTTCAAATCATGACATATGTTAATACAATTTTGGAAAGAAATATAATGAGGACAAAACTGTGGTGTTAAATTACATGCCTAAACTATAGATTTATCATTTAATGAAGGGCTCTGGTTTTATTGAGCCTGGGGCTTTTCAGAAATAATAATCTCACATAAACTGAAATAAATTTATGCTCCTAATAGTAAGAAATGGGTCCAGGATACTATATGTTTCCTATTTTTCAAAAGTCTATTCTAAAAATGATAGAATAAACAAATAAACTGTATAAAGGTGCTGGAAGTTGGTGGCATATACATTTAATAAATTAGTATTATTATACGGTTGAAATGTAATTGATTAAGGATTGAATTAATTCCATACTGATGCTAAATAGATACTATATGGATATTTTTTAATTTTTTTTCTTTTTTGTTACATTTAGTTTATTTATTTATTGTATTACTACAACTATATTTTTTTTGATGTTATAATTTCTCTATTTTTAAAAAAATTAAAAACTCAGTCATACTTTCACTTCGTAAATTAAACTAAATTATTATCATCATACTATAGTTGGAAAGCTTGAAAGACTGTTGCTTATTTAAGCTTATTTGTATGTCAGGTTTAACACTGAAAAAGAATTCTAAATTGTGATGTTCTGTTTGTTGTATTCTAAACTATTTGCAATCTATCCAGTGGTTTAATAGAATTGAAAGTGGGGGGAGTACCTTTGATGTTTCATTCAGCAGTATATTGAAGTTGTTTGCATTATTAACAAAGATTGGGTATAATATTCTGTTTCTTGTCATTGTATCTGTTGCAGGTGAGTAATATATGCAAATGATCTCCTGCTGCACCTGTAACTGATCCTTTCATCCAATATGGCAAATGAAGACTATTTAGTTAGCTAGGGAACTCAAACTCATTCTTTTTTTTTGCTCATGGATTGGATTTCCTTAAGAGTATTCTTACTACTCTAGGAACATTGCTGCAATAGACTGTGTTCAGTTAGAAATTCTGATAGTCTTGAAGTGTTCCTAGTCAACTTTATATAGCTGTCTCTAATATGAACAAACTTGATGGTGCAATGAAAAGACACGTTGAACAACTCAGTACAAGTGGAGATTCTACTGAGTCAATGTCATTAAGGGATGAAATGAAGAATGGGAATTGCAGCAATTATAAAGGTAAAAAATGAGCCCAAATCTGGTCAGGATACACTTCACTGACTGGTGTAAGAGTTCTGATCCACCGGGGGCGTTTTTATGGATCCATTCTTCCTCATTGTTTTAGGATTTGGAGTAACCACTCTAACAATTGGCAAATAAAGGCTGTCCAGGTTTGCTTGAAGTTACCTTTTAAAATAACATTGCAAAGTAGATTCCTCCCCTTCAATCTTCTAATAATTTTGTGTGTGTGTGCCTTTATATTTTCAATTTATCGATTTATAGTAGTTTATACTCTATAACTTCTAAGACACAGTATCATTTCTTGGGGTTATGATAATTCCGGGAAAGAATCTAAAACATAGGGAATGATGATAGGTAAATATGAGGCTATATAATATGTTTAGGATTGAGTATTGGAGACGAAGCATGTGCAGTACTGATGTGCATTACTTGAACTGATGGAAACTGACTTAAATGCATTGATTTTAATTAATGTATATGTTATTAGACGTAAAATGAATTAATACATTAACGAATTTACAAATTAAATTTCAAGTTGAATACTAAACTGAAACCATATTCTCATTAAACTTGGTTGTGTTTTTGACTATGTGTTTTCTTTTAATGTGCACAAACATTTTTTCATTAACTGGCATAGTTCAGAGACTCCTGGGACTTGGTCTTATTTTGGGTTTTCTGGAAGTTTAGAGCATCCAAGAAATACACATCAAAGTTGACTTCTTTTATTATCAGGCTTCAGGATGGAATAGGGAGATTCAGCTTGGCAATTGGCAGCAGTTAGCAACAGAAGAGATCCAAGGCTTTGGGGGTGGGGGTGCGTATTACAGTGTACGGAACCCTTATTCTCAAGTATGCTCCGTCCCATATTTGGGTTGACCAGGTTACCCTGATAAGATTAACACTTAATCTCTCCCCTGGTATAGCTGACAAAACTAGGAGAGCCTGTGGCTTAGAGATTAATACATGTAAGTAGTCCGGGTTCGAATCCCAGAAGGGTATGGCTATCTGATGAGAGCTAAGTAGCTTGAAAATAAATCTATACTAGTCTCCTTTTATTTCTTTGTTGGTAAAAATAAATCTAACACAACCCTTATTCTCCTTTATCTCAAATTGTGGATTCAGGGAAGGAGGGTTGGACCTCTAATTAGATTTTGGAGGAGGAGCACAATTCTGCTGACTGAAAACTTAGCCATGAAAACCGGGTGGGGTGGGGTGGGGATGTTGGTATTCACAACTGGTCTTAAATTCTATATGTAGTGGGCAGAATGCATCTGTTGGGATGTATGTGAGAAATATCTATTAACGAATTAGTTAATGAGTAACGGTTAATGGATTGAAAGAAAAGAGGAAAGTGAGAAAGTCAGGCTTCGAGTTTTTAAAAAGAGGCTATAGTGATTAAGGTTGGTATGATTTAAGATTTCTTTTTCTTATCTCCTGCCTTTTATGTCCTTACTATTTTTCTTCATTTTTATATGGAGTGTGTGTTTGCATGTATGCTTGTATGAATTTGTTGAACAGATATACATAAAATATGCTGATAGAGATACACAAATTCTTTTGGGCTATTTTGAATCAGTCATAACAAAGGAAAAGGCTACAATTTCAAAGTAGGCTTTTCTGCTAATGTAGACAGAGAAATCATTGACGATAAAGGCCATGACCGTCCTAAACCAACCTTCCCCAACTTGCTGTACCCCCAGATTTGTTGGGGGCAGGCAGCTGCAAATTCTCAGTGATTATGATATAGAATTCTAGCAGTTTTTGCCCCAATTTATTTCAATTGAAAAAAAAATTACTTTTGGAATGAAAATGAAATGAAGAAACAGTTTAATTAATCTTTCTAGTTTTAGAGCAGTGTTTTTTTAAGGCTTTATTTAGCAATAATACAGCAAAAACAGGTAGAAATATATATTTATTTCTCTCTTTTTTAAAAAGTACATTAATAGTGCTATGGTCTTATAATCTTTTTATTTTATTTAATACAAAGATGTGTTTTCAAGAAATATATTATCTATGAATCTATGGACAGATAATTATGGAGGTTATACAATTAGTGCTCAATGTAACATTAGAAAAAAGTACCAAAGTGTATAAAAATAGTATATCTTTTTGGGCTTAATGTTGAAGTGTCCATTATATTATTGTCTATAAATGTTTTTTAAAAAAGGAAAATAAAAATATTTTTAAAAATATTACTGTTAAATATTTAATTTCTGACGTCCCCTTCATTGTATTCTTACCAATTTGCAGTACATGTTGGTATAAGCTTTATAAATCATACTCTAAATGTTTTTTTTATTTAATATGTGTGTTGGCTGTAGAAATCTGGAAGCTGAAGTACACACATCTTAAAGTTGCTTAGGTTGAGAAGCTCTGCTCTAGATTCAAATTATATTTTAATGGGAAGAAGAGCTCTGTGTATTACTAAATGTGCCAGTCTCAACTTGATTGAAAAACATCCTTCTCTAAAAAGTGTTATCTAGTCTTCATATTCAGATTTCCACATCTTAAGCAGATACCGTACAATATGCCTCCTAAGTGCTAAACAGAGGCTGTTCAGAGTCATTTAATAAAGTTTGGTCTGTCCGATTGATATCTTGATACAGGGAGGACATTTTAATGAGCATTTCAGCAAAGGCCATTCAGATGTGCTTGAGAGGCTGATGCGTGGTTTTTCCATCTTGGGTTATTTGAGACAGAACATGTTTGGTGCCATGGCAACAGACAAATCCCTTTTGGAATTATTTTTCAAGCTTTTGAAAGGTCGCACTAAAACAAAGGCCCGCTGGTAGACTACATTAATAGCACTATTGTTCTGAAGAAAAACATCTTCCATCATTTTCTTTTAACAGTTTCAATCAGAATAGAACTGGAAGGGATTTTGGAGGTCTTCTAGTCCAACCCCCTGCTCAAGCAAGAAATCCTATACCATTTCAGACAGATGGCTGTGCAGTCTTTTCTTAAAAACCTCCAGTGATGACACACCCACAACTTCTGGAGGCAAGCTGTTCCACTGGCTAATTGTCCTCACTGTTAGGAAGTTTCTCCTTATATCCAGGTTGCTTCTGTCCTTGATTAGTTGTGAGAAGTCTTAACTGCATCAGTCCCGTTGCATATAATTCAATTAAATTTTAAGACAATGACTGAAGTTCACAGTAAGCCAGAATTCCCCATTTTGAGATAAATCTTAACACTCTGAAATGGTCCATAATTATTTTGGGTTTGTCTGTAGTTGTCATATGGGAGAGAGAATGGCCTTGTGCCCATCCAGCAGGGCACAAGTATATTCAATACAGTAGTATATTCATGTTAGAACTTTTCAAACAGTAAGTGTTGTCAATAGATTGCTTCATGAATTACTGTGTTCCCTTTTATCGGAGGTGTTGAAAGAAAAGCTGGATAGCCATTGTATCTGAAAATTTTTTGGCAAACCCTAAACCAAACAATGTGTTGGACTAAATGGTTTTTAATGTTCCTTCAAGCCCTATGATTTTTTTTTTTTGAAATGATTCATAATCTAAACAAATACCTTCCACAAAGAGGCAAAATTCTGTATGAGAAATATGAGGAGACAAAAAATTCCTTTGAATAATGTAATTCTTATCCAGTATTTTAGTTAAGATATTAAGAAAGCCTCTTTGGTCTAATGGTTAAGACTCTGGGTTAGAAACCAGGAGACTGTGAATTCTACTCTGTAATCTAGGAGAAGAGCAGGCTGAACTGGAAGGCAGAGTTAAATGTGTCATGAGTATGGAGTCATTGCATTGCCACAAGAGAGCCAAGCCCAGCCCACCCCCCATGAATTCATTGAATCTTATCTAGTGCCAGTTTAGTTTTGACCATTGATTGACTAGATTCTTGGGTATAGGTAGCAATAGTAAATTCTTTTGCATTTTGAACTCAACAAATACTCCTAGTTATTTGCGCCTGACAGAAAGCCAGCTGAGGAACTTTGGGACAGTTGCTCTCTCTTAGCCCACAATGCCAGACTCATGCAACAAGCTGGTTTGTCAACTTATTTTTATCAGAGAATGTACAGCCATTTTACTTAATTTGAGTAGTTCAAGAGTTTTTAAGGATTACATACAGTATATGTAGAGCTACGCTCAGTAACGAAAAAGACTAACATCTTGGCCTTACACAAGTTGTAGCAGGGACAGAATTATTGGATTTGAGGTTAGTGCATAGCATTACTGCATTAGAGATGTTTTGTGCTTAAGCAGTAATATCATTTGCTTGTTTCTTCTGTGCTGTAGGTGATTGGAGGATGATTCCAAGGTATTTAAACTTGTTAACTGGTTGAAGATAAGTATTATTTATCTTCCAATTATTTCTTTTAGCTTCTGCTTATTTGTGGTGTTGCATATTGATGGGATTTTTTGGCCTCAGACTACAAGAACATAAATAAATAAACATTGTCTTTTATTGTTGGCATTTTTTCTATTTGAAATAATGCAACTTGACAGGCATAATTACATCTTTAGGCAGCTCTTACATTTCCAAGATGTTTTCAGTGGAACAATTGATTAAGTCACCTGTATCTTGGCATTATATCACCAGTGTTCATAATGCTGGCAAACTGTTGGTGTCAGCTTCTCTTTCCAAACAATCTTCTCAGTTTTAGTTATATAAACAAACTGGAAAAAATAGAAGAAGCAGGAAAGTTGAAGACCTTGACATTTGAACTTCTTGCCCCATTTTTCCTTGGAACTCTTTCTCTGGATTCAGATTTTATCTGTCTAATGGTTTTAATGTTCTGGAGGAGCTGCTTGATATAGAGATGTATGCTGTGTACTTGATACATTCATGCGCTAAATAAAAGGGGAGTCACCTAATGAACTCCCAGTGTTTATCTCCTCCCCATATTAGGCTTGCTGAGAGAGTAAAAAATTGCACAGTGATTTTCCCTTTCTTCAATTTCTTGTTTTCTATACTTGGCTTCTGATGATCTCATGAAACATGGTTCTGCATTTGAATGGTCTAATAAAGAAGATGTTTATATTGGAAAGTTAATCAAGTTTCTACAATCAGTAAGCTTATAAAAGTAAGCATAGATTTTGCTGTTTTTCATGGCATGATGGTTGTTGCTTCTAATTTGAGATAGGAGTCTGTTCTGAGAATTGGTTCCACCTCCAATTGTATAACAAGTGTTCTACAACACTACTTACCCGATAGCTAGTTTGATGTAATGATTAAGGCAACAGAGTAGAAACCAGGAGACTATTAATTGTAGTTCCATCTGAGGCACAGAGCCAGCTGGGTGACCTTGGACCAGTCACTCATTCTCAGCCCAAGGAAGGAGACAATGGCAAGTTACTTGAACTCTGAACTCTTGCCATGAAAACTATGAGTCAACGTTGACTCAAAGATGCACAAACACATACACACAAAATCCATCTTGACTGCAAACACTGATTGTATCCTAAATAAGCAACAGACACGTCAAAAGCTTTTCTTTGCGGAACCTAATCTTAATTTTTTTAAAATTCAAGCAGATTGGCTATCTTAGTTAAGAGTTTATCCGCTATATCATATCTATCCAGAATAAGGAAAGATTGTATTTTCCTTCTTTTGTAGAAAGTACAATGTTAGTGCCCACCCTATTAAAAAACCAGTTGAGATTTATTGCTTATGCTATGCCTGGAACACATTTGGGGTGCATTATGGATATTCAGCATCTCACCTTGCTGGTCAATGACCTCAAAATTTAGAAACTATTGTTGTAAGCTGAAAAAAATGACTTAGATTTGCAAGTTTGTGCCTTGCAAAAGGCTCAAGGAATAAATAGGAATAAATAGAAGTAAATGAACCATACTAAAAAGCTGAACCAGATAAAACCTATATTCTGGAAATTCTTTTTTTAAATTTATTTATTAAATTGATATGTCACCTATCTCACTGTTAAAACGACTCTTTATTTGATTAACTCATTTATTGGAAAATTTATATCCTACATTTCCTTAAGTAGAATACTTGAATTAGAATAAAAGTTAAGTAATACTTAAAGGATCATCATATAAAAGAGCATAATGGCTTTGGTTAATTTAATTTAATTAGTTGATAAATTCCTTCAGTATGATTACAAGGGAATCCATATAAATTGCAGTGCATCAGTCATTAAAAATTAGAAAAGAATCAATAGATGAGTGAAAACAACAATAGTGCTATCAAACTGAAGCTAAGAATTGTTGCTTTTAATATTTGCTTGTTTGTTTTTCTCTTCCAAATTATAAATTATCCTTCCAGCAATTTTTGCTGCACATGGGATTAGACTGTTAACATGTCATATGGCAAGTTTATAAGTGGAGCAAATTTTGCTAGTAACAGTAGATATCTGACTTCCTCAGTAAACTGTAGCATTCTCAGTTCAGAAATGTTGCCAAGCCCAAACTGGAGAAAATCATAAGGTCACATTCCTTATTATTCAGGCCCAGATTTCTTGCTAATGTAAAACAGCACCAGTGGCAATGGAAACCCTGGGAGTGACCGTCAGCTCAGTAATCAAGATAATGAATTACTTGTGTATTACTTTAAGCAATGCTAAAAAAAACATTAGATCATCTTTTTTCATATATGGCATTTTATAGCATATAATGTATTGTTTTTGCTTTATTTCCCAGTCTTAAAGCCTCAGTGTGAAATATAGCGTGGGTAGATGATAATGTCAGCCTTACCAGGTAGACCAAATAGAAACATGACCGGATAAACTAATTATTCTAACTAATAATTTCACAATACTTTATTGTGAAAACTTACATTAGGGGATACGGGAGGCAAGGGGGGGGGGTGCTCATAGGGAACCTTGGTGTTTAGTAATAGTTTTGTGTTTTACCCCCTTGCACTCACCTCATTTACCTGGTCAGCAGATCTGTGGTGGCCCTGGTCTTAGGCTGTTGCTTTTAAATGTCAGCTTGCAATAAGGCTAGCCTGATTTGATTCTTGAAGAGAAGGCTGATCTGGCTTGTAGCACCAAGACCTGACTTGGCCTCTCAGAAATGTGCCCAGTGGGTTATCGAACATGTCAACAGCCTAGATCTCAAGCCTGTGGATAAAAATCAATGATTGTTTTTTAAAAATCAAAAAAATCAGATTTTTTTGATTTAAATCGGATTTTTTTAAATAAAATGCTTTTTGAGGAAAATATATTACCATCCAAAGGTTATTCCATCATGAAATAAAGATTAGTTTTTTAATTATGTAGAATAAGGCTGTATATGTTTAATTTTTTTGGTAAATAAATTCCATTAATCCATTCACAATGTCATGCTCTTCCAGAGGTTTTTGTAAGATTATTGGGCAGTTTCTCTGCCTACAAGATATTATCACAGATGCTTGGTTTACTTTTGCAGTTCTCAAAACTGAATTTGACTCAGCAGAGATCACATGCCTCTTCTTCACAGCAAAAATGTTATAACATGAACCGAGTTGAGAAAAAGACCTTAATCCTATTGTTCTACAAACCTATGAATACAGAATCAACCCTTTCAGTGCTAAGTTTCAAGAAGTTCAGTGAATAGAATAGAAACAATATTTTTCTGATTGTTTGGAGTGGAATAGATCTGCGCAAGAAGAAAGTGAAACTAAGTGTGAGGAGGAAGGGGCAAGCAGACAAGCAGTACAAAATGAAAGTGAAACTTTCTGAGCACAATACTGCACAGCCACAGACAGACAAGTCTTTGGATCTTTTTGTTTGTATGACCTGAGGTTTATCACATTCTTTCCTTGGAGGAAAAAACCTATAATGGCAGCAGGCTGTAAAAGAGATCCAGTTTGGCAATATTTTAATGAAGTTCCTTTACCTATTGGTAAGGCAGGCATGCGTACAAACTGCAAACACTGCAACAAAGAAATGCAAGGCCTGGTGGCCCGAATGAGGCAACATCATGAGAAGTGCTGTGATGAAGATGACCAAAGAAACACATTTGAACAGGCAGGATCTTCAGGTTGGTAAACATTTTTATTGAATCATATTTCTGCCTTGAACTGTCATGTTTGAGTAAAATTATATTTCTTATTATTACTGCATGTTACTGTCATTTGGTACAGTTATGAAGAAAAGCAAATATTCCTTTTGGGGCAGTGCTGTGTACAATAAGCAGAAATTGTATAAACAATAAAATAACAGCATTGACTTTTTTGTTTAGGGGAATTCATGGATTCTGGAAACTATCCACCTTCAAGATCACCATCCTCCTGTTCTACAGTTTCAGAGTTATCCATCCAGGATAGTGCTTCATTAGCATCATCATCATCAGACACCCACAGCCACATATCACTATCACCTAAAAGAAAGAAAAAACCCTTCCCTCCTGGAACCACCATAGATAAGTTTGTGATAAAAACTAGCAGATTAGAAAAAGAGTTAATTGATGAAAAAATTGCCCAGTTTGTTTATGCAATGAACTCTTCTTTCCGTCTGACTGAGAACCCACATTTCATTAATATGGTTCAGTCACTGAGACCAGGATACAATCCACCCAGCAGAGCAGATGTTGCAGGGAAACTGCTGGATAAAGTGTATGACAGAGAAATGGAGCAATGTGCAACAGCTCTGGAGGGTAGAATTGTTAACCTAAGTATTGATGGGTGGAGTAATGTCCACAATGATCCTATTGTATGTGCTTGTATAACAACAGAAGAAGGGAAAGTCTTCCTTGCACAAACAATTGATACGTCAGGAAATGCACACACAGCAGAATACTTACAAGAAGTGGCAGTAAAAGCTATAATAACATGTGAACAAAAATTCAAATGTCTAGTACACAGTTTGGTCACAGACAATGCTGCAAATGTATCCAAGATGAGAAGAAATTTAGAAGACCAGGAAGGGAATACAAAGCTAATAACATATGGTTGCAGTGCTCATTTGCTGCACCTCTTAGCCAAAGACTTAAGTGTTCCAGAAATAAAGACTAATGTTGTTGAAATTGCTAAATACTTCCGTAACAATCATTTTGCTGCAGCAGCTCTGAAAAGGATGGGTGGAACCAAGCTAAGGCTCCCACAAGATGTTAGATGGAACTCTGTGGTGGACTGTTTTGAGCAGTATATCAAGAACTGGCCTATTCTGATGACAGTTTGTGAAGAAAATCGAGATAAAATAGATGGCACTGTCACGGCCAAAATCCTCAACATTGGACTTAAGAGAAATTTCGAACATATGCTGAGCATCCTGAAACCCATCTCTGAACCTTTAAACAAAATACAGAAAAATAGCTGTTTTATTGCTGATGCTGTTGAAATTTGGAAGGAACTGAGTGAACACTTAAAAACAGAACTACACATGGACAGAATTAAATTACAAGCATTAAAAAAACGAATGGGACAAGTACTGTCTCCAGCTCATTTTTTGGCAGATATTGTCAATATCCAGTATCAGGGTCAAAACTTAAGTGCTGAGGAAGAGAAGTTAGCTATGACATGGGTATCCAGCAATCATCCATCTGTAATGCCAACTATAATAAACTTCAAAGCTAAGGGGGAACCATTCAAGAAATATGTTTGCTGAAGATATTTTAAAGAAAGTCACACCAATGAACTGGTGGAAGTCACTTAAGCACTTGGATTTAGAGACTGTTCAAATAATGATTTCACTTTTAACAGCAGTAGCTTCTTCTGCAGGTGTTGAAAGAATATTCTATTTCTTTGGACTCATTCATTCTAAATTGAGAAATTGTTTGGGACCCGATAAAGCAGGAAAGCTTGTTTTTCTTTTCCAGATTATGAACAAAGAAGAAGATGAAGATGACGAGTGAGCTACAGAGGACAGTATTTAAGTTTTTCATGTGTGGGCTGGGCTGACAGTCTAAGTTTCTTAAAATATATATATTTTGTTTAGCCAAATTAGTTAACAAACATGGATGTTTGTTTAAGCAAATAACATATGCTGTAATGTTATTGTTTCAGTTGAATAAATCTGTTTAAATTGTTATTATTAAAGGTAATGATTATTTTTCTCCTTCCTAAGTACAACAGAAAAGTTGTCCAAATATGAATGATTAACCTATTAAACTGGGGATAAAAAAACTAATATGAAAAGTTGTTATTCTAAAAATCTTCATCTACTTGCATATTAAAGTTATACCAGCAAGAATTAGTTTGTATGTAGAAAACTATGATTTAAATCAAGCTTTACTGACTAGTGATTTAAATTGTGATTTAAATCAGTTTGATTTAAATCAAATCAACCCTGGCTGTGGCTATTGTTATCTGGCAGCCTCCAAGTGCCCAGCTGTGAGACCCTTTTTCTTAGGTTGGGCTCAAGGGTTCAGGTAGGATTGCTGTGCTGAACCAGACTCCCTGCTGCATGGCAGCTTCCCTTCCTGCCATCCCTGGGGTTGGTTGGTGTCGGAGGTAGCCTGGGATTTAATGGAAACCATAATTTCCATGGGCCTGTCCCAGGTAATCCAGGACCCGACAGAAGAAGTGCCTTCTCTGTGGTACCTCCCTCCCTCTGGAACATGATCCCTCTGGAAATAGGACTGCTCTCCCCCCCCCCAACACTCTTTCAGAAAGCCCTGAAGATGTGGTTCTGCCAGCAAGCCTGGGAAACCTAGAGCGGGATGGAGCCCATTAAATGGTTGGTGTGTGTTGCTGCTGGGTGGGTGTGGATGAGAGGTTATTATTTTATTATTTTTATTTCTTTTATATTATGTTTTTATTTCCTGTAAGCTGCTTTGAGTCACTGTGGCAATATAAATTTTCCAAATAAAAAATTAACAGAATCTTGCATATCTGAAAGTACAATTCTCCCATCGTCTTCTTTACACTCTGAGAAACTAGGGAAGGTCTCTTCTGAGCATCTTGCTCCACCCACTATCCAGCTGTGGGCTATGCTCTCTCTTATTTGACCATCCTCTAGGCAGCATCTCTTCATAGTATCTCACTGGGTCTTTTGCACATATCTTTATAGATCATAACTACTGTTTCAATTAATACCTTGGAAACTGCTTCAGCACATTGTAGCAGTTGGCTGATCTGGAAAAAAATTAAGCGGAGTTTGATCTGGACAGCACGTGGATGAGAGGCCATCAAGGGCTATATAACAATTCTGGAGAATAATTGCAATTCTGTATCAGGATGTGTTTGTGTAGTCTTCAGGAGTCAAGCTTAACTTGAGAAAACCCCAGAGATTAGAGAGGCATTAATCCTGAGCTATAGTACAGTCTTGTTTTGAAGTTCTTTATACTAAATACTGTGTGATTTTCTATCCCAATTAATACCATTGTTAATATTAAGAGGATGTCCAGTTTATGAAATATACGATTAGAAAAAAGAACCTTAACGTCATAGTTGGATTATACTTACTATCCATATGCATCTTTCAGTCATCCACATTTTCTAAGTAGATCTCTCTCTCCCTCCCTCCCTCCCTCTGCCCCCTCCCTCCCTCTCTCTCCCTCCCTCTCCCTCTCCTTCCCCCTCTCACACACACTCACACTCATACTTAAAACAAATAACATTTTCTTAAAGGCAGCTTTCATCAGTTGGGGCAGTCCCTCAAGACTATACACTTTGGTTCTTGTCTTATACTTGAAAAAGTCCAATATTCTAAGAGACTGTTTTAACTCAGTGCAGCCCAACTAGTTTAAAATGGAGCATTACAGCCGCAGACAGGAAACTGCAAAATCTTGTATCTTTCTTTCCATGATATTATAAATTACAGCCTGATTAAACATAAACAGGATTACAATTTGGACATATTTTTTTTTTTAATTTGATTTATATGCCGCGTTTCTCCGGAGATTCAGGGCGGCTTACAATGCGCTAAGCAATAGCCTTCATCCTTTTGTATATTTATACAAAGTCAGCTTATTGCCCCCACAACTGGGTCCTCAATTTACCTACCTTAGAAAGGATGGAAGGCTGAGTCAACCTTGAGCCTGGCGAGATTCGAACCTGCAGTAATTGCAGGCAGCTGGTCTTAATAACAGGGTGCTTTAGACCACTGTACTACCAAGGCTCTTGTTAATAATGATTGTAAAGCGCCATTTCGGTTCAAGCATGTTTTTTCTTTTGCAAATGGGAATACCTTTTAGAGAAAATGTGTTGTTTTAATGAAGGAAATGAATATTAAAAAGGCTTATATTTTAATTTGGGGTTTTTAAATATGGGTGGATTGGACAAGTCAAACTGCGACATTGCTGAATGAGGAGGAATGAATGAGGAGGAGATCCTCAGAGTTCTGTGGCTGTTGCAGAGCCCCTGCGATCATGTGATCATGATTTCCAACATTCCTTGCCAGCCTTCCAGAAGCAAAGTCAGTGCGGACGCCAGCAGGAAGTTTGAAGTTCTGGTTGCATGAGATCTTTGCTTAATGACCTGTGCAGTCTTTGCTTAACAGTGGCAACTGGGACTGCTAAGTGACAGTCATATGACATTGCACTTTGCAACATTGTTTAGTGACAGTAATTCTGATCCACTTGCTGTTGTAACCTGTATGGTTGTGTGTTCCTGCCTTAGAGAAATGATTAATCGCACTGCATCAACCTGGTTGAATAGATCAGACCTCATTTACCTTATATTCCAGAGTATCAGATATATACATATTCTTATGGTATAATAGATGGCAAATACTAGATGGTAAGTACTAGTTCTATCATGTAGACATCAACAGCTGGATTTTATATTTGCCTTCTGCCAATATTATTCTGAATCTATCAGCATGCTCCTTGAACTCATCTGTCCGCTGTTCTCCCAAATCCAATAATATAGTATGTTGGAAAGAAGAGACAGATCAACTTTCATTTCAGAAACAATTATTTTGATTATTAAAATATGAAGGGTTATTATTTACTGTTGTTTGACTTTTAATACTGCTAATAAAATGGAGAACATATTAGTTGGTTTCTACCGTGTTTCCCCAAAAATAAGACCCTGTCTTATATTTTTTTGAACCCTGAAATAAGTGCTTGGCCTTATTGCCATGCGCTCAAAAGCCCAATTGGGCTTATTATCAGGGGATGTCTTATTTTGGGGGAAACAGGGTAACTTTTGGAGACGTGGAATTATAATTTAGAATGCAACGTTTTCCAGTATATGTTAATCACTGTGTTTCTCTCAGAATTTTTTCTTCTTCCCTCTTTCCATACAAAACCTTTGATTATAAGTAGAAGTGGTTGATTTTAAAGAACCAGAAACTCTGAATTTGGACTTCTAAGTGTTTTTCCCCAGAGGTCCATGTAATACATTTATTGTCTGTAACAATGGATCATTCTGGTACATCTGAACCAATGCAATCTCTAGTCATCATTATTTCGAGTCTTGTGGGTTTGAGATAGAATGAATGACCAAACACGAGGAAAAGAACTGGTATATGTACAAGATGGGAGAAAAATAAAGATTCGTGTACGGATGCAATATACATTTGTCCCCATCCACTGCTGATTTGCAACCTACAATTTGATGACTTTTACTACATGTCCCTCCTAGGGATAAAATGCTGTTCGATCCCATCCCACGAGGTTTCTATTGTATGTCTCAGCTATACCATGGTGATAGGGTGTTTGTCCAGTATTTGTTTTGCTTAGTCATATCCACAAGCTAAATTGTGTAAGATTGTCATAGATTTGTGGGTTTTCTGGAAGGGGATTTGTGTGTTCTTGGACTCTTTTGTAAACTGTCTGGAAAAATCAGAATTCTTATTTTTCTTAGTGGGTGGGGATGAATAAGAAGGCAGAAACATGAATTTCTTGAAGTTTGCATAGATCAACCAAAAAAACTGACAAAGTCCAGATGGAAAGATACATTTTCTGGCTGTAAAGCAAACTTGCTACATAGGAAGTACTGAATATAGCTTTACTGGAGAAAAAAAGCTATAATTTAGGGGAAAAAATCCAACTTCTTAAATAGGAAGATTTTTTTAAAAATTCCTGTGAAAAGGACTGCAGTATTGGTGAATTTGTGCAAATGGCTACCTCCAGGGTGTCAAATCAATTTCATTGAGGGCCGCATCAGAGTTGTGTTTGACCTTCGGGAGCCAGGGTGGGTGTGGCCAGCTTGACGTCACTTGTGTCAAGGGCACCTGTGGTGGCCTGAATGCTCTGCCAGCAAAAACGGGCTCCAGAGCTCCATTTTCAGCTGCAACAGCTTCCTGCAACCCTCTGCCAGTGAAAATGGAGCTCAGGAGGGCACGGGCCAGTCATTTGTTGTTTCCAGGTCAGCCCCAGGATCTAAGCACCCTGTGGGCCAGATCCATCCCACAGGCCTTGGGTTTGACATTCCTGGGCTTCCTGCAAGTGAATGTTTAAAAATAGGATGATTGGACAACATTGGCTGTGATGCAGGATGATGTTGGCTGAGAAATCTCCAAAATGTCAAAATCTTGTTTTCATAGAAAACTTTATCTTCCAGATAAAGATATAGATGGATGAATGGATGGATAGATTGATAGGTAGGTAGGCAATTTATACACAATCTCTTCATCTCTATATAAACTCTCTGTGAATGTACTCTGCTTGAGGAATATATACATAGTTGTTTAATCAGTTCTGTAGATTCTGTACTACAAGTTGTTCTCATGACACAATTGAGCCTAACATTTATGTTGCTAAGTGAGAAATTAGTTAAATTTTGCCCCATTTTACGACTTTTCTCACCACATTTGTTAAGTGAATCACTGCAGTTCTTAAATTATTAACACGGTTGTTAAGTGAATCTGGTTTCCCCATTGACTTTGCTTGTCAAAAGGTCACAAAAGGAGACCACATAACTCCAAGACACTGCAACCATCGTAAATGTGAGTCAGTTGTCAAGCATCTGAATGTAAATCACATGACCATGGGGATGGTGCAATGGTCATAAGTGTGAAAAATGGTCATAAATCAGTTTTTCAGTGACTTTGTAACTTCGAACAGTCACTAAATGGACTATTGCAAGTCGCGGACTACCTGTATTTCACTTGGCAAAAATGGTGTTTTAATGGAAGTGGAATCTTGAAGCTAAGAAACAGAACACCCCCTTCCACAACAAAAAAATTCAAAGAAATCATTTAATTAATCAGATTTTGCACTGTCATGTCCATCTCTTATGTGACTTCCTAATCCTCCGTTTTTGTTAATTGGAAGTACTCCTAGAAGTAGGACTGAGGAATGGATCTTTGGGGAGCATTCAAGGTTATATAGTATCTAAAGAGGAAAGATATTTTATTAATATAAAACATAAAGAGATATAAATAATACACCAAGGAAACTGAATAGAAGTAGACAGGAACTGAAAAGTGGATTAACAAAATTGAGACGTTAGTGCAGAAAACTAGGGAATCTGATCAGCGTTAGGTTCTACTTACCTTTACTACCGGTTTGCAACGGGATCGCCTGCGCGCGCTCGCTTCGCTTGTGCACATGCCTTGCACAGAAGCTTCTGTGATGCACAGATCGCCGATGATGACATCCGTGGTGGTGGGTGGGACCTCCTGCCGGTTTTACTACCAGTTCTTGCGAACCGGTCTGAGCTGGGGGCAACCCACCACTGAATCTGATCAAGTAGCTTATGTAATCAAGAAGACAGGGCTAGGGTTTGATCAACCAAAACTTTTAAGAGAATTATGACTGGAGAAAGAGGAATTTCTTGAAAACTCCTTATGATTTTGGATAAGGAGAAGAATCTGAGATTTAACTGACGGATTATCAAGAAAAACCTTGCTGTTTAAAAACAAATGAGTGGAAGATACAAGGAGAAAATAAAGCAATATAGTTTTGAAATGAGATATAAACCTCCCCTTAACTATTTTGTCTATAATTAGAAACTTTTGTAACTATCTAACTATTCATTTAGAGTACACAAGCTTTTGAGCACTAAGCATTTCCGATCTATTCTCTACAATGATGTTGCTTGGAAAAAGCTGTGTATCTTGTTTTGAACAGTGCATCTTGTTTTGAGCTCATTATATTGGCTGGAGGGCCTTGTGTGTTGTGTAGTTACAGAAAAGGCCTTTGGGATATTTTGAGGAAGACTTAGACAAGAGAACAAGGTTCTGTAAAGAATTATAACGACTGTGCTATGATTCACTTTCATTTTGTAAAATTCCACTCAGAAGAAAATCTTGGAGATTTTGATTGTTGAGTTTGTAGTAAAGGCTCGATGTTGAGAATTTATTTTTTGTTATTTATTGGCATGATTTGTGGCCTTATCCAAACATGTAGAATCATCCAAACATGTAGGTATGAATCCAGTACAGTTTAGAAAACAGCTACATAAATATGGAAGCCGAAAGACAAACGAAAATAAGGATGGTAACCATAGAAGAACTGAGACAAGAGTGGTAAGGAAACATCTTAATACCTAGTTTTAATAGTGTATAATTTTCTCACAGAAACTTTGTATCTTCTATATTACTCAGTTTTAAAGTACAAGATTTTCAATTCCATCATATTAAAATGCAAAGCAACTTTCTTCTTGCAAAATCAAGCATATTTACTTATATCTTCTAAAGGAAACCATTGTCACCTTGCAGATTTTCATGGCATGTGAATTTCATGAATATTCAACAGATCCTCATTCAAGTGAAGGTTTGTTTATATGGGCAAATGTATTCCTCTAAATATCTTGAGCCCAGAATATGAATAAATTTAAAGATTAAAACTATCACTTTGAGTATTAGTCTGATGACAAATGAGTAACTAGGGCAATGTTGCATTTTGGATTTGATTTGTGAAAGAAGCATTTAAGATCATAAATGTCAGTCTGAAACAATTTTTTAAAAGAGCATTTTTAAAAATAATTCCTCCTTAAAATTTTGTTAAACCTCTGCTAGGAATGTATACAGACAGTTTTTCCATTGCCTCATATTCTTCCATTTTAGTCCCCCAATTCTGTAAAGATAGTAAGTTTTCTCTGTTCTGACATTGTGCTAGACTGATTCCTGCTGCTGTTAAAATAAATACATTCATAAATTATAATATCTTCCATTTATGTTTCTGGGATCAAAACTAATAAAATATTTGTGATTTTAATTCATATTTTATTTTCAGAACAGTCAGAAATGTCTTAAAAGTTGCTATATCTTTTCTGGGATAGGACAATTAAATTATTTTATGTTCGTAATCTGAAATATATTTTGGACATCCATTTCCAAAATTCAGCATAGCCCTAGTAACTACTAATCAGAAACACTATGCAAAGACTTAGTTATATTGGATAGGCCCTTTGATATGTATTTGAAGCAATATTACATAGAAAGAAAAAATATGATGAAAATGGAAAATTATGCAAAACTTTTCCAGTTGCATAAAATGAGGTGATAATAATCTCTGGGAGATGAAGAGCCATAGGATAGTTGGTCTTAAATGAGTCAATATATTGGGCTGCACAATTCTGTTTCTCACTCAGATGCAGAAATGTCCAGCACATTTCTTGTGCTTCCCCTTTCTCCCATCCCCAGAGATTAGTCAAAAAGTGATGGAAGTGACACCTTTGTAAACTAGATTATGGTCAATCTAAGGTTTATGTTCTATAATACTTTGGACCCATACTTTTGTCCTATTTTAAAGGACAAAAGAGAAAGAATAGAATTTGGAGACACCTTTTATTCAATCTGCTTGGATTATCTAAATAAGAGGTCCTCACTAAATGACTTTCATTGTGATCAGCAACTCCATTGGACCAGCAAATTATGTGACTAGAAACCACTCAGTTTCACATCTTTGGCTTTTGTTTGCCTCCTAACATATCCTTGCCCACTGAAATGCTCAGGTGCCAAGTTACCGTTTTGTACCAGTGGTGGGTTTCAAATTTTTTTACTACTGGTTCTGTGGATGTGGCTTGGTGGGCATGGCATGGCTTGGTGGGCTTGGCTTAGTGGATGTGGCATGGAAAGGATACTGTAAAATCTCCATTCCTTCCTGATTAGCTGGGACTTGGGAGGCAGAGAATAGATGGGGGCAGGACCAGTCAGAATTTTTACTACTGGTTCTCTGAACTACTCAAAATTTCCGCTACCGGTTGTCCAGAACTAATCAGAACCTGCTGAAACCCACCTCTACTTGTACATATTGAAAGCAATGTGATTGTGCCAACACCTTGTAGCTGGGTGCTACAGGTGCATGACATAAATATTTTTCTCTCTTGAAATCCTTTCCTCTCCCATTCCTTTGCTTGGTGGAGGGGACAAGCAATTTCTGTAGGCATGTGCACATTGCTTTCGATGTATAGAAAAACAAGTAGCTTATTCACTTGCAATCCCCTTCTCTCCAATCTCTTGGTAGGGGGGACAAAAAGTCCACAGGTCAGGCACAGGACAACACACACTAATTGTAATGGCAATTATGTGACTGAGGGATACTGTAAAAATTGTAAATGGTTGTAAATTGGTTTTAAAGTTATTTTTTCAGCATTATCTTAATTTCAAACAGATGCTGAATGAGTGATTTAATAAGGCTGCCCACTCCAGAAGCCTCTTGATGAATCTGAATCTGAATCACTATTCAGATTTCTGAACAATCTTATCCTATTGATTTTATTTAGTTTTGTGCTTAATAATTCTTTGACAATTCAATGAGGAAAAAAAACCTTATATAATACAGAGATTGCCAAACAGTATAATCTGCTGCTATCAGAATCTTGAGGGCTATAGTATAGTCTAACAACTTCTGCAGTACCACAAATTTGTCACCTTGATATATGCCAATTGCTACTAAATTCCAATGCACTGATAGAAGTGAGGTTATAATTATATTCAGAATTGCTTTTAGAACTTTGTTGAACAATCTTCATAAAGCAAGAACTTTATGAAAGTTATAAGGATTTTATAAGTTATAAGGATAACTTATAAGTTATAAGTTATAAGGATAGACTATAATAGACTATTTATAAGATATAAGTTATAAGGATAGACTAACAACACAATAAGAAGAGCAGATTAAACATTGATCTTCTCCAAATTCCTTGCAAATGGCCTCTTAAAAAATTCCAGATAGACACATTAATAAGGAATTGGAAATCCATCATTGAGAGTATGTCAGACTCTGGCTTAAACTTGCAAACAGTTTACCAGACATTCAATATTGGCAAGCAACACAATATTTTTTTTCTCTTTATGATGAATGTGAGAGTGAAATCTCCTTGAAATCTACTGCAGTTCTGGCTCATCTTTTTCCTGCCTTTCCCATGGCCTATTAGATTATTTTTGCCGTGTGGTTTTGAATCCTGGAGCTAGGTGACTATTGACTATTTACATAAGTGCCATCTGTCTTCTGAAAAACTGTGGGTCCCCATACAATTCCTACACTATTTTCATCCTCATTCTCTACTGCTCTGCCATGTGTGTCAAGACCAGGAACTCATTATTCCTGACTCTGATAAGAATTGAAAGTTTTCTTCCTCTCCCTCTCTCACCATATTTATCATGACTAACCCCTCTTCCTCTAGGAACCAAGCTACAGAAACAATTATTATAATTTCCCCTGCTTTCCTTTTAATCTCCATAACTGAATGATGCTTTTGGCTAGTGTTGATGAGGTGCCTACAATTTTATATCCTTCCAACTCGGTTTGGGCAGAAACGTTTCTCCATTCTTTATTGAATAGCCCTCTTTCTGATTGTCAGAATTTGTGATAATTGTTGAAGTTCTGTTGTTTGACAAGTCAGCTGCTGCAGTTGGAAGGCCACAGGATTTACTTGTGCTTCCATGAGGAATGAATGACCCAATAAACTTGCCATTCATTTTTTTAGATTATTGTATAGAAGGGAGAAACTTGGTAGAAAGCCAGATGAAGTGTCCAGTTGTGATGTAGGTAGGGAGGCTATGACATTCTGGCTGTTCCTTAAGAAAGCACTGAGTTGCCTGAAGCTTCTGATGTACTTGGAAACTATCTGAGATGGGCATGGGCCAAAGGTATTTAAATAAAAATAACAATGGCAGCCATAGGAAGCTTCAAAGAGTTACAGCTGAGTGGAGGCACAAACTGGGTTATTTTAAGCAAATTCCCCCGGGGCATCAGACATAGTTAACTGTATTGTTCGAAGGTAATTAATAAGTAAAAGGTGGTCTCTTTTTCTCTTGGTGTTGGGAAACAGGAAGAAGAGCCGCAGCCTGGACAATGTTCTGCTAAATGAAATTTGAGTCCAAAGTTGGAAAGGGTGGCAAAAGAGACTCAGGAGAGATCATTTCTAGTTTTCAAAGAGAGTTAAAGTGAAGGATAGGAGGAGTATTTTCACAGCCTTGCAAGATTCTCTTAATGAAACTTTATAATTAAGTTAGAGTTAATACTCCTAGTAGTTACTGTTCTGGTCCTTGAGTGGGTACGACAGTTTTTCTCTTAACACAGCAGGAGTAATACAAAGGCAGCTAAGCTGCAAGCTACCATCTTGAACAAAAAAAAAAGCTTCTCAGATGATCGGTGTAGCAACTTGATAAGAATCTTTATTGCAAATAAATCTTTTTCATAGTACCATAGACTATAAGGGTTGGAAGGGACCGTAGAAATTGTCTAAACCCAACCAGATGGTCATTCAGTCAAGGAGAGTCTGTCCTCTAATGATAGTCTGTCTGTTCCATTTTCCAGCATTGTTAACTGTTATGAAATTCTTCTTAGTACTCAATCAAAACTTATTTCTTTGTGATGTGAATTGCTTCTTATCTTGTTTTCTGGACCAACTGTGAACAATTCTTTCATAATCTTCTGCATAATAACTTCCTGACAATGAAAGACAACTGGTATTATGTCTCCCTACAGTTTTAGAATTAGAATTAGAAACAGAACAGAACAGAACAGAACAGAATAGAATAACATAGTTGGAAGGGACCTTGGAGGTCTTCTAGTCCAATCCCATGCTTAGGCAGGAAACCCTACACCACTTCAGACAAATGGTTATCCAACATCTTCTTAAAAACTTCCAGTGTTGGAGCATTCACAACTTCTGGAGGCAAGTTGTTGCACTGATTAATTGTTCTAACTGTCAGGAAATTCCTCCTTAGTTCTAAGTTGCTTCTCTCCTTGATTAGTTTCCACCCATTGCTTTTTGTCCTACCCTCAGGTGCTTTGGAGAATAGCTTTGCTCCCTCTTCTTTGTGGCAGCCCCTGAGATTTCTTCTACAATCTACTAAGACCCAGTGTAACTGTACTACCCATACAAGAATTCTGCTATCACATTTAATCAGTATTTGTTCAGATAGTGTACTAACTTGATCAGTTAAAGAAGAAAACATTCTGTGTTTCTAAATAACAAAATGCTTAGCAGAAGTTGAAGCTAGTGAATCTTAATAAGTGAGCCTAGGGATTTTAAGGTTGATTCTCTACTAAATATTGTGTATTGTGGTTAGACGTGCATTTGCCTGGGCTCCAAAGAAAGTCATCTGAGAGCATTAGCTTCACTGCTCATCCTGTATATCTTTTGTTTATAAGAAAAGCTCAGTGTAATCAGAGGATGTAGAATATACTCAATGATTTTACTTAAGATCTTCCCATGGCCAAGAAGTAATCAACTGCATTTTCAGTTTCCAAATTTCTGTCAAGCATGAGAAAATTCAAAGGAAGTTCCTCTAGTTTGAATAAACAGAAGTCTGGGTGCTAGAAAAGAAAAAGCAAGTTACATATTTGAACTCTCAAATTACCAAGGGTTGTGTGAGTAATAGAATAGCACTTCTTTTCTCTTGCTAAAAAGAAGTTTTTAAAAAAAATTCTAAAAGAATGTTTAATTATTTTGTTTTGAAAAATTGGAAGACACTACAGGTAGTCCTCGACTTACAACCATTTGTTTAGTGACCATTCAAAGCTACAACAGCAACTAAAGTGACTTATGACCATTTTTCAGATTTACAACCAGGGGTAATATTCACTTACCTTCAGTTCCAGTTCGTAAATGTGAGAGAGTGCGCGTGCAGGGCTTTCCGCACATGCGCAGGGTGTCAAAAATGGGATGTGATGACATCCGGGTGGGCGGAGCCTCCCACAGCCACCACTACCAGTTCGCCCGAATTGGATAGAACTGGCTGAATACCATCACTGCTTATGACCATTGTAACATCCCACAATCTTGTTATCAAAATCCAGATCCTTAGCAACTGGTTCAGATTTATGATGGTTGCAGTGTCCTGGGGTCATGTGGTTCCCCCTTTAGTGACCTCCTGACAAGCAAAATGGGAAAGCCACATTTACTTAACAACTGTGTTATTAACTTAACAACAACAGCGATTCACTTAACTGGGGCAAGAAAAGCTGTAAAATGGGGATCTGGAGTCTCATAGGAAACATCTTTAGATTATCATTGCTAAGCTGTAGCTAACCAATAACTAGCTTTAATGTCAGCCCATTCACAGACAGCTTCCCACTTTGAGACTTAACACTTGTTGAGTTACTTCCCTTAACCTGCCTAGAGTTTCCCACTTTTCATGAAACAAAAATACAAACAAATGAATCCTGTTTATTCCAGGTAGCTTTATGAACTATATTATCCCGGCTAATTCTAATTGGATAGTAAGTCTGTGAAAATGTGTTCCAGAGGTTTTCTCAAACTTGGTTGAATGAATTGGGTGCAAAGAGAATATTAAGAAGCCTGTCTAATGAGAATGCTAACATCCATGAACACAGGATGATCTCACTCGAATGGGAACTTTATCCGTAACTGAAAGTGAGATTAAGCCTCCATCTGGTTTTCAAAAGATGGCAAATTCTTGGAACATTGGAATGCATTTCTGCTGGTTACATTCAGCCATGGGAGGAGAGCTTAGTGACATACTTATGAAAAGTTGGCAACTTACAATGAAACAGAATCTATTAGGCCTTATTTTATATAATTCATGTATCTTCATATTTATCATTTCATAATGTAGTCCATATAGTAAAAACAAACCTAATTAGAGCATCAGTGATGAAAATATTGAAAGTCCTCATTCACGTGTATAAAATCAGTTTCATGTTTGTCAGTAAAAGAAAAGCTAAAGCACTAGGTAAAAGTCTTTTGTTGTGTATAAAGTCATATATTTGAATTCCCTATTAAACAATTATCAGTCGTACTCGTAAAATAATCTATAGCAGGCTTCAATATATCTTCAAGGCTCCTTCCCTTCCAAGGCCAAGTCATGTACAAAGAGGAGCCAGAATTCAATACAAGGTATCGGGTCAACCAATTCCTTCATTTTGATGACTGGCAAGCTGTGATTTAATGTAAGAGAAGATTTTTCTGCAACTTCTACAGTAACATGTCTTATTTTTTGAATTAGAACTCAATTCCTCTTTTAAAACATTTATGATTCAAGCTCACCATGCTTAGCGCTACCCCCCCCTCCCCCGATAATAATCCCAGTTGACTTATCCAGTCAGGGTGGCCATTGGAAAGATGAGAAGCAGCAGTTTAGCCAGTTGAAGGAAACAAGCTGCTGGCGGATTAGTATTTCATTGTCTCATCAGAGCAAATAATCCAACCTTTGGCTGCAGCACACACTTTGTCAGAGCCTAAGAAAAGGTACACTCTGTTCTCCTAGAACAAACGTTTCTGCTCTGAGACATTACTTTTTGCTTCTTGGCTTATTCCAGGGAGCTATTTGCCATTTTTTATGGGTAACCCAGATGGTTGGATTTAGTAGTATTTGTCCATTTTGGAGAGCCACACTTCCTAGCCCTTAGCAAGTAAAATCAAATAATAATGCCTGGCAAAACAGAAAGGAAGATTCTCACCCACTGAGATTTTAATTGATACATTCATTAGTATAATTTATTGGCTTGTAGGTAGAGAGAGAAATGGGGGGGAGACTATAGATGATTAAATTAAATCACAGAATTCCCTCCCCTCAAAATCTTCAGCAACATAAGGGGAATAAACCAGTGAAATAGGAGTTAATTTCCTTACAAGCAGCTCAGGAGAGAAACGTTGCATTTTCCTATTTTTCTGTAAGTTGCTCAGTTAATGTGATGCACTGACAAAATCTGTCTCTATTATACTTGCCTAACGTGGCTGAACATGGGGGCTTGACATCTAACAAAAAAATTCTTGAAACTGACACATCTATTTGGGCACAGAAAGCCCTTTAAATGTTCTGTTCCCACCTTTCAAGCAAAGTAATTTTCTAGAATTGAATGAGACTAATGATAGGGGATGTGTCTAAATATCATAATTCTATGGTAGGTTTTTATCTCGTTTGGGTTTAATTGTAATTAAATTCTGAATAAATATATCCATGGAATAGGCATTCCCTATAGTTTTGTTAAGGTTTGTCATATCTAGGCTGTAAAATTCAGAATACTTGATGACAGTGGAAAGAAATACTTTATATCTTTTTGCTACTCTCTAGTGACTGGATTTTTGCATCCTCTGATAGGCTACCTTTTTCAAAATTATTTCTATGCATTTTCCTTCCCACGTGCTATCTAATGCTATTTAATCTCTGCAGTGGGAATTGCTAATTAGCCAACATACTACCCTGTTTCCCCCAAAATAAGACATCCCCTGATAATAAACCCAATCAGGCTTTTGAGCACATGGCAATAAGGCCAAGCGCTTATTTCAGGGTTCAAAAAAATATAAGACAGGGTCTTATTTTTGGGGAAACACGGTAATGGAAAAATATAACTCAAATATAACATTACAAAGATGTTTGAAAAAATCTGTGCTTTAATTATGACAATTGCAAGCAGGTCTTCTAGGTCATAAACCAGAATATCCCAGGATTAAACTAACTAGGACACCAATTACCTGAATTGTGAAAGTCACTGACTGTAGGAAGATCAGTTGCATGGGAAGCTGCATTCAACTGGCAGTCAAAGGGTTGTAAAGGCTTACATACATGTCCCACTCTGATCAACACTAGAGGCTTTTTGTTCCTATATTCAGCTGGGATAATTTTGTTTTCAAAAGAAGCCGAGTTAAAATTCTGTGTTGTCAATATATGTTTTATATATTACAGGAAGCTACTTATGATGTACAGATACAGTAGAGATAAAACTCTCTAGAATGCCAATGATGATGGATTTTTAATTATAATAGGATGAACCAGTGATTTTTTTTAAGGCCTGAAAAAGATTTCAGATAAGGGGAAATCTGTAGTGATACTTTGCATTTGTTTGCATTTTTAAAAGTTACAAATTCACTATTTTGCAAATATTGAATTTAAAAATGTTGCCAATAATAATACTCATTATTCTATCTTACCTAGGTTGAGTAATGAAACAAACATTCAGATATTCCAAGATAATGGAAGATTTGTGCAAGGACACAGAGCTAAAGGCTACAAAATTTGGGAGAATTATGTTTTATTGTACTTTACCTTTACCATATGTTCCCTCAATATATTATCCATCTGCTGTAGTTAATCTTCAAAATAATGAGATTCAAAACATACTGTAGATTTAGACATTTGTATAGAAAACATTTGGTTTTCTATACAAATGGTTTCATTTGGTTAAGAACAGCTGAACATTTTTTAAAGAAATTGATAGTTCACTGTCATTCAGGAAAGTCAGATTATGTCCATAATATTTCAACTATAAACATCTGAAATACTTTCTTTATCAAAAAAACCAAATACTTCTAGTAAATCTATGTGTTTCAGAATGGAGACAAAATTTTACCATAGGAAATATAGGAAAATTATATGTGGCAGACCAATTGCCCTTTAAACCAGCGTTATTGACATTATCTATGGCTGGGCTGTCAAACTCGCAACCCGCAGGCCGGATGTGTCACGTGCTAGCCACACCCATTCACATGACGCCCCTGATCTATGGCTTTCCATAGTTTTAGGCAGAATTTTGACACCTCCATTTGGACACTTCACTGAATGTAATAGATTTTCTGCAATAAGCATTTGTTAATTGGTTTTTTTCAGTCTGTTTACTTTTTTACATTGCATACTGCTGGGTGTCACATTTATTGAATCCAACAGTACTTAAGTGTGTGTGTATCTGTGTTTGTGTCTGTGTTTAGTACTTGCAATGGTTGTTAAAAAGAAAAAATAGGTGTTGTCTATTTTGAGCATGGATTTGAATAATCTGGGGGCTACTTAGTATTGGGGGTGGAAAACCTCCAGGGAATGTTTGGAAGAAGGCAATGGCAGAAAACTTCTGTTGCCAGGAAAATTACATAGGCATCTACCTAAATTTACAGAGAGTTTAGTTTATAAAGGAGTCTTTCCTTTTATAACATAATCTAGGTGGTTATTCTGGGTTAAAATGAATCAATGCATCTTTTGGTTCTGCTTACTTTAAGGAACAGATTTGTTTGTTTGTTTGTTTGTTAATTTCTGATTTCTTACCATAAGATATTGACTATCAGAAGATAAAGCAAATAAAACTTGTCAGCTGTGTTTTTGCAGTGACGTATCTCCTTTCCAATATGATAGTATTCACTCATGCAATTTACAGTTTGCAAAAACAAATTAGCACATTGTATACAGCTGTGGGAGGCTTCTGAAGAATTGCATTCTATTCCAATGTATGTTTACCCGAGAATACTTCACTGAAATCCCTATAGCTTACTCCCATGTAAGTACACATAGCAGACTGCAACCTTATTTCAGCTACATTCAGTAAAATCTAATTCCAAGTAAGCATAGCTGGGTCTGCAGAATGACTCATTTGGGTTATAATCCTACATAAATTAATTTTGAACTCAATGAGGCTTTGGAATTTACTGCTGATATCTTCATTTCATTGCCAGCGTGAGAAATCAATGATTTATGTTTGTGCTTCTTGGGAACTATTATTTAATTTTTTTAACATATTAAAAATTGCAAAATTTGTACATCTCTTAATTTTATTTTATTTTTTGGATTCTGCTTGTTTGTTCACACAAGACATTTATTCAGACCTCTCCTTTTACAATTCTAATACATTTTAAATTGAGGGGGAGTGATACAATGCTTAAAAGAACCAGAATACCAGACACACATAACCATTTGTGAAACATCAAGAAATACCATATGTGAAACGAGAGTATCCTGTGAATTTCTCCATTTCATGGGCCAGGATTGTTGTGCAACATTAAACAACTTGCACCATTGTAATAAATCTTTTTAGTGCCATATAGATTCCAGCAAATATGATTGTAATTAGGGAAAAAAATCAGTAGACCCTGGGTGCTTGGTTATGTCAGAATATGAGAACATTTCCTGTATAGATTGTTGAAGGGCAGTTGTTGTTGTTGTTGTTGTTTTTTAAAGTGTTCAATTATTTCCAGGGTGGTGGAAGGAGAGAAACTATTGAATCAGTGAATGGATTGCTTATTGATTGATTCATGGACAAAATTCCTGGACTATCAACTCGATTTTTGACTTGATGTCAAAAATGTCAGAATTGTGCCATTTTCTTCATTTTCTTTTTGCAATAAGTAGCATTGTTTGTCTATGACATGTCTTTTTTCCCCCCCAGATTCTCATTCCCATCTGCGATAGGTCATAATGGGGAGCTGTGCTGAGGAAACACATTACTGGAGCAGCTCATTTTTTCATTCCATGTTACAAAGGGGGGCTGCCTATCAGTCAATCTTAATAGCCAGGGGGAAAAAAGCCTAAGCATTTTTGTAGCCATCCTCATGCCTGATTCTGTTCTTAGAATCTTGGGAAAATGTGACCTTCATAATTTCCTTGAAACAGGACCAAAAATAAATTGACATTTGTACTGGTATCTGCCTTTCCCATTTCACTTTCTTTTCTTACCCATGAAGTGCCTAAAGTTCTGCAATATGCCCTTTGTTGAAATAAATGTCAAATTAAATAGACAAGCAAGGAAGCCTCTTTAAATGCAGAAGTACCAGTCATTTGTAAGTCTGACAGGATTCCCATGGCTCTAATCTTGGAAGGAATAGGTTAAACTATTATCTTTCTAGATAAGTACTGTCTACTTTAACTACCGGTGTCCTTCCAGGATTTCGATGAAAGTGAACTTTTAGGTTAATTGTTATTTAATTATAAAGTTTAGAGATGGGGGGCTCTGCCGCCAGCTCTTTTTCAGCTGAAGAGCCAATAATGAAATGCTTTGTTACTGAACCCAGTCAATGATCTGAATATCCCAATCCTCCAAGGACTATCTTTTTTGCTTGATCCTTTACTTTGTGGTATCATGGCCCAAGCCACAAAGTGTTATATATCCATAATATAGCACCACTTAAAGCTTTGCCTTACCCATTTATTTATATTTACTCAGCAACACTTAGTAATTAGTTCTTCTTGGCATATGAAAATATGTTTGAACATCTGTGGGCTGCACACAAAGTAATTTCATAATTGGCAGGCACTCTTTAGGAGTGGCTTCCGTATTCTTAAAATCATGTCCTATATCATCATATATATTTGGCAATAAAATGTGAAAAGAAATTAGACTTAGTGTGATTAATAGGTGTAGGACAATAATTATGGTAGATATTTTAAATCAAAATTATAATTCAATTCATTGAACCAATATGGGGATGCCAGAAATTGTTCTTTTGTGATCTAGGTATTCTTCATTCTTCTCAAGCAGCCAAACTATTGTAGATAATAACTTCTCCCTAGTAAAATTAAGCTGGAGAAATTAAGTTGGAGATTTGAGCTTCTTGTTCCTGAGGTTTTGTTCTCAAAATTATATTGCAAAGTTCCTATTGGGACCCATTTTGCAAAAAGCTATCTGGTCATCTTTTATAAATTTGTTTACATTATGATTTACTGTTCGTGTCCTGATATTTGGATTGTAAACCATCATCAAATGTTAAGTTACCAAATAGGTATTACTTCAAAAAATTTCATTGGCCAATACATGTTATGAGAAAACTACCTAGATACTAACTAGGTAATAGAAAAGAGTTGTTCTGTATGCCACATTATTACAATGAAAACTACATGGGCAGATCTATGAAGGTATCAGGAACTGAATTTAGTTAAGGGGATACTTTACTTTTTGTCAGTAATGATTTTAAGAAATTAGTACTTCTAATAGAGATCTTCCAAATATGCTTCTTAATAATGCTTCATTGTTTTTAAAGTCATCATATATATGTTGTAAGAGTCACCTATCTTTGAGTTAGGGAGCCATATAAATTGGTAAGTAAGTGAATAAGTGAGTAAAAATTCCAATCTGATGCATAATCTTAATTAGTAAGGAAGGCACAAGATTGAGAAAACTGTTCTATAGCACAAAATATTGGAATATCTACTGTGTTAACACCTTGTTGAGATGTCTAATTTCTTTTTTTTAAATCACATTCACAAAGGCAGACATTACAAGATCTTGTTTTAAATATTGTGTGTGAAATAAAAACAGAAAGGTGTGAAAAGATTCCTTACTGTGGTAGCAGCAGCAGCAGCAATTCTACTAAGTTGCATTCAATCACGGCTGCTGCAGGTTGTTATAATTCTCATTTCCCTCAATGATATTTGAGGGAAAATGAAATTATGTTTGTGTTAATATATGGAACTGGTCATAGATGAATAGAATGAACTGACAATAATAGCCACAGAATCCAGTTTCTTATCTCAGTAGGTACATGTATTTAATTCTTGCACCATAGATTTAGTTGAATCTATTCAAATGTCAGGTTTTGTGCCTTGTAATAAATTATGCAAATATTCCATTCATTAGGCTTGTTTGACCTACATTTGTCTCAGAAACTGAAGATTTAAACAAAAACGAACATCTGGAACTTACAAGGAAAGTTCAAGAGATGAAAAATGAAATTCTTAAGCAAAAAAGTGGATACTATCCAATTAGGCTAAATCTCTCTATGAAATTTGAAAAAGATAAATATTTGACATTCTTCTATCAGAATTTGGCCCACTTTTTTGGCTGCTTGTAAATAATTCTGATATAGATAAGATGTGTAACAACATTTGCATTAGTACCCTGTTTTCCTGAAAATAAAACATCCCCTGATAATAGGCCCAATTGGGCTTTTGAGCACATGCGCTAAAATAAGCCTCCCCCCAAAATAAGCCCTCCCTGAAAATATTTAAATGCAGAGGTGGAAATTAGGTAAGATGGCAAGAGAGCCCCATCTTGTTCCACGCGTCCCAAAATAATAAGACCTCCCTGGCCAAGCACTTATTTTGGGGTTCAAAAAAAAATAGAAGACAGGGTCTTATTTTCGGGGAAACACAGTAGTTCTGTCCAGTCAACTTTATAGGTGATAAACATACAGCTTTCCCTGATCTTTTGGCTTCTTATATTTAAGCAGAGAGATTTACCTCTATAAATAATATGTAAGAACAAAACTTCTAATTATTGAAATACTCACCTGATCATTATTACTGAGCATTCTTGTTCTTACTAGATACTACAATATTTTCTCTCTTTTGTGCAATGTATATTCTTACTGTCTCAGAATGACTACCTAGTGGTAAATTGTTATGTAGGAAACAGATGTCCAATTCCCCTTCCAGACATTGATTATAGGTATATCTGTTGGGCAAAATAACAACAAAAAAAGTATTTGGCTACATGTTCTGTGATGTCATCAGACTAAGCAAAAGAACAAGGCAGGGCAATTCAGCCAGAGTTTAGTTGTTTATTTGTTTACATACAAGAGACAGAATCTTGCCAAACTAAACCTTTACTACTTGTTACTTTACTAAATGATATATCCACGTAGATTGTAATGAGTTGCTATCCCTAACCTCTTCTGTCTCTTATCTAACTCTGGGCTGGGCTGCCTCTTGTCTCACCTTCCTTTCTAGAATGTACTCCCTAGGAAACTACTGCTTCAATGAAGTCCGTCACACTAATCCCCTCCTTCCCCTCCCTGGGCACTCTCTCTCTCACAGGTGGCATTTGAAATTGCCTTTCCATTGTAACAGTTTCTATAAATTGGCCATGCTAATCTAATACAGAAAAAAGAAAAATAAATTGTTGAAACTTCTTGAAGTTTACTTTTAATTAATAATGATAATTAATAACAAAAAAGAAAGAAAAATCACAAAACAAAGGTAATATTTATTTATTTAGTTAGTTAGTTAAATTTATATGCCGCCCTTCTCCCGAAGGACTCGGGGCGGCTCACAAAAATAATCATGGAGATACATGTATTATCAAAGAGAAGATAAAAAAACACACAAAAAGTGCATTTTCAAAAACAGTAAATAGTTCTGATTTCAATCAATTAATAGAGTATCCTTCTATTTTGCTAAAGGCAACTTTCTTTTGCATCTCCACTGGGATATTAGTATAAGGTTTAGAAATAAACAAAAGATGATTATCTGCAATTAAAACCAATTTGAGTTCAACAGAATCCTACTTTTAAATTGAAGTTATTCAGTAGCATGATCAGACGGAGGGAAGGGGGGTCTGTGGGGGTCTGTCAGGCTTCCATTTTATATATACCAAAGTTTTGGATTCCTATTACACAGAATGGCACTGCTCTTTAGAAACTAGATTGTATGTGTTTAGTGACAGTGACATATGTCTAAAACAAATTAATAAATGACTTAAATTGCAAGTAAGTGCATGTAAATGGATGATTGCTAAGAAAATCCAAAGCACATTTGATTCCAGAAAAGCAATTTCCAGAAAATATTGGAGAGAAGGTTGAGGGAATCAATAAAATTACTCTTGCCTCAATGCTTTGAGTGTATTCAAAACTAACCTAACTTAATTTCAGCCAGAATGTATTTCTTAAATTACCAGAGGAACACAAAGTCCAAGAGGACTTCAAAATAATTACTAACCAGAGTCAGAAATATCATCAAAGGAAAGAATGTTTTCTTTTTTTAAAAAATAGAAGTCTTATTAAAATGAGACCAAAAGTAAATACTTTTGGTCATGGGGGATTTCAACCTGCCATCTACCGGTGGGGCGTCTGGGATGGCTCGGGAGTTTATGGCTTCCATGACAGCCATGGACCTGACACAATTAATTCATGGCCCCACTCACGTGGGAGGACACACTCTGGACTTGGTTTTTATCTCTGGTCAGTGGCGGAGTGGTCTGGATATAGGGGATATAGTTATTGAACCCCTGTCATGGTCGGACCATTCTCTCCTGAGACTGGACCTTTTGACCGCTGCACCCCACTGCAGGGAGGCGGAACCGACCAGGTGGTTCCGCCCCAGGCACCTGATGGATCCTGATAGGTTCCAGAGGGAGCTTGGGCCAGTTCCTGAAACTCTGGCTCACGACTCGGCTGAAGATCTGGTGGCTGCCTGGGATAGGACAGCCGCCGGTGCTCTGGACCGAGTCGTGCCTTTGCGGCCTCTGACCCGACGCCGAACCTGCCCGGCCCCTTGGTTTTCCGAGGAGCTGAGGGAGATGAAGCGCCGGAAAAGACGCCTAGAGAGTGGTTGGAGGGCTAGTCGCTCCGAATCCGACCGAACACTAGTTAGGTCTCATATTAAGACCTATCTAGTGGCGATAAAAGCAGCAAAGCGTAACCACTTTTCCGCTCTTATTGCATCGGCAGATAACCGCCCAGCCGCCTTGTTTAGGGTGACCCGCTCCCTCCTATATCAGGGAGCGCGGGAAGACCCCTTGCAAGGGGTTTTGCACAGTATCTGCACGATAAAATTGCTCAGATTCGGGAAGGCTTGGACTCTGACTGGGTAGATCCCGGCGGGGTGACTGAGGCTGGTCTTGAGAATGTTACCTGGGATGAGTTCGACCCTGTGACTCCTGAGGACGTGGACAGGATCCTGGGGAGGTTAAACGCAACCACATGTTTATTGGACCCGTGCCCCTCCTGGCTGGTACTGGCCACCCGGGAGGTAACACGAGGCTGGCTCCAGAGGATCATAAATGCTTCTCTGAGAGAGGGTTTCTTGCCTCCCGCCTTGAAAGAGGCGGTGGTGAGGCCCCTCCTCAAGAAGCCTTCTCTGGACCCGGCCGTTTTGGCAAACTATCGTCCGGTCTCCAACCTTCGCTTTGTTGCGAAGGTTGTGGAGAGAGTGGTTGCGCGACAGCTCCCACAGTTCCTGGATGAAACCGTCTATCTAGATCCGTGCCAGTCCGGCTTCAGGCCTGGGTACAGCACGGAGACGGCATTGGTCGCATTGGTGGATGATCTCTGGAGGGCTCGGGACAGGGGTTGTTCCTCTGTTCTGGTCCTGTTAGACCTCTCAGCAGCTTTTGATACCATCGACCATGGTATCATGCTGCGCCGGCTGGAGGGACTGGGGGTGGGAGGCACCATGTTGCGGTGGTTCTCCTCCTATCTCTCTGACCGGTTGCAGTCTGTGTTGGCAGGGGGGCAGAGGTCGACCTCGAGGCGCCTTGCTTGTGGGGTGCCGCAAGGGTCGGTCCTCTCGCCGCTCCTGTTCAACATTTATGTGAAGCCGCTGGGTGAGATCATCCGTGGTTTTGGGGTGCGATGCCATCTGTACGCTGATGACACTCAGCTGTACATTTCCACCCCAGACCACCCCAATGATGCCCTCGAAGTGATGTCCCAGTGTCTGGAGGCCGTGCGGGTCTGGATGGGGAGGAACAGGCTTCGGCTCAACCCTTCCAAGACCGAGTGGCTGTGGATGCCGGCGTCCCGGTATAGCCAGCTGGTGCCATCGCTGGCTATTGGGGGCGAGTCATTGACCCCCACAGAGGGGGCTCGCAACTTGGGCGGACTCCTGGACACACGGCTGTCTTTAGAAGAGCATATGACGGCCGTGGCCAGGGGGGCTTTTTATCAGGTTCGCCTGATACGCCAGTTCCGCCCCTTTCTGGATCGGGACTCCTTGTGCACAGTCACTCATGCCTTGGTTACGTCACGCCTGGACTACTGTAACGCTCTCTACATGGGGCTCCCCCTGAGGAGCACCCGGAGGCTCCAGCTGGTGCAGAATGCGGCCGCGCGGGTGATTATGGGAGCGACGTGGCGCTCCCACGTAACACCTCTCCTGCGCGAGCTGCATTGGCTCCCGGTGGTCTTCCGGGTGCGCTTTAAGGTGTTGGTTCTCATCTTTAAAGCGCTCCATGGCTTAGGGCCAGGGTATTTGCGAGACCGCCTGCTGCTACCGATAACCTCCCACCGGCCAATACGCTCTCACAGACAGGGCCTCCTCGGGGTGCCGTCGGTCAGGGAATGTCGGCTGGCGGCCCCCAGGGGGCGAGCCTTCTCTGTGGGGGCACCCGCCCTGTGGAATAAGCTGCCTCCTGGAATACGATTGATCCCGGACCTCCGGACCTTCCGTAAAGCCCTGAAGACGTTTTTATTCCATCAAGCCGGCCTAGCCTAAATGGTTTTTTAATTGGGATTTTAAATTTTATGGATTTGGGGTTTTAAATTTGGGTAGCCAATGATTTAATTCTTTTAATTATCTTAACTTTTGCATTTGTATGTTTTTTAATTTTGGCTGTTCACCACCCTGAGTCCCTTCTGGGAGAAGGGCGGTATACAAATTAAATTAATAATAAATAAATAAAAATACAAAATCTGCAAAAGATGTCACCAATTGATTAAAAAGGACAAACGATAAAGATTTTGAGGAGCAGATGACAAAGAACATTAAGGAAAATAACAAAAATAAGAATGTGGAATGACATGTGAAATAAAGGTGCTCTAAAATAAGATAAAATATGCTTTTTAAAAAAACAAATTAGCATCTGTTCCTGAGCCAAGAAAATAACCAATATGTTCCTGATAAAGTAATTTGTAAGCCGTTTTGTTAGGATATGGTTTGAGCCTAACAGTTGTCCAGGTAATATATGTGTACTGTTACTTTAATCTGTAAATGTATTATGTTACTTTAAAGGTTTTCATTGTAATGCTGAGTCATGCTGTAATTAGGTAATGACTGGTTGTGAAAGTATTTAAGCAAGGTATTGTAACGTATTCAGTTTGATGATGAAGCTGCTATGATAAGCTACCATTGAGAGGAGTTATCTGTAATCATCGTTTGATGGATCTGCTACCATCGTGATTTGTGAACCAGGGTGAGTTTGTTATTCTAACCAACTACTGTTTGTTGGGTAAGAAGATTCTGTAACTACTGGACTGATTTAACTGGCAAAGACTTGGAATTTGTTTAAAGACTATGAGACTGTTTTTCTACTATAAAGTAAGCTTTTGATAAACCAGTTTGCATAACTCTTATTCATTGCTCTCAGCAACGTTTCCTTGTGCATTTATTCTGCTGGTTGGTAACACAACAACAATATCCTTAACATTGGTTATGGGCCCAGAGCCAACCAGAACTAACTAGGATTGTAAAAGCTAAACTGAGAGTTAATGTAAATAGTACAAACTGTGTTTGTGATAAACAATCCAATTGAAGATGGAACTTGAACAAACAGCAAATTTTTCCATGATAACCCAGCTGGATGGAACAAACTATGTATCCTGGTCTGCAAAATGTAAACTACTTTTGTTTAGAGAAGGACTGTGGGACCATAGTTAATAATCCACTGGATGTAACAGCATGGGATCCTGCTGATGAGGAAGATGCAAAGAAAATAACCAAGTTTAACAGACAATGAACGATGCATTATTGGACTAACACTGGGTGACCAGCAGCTTGTCCATATTCGTGGCGAAGAGTCTGCTGCTAGGTGTTGGACCAAGTTGAAGAGACTATATGTTCGTGACTCTGTGGGTGCTCATATTTATCTCACAAGGAGATTATTTAAACAACATCTTCTTAAAGGTGGAGATATGATGGCTCATTTGGAATCCATGACCAGAATTTTCCAGGAGCTGCATGACAAGGAACTTGTTTTCTCAGAACTACAACAAGTTTACATAATACTTTCTTCATTGAACGATAGTTATGACGACTATGTTTCTTCATTAGAGGTTTTGTCCAGAGATGAACTGACATTGGCTGGCATAACCGGTAGGTTATTGGAAGAATCCAAAAGAAGACAAGAAAGGGATCAGTTGAGAATGCAACAACCAAAAGAAGAAAAAATGTACTCAACTGCCTATGTTGTAAAACGTTGTTTTGCTTGTGGGGCTAAAGGGCATATAGCTAAGTATTGTAAAAATAAGAAAATGTCTGTTAGGTACAATACTAGACCCAAGAAGGGTTGTAATTTAGCTATATCCAGTTCAACTACTGATGTTAACCAGGATTGTTGGGTTGTTGACAGTGGTGCTTCTCAATCTATTTCTAGAAATAGAAATTTTTTTGTTAAAATGGAGAAGAGTAACCAACATGTTAAACTAGCAAATGGCTGGAAGGTTAAGGTAGCTGGAGAGGGTGTTGCTCGTTGGTCATTTAGTAATGAACCATTGCCTATGTTATATATTCCTGGGTTAAAATTCAATTTATTATCTGTTAAATCATTATTGCAATTTGGGTTTATAGTAACATTTTAAAATGATAAGTGTTTTATTGAGAAAGATGGCAAAGTTGTTACTGCAAGTTTAGAAAATGATTTATTTGTTTTAAGGGATAACCCAGTATTGGTGGCTAAGTCTAAGTCTGTTTATAAGAATGTTAAACCACATGATGAATGTATTCATCTGTTACACCGGAGACTTGGGCATTTAAATTTCAGAATGCTAAAGAAAACAGTTCAGTTATCTGAAGGGATAAAACTACAAGCATGTAGTAAATATCTAAATTGCAATGCCTGTAGTCAGCAAAAAAGTAGGGTTACACCAGCAAACCGTGTTAATGGTTTTAAAACCAAAAATCCATTAGAGGTAGTGTTTATAGACCTAATTGGACCCAAGAAACCCAGCATAGGAGGTGCCTACTATATTCTGAGCATAGTAGACCATTATTCAAGATACGGATTCTGTTATCTAATGAAAACAAAATGTGAAACATTTCAGCATATTAACAACTGGCTACGTTTTGTGGAAAGGAAACAGAAATTTAAGGTTAAATGCTTAGTGACTGATAATGGTACAGAATTTACCAACCAAAGATTGGAAAAGTTTTTGCAGGATGCAGGGATCCAGCATAAACGGTCGGCACCGTACAGACCACAGCACAATTCGTATATCGAGAGAAGAGGTCAAACATTACAAACCATGAGTAGAACTATGTTGGCAGATTCTGGTTTGCCTGAAAATTTATGGGGTGAGGCTGTTATGTGTGCTAACCATGTGTTAAACAACGTGGTTAATTCCTCTACAGGTGAAATACCATTCACCTTATGGCATGGGAGGAAACCAAATCTTAGTTACTTACACACATTTGGAGCCCCAGCTTGGGTACATATTTATTTATTTGTTTATTTATTTATTTGTTTAAATTTCTATACCGCCCTTCTCCAATGTAGGACTCAGGGCGGTGAACAGCCAAAGTAAAAACAAGACATACATACAAAGCATACAAAATCTGGATGGGGAGGAACAGGCTTCGGCTTAACCCTTCCAAGACCGAGTGGCTGTGGATGCCGGCGTCCCGGTATAGCCAGCTGGTGCCATCTCTGGCTATTGGGGGCGAGTCACTGACCCCCACAGAGGGGGCTCGCAACTTGGGCGTCTTCCTGGACACACGGCTGTCTTTAGAAGAGCATATGACGGCCGTGGCCAGGGGGGCTTTTTATCAGGTTCGCCTGATACGCCAGTTCCGCCCCTTTCTGGATCGGGACTCCTTGTGCACAGTCACTCATGCCTTGGTTACGTCACGCCTGGACTACTGTAACGCTCTCTACATGGGGCTCCCCCTGAGGAGCACCCGGAGGCTCCAGCTGGTGCAGAATGCGGCCGCGCGGGTGATTATGGGAGCGACGTGGCGCTCCCACGTAACACCTCTCCTGCGCGAGCTGCATTGGCTCCCGGTGGTCTTCCGGGTGCGCTTTAAGGTGTTGGTTCTCATCTTTAAAGCGCTCCATGGCTTAGGGCCAGGGTATTTGCGAGACCGCCTGCTGCTACCGATAACCTCCCACCGGCCAATACGCTCTCACAGAGAGGGCCTCCTCGGGGTGCCGTCGGTCAGGCAATGTCGGCTGGCGGCCCCCAGGGGGCGAGCCTTCTCTGTGGGGGCACCCGCCCTGTGGAATGAACTGCCTCCTGGAATACGATTGATCCCGGACCTCCGGACCTTCCGTAAAGCCCTGAAGACGTTTTTATTTCATCTAGCTGGCCTAGCCTAAATGGTTTTTTAATTGGGATTTTAAATTTTATGGATTTGGGGTTTTAAATTTGGGTAGCCAATGATTTAATTCTTTTAATTATCTTAACTTTTGCATTTGTATGTTTTTTAATTTTGGCTGTTCACCGCCCTGAGTCCCTTCTGGGAGAAGGGCGGTATACAAATTAAATTAATAAATAAATAAATAAATAAATAAAACTGTTTAAAATAATTAAATAATTTTGGCCGTAATTAAAACATTCCAATTTAAAATCCGTTTAAAATTTGGCTCAAGCCAGCCCAGCTAGTTGAAATAAATGGGTTTTCAGGGCCCGACGAAAAATCCGGAGGTCTGTTATTGTACGTAGCTCTGGGGGGAGGTTGTTCCAGAGGGCGGGCGCCGCCACAGAGAAGGCTCTCCCCCTGGGGGTCGCCAGCCGACATTGTCTGGCGGACGGCACCCTGAGGAGGCCCACTCTGTGGGAGCGTACTGGCCGGTGGGAGGCTATTGGTGGCAGAAGGCGGTCTCGTAAGTACCCCGGCCCTAAGCCATGGAGCGCTTTAAAGGTGGTCACCAACACCTTGAAGCGCACCCGGAAGACCACCGGGAGCCAGTGCAGCTCGCGCAGGAGAGGTGTCACGTGGGAGCGCCTCATCGCCCCCAAAATCCCCCGCGCGGCCGCGTTCTGGACCAGCTGGAGCCTCCGGGTGCACCCCAGGGGGAGCCCCATGTAGAGAGCGTTGCAGTAGTCCAGGCGGGAAGTGACGAGTGCCTGAGTGACTGTGCGTAGGGAGTCCCGATCTAGAAAGGGGCGCAACTGGCGTATCAGGCGGACCTGATAAAAAGCCCCCCTGGCCACGGCCGCCAAATGATCTTCTAACGACAGCCGTGCATCCAGGAGGACGCCCAAGTTACGAGCCCTCTCCGTGGGGGCGAGTGATTCGCCCCCAATAGCCAGCGATGGCGTCAGCTGGCTATATCGGGACGCCGGAAGCCACAGCCACTCGGTCTTGGAGGGGTTGAGTTGGAGCCTGTTTCTCCCCATCCAGGCCCGCACGGCCTCCAGGCACTGGGACATCACTTTAAGGGCATCATTGGGGTTCCATCTAGTTTAAGGAGAAAGGATCAACAGAGAGCCAGAAAAATGTTTTTTGTTGGCTATGAATCAAATCATAGATCTTTTAGATTTTGGGCACAGGGAACTACTAGTGTATATTGTAGTGCAAGTGCTAAATTTCTAGAGCACGAAGGATGGGATAAACTAGAGCGTGCAGATTATAGACATGATAATACTGTTAGTGTAGAGCATCATATTCCTGATCATATTCCTGAGGATTTAGATGATGTAAAATTCTCTATCAAGGATGAAGAACAGGAAGTAGGTTTAGAGGATGCAGTTTTAGGGGAGGAGTCAGATGAACCATCTGCAGTAAGTCCTGTTTTACCTAGGAGATCTACTAGGGAAAGGCATCCACCTGATCGTTACAAAGCAACCGTAGTTTGCCAAGTTAACATTGAACCTTCAAGTTATGAGGATATCAAGCTTTATCCTGAAAAGGAGCAGAATGCTTGGAAGGAGGCAATGAGTAAGGAAATTAATTCTTTAACCAAGTTAGGTGTTTATGAAACTGTGAAATTGCCACCTGGTGAAAAGTTGATAGGTTGTAGATGGGTTTACAAAATTAAGAAAAGCATAGATGGCACAGTAACCCATAAAGCTCGCCTTGTAGCTCAAGGTTTTTCTCAGACCGAAAAGGATTTTGACGAAAAGGATTTCTAGTTTACGTGCTAGTACTTTACGAACAATGCTAGTGTGGGCGGCTAAGCATAAATATAGTATTAACCATATAGATGTAGAGACAGCATACTTGCATGCTCCATTGAGACACACCATCTATATGAGGAAGCCTTTAGGAGTTGAAACACAAAACCACACTGATTGTTGGAAGTTAAATAAAAGCCTTTATGGTTTGAGACAATCAGGGTTTGAGTGGAACCAATGTATAGTTAAAGAGCTAAATAGGATCGGTTTTCATGAAGGTGTAGCGGATAAGTGTCTCTTTAAAAGAGAAAATAATAGTGTAGTATCATTTTTGTTATTGTTTACAGATGATATAGCAATAATAACTAAAACTGACAAGGAAGCCATAGATATTGTTAAACAGATAGAAACCAAATTTAAAATCAGAAATTTAGGAAATATTAGGCATTATTTAGGTTTAGATATCAATCAAACAGCTAGAGGTTATAAAATATCTCAATCTAGCAAAATAAGCCAAATGTTGAAACGTTATGGCATGGAGCTATGTAAGCCAGTTAAAACGCCTATGGCACAGGATTTTCAACAAGGAGAAATCCAAAGTCCTAAATTTAGTAAGGAGATCTACCAGTCTCTTATAGGTAGTCTATCTTATATAAGCAATTAGTCGAGACCTGATATTTCATTTGGAGTAAACCATTTAGCGAGATATAATGCAGAGCCAACTGATAGGCATTGGCAGGCTGCAAAGCGTATATTAAGATATCTGAAAATGACGATGCATTATGCATTGTATCTAGAACCTAACAATGATTTAGTATTGAGAGCATATGCTGATGCCAGTTTTGCTACTGATGTGACCACCAGAAAGTCCACATCGGGTATAGCTATCATGTTAGACAATTGTTTGATTGGCTGGAAATCAATTCGTCAAAAACGTATTAGTCTTTCTACTATGGAGGCAGAATTCTCATGTTTGTCGCTAGTTTGCACTGATCTGATTTATTACAAACAACTAATGATGGATATTGGTTTAAATATGGATTATCCAATTGTAATACATGAGGACAACCAAGCTGCTATAAAAATGGCAACAAATTTAGCAGTTAAAACTAGAACTAAGTATACTGACATTAGGTATCTGAATGTTCGTCAGTGTATTCAAAGCAACATGGTTAAATTGGAATATTGTATGTCGGAAGACAATATAGCTGATAATTTTACCAAAGCGCAAGGTGCTATCAAACATAAAACGTGTTGTGAAAGTTATGGATTAAGAATCTAAACTGTATATATTGACCTGTTCAAAGGGGAGCATGTTAGGATATGGTTTGAGCCTAACAGTTGTCCAGGTAATATATGTGTACTGTTACTTTAATCTGTAAATGTATTATGTTACTTTAAAAGTTTTCATTGTAATGCTGAGTCATGCTGTAATTAGGTAATGACTGGTTGTGAGAGTATTTAAGCAAGGTATTGTAACGTATTCAGTTTGATGATGAAGCTGCTATGATAAGCTACCATTGAGAGGAGTTATCTGTAATCATCGTTTGATGGATCTGCTACCATCGTGGTTTGTGAACCAGAGTGAGTTTGTTATTCTAACCAACTACTGTTTGTTAGAAGATTCTGTAACTACTGGACTGATTTAACTGGCAAAGACTTGGAATTTGTTTAAAGACTATGAGACTGTTTTTCTACTATAAAGTAAGCTTTTGATAAACCAGTTTGCATAACTCTTATTCATTGCTCTCAGCAACGTTTCCTTGTGCATTTACTCTGCTGGTTGGTAACACAACAACAATATCCTTAACACGTTTGATATATTCTGAGGAAAATGCTGGGGGGCGGGGGGATGGGATGGAGAATAAAAATACTAGTGGGATGTGAATAGTAAGGTCTCTTAGGGTGCAGTCTTGGAACTTATGCTTTTTAGCTTCTGTATATAGAACCGGGCAGGATGGTGGACATGTTTTATAATAATAAAAAACTGTTCAAATAAATACAATCAAAACGGGATTGGGAAGTGCACTAAAAAGATATCTCCAAACTGAATGAATGAGAATGGCAAGATAATGTGATATAAACAAGGTTAAAGAGATATATGTATGGTGTCAATCTGAGGCCCACTGGTTGTGCAGACTCACAAGATAATAAAGTACAGTATATTAAAATAAAGGAAGTTTCTTATTTATTCACATTAATTGCATGTTTTATATGTGGCTCTAGACAATTTCCCTTCACTCAATATGGCCCAGGCAAGCCAAAATGTTGGACAACTATGGTATGAATGTGTAAACTTTACTTGTGCATAAATGGGATCTAAAGTGGTAGTAACACTTTAATAAGAGCATATTGCTCTTTAGTAAGAGCATATTAGAGTAACGGTGGATAATATAAAAAAGTCAACCCTATATGCAGCTGCTATTTTAAAAAAGCCAAATTACATGCTTGGAACTGCAAATAGGACTTTCAGTATAAAGTTATAAAAACCTAGGATGATGGTACCCTTCTTTGTTTATCACATTTTATGAAGGCTATGCCAAAGCTAGGAAAGATGGCAAAAAATCAGTACCAGGAAGAAAGACTACAGCAGTGGTTCTCTTTAACCCAAATGAAGGAGAGGAAGGGAAGATGTAGTAGAAGTTTTAATTTTGTTTTGTTTTTATAGTATTTTAATGTTTATATTGTATGTTTTTTAATTTTGGCTGTTCACCGCCCTGGGTCCTTCGGGAGAGGGGGCGGTATAAAAATTAAATAAATAAATAAATAAATAAATAAATAAATAAATAAATAAATAAATAAATAAATAAATAAATACCGGTATGTAAAAATTGTGCAAAATACAGGAAACAACAAAATAAAGACTAAAATAATAGTAAAATAGAGAAATTCCTCTCCCTATCTGACAAAGTTGAAATTATTCATTGAAATAACATACAGAGTAGTTCAGGATTGACAGAAGGAAAAGCATTTTTATACAGCACTTAAACAGTAGCCTTCATTGCCAGTAGTTGTAAAAGGGAAATGGGCAAATTCAGGAGAGATCAGCATAGTTGTTTATTACTTCCTGAGTTACGGGCATCATGCTTTAAATATGAGCTAATGGCAAACAGATAGCTTGAAGATAGTGAAGTTCCCAAATGAATCCAATTAGTATTGGTCACTATATAACACAACAGAGAATCTTGTGATCTGACCCACCAGATTCATTCTTTCCTTTTCTTTCTTTCTTTCTTTCTTTCTTTCTTTCTTTCTTTCTTTCTTTCTTTCTTTCTTTCTTTCTTTCTTTCTTTTTTTTTTTTTTTTGTGGCATTTAGCCTTATTTGCAATCATTTTAGATTTTTTTTACAGCATAAGCAAGTACAGAAAAATGTAAGTTTATGTAAGACAAGTACTATTTTCGAGATTTCTCTTTGTTTTAGTGACTGAGTGAAAATAGGACCAAGTCCTATTTTCTGATTTGATAGTACAGTACATTTTGAAAATATGTTTATTATTTATTTATTTATTTTATTTATATGACATTCAATTTCCATCAAGCAGTGTGTGATCTGGGTACAGTTGTTTTTAAACAGTCATAATACACATATTTAAAAGAAAAGAAAAGAAAAAGAAAAAGAAAAAAATGTTTATTTATTTACTTAATTAATGGGTCTTATATTCTGTTATAATGCATAAAGGCTTGCAAAGCATTCTGTAGTTATAAAAAGCATCAGTATAACAAATACATAAAAACAAAATTATAATTATAATAAATGTTCTACAAAAATGAAAACTCGTATCTTCTACCGGTACTAGCCGAAGGTAGTGTGCATGGAATCCCTCCTCCAATTTTCTCCGCAACATGTGAGGTAGAAATGAAGAACATATGAAATGAAAGGTAGAAACTGGCCCTAAATCATCCAGTGATTTTCCATGTTTGAATGAGAATGTGAACCTGGATCTTTCTGATTCAACTTCATAATCATATACCATTCTTGGCTCTATTTAGTTTTGAAATCAATAGAAAATGGGAAGAGAGTGGGGAAGGTTTTGAGAAATTCAGTCTTCCTCTTTAAGACTCATGATGGGCTTACTAATGTTAAAAGATGATGAATTCTAAAAATAATCCTCAGGTTTCTATAGTAACCTGCACTGTTGCTATGTGAGAATCTTAAGAGGATATTACTCTCCTGATACCTGCTATTCCAGTCCTTTTAGCAACAGGGTTGCGTACCCCAATTGGAGCACATGGCAAGAGGCAGATGAAACATCCTTGAATTGAGTAGCTTTGTTCTATTGTATCAGGTATAGAAAGGCTGTCAGTCCATCACAATCTGGTTAGTGCTTTCCACAATGCTGATTCTGTATCTTTCAATGGTTATTGCGTTTTGCTCCATTCTATTGAGTGTCTCTTGTAGACACAAACTTTTAAGAGCAAGAGAAGATGAGATTCATATGATTTGTTTTTACAGCAAAAGAGAGTGGTTAATAGATATGTTACAATTAGTTGTGCCTTTCTGGATGCATAGGCAAAACACCCATACTGCACATTCCACCTACAGTACAGGGTCTAATAGATATATGATTCAGTTTTGTAATTATTCCAATTCTATAAATGAGGCTCATAGAGAAAAGGAAGCTATGAAAAACAAAGTACTGTACACAGATCACTGCCAATACAGTTTTTCTGGGACTACATACTTCAAATGACAGGTTATATACTTAAAAAGTATTTTCTACAGCTAAAAACTGCCACATGAGTGAAAAAAAGAGGGGTGCATCTGAAAGGAGGGAGAATTGTATTACTTCATAATACTACAGATGAGAGACAAATTTGGGCTGAGAGGATCAAAGAAATCTTTATTCATAGCACATTCAGTTCCAGATTTCCCATTTTACCTTTTCTAGGCAGTACCCTGTATTTATACACAGGACCTAATTCATCTGTGTATAGTACCAGCTGGCATAATAAAGCACTAAGGAACAGTCAGCTTGATGCGAATTGTGATAGCAGAACAGCATACAGATGTCAAGAAATAGACCTATTGAGTTTGCCTATTTTGAATGTCCTAACATCCATTTCAAGCATTCTAATGCTTGCCTTCTCTTGGCTGCAATATGACAAAGACAATGATTAACATCTTGAAAGAGAAGATTATTTCCACTAGGAGTTATTCACATAACACCTTTCAGGTCTTTAAAAATTGTGTGTCTTTGTAGGTTTTGGCAGTGAGGCAAGAAACTGGTGGCACAAATTAGCAAACACCATTTTGCCAGCGCTGTACCTCTTGTGAATTGAAATGTTTAGAGACCTTGTATCTGAATCTGTGATCCTGTAGACTTTGAATGAGTTGCTTGCTGATTTTTAGCCATGCAATGAGAACATGTAACTCCTCTAGAACTAATGCAAAGTGATGGAATTTAATTGATTTGCATGAAAGCTTTTGGAGGGATAGTTAGCTCCTTAGTATATAGCATGCTGAGTTTGATTCTGCTGTGGATCCTGACAGAAAATTCTCACATCAGCAGTAGAATTTGTATCCCAGTCTGTGTTCCATACTAATAGCCTTCTTATGTTACATATTTTGCTCACACGGCCAAGTAATCATTATTATTTCTTGTCTAATTTTGGATGAATGTGATGTAACCAAAGAAAAGATTGTAATTTTCAAAAGAATAGGTTTTTAAAAAAATCAAGCAACAACACTAATTGTGAAACTGTTGACAACAGTAATCTTATCATATCCAAAGATTTTTAATGTGTAGACTTATCATGTCTTAAAGGATAGAAATATTGTCAATGTCCCACCATGCCTGGCTCATTTGAATATTTAAATATATACTTTTCACTAAAGCCTATAACAAATTTGTAAACACAGCAGTCTGAAATCCTTGAAACCCACGAAATGACCAAAACAATGAGAGAATTTCTGGATCTTACCAAATGTCCAATTAGCCCAGCATTTTATTTTCCATTGTAACCAACAACTCAAATAAGATATGATATAAATAACCCTTCCTTACTCTTTAATTCCAACAACTTCAGGGATATAACTTTCTAAATTCATAATGATTGCTGCCACAACGTCTTACCATTACTAATGCATGCATTTATAAATTTCTTATAAATCCAGTTTAAGTTGGCTTTTTTCAAGCAGGCTGAGACCTGACAGTTTATGTCCAGCAGTATATGTTATAAACAGGAAGAATGAATAATGAATGAAAATAGAACAGAATTTGATAATCAGGGAAAAATTGTCTTCTACAGAGGTACATAATTTTCCAGGCTTATGGCAATAATGATGTATATTGTTGAACCTCGGCTTATTCAGAAAATATTAGGATTTAGGAGCTGTACTATTAGTTAGCTTAATATGTTTGAAAGAGATGGCCTTAATAAATTGGATTGGAGATACAAATATCCCATCTTTTTTGGAACTATATTCTTTTAAAGGGGTCTGAACCTACTGTGAACTGTTACTTGGACTTCATGGAGTAATCACATATTTTATTAGCTGAGATGGTAAAAAACCATGTGTTTTTGGTGCTCTGTTCCATTGATTTCTTGTACATTAATTGGTTACTTTTTTTAAAAAAGTTTTTATTAACAATACAAATTAAAAACAGTTGACATAGCGTGACATCTCCAGTTTAAACATTTTCATCAAAGTTTACCTTATAATTGATACACTTCCTTATCTCTATACAAGTTTACACTAATTATCACATTTCAAATATATATATTCTTTCATCTAGGTAGGTTACATCGATATCCAATTCAATCGTATCTAACATAGAAAATTAACATAAAAACTTCTTCACATTTTACTCATCAATAGTCCTTTATCCCTGCGTTCCTCCTCCTTCCAGCCAATAATAAAATTTGTTCCAGATTTCATAATACTCTGAATCATTCTTATCTTTAAGTTCCAAAGTCAGTCTGTCCATTTCCGCAATTAATTGATTACTAATGGAATTCTTTTTTTGAGAATGAAACTTCAAGATACAAATTCCCACTGATACTCATGTCAAGTGACTTTTATTTTTTGAAATTGGAAAAGGAAATCTGTAGAATTTGGGGTAAGGCTTTTCTTATTAACATATTAAAGCTATTTTAAACTTTAGAAACAGGAGTTTTGCCATACCAATTTTAAATTTGTGGCAGATTTTTTTCACATATGGACCCATTAGAACATCACATTGTCACCAAACTCTCTTCAAAAGAAATGGCAGATCTTGGTCCATTAGTGGTAGAAGGCATTTTTGAAAGGGGGGTGGGGAGAGACTTCAAGCAACAGTTATAAATACCTATATTTTTAATATTAAATTGCATGTCTTTGTTCAACTTTATTAACAGTTATTTAAAGAACATAACAGAGGATGGAAATATGAAGAGTTTTAGGCTTACTTACTACTATGAGTCAACTAATTGCCCCACTCCTCCGCTTTATTTTTAAAACTGAACAGGAATATTTCATGTTTAGTTTAGTTTTGACAGTGGCATGCAATTTGTGGATGAAAATTGATATGTAAGTGCTCTAAAGGGGTTTATTCTGCATGATAAGCACTTATTCCAATTTTAAACATCTGTAATGACAGGTGGATTAAATGCAAAAAGAGCCTTTTAAGATGTATGAATAATCAATGTAGACTAAAAGAGCTTAGGAAAAGGTGAGAAATCAGTCCCCAAAAACGCAGGTGAATTGTGCTGTGTAATAGTCATTCTAGCAGACAGAACTGCTCAGGAATTATTTGCCAAAGTGATGATGATGGTAGGAGAAAATGCAATAGAGTTTGACATGTTCATTGTTCTGTCATCTAATTAAAAGCAGTCAATGACAGCCACATATTAGCACCAGACAATGAGGATGCTAAATATAGAGGAGAAAATGTCAGTGTCATCTCCTGACTGTGAATTATATGAACAAAAAGAACATTTTTTCTTTGCTGTAACGAAAGCAAAACAAATTGAAATTATTATTATTTTCTGAGCTTGAAATAAATGTGACGACGTTAATCTTGGGACATGCAATCTTTTGATAGCTGGGACCATACGTATCCTGGGGGGAGATGGTAGGTAAGGCTATAATGCAAAATACATTTGTGATACATTTTCATTTTGGGGCAGCTCTGATATTTTCTTTTAGAGGAAGACTTTAATTTATTTACAGCTTAATTTTGCTCTATAAACTTCTATTTTTTATGTTTCCTGCCTCAGAATGGCAGGAAATATATCATCCATTTTTAGCTTTTGGGGTGGGGGCACATCTTACTCTTTCATGGTTTAATACCAATATGTTTATTTGATGGTTACAGAATAACAGAGTTGGAAGGGACCTTGGAGGTCTTCTAGTCCAACTCCCTGCTCAAGCAGGAAACCCTGTCCTCTTTCAGACAAATGGTTGTCCAATCTCTTCTTAAAAACCTCTAGTGTTGGAGCATTCAGAACTTCTGGAGGCAAATCGTTTCACTGATTAATTGTTCTAATTGTCAGGAAATTTCTCCTTATTTCTAGGTTGGACATCTCTTGATTAGTATACATAATCAAGTTTACATATAAGAGCCATGGTGGCGCAGTGGTTAGAGTGCAGTACTGCAGGCTACTTCTGCTGATCACCTGCTGCCAGCAGTTTGGCAGATTGAATCTCACCAGGCTCAAGGTTGACTCAGCCTTCCCTCCTTCCGAGGTGGGTAAAATGAGGACCCAGATTGTTGGGGGCAATATGCTGACTCTGTAAGCTGCTTAGAGAGGGCTGTAAAGCACTGTGAAGTGGTATATAAATCTAAATGCTATTGCTATTACTACATTAATTGCTTCTTGTTGTGCCTTCAGGTGCATTGGAGAATAGGTTGACTCCCTCTTCTTTGTGGCAGCCCCTTAGATATTGGAACACTGCTATCATGTCACCCCTAGTTTTTCTTTTCATTAAACCCTTCTTTTCATTAAACACTTACTGTTTGTAGTTTGCTTGTATATTTTCCTGCTTTTTTTTATCAATGCTTAACATATAACTATTTGAAGCATAAATATTTTTTATTTAAAAGATTTCATTCTAATTCTGGTTTTGACCTATGGGTCCTGTGGGATGGCGCAGTAATTAGAATACAGCATTGCAGGCTGATTCTACTCACAACCAGGCATTTGATCATGACCGGCTCAAGGTTAACTCATCCTTCCCTCCTTCCAAGGTCGGTAAAATGTGGACCCAGATTGTTGGGGAAAATATGCTGACTCTGTAAACCGCTTAGAGAGGGTTGTAAAGTACTATGAAGCAGTATATAAGTCTTAAGTGCTATTTCTATTGCTATAGGACCTGGTGCCTAAGTACCTACAAGACTATCTATTGTAATCAGAATTGAATATTTGATTCATTTTATTATTTATTATTTATTATTAAAATTCTATACCACCCTTCTCATCAAAGTGACTCTAAGCAGCTTATAGTCATATAATTAATCTGCAATATAAAACCTTAAAACAATAAATAAAAACCATACATTTAAAATTCAGTTAAAATTCCATTAATCAAGATGAGAGAAAGGGAGGAAAGTGCACATGGGGAAGAGGTTGGGGGTAATCCATTAACTACCTTCCAGATGCCATTTCCCCAATGGGGACCCAGGCAACTGGCAGAGCCAGGTCTTCAAATCCTTTCAGAAGGTCAGAAAGGTGGGTGTTGATCTCGGGACAGGGGAGGGGCGCTGGACATTCTACAGGACACAGCACTAAACCTCTCTTCTGGATCCCACCAGCCAGAATTCCCTAGTTGATGGGGTCCACAGCATGCTTCTGATACCACAGGTGGAGTAGGTAATGCCATCGGAATGATGGCGAATGCCATCGGCAACCTGGCAACCAAACAGCTCTCAGAAGTGCCATGTAGCTGCATTCTGTACCAGCTGAAGCTTCCAGATACTGATCAAGGGTAGCCCCATGTAGAGTGCATTGCAGTAGACCAACCGTGAATTGACCAGGGTTTGAATGACTGAGTGCAGGAACTCATGGATCCAGGAAAGAGTGCAACTGGTATTTAATTGTCCTAGCCGTTACTGTGACGTGCTCATTGTAAATCCAGGAGAATCTCCAGATTGCACATGGGTCTATTTGGGGAACTTCAACCTCATCTAGAACTGAAGATGTTAAAAGTCCAGGAACCAGAGCTTCACAAACCCAAAAACACTCAGTCTTACCAGGGTTCTAGTGGAGCCTATTGTTCCCAACCCAGACCCCCAAAGCCTCCAGGCACCACGAGAGGACAGCAACAGCATTCTGGATCACCCAGAATGGAGATGTAAATCTGAGTTTGTCCCATGGTGACAGATTATCTCACCTAATGGTTTTATGTATTTGTTAAAAAGGGAGTGGAGAAAGTATGGAGCTCTGTGGGATGCCACAAAGGAGCAGCCATAGTCTGAATCTCTCACTCCCTATCAACATTGATTGCAACTGACCTTAGAGAAAGGAGCCAAACCAACTCCTACCCTGCAGGTGACCCCAAAAGATACCATGATCAATGGTATCAAAGGCTGCTGAGAGGTCAAAGAGAGGAGGGATAGATGCATTACCCCCATCCCATTCTTGATAGAGATAATCAACAAATGTGACCAAGCTGTTTCTGTCCCATAACTGGGCCTGAATCCTGACTGGAAGGATTTATGAGGTAAGGCAGACAAAAATCTTTTGGGAAGATGCTCTACTTAGGTGGAAAAACAAGTGGCATGGTCTAGTCAGGAATGAGCCATCCATGGCTTGTAGACTTCATGTGGCTTTCAGTGGCCTCCATCAGTGAACAGTTAAAGCTTGATCTTCTACTAAGATTTTGTTAAAAATAAAAATAGGGCGTGAAAGCTCTAATTGTGGTTGTCCTTAAAAAAAACAAACAAACAGCCACACATATTTAAGAAAAATAAGACTACTACATCTCTCTATATGATATCATAGTCATTGCCAACATAGTCATTGCCACTGCAGCCATTGGCTGCCATTCATAGCATAAAGCTTCGGTGCACAACTGTGTTGATTTAAGAGTTTTGCTGGCATTAAGTGGCATTTTCACAACTATACTCCAAAAGTAGGCAGACCAAATCCGAAGTAGGCATAATTTGAATGTGTGCACTAGAATTTTAAGGTGCTTAAATTCTGCTAAATTCTAGAATCTTAAAACATTAATTTACTGTTTGCTGTTTATAAAAAAAGAAAGTCAAATTTGGGAGCCCTATCCTCTCTAGAAGGAATATGGGGCTTCGATAGGCTTCACAAAGCTACAAGCCTTATTTTGTGTTCTTCTGATGTAAGTGAACAAAAGAGTTTTTCTCAAATGCTGAAATGAAATGATAAATCCATAGGCACTTCCCGAAAACAAATGAAAGGCGAAAATATGTATCCCAGGATAATGCTGCATGATCCAATCTGGGTCGCTCACTGGGACCAGAGGTTTTGTTTTCTGAGCTTTTGGACTCATGCTGGAGCCCATCTTCAGAGACAGAAGTTAGAGAGAAATTCCTTGAAGTTGGGCTCCAGAATGAGTCCAAAAGCTCAGAAGACAAAACCTCTGATCTCAGTGACTGACCCAGATTGGATCCTGCACTTCCCAAAAGTTATTTTATCAGTATCTAGTTTCTTTGGAAACAATGAATCTGAGTGAATTGGAGGATTTTTTGGTCTTAGTCTTGATTTTCTCAGTCTCTCATTCGGGATTTTTCAACATTATGAGTTGACATTGCAGCAAAGACAATGCTCATCCATAAGGCAGAAGAGTATAAAAGACCATTGTACAGCCAGTGTTTTTGTGAGTTAGATTGCAGGATTGCACTTACATGGACTTGTCTTTTCATGCAGTCTGCAAGTAATCTCTATTATGGTATCATAATTCTCAGATGGAGATTGAGGATTACAAAACTCTTTCCAAATTAAGTGTTTCCTGAAGCGCAGTTCTGGCTTTTAAAATGAGATATTCAGTATGAAAAGAAGAGCACATAAACACAGCTGCCTTTCTCCACATCAATTTTTAATATTTTTGTTTTGTTAAAGGCTGAAAAATTCTGGTAAATTACTCTAAGGGGTCTGCCTTGAAATGGGGAGTTCTCTTTTTTTGGGGGGTGGGGTGGAATTTCATTGGCTCATACTTTGCAATCAAATCCATGTGTGCTTTTGGAAAGTTCTCATGCTAACAATAACAAATGCCAAAAGAAAAACATTGCAGAAGGCTTTGCATATGAAAAGAAATGTGAGGGAAAATGGGGGCTATCCATTGAATAGAGTCACATGTGGTATTCGGCAAAAAGCCCAGATGATAAATTGCCCATAATTAACATTTAGGAATAACTTGATTTTGATAGAGGAGACATATTGGTGATACCAGCCTTGTTTCTTTACATATGCATTGATAGCATTTTTCCAAGTATGTTGATGAAAAAAAGTACATTCAGTTGCCAGGTGAAGTGAATGTCACTGAAAAGCCACCAGTCAGTTCTAATTTAATTACTGAATTGCACATTTTCAACCTCTTCTATTTTATTGGAGATTCTATCCCAGATTCATTCTCATTAAAAAAAAATCAGGAGACATATAAGTGACAAATTTGATCCAATGCTGCTGGCGGAACTGCAGAAAAATACAACCCCCCCACCCTGAAAATGAGTCATAAGAAGGGATGAGGAAAATTACATTAAAGAATTAGGTCTCCTATATTTTCCATTCTAAGGGAAACGTTTCCCCTATTGTCCAGTGGTGTTTGAGTCTAGGAAGCGAGGGACCCAGTATTGTCCAAAGATGCTTATGTGGTCATATGACCAAAGTGCGTTAAATCATTTCCGCACAGCCTTCAGATCAGTGGTGAAATCATTTTTTTTTACTACCGGTTCTGTGGGTGTGGCTTGGTGGGTGTGGTGTGGCTTGGTGGGAGTAGCAGGGGAAGGATACTGCAAAATCTCCATTCCCACCCCACTCCAGGGGAAGGATACTGCAAAATCCCCATTCCCACACCACTCCAGGGCCAGCCAGAGGTGGTATTTGCCAGTTCTCCAGACTACTCAAAATTTCCGCTACCGGTTCTCCAGAACCTGTCAGAACCTGCTGGATTTCACCCTTGCTTCAGATGTATGGTACTTCATCACCAATATTCCCTAATCAACAGGCCTAACTAAATAGCACCAGGTTGAGAAAGACAGAATTCAGCACAGCAATTTGAAGTTAAGTTCCAACTTAAGCTAAAGAAGAAGAAAGCCAGCCAATTTATACACTATTTCATGTCCAAAAACAACCTCTGAAATCTGAAGAGTCCTGAAATCTCATGAGTAGGGAACCAGAGGAATTCTGGAATGAACTTAAAGAAGATATTAAGGGTGAATATGAAAAGAAACTGCCAAAGATCTGGAATTGGAAGAATGCAAATTGGGTGTCAGAACAAACAGTGGAAATTGCTAGGAAGAGAAGAGAAGCCAAAATTAAGAAAGACAAAGTAAAAGTGGACTCCAATTCAAACTCAACTCCTATTTATTTATTTATTTATTTTATTTTATTTCTATACCACCCTTCTCCTGCGGGACTCAGGGCGGTGTACAGCCAAGATAAAACATTGCATATAAAATTTAAAAACAATTTAAAAAACAATTAAATAATTTCAGCCCAAGATATTAAAAACAACCCAATTAAAACCGAATTCAATTAAAACTGAGAGGATGGGATCAAGCCAGCCCGGCTAGATGGAACAGGTGTGTTTTCAGGGCCCGACGAAAAGTCTGGAGGTCTGATATCGTGTGTATCTCAGGGGGTAGGTCATTCCAGAGGGCGGGTGCTGCCACAGAGAAGGCTCTCCCCCTGGGGGTCGCCAGCCGACACTGTCTGGCCGACGGCACCCTGAGGAGGCCCTCTCTGTGATTGATTTAATAGATATATCCAGGTAGTGTTCTTGGAAGTAGTTTGCCAGTATCTTCTTCAAAGATAATTTTTCAACTTCAGAATCTAGCCTATTGTCATTTTATTGTCCAAAGATCCCCTATTCAAGTATTAATGTGCTCAATCCTGCTTAACTTGTTCCAGACAAAGCTGTACAAGTGTTCTCACCAGCTAAGACATCTTTGCAAACATACAAGCACATGTCCCCGTCCCCCAAATTCACAGATGCAAGTGTATATTTATCTATATGAATAAGAATTATCAAAATTATACAAAAAGGGCTGGAATCCCCTTGATTTTCTGTCCATTGAAGGAAATGATACACAAGATTTGTGACAGCACAGACTGTGCTGTAAAACAGATAATTCCTTATTTGGCACTGATTTAAGTGTTGAACTTTAGTTGACCAGATTCATGTGTATAGGCTTGAATAAATCTTCTATGTTGCAACCTTACCAATGGTCTTGATTCTTTGTGCTTGACAGTTTCAGACCCTTGTTAATAACATGTGGCTTTGGTAAATTGTCCTTGCCTTGAGCAAACTAGAGGTCTGATTTGTCTAAGAAGCCTTCATATTAATACTCTGTCACATGCAGTACTAACAGTTCATTTATTTCCAGTTACAATTTATTTTGAACAAATTGCTTTCTATCTATAGATAGGATGATAAACTAGTTGAATAATATAAAATAGATGTGCAGATTGGTCTGAAATAGATCTATATTTCTTTTCCCCCTATGCATTATTTTAAATCTTTTTTTAAAAAAGGTACCATTTTATAGTGCACTGATTTATGTTCAATATGTTATATTAATCACTTTGATCTCTAAGAAGATGTACAAGCAACTATATCTAGTCTGTACTGTATTCTGGAAATTAGTAATTCTAATTAATTCTGTTAACTGTAGAAAACAGATTACCAATTATTTCTGCAGAAATGAAATATAATCCAAATTGATTCCAAGAAGAATTATATCTCTAAATAGGTGGTAGGCCAGCTAAAAAATGCCATTAGTTTTGTGTGATTACAGCAAGCAGCACTAAAACTAATGGAGAGAAAATTCAAGGAGGCAGATTGCAGCTAAAGTTTTGGAGACCAAAGGCAAAAACCTGGCAGGAAACTCTTTTTTTGTAAAATAGATTGAAAGGTGTCTTGAAAGGGGCTCTTTGATCAAAATAGTGAAAGTGAGTTTAAGTGGCCATTTTGTAGGAAGATAGCAGGGACATTACAAATTCTGCTTTGCAACCAGGGATACAGAAGATGACCTTCAAACTACACAGTGACTTTACACTTTTGTGAATCTGTGGAGAAAAGAAAAATAAGGATTTGAGCTGTCTCCTTGAATTTACATACCTAGATATAGAGCAATGCATCTTGAGACACATCGGAATATTAACTGGTTTGTTCTTGTTGGAGAAAGCAATTTTGTATGTGTACATATGAGCATTCTTGATACTTATATTAAGCCTGAGTAAGAATCAGGGAAGCGGGAAAGGGATGGGAAGAGGCATTGAGGCAATAGACAAAGTGAGGCACCCAGCTAGCTACATCTCATCAGAGAAGAGTCAGTCAGAAAAAAGGTTTCATACCGTGGGACAAAGCAGAAGGCCCCAAGATTTGTAATCTCCCAGATTTAAGAGCCAATAGAATGAAAGACAAAGACAGGAAATAGTAAGTTCCCATCTGTCTACCTGATGTTGCCTCTCATGACCACAAAAACTCAGGGCCACTGTAGTTACCCTTACAATGTTTGTTTTGTATAGAAAACCTGGCAACAAATTATCAGAATTTAGGGAGCTGGTTTTGTAGATTTAATACATGTTGTTTTATACTAGTTTTTTCACCCCAGGACACTCAAAATTATTTGGGAGTCAAGAGCAGATGTTGAGGAATTGCTTCCTGCTCAACCATTTCTTCTTGTTCACAATTCATTACTTCAATACTTGCAGGTTTCAAAGTTTCACATCTACTTTTACGTACTGTGTTTCTCAGAGGCCTTTATGTAATACCCATTTGGGTATTTGAGCAGTGGGAGGGTAGGTGCATGAAATCCCTGACTGCCACTGGTATTATTTAAACAATGATGTGAATGGAATGTATTGGTGTACATTCTCCACAAGAAAAGAGTAAATGTGCCCATTTTAGTTCTCCTATTTCCAGCAAAAGATGAATGCCAATTATTCTAAAGGATACATTTTATGACACTGTTTACACTAGCGAGACATTATTTAAATTCTTTGTCTAGCCTCTTTTCCACTCCGATCCAATTTTACATTGCTGAACAAGAGATGTGAATGGAAACCTTTGACATTAGAAAAACAATAACTGTAATCATTATGGCATTTCCCCCATATGTGTTGGGCTATAATTCCTCTCATTCCCAGTTATGCTGGGAATGATAAAATTATATGATAGGAATTATATTCCTATCACATAATTCCTATTCCTATCATTCTCAATTATCCTGAACCTCTTCTATGCCCTCTAAAGATGATGGAATTACAATTCAATACATTTGAAGAATGCCAGGGTGGGGAAGACTGGTCTAGATAAACTATTAATTCTCTCAGTTACCAGCATGAGCATCCATATCTGTTCTAAAATAGTGGCTATTTCTTATGCCTCCCGACACATATTTTGAAGTCTTGCAAAAGCCTAAGAAAAATCTGATAATATGTATGAAGTATGTGAGCCTAAAGCTTATTGGGTTTTTTTTTTTAAAAATGCCAAAGGCATTTAGTGTCATAAGGGGAAGTTCTTTATTTAGAAAAAAAAATGCTACCCTTCTACATAGCTTCCAGTATAATTATTGTGAAATATCCTCTTGTTGTACCTTATTATCTTTACGAAAAACAAATAGGATTTTCAGACAACACAACAGAATGAGGCCTGCATTGTGACAATGAGAAATCGAGATGGATTTACATCTCGATTTCTCATTGTCTTCGTTGACTTCGTTAGCAGAAGTAGCTAAATCCTGATTGCCAAGTATTCTATTACTTGGCATTAATCAAGCTACTCAACTCTTAATAATTTGCCTTGTAAATAGAGGCAAATTCTGTTCTCCTATTGAGGGAGAGATGTACACTCCCCTTGTTGGCTGAATTATTTGCTTGAACCTGAGCAGTGAACCCATATAAAACATAAATAAGATTTACTACATTATGTTCATTCTACTTTTACTGCCTCTGAAGCATCAATTTTATGTTAAAGAGGTATTTATGAAGCAGCCAGGAACAGAAGTAGGGAGAGTTTTTCTATATTTTCAAAATAGTTTATCCTTTATATCTTTCTAAAATGCCTTCATTCCTTGGAAATGAGAGAAGATTTGCTGATATCTTCCCCCATCCTCAAGCAACCAGGAGAATTGCCTTCCAAGATAAATAAATTAAACTGTTTAGAAATCCTAGAAAATAAAACCCAGGATTTTGGGTAACAGTAAGCACTCTCAATTCATTTTAAGGGCTCTTTTGGATAGAGATGAAATTCAGCCATTAAAATGAACTCAGTTCCCTGCTGACCTGTTTGTAGATACTTATTGTGTCCAATCTACTCTTTTTCTTCTCTGTTTCAGTCATTTTTAAAAATAAAAAAATTTTTTGCTGGCAGGGAGCTTCTATTTTTCATGACTGTGGCTGCAAGAGTAGTAGTCTCCATTGCATGGAGTAGTCTGAATAGTGATTAAAGCAGAGACTTGGTCCCTCGGCATCCCAATATAGTGGCTGAAAAGGATTAAAATGTGGCAGGATAAATACCTGCTGCCATCACAAGAACAGGAATGCCTGGTTTTTATTTTTTTACAGAAGGGAAAGGTTGTGTTGTGAAACTAGGTGGGCAAATGAAGTCTTCCTTGCCTGTTGGCCAAGGGATGACCTCTGATTGCTAGAGTCATTTTTATGCTTTTCTGTTGATCCTCATTAGTTGGCTTTTGGTTCTGGAATGGGACAACTTGCCGCAGCCAACTTACTGCAGCCAGCTCACCATGGCCAACTTGCCGCAGCCAACTTGCTACAGGACAACTCACTGATTCAACAGTTCAATTTAATTATTTAAAAGAATTCACATTTCATTTTGTCCCTCCTTTTGCATCCTTTCTTTAATGATTCTATCCCACCATTGATAGAGTGGGTAACTCTTGTCCCTCAGCGAGTTGGCTATAGTGAGTTGTTCTAGACCCGATTTCATATCCAGACAACTTAATAATCAAAATAATAAAGCCCAACTCCTGATTTATTTAAAGTGGACTTGGAAAAACTATTTATCTGAGAGTACCCTTAATGTTTGGCACTCTGTTTTCAGACTAAAGTGGATTAAGTTGCCTGGATATGAAATCAGACTGAAGAAGAAAAAATCAGTGAGCCGGTAAGGAAACAGGTCGATACTATTTTATGTGGTTTTGTTTTTTCTTTGTATAATATGTGCCACAATATGACACGCTGCTTAATACAAGTAGCTTGCAATTCTAACATACCTAATTAGGAGATAAATTCTGTTGAACACTGAGGGGCCTAGTTCCAAATGCAGAAGCATAAGATCCACCGCATGTATTTTTATTTCTCTGACAACATCAAAGCAGAGATGAAGTGTGCTTTACTGCTCTTGTACTCGGCTTGTTTTAACCCAGAGGCCATTTTTGCAGCAATCCGGGCACACCCTCAGCAGCCTATGTCAGTTGGAGCTGGTATATCAGCTGTAGCAATTCATTCTAATGCTGGAATTGGCAGCCAGCCACATGCCCATGTTATGTGCAGATGACGGGAGGGGATTGTAGACCTGTGTTTTGTGCAACCTAGCTAGTGCCACTTACAGATTTTTTGTTTTTAATTTAGCCTAATTGACTCACTCACTCACTCACTCACTCAAAGGGAAAAACTGAGCTGAGGGAATTGAGGTAGAAAAGTGTATTTGCTATCTTGGACATGACTGACAGGACTCTTTGTATAGTTTAACAGTGTTAGATATCTTTAAATCCTTAAACAAGGCCTGAGGATTATTTGACTCTTACAACATTTTCCATTCCTAGAGATAAAGACAGCACATATTACATGGACTGTTTACTTCTGACCTGCTCCACAGTAGAAAAGGGAATGAATGAGGAGCTTTCTTGTAGCAGGACTCATCAATAATGGTCCTCTGAATTGATTTGGTTAATTTGATTGTCAGGCCTGAACTGGGCTGCAGTCTTTCAGACAGAGGACACAATGCAACTTGGTAGGAATTTTTATTGCAAACTAAAATGAAACTATACTGTACAGTTGTTTATCTTCTGTCAACATAAGCAATTCCCACTTTTCTCATGTTTCAACCCACTCTTTGTCCATTCATCCAGTGGCCTTGAAGAGGAACAATTGTTGATTGGTGTAACCAACATCTGGGTCACGTGAATCTGCTAGCTCTTCATTGATTTTTCACAATAGATTTGGAATTATTTCATTTTTTTATTGAATTAATCTGCCAGTCTGTGCATCAGTGATAAAGGTGACAGCTTTTTAGAATAAGTTCAGAGCAACCTAAATATCCAATGGTACTACAAGAAAGACTTTTTTCAAGTGATTCCTCCACCCCCAAACACTGTACTATAGCCATAACCTTTTCACTTTTCATATACAGGGAAAACCATCGCAAAGTGATTGCAGACTATGGTTCCTTCTTCTATGTGTAGGAGAAAACCTAGAGTAATCGTATCTCTTTGTGCCAAAGAAAGGCATGGTTAACTTCAGCCTCCATCTAATTAGAAGAGCAGCAAGAAATTATGTTTTAGCAAAGGGAGGCAGCTTCCCCCTTGCTTCAGAATAATCTAGCCCATCAATCAGGGCTATCATATCTGGACTGAAAAAATTTAGAGCAACACTAGATGGCTGCAAAGAGAAACAGAAAATATTGATTTGCTGCCATCTACTGGAAATTAGTAGCCCAGAAATGGTAGCCTTTCCATATATAGACATGAATGTGTGTGTGTTGTGAATACACAAACCTGCATATATACATGAGAATACACACACACATAATTTTCCTATTTTCCTGTTTTCTTTAAAATGTTTATAAAATATATTCAATAAAAAATATTTCCCAGAGTGAAGGGCAGATTTATTTTCAAATCCTCCTAGTGATTTATTTTAAGGGCAACCGATTCTGTTGACTAATATTAGATAGGTAGGTAGGTAGGTAGGTAGGTAGGTAGGTAGATAGATAGATAGATAGATAGATAGAATAGAATTAGATATAGAGATATATACACACGCACATGTACACCCACATCACTGTTTTCCAATTATTTTGCTATTCTTTTATATAATGCTTAGAACAAACAGCTCATGAGCTATTGGTACCATAGACCAATATTCTGAAACACAGCAACTTTAAAATGTCTAGAATTTAACTTGCAGAATTCTCCAGCCCGCATGTTCACACATCTTAAAGTTGCAGAAATTGAGAAACATTCTCCTAGAAGAAGACAGTTAGATGATTGCATAACACAGATGGTCATAGGTAAGAAAATAATAAATAGAAACTCCTATCTTTCTGTGTCAAAACCGTCTGGGTTTGCAGACCTGACCTGTGAAACTGTGTGGCAATCACAAGGTGTGGTCAGCTTAAGTGGAAATAACTAACAGATGGACAGATCTGAGAAGTTCTGAGAGTGTGGTTCTTTTGTTGAAAATTTTTGTTGTCTTGTTATTGCCATCTTCAACAGAAACCTTCAGAGGTTTCACACAGGGGTCCTCAAATTGATACACTGGTCAGCTGGAATAATGATAGAAACTATTCTCTAAATATATTATGTTATAGAAATATACACATTCTTTTGAAGTGAATTAGTCTCCCATTCTCTTGGAAGGGAGGCAAGATATTCTATAAGCTCTTGAAAAGATCCATTCCTGCTTGTAATTTAAACTCCATTCAATCTGACTTTAGGTTCCTGAGATTCATCAGCAAATTTTTCCCACCCTCCTTGTCTCTTGTCTGGTGGACAAAAATTCCCTAGCTATATTCTTTCCCACAGTGGTTTTACAAGTATTTCTTTCATCTTAGCTGATGAACATGCATCAGATCACAAGGCTTGTCATCCATCAGCTACCATCTCCTGGAACAAGGAGTGGTCAAAAGAGCAGTAGGAGAAAGCACAAATACTATTTCTTTAAGATGGGGAACAGATGCCTGCCTGATCAGAAGTCCAAGAGCGTAAGGTATCTTACAGCCACTGGACACTGATAGCTACCGGCTGAGATCATCCGCAATAAATCTTCTCTAGAGTCAAGGTTAAGGAGTCCTCCATACAGCTCCCAAAATAGACTTTCTGTTCTACTGAAGCCCCAGCAAGTTAATGCTATTTCAGTATCACATTGTCACCCTTTGCCCTTTTGAGTAAAAGATTAATGACCTCATTGGGGCATGTTATCAAAACACTTGAAGTTCCCATAGGCAAAATGATGTGACAAGGAAGTGTGGAATCTTGTTAGTTACGCAAATAATTATATTTAATATGTCACTTCCTTCAATGGTCTGGTTATAAAGGAAGTGAGATGGTCCAAGTAGTTCCAAAATCAAGTTACATAGTTGATACCCACAGTTTCATAATCAGTACCAAATAGAAAGAAACAGAAAATACCTCTGGAAAGCTGACATTCTGAATACCATTGATAATAAGGGAGGAGTTTCCCTAGATGGGAACTGCTGCTGACACAATTTGATGGCAATGCATTTATAAAATATGTAAACAATCTGCAGTCATTTTATGACTTTGTTGAGCAAAGATTGAAGGTAGAACTTGATTATCTGCATGAAAAAGATAAGAACAAGACTGGATTCTTCTAACACCATAGAAGAAACTTTTTGTTGTGTATTTTTTCAACTTTTTAAAATTTGAAAAAGACAGTACTGGCCTGACCAATCAGATCATTGGACAGAAACGGTTATCAATCCCATATTTTTGGGAGATTCGGGTGGATGAGGTGAGAGGACACTGCTTTTCAGTGACAACACCCATATTATGGAACAGCCCTGAGATTATTGTTAATATTTAAAAGTCTTTAAATACAGAGATTTTCTAAGAGCCTTCTCCTGATTTTTTATTATGTCATCTTTAACTTTTATTGTTTGGATTTTTATGCTTGGTGGATGTAATTATATTGTTTCTATACAATGTTATACTACACATTTTAATCATATTATTTATATTATACAAGCTGCTGATATCTTTTGATTGCAACTGGATAGGTTATAAGTAAACAGATAGATAGAGATATGTTTCTATTATTTGGGCAAATGTAAATATCAATAATTTGCCACAAGCGCTTGAGATAAAATTGATACTAAAATAATTTGAAATATTATATGAGATACTATATTTGGACCAGACTTTTCTTGCAGACTATAATTTTACATCTATATTCATTCATCCCAATGGTGTAAAGTTAAGCTACAGCAATTTTATGCATTTCTAAATATTAACTAAAAACTTTTTTAAAGTATTGGGGGAAAAGATGCTGCTTTGCTTGGCAAAATAAAACATTTTCCAAGTCTAGGTATGAAGATTTGGATTAAATTCAGATAGCCTTAACATTTGCATTTATATACATTCACTGAGGTGATATTTAGTTCAATACACATTTTTTATTATCTGTTTTTCACCTGTAATCTATACATTTTCCATGGGATTCCACTGCTGTTAAATTTTATTCATTCATTCATTCAACGTATGCATTTTGGGTATACTATAATGCTTGGACAATGGAAACAAGTGGATGAAGGGTTTAAAATTTACATTGAGCTATAATTTAAATTAACTTTTTATAAAATGATGTCCCATCTTTGGTGGATTTATGACAAAACAAAGAAATACTGGGGTAAGATTCATATTTTAATGCATAAGACTGTTAAAACAAATATACAAATTAAACCAGAGACTCTTGTTCTAGGTTTAATGGATGAAGATTTTGAAAAAAGGGAACTTTGTATTATATATGTTGACAGCAACAAGAATGCTTTTTGCAGAAAAATGGAAAGATATATTAATTCCTACAATGGAAGAATGATTGGAGAATTTTGACTTTGAAATTTACTGATTAAACTAGTATATATCAAGTATGCAAAGTAAAAAATTAAGGCTGTAGTGTTATGCTAATTTTACTGCACTGAAAGAGTGGGAAGTTAATGCTTTTTTTCTTTTTTCCCCTTCTTTCTATACTTCTCTCTTTTTCCTTCTCCTCTTTCCCACTTTCCCACTATTTTCATTTTCATTTGCACTTTATACTCTAATAAGTTTAATAAAATTATATTTAAAAAAAAGATTATGTCACCCGTCTCACCTGAAGGTGACTTGAGGCAGCATGCAATCATTAAAAAACCCAATAAAAAATTAAAGTAATAAATAGTAACATTAAATTAGTTTAAAATTGGCAAAGATGCGCAGGAAGCAAGCAAGATGCATTTTAGCATTTTCTCTAATGTGCATGATCACACTGTTATAAATAACAATTATTTTTTCTAGGATTCTTCCATAAATGCATAAATCTAGAATATAATCAATGATATAAGTTATCTTTCATAGAATTCTTCCATAAGCCCTTTTGTATTCTCACATGAATTAGCGTTTGATTAATTTTAATGTAGTAAAAGCCTTTTTGTTATGCTGTATTTGTGCCAGGCATTTTTTTTGTTGCTATCATACTACTTTTCTTAATAGAATAAAAAATGACAGTTAAATGAAATGTATACATGGTATTAGGGAAAGTTTGTCAAATATGCATTCTATATTCCTCATTGCATACATGACATAAAAGGTTAAAATATTTCTTTATTACAAAGTTATGTGATTATGTGATGACTTATTTAACTCCTAATTTGGTAGAAGTTAAATGTGGCCAGTGTATCATTTTATAATTTTTTAAGGTCCAGTCTTAAAGAAATGACATTTGTGGTACTAAGAGCGTATTTCCAAGACTCTTGATATTATTACTTACTGTACATTGTTTCTATTTGAATAAACAGATCTTTTTATTTAACTTCGTTTTGAATTTGCTACCTAAGTTCAAATGTTTTTGGTGATGAAATTGCTGCCCAAAGAAAGAATTATATTCTGATTAACTTCTTAAATATAAGTTTTGCTGACTCTAGACTTCTTATAGTATATTTCATTTGATTTTAGCTAGCAACTTTTGCTACTCTTTCATGGTTATCCATGATCCATAATAGTTGTATTTAAGCTCATTTCTAGTACAGTATCACCTTATGTATTACAACATATTTCATCACACAAGCAAGGATATTGGTATTTTACAGTGGCTGGATTCACACATTGTGCTAATGAACGGTTGTTGCTTTCAGCTTTGTATTCTAAGTAAACCCATCTGTTATGATTTGTAAACCATGGTTTATGACAGCAACAGTTTTTAAGCCACACTTTATCTGCTTCCTGTTTGAGAACCACAAGAAGGTATGTCAGGAATTGTGACCATATCTCTGGACACATATATATTCAGTATATTTTTTAGTGGGAGACTTAAATGTGAAAATGATTTAGTGTACCTTTTCTTTTTTCTTACCTCCTAGGTTAGCCAGATTTGCTGAGGGAATTATTTTTCCTACATATTGTTGCAACATTTTGAGGCCAGCAGTCATCTGGGCCAGTCAATTGAGCTGATGTTAAATCTCACTTGTGGTTAATGCAGCCTTTCAAATATTATTGGATTGAATGTATAGAAAGGTATCTTACAGGATCCAATCTGGGTTGGTCACCGGGACCAGAGGTTTTGTCTTCCAAGCTTTCAGACTCTTGCTAGAGCCCATCTTCAGGGAATTTCTCTCTAGCAGAGTGTGTGCCATTCTGTGTGTGGTATTTATAGTCCCTATTGTAAGTGGCTTTTTTGATGTAGATTGGGGTGTGTTGATGGCTGGCTTTTAAGTTCTTAGTTGTGATTTGCTTGTGCTGCCCAGCCCTCACCTTCTAAGTACTTGATAGGCTGGTGGTAAATCAGCACTCCTGTTGACTGAAAGTTCAGAAGACAAAACCTCTGGTCTGGGTGACTGGCCCAGATTGAATCCTGCAACACAGAGGTGAAATCCACTTACCTTCATTACCGGTTCAGGACGGGAGCGCGCGGGTGCCTTCTGCGCATGAGGGTCAAAAACGGGATATAATGATGTCCCGGTGGGTGGGCAGAGCCTCCCACCGCCTGCACTACCGGTTTGCATGAGCCGGATAGATCCGGCTGGATTTCACCGCTGCTGCAACATTATCCTGGGATATTTGCCTTCATTTGTGAGAAAGGTAGCTTGCAAAAGTACTTTAGATGCCAAGAACAACGTCAGTCCCTCAAGTGATTAACCTGCCTTTTTAACCCCATAATGGTTGCACAACCCCAATGGGCATCTTGTTCTTGCCTGATTTGCATTTTAGATTTTTCTCTTTCTGGGATGCAGAAGAACCACAACCTAAATCACATTCTTCTACTTTTTCATAGGATGTGAATTACTGCATAGTGTCCTTTAAAAAAGAACCCTAAACTTTTTCCTATTTGGTTTCCCTTTTCTCTACTGTTTTGCTTTGATGATCCTGAGAGAAAAAATGGACTATTCTTAGATACCATTCTCATCCTAGAAATTATAAATCAGGCAATATCTGTGATTCTCCCTCTTTCATGTCATCTCTGTCTGAAAGGCTTACTAATATCAAAGCACCAAGTGTCCATTCTAAGGAACCTGCTGTCTATAAAGGGCAAAAATGTTTTGTCTTCAAACATTTAGTTTCATCTTTCTGCTACTGTGTTTTTTAGAGCTTATTCTGTTTTCTTTAGCTCCACTCTTACCATCACCTTTAAAGACCAGGGCTTGCCAAAACATCTTTGTTGGGGAAAAAAGAAATGCCAGAGTTTAAGATTAATAAATAGAAAATGAAGATGTTAACAAAACTATAAAAGTACAAGATCAAATAAAACTGATGAATATTCAGTAAAGATTAAATATAAAGGTAACTTAACAGAAGTAAAGATTAAATATAAAGGTAACTTAAGAGGTATATTAAAATTAAAAGATAATGTATATAGTTAAAGGAAGAATAAGGAATGTAATTGTTATGTAGGTATGAGTATTATCGATACTGGAGCGCTGTAAAGATTGTAAAATGATGAAATATGTTCAATAAAAATAATATTTAAAAAACTGATGAATAAAACAGGTTTTAAGACAGAAGAAGCTAAAATATTTGGGTATTACTTAGACAAATATGAATTGTGTGTTATTTCAAAATAACTGCTAAAACATGGATTGAAGTTAAAAGATCTGTTAGGATAGGAGAAACTGCTACTGTCATTGCTGGAGAAAATTTCTTTGATTAAGAATAAAGATAAAAATGCATCTGTATATTCTTAAAATCAATCTAGAATAACCATTGTATGGATGATGTAGGATTTGCTTCTAATATACAAGCTCTGGAAAAAGCATACTTTGGCCAGTCTTGATAGAAATAAAATAACTCAATACTACAAGATATTTTGCAGTGTATCCCTGGCATTGCCTTTGCTTCAATGACAGTTCTGCTTTCGTTGAGCAGGTTTACATAAGTACTCTGAGTCATTAAGGGTTTCGGATTGACACCTGAATGTAGAACTTGATTAATATATATTATTGATCGATAACATGCCTTGCAGGTCTTTATCCTGTTTTGTTTTCTATAGGCTAGTCCTCTTAACATTGTTGCATCAAATATAAGAAAGATCACTATGAATATTATATGTTTTATGGGCAGAGCTTGTATTCTTCCACCTGGTGTCCCTGCAGAAGAAATCTACACCCATCTACATCTCATAAAAATCAACCATTCTGAAGGGTATTTGATTGGGAAAAGTTGGAATAAAGTTTTATGGACCCAGCCTATTTTAATATATGAAATCTGTTAATTTGAGTTACATACAGTATATGCCCAGACATAAACATCTGTGTATACATAAGTTTCGGACAATTAGGACAAAGAAAGAGAGAAATAAATGCATATAAGTATAGGGATATAAAATTAATAAACACTTATCATTGACAACACAGTTAATTCTGATAAGACAATTAGCTGTATGTAATATAATTAAAAAATTCCATCCACAGACAATTAACTGTATGTAGTGTAATTAAAAAATTCTATCCACAGAAAATCGTATCTGTTGAGGACATGTAACTTGGCTGTTTCTGCTACTCCCCCTCTGAAAATCTTTTGTTCACGAATGTCCATTTTCAGGATTAGTAACAGCGTTTTAGAAGGATGAAATATTCTGCCAATAGTTTCTGAATATTGCCATTTCTAATATCAGACCTTTTTTCCTTGTTTCTTTTTTTGGTATGGGGGTCTGGATATTTTTTTGGACTGGAAAAATCAGTGAGATTTACTAAGCCTGGAGTAGTCTGGATTTCCTTTTTTGTTCATGAATAGTGACCCGTTTCTCATGGCAAAGCATGAAGCATTGCTCGCAAAGAACATAAAATGACTATTACACAACTATACTTATGTGCATCGGCCTACGGAAATCTCACACAAGTATGAATACTAGGAACCGAGGCTTAAATTGTCTTTTAAGAGAGAATTCTGCTCACAGTTTGACAGGGTTTAAAGCACCAGGATGCTGCAATACAATGAGTGCACAGCAGGCTGGTGAGTCATTCCAAATAGAAAAACTGACAAAATGGATCTTAATAGCCCTCATCACAGCTGAGATAATGTAATTACAACTCCTGAACTGCTAAAGGGGGAATAAAAATAAGTTTATTTGTAAGGAATCTTGGCACAATTGTGTTTTTCTCCCTGGTATGAGTCCTCCTCCTACCGGGAAAATAATAAAACTAAGGCTGAGAGTCACAGAACTCATACTTGCAGCAAATGTCACAGTAAACAGAAAATCCGTGAACATCATATAACTGAATCACAATAAGACTTTCTTTGCATCCTCACACAATATATATGTAGCAAAATAATTTGGTAAGATACTAGTTTCAGTTCATTTTATTTCCAAATCATTTATTTTGTACTGTTGTCCTCTTCCCATGCTTAGATATTCCATATATGTACTTCAATTTTGCTAAACTCAAACAAACTTGATAGATTGGTCTGTGATAACAGGACACAAAGATGAGGTTTGTCTGTCTTCTCGGTTCCTTTCTGTTTTGCTTATTTGTATAAGCTACTACAGTTATTTTTGAATATTCATATAACATGGAAAACACATCATGAGAAATGTGTCAGTGTTTGAGAAAATAATACTTGCTGTATTATATTCATGCTGTACTTTTGTATGTTCCAGACATTTGACTCCACTATGCAATTTGTCTTCATTGTTGGCCTATAATGTTGCTTTTAAAAACATCAGGTTATTTTTCAGGTTTAATGTAAATGAAGGGTACACATTCTGTATTCCCCTACCCCCAAATCATTGTATAGGTCCCCTGATCTCTTCAAAATGTTGCTGCTGAACTGCCATTTTAAATAGGGCTGGTGGAGAAGGTAGTTATTAAATTTACAGAACATAATCAAATTGACTTTATTTAATTGTCTTAGATTACACTTAAACCAATCACATTTATATTTTATCTTGCATCACCCACTTCTTTGTCCTGTCTTTTAATGTTCTGTTACCAGCATAGGGCTGAAAAAGCTAAGAATGCTTCTGAACCCATGGAAGTTGTGTGCCTCTAGTCTAAATTAATGCTGAAACATCACTAAGTTATATTTTTCTCCCTGCTCGTGGTGAAAATCTAGAGGGAAGATAATCGCATGTTGTTTTGAAAGAAATTCTTCATCTTCGCCTCCAACAAAACAGTGCGATCATCAAACTCTCTCTTCTTTTCCTGTGTAATGCCCTACCTGCTGTGCCTCTAAGAACAAGCTTTTTTGTGCATTTGAAATAATTAAAACTCAACCAGTATTCTTCTCCCACAAGCCAGATCCCATTAGTCAAGTTGATGCATAATCTTAGGAATTGTATACACTTTTTATATTGTATTATTGTGCTGCAGGATTTAACAGCATGTTCTAGTAAACTTCAAATGAAGAAGTAGAGGGGTTTTATGATTTTGCATGTATGTGTCTGTGCGTTTGTGTGTGTTTGTGTATTTAAGGGAACATGCTGATCAGAGAAGAACTATGTCAAATGCTCAAACGTAATAGGACATGCAAATAAAATGACCACTGAGGAATTAGGTAGGATTTTCCCATAGGGAGAAATATTGCATGAAGGAAACATTATAGAGGGCGTAATATGTTCCCTCATGTTTGGCTCAACCACTTGAATTATTGGATGAAAGATGCTTTGTAGTCTACTTTTGGGAGGATTCTTTCATATTTTTAAACTGTATATCTGCTTGAGGTTAAAAAAAAATCAATATTCTTTTTCTCTGCCAGTTTTATTGCTAGAAACTTCTAGGAAGTGGGATAGAGCAAACTCTTACAATGGAGAAATCAAGCTTCCCCCCCCCCCGAAAGCTGAACTTTTATTGAGGTTCAGAGATTCCACTTTTATTGCTACCAGTGCACCCATATTTACTTTTGAGGTTGTATGAGTGAAATAAAGAAAGTTTGCTATCATAAATGAACTTCCTATATGCACACAGTTTTCTTGTCGGAAAATGCATGTAGACTAGGGATTAATCATCTGCAATATTCTAAACTACTAACATGCAATAGTTTTGGCCAGTGGCTAGATTCTGTGCAGCAGCACTGGGGATTCGTCGGAAACACTTGATTAATCCACCATAGCTATTTTACACAACTAATGTAGCAAACCCTTTTGCATAACTTTTTTTTTTTTTTTTTGCATTTTAGTATTTAATGACTATGGGCCTCACAGTTTAAGGATTCATATTTATGGTATGGTTAGGCCATGTGTAACTGACAGACTGGAAGCCAAATTGTGATTTTAATATATATTTTATCTTTTATTTATTACTTTATTCTAGAATTTTTAACTGTATATTCATTTGTTTTTATTTGTTCTGGTCTCTGGTCTTCGACTGTAATAAGCTTGATTTGATTTGATTTGAATAGTTTTGGCCAGCGTTTGCATGGGTTATTCACGTGCAATAATCATATTTAATTATCTTCCTATAATTCACAATGTATGTAAATACTGTCGATGGAAAAAAAATGATCACTGTTGAACCAGTTCTGATACATTGATAGGTTGATCAACTATCCATTGATGCATTATCCATTGATGCATTATCACTGGGCAGTAACCCACTACTGAGCAAGATATGGGAGAGATTTTCAGAGCGTATCTTTGCAGTTTCTATACTACTGAGTCTGAAACACTTTCCATTTCAGCCACTAGACTTACTAGCTAAGATGTTTAGGAAGGCGATAATGCACTGAACAATTCCTCAAGAATATGTACCAAAAATGACCTCTGAGATGAAATCAAAATGCTGATGATAGATTATTTCATGATACAATTTAGAAATTAACGTTAACTCCACTGGAGCATTTGAATAACCTTTATAGCTTGCTTGTCTCTTTGAAATGTAAATTTCTGGCTTTAATGCAGGTCACTTTTAAATGTTGCCTAGAATAGGAACATTTTTGAACTCTTACTTATTTCTAATATTTCCCTAGATCGATATTTCTTTTGCTGTCAGGACTCCTTCCCACTTTTAAAAATGATGCAGGGCCCAAATCAGCTTTTGTTTCTAGCGGTTATATTTATCGAAATATTGTATTAAATATTAAAATTGCCACTTTCATATAATATTTGTTCATTGAATCATGTAAAAATAGCACTATTACACTCATTAGATATTAAAAAAATTTTCATGATAAAACTATATTGTTTAGCAAATAAAAAATAGTAAGAAGAAAAGCGACAATGCTTTGAAATTTTGCAAATATGTTCAATATCTGGCAAATAAGTTTGATTTTGTGGACTCCAGAAGAGAGTCTTGGATCCCACTTTAAGAAACACTGTCCTAGATGATATCAAGAGACTGAAATGAAAACAATGGAAGAGAAATGCTAAGACATTTGTGTGCAGCTGAAAATTTGTGTGTATGGTGTTCAAGAGTGTTGCTTGTTAAGAATATAAAATAAAGTGGTAGTATGGGAGAATGAATCCAGTGCCTTTTCAATGACAATCTAGAATGACTCATTTGCAGACTTTAAAAACTTCATATAGCAGTAAATGTATTTTCTGACAAGTCCATTTGAATTGGAGAAAAAACATTATTATGTGGCTAATTCCATTGAGGACCTTTATACTGCACGAGTCAAAAAGAGGGCTGTGAAAATATTTACAGACCCTTCACATCCTGGACATAAACTTTTTCAACTCCTACCCTCAAAACGACACTATAGAACACTGCACATCAGAACAACTAGACACAAGAACAGTTTTTTCCCCGAACGCCATCACTCTGCTAAACAAATAATTCCCTCAACACTGTCAAACTATTTATTAAGTCTGCACTACTATTAATCTTCTCATCGTTCCCACCACCCATCTCCTTCCACTTATGACTATATGACTGTAGCTTTGTTGCTTGTATCCTTACGATTTATATTGATATTGTTTCCTGATTGCTTATTTGTACCCTATGACTATCATTAAGTGTTGTACCTTATGATTCTTGATGAACGTATCTTTTCTTTTATGTACACTGAGAGCATATGCACCAAGACAAATTCCTTGTGTGTCCAATCACACTTGGCCAATAAAAAATTCTATTCTATTCTATTCTATTCTATTCTATTCTATTCTATTCTATTCTATTCTATTCTATTCTATTCTATTCTATTCTATTCTATTCTATTCTATTCTATTCTATTCTATTCTAAGCGAGGGAGAGGCCAGTGGTCACAGACTCCTCCTCCTGTTGCTGTCTCCCAGCTTTCAGACTCGATCTGAACCAGATCGGACGCTCCACTGAGCCTCTCAAACAATTTCCTTCCAAATTTCTGGTCCTTTGACAAATTGGCAGTTTCTCAGTACCAGAGCTATTACAGTAGGAGCAAAATCGAGGGCTTCGCGCCCAGCGGCCAGCACCCTGCGCTCCCAGGAACAGCTCAGCGATTGGGGATTGAGACTTCCCTTTGAGTCTCTCCCCTCAGCAGTGCGAACGGCTCACGCCCGAGACCGCTGCGGAACCTCCCAGCGTTGCTGGTAGCAGGTTCCAGGCTGAGCTTGCCGCCCGTCACTTCTCCGCCTCAGAAGCCTCTCCGCTGGCGCAATCCACATCTTGGCGCCTTCCAGCTGACGGCGGTTGCGGAGATCAGCTGGCTGTGTCCCTGCCAGCTCCTGCCTTCCCTGACGGAGCGGCGGCGTTAGCGCCTCAGCGCAACGCCTCTTCGGCGCCCCTGGGGCTTTCCTCCCCACGCGCCCTGCCTTGCTAGATCTACAGGATCCAACGCAGATCTTCGAGGGACAATATCCTCAGGCAAGGCAGAGCGGGCGTGAACCCTTGGGGGGGGTGGAAACATAAGACGTTGGGTCTTTTACCCCTCCTGGCTTCTCCGTGGCTAAAGCCTGCTTGCGCCCTTGGCCTACAGAGGCAGGCGGCCGCCATTTGTAACGGCCTCACTGTTCCACGAGGCAGGCGGCCGCCATTTTGCATCAGCCTCTCTGCTCCACGAGGCAGACGGCATCCATTTTGCTTAACACCCTTGGGCCTTAAAAATTTTAATCGTATTCTGCTGCATTTTTCAACAGGTTTAATGGCTTCCCGCTCTACCAAGGCCACGAAGAGGGCATCCCACGAGGAGCCCTTACCAGGGCCTTCTTCAGCGGTTCCTCCAAAGAAGCCCAAAGGGACCCAAGCCTCTAAGGAGGCTAAAGCCCAGGCAGCAAAAGCCAAAGAAGAAAAGCGCCTTCATGAGGCGATTGAGCGCTCGATACAAAAGGCCCTCAGGGAAACCTCTCTCAGGGAGGCCCCTCCTCAATCAGGGACCTCTCCAGCACCAATCCCAGACCCCCTACCCACAGCATCCACCCCATCTGGAGACAGGGTCCCTCCTGGAACCCCCATTCCCCAATTGTCCCCTGATGCTAACATTGCTGTACCGGCCTTACAGGCGGAGGTTCAGGAGGCCCTTTTTGGAGCTCCATCTGTCTCTTCTCTGCAAGGGGCGGGTCCACTGGACCCCCCTGAAGCATCTTCCCATCCTTCAGATGCTGTCAAGGATTCCCCCTCCGCTTCCGTCCTAACACCGGAGTTAGCGGCTTTTCTGCACCAGGCCATTCAAAAAGGGGTCCAACTGGAGCTACAGAAGCGTACCGCTTCCTGGGTGGCTGAATCTGATTCCTCTCAAGTGGACGTTGAGGGATCCCAGTATGCGGGGTCCGCTAATCCTACAGGGGGGGTAGCTCTTTCCGTTCCCTCAGAACATCCCTCCCTCTTAGATCAGGACATTAGGGAACAGGACTTATCTGAAGATGAAGACCTAGCCCCAGACCAGCCTTCATTTGTGGGCTTATTTAAGCCACAACTGTTTAGATCGCTTCTCCATAAGGCTAAGGTCACAACTGGCTTGGGTCTCCCTAGTAACCCTGTGCCTCCGGGGCAATCCTCGGAGGCCTCGATTCCTCTATTCGAAGAGCCTATCTCTGAAATAGAAGAGATACCAGGTCCTAAACTCTTCAAGGACGTAATCCAACGCCAATGGTCCAATCCCGCTTCGGGCCCCAACCCGAATTCACTTGACAGACGTCTGTATAACTTAGTCCCTGACCTAACGTCCCTCTTGCAGGTTCCAACGGTAGACCCGCCTGTGGTGGCTCTTTCGAGCCCCTCCAATGTGGCAGCCCCACCGGAGGAGAGCCTCCGCCCCGAGGACAAGCGCCTTGACCATTCTCTGGTCAAGGCACACATGGCCTCCGCCTGGGCGGTTCGATCCTCCTTGGCCTCCTCTTTCTTCAACAGGGCCTCAATCCTGTGGCTCCGCCAATTAAAGGAACGCCTCCCTCTAACAGATTCCAGGTCCCAGCAGGACATTAACAAAATCCTGGCCGCCCTGGAATATTCCGCAGATGCGACATTAAATACGTCACGGTTTGCTGCTAAATCAATTGGGGCTTCTGTTACCTCCCGTCGCCTGCTTTGGCTTTGCCAATGGCAGGCGGACGCCAAGTCTAAATGGCGTCTGGCATCATCCCCCTTCGCAGGACCTTCCCTTTTCGGGGCTCCTCTCGAGCCCCTCTTAATTGAAACCAGGGACAAAAGGCGGATCTTACCTAACATTTCCCGGCGCTCGGAGCACCGCCCGGCTGCTCCTTTTCGTTCCTTTCGCGGCCCCGAACCTGGTTTCTCGGGCCCGAGAAACCAGAGATTCTTTCCCCCCCGCTCCCGTCCTCCGGAACGCCAGGTTCCCCAGGCCCAGAGGGGCCAGTTTAGACGCTCCTTCAGAGGGAGCCGGGGGTGTCCCTTCCGCAGGTCCCGCTGACTGCAGGTCCTCCTCTCCCATTGGGGGCCGCCTGGCTCTCTTTGCCAGCCAATGGGAGTCGACAACATCGGACTCTTGGGTCAGGGAGACGGTCAGGTGGGGCCTCTCCCTGGAATTCCTCTCCACCCCTCCGGACAGATTTCTCCGATGCCCTCCCTCCCGGGACCGGGCGCACCAACTTCTGGTGGTATCGGCCATTCAGCATTTATTAGAAATTCGGGCCATCGAACCGGTACCTCAGGAGCAGCGCGGACACGGCTTCTATTCTCGCCTGTTCATCGTGCAGAAGTCTTCCGGGGGATGGAGAGCAATCCTAGACCTCAAGATTTTGAATCGTTGGGTTCTCTACCGACGATTCAAAATGCAGTCATTGCAATCCATTCTGGATGGCATTCGGGTTGGGGACCTCCTCTCGTCGATAGATCTGACAGAGGCGTACTTACACGTTCCCATCCATCCGGCATACTCCAAGTTCCTGCGGTTTTGTCATGCGGGCCGGCATTACCAGTATCGCGCACTTCCATTCGGCCTTTCCTCGGCTCCCCGAGTGTTCACAAAATTGATGGCCGCCCTTGCGGCCCACATCCGAGCTCGGCCGGTCAGGATCCAATGTTACCTGGACGACCTCCTCATCCAGTCGAGCTCGGAGGCAATGGCGCAACAGGACGTGGACTCCACCCTCCAGGTCCTGTCGGCTCACGGCTTCTCCATCAATTATGCCAAGAGCCATCTGGTACCCACGACCCGTATTCAACATCTGGGAGCTGTCATTGATACGGTTGAGAGCAGGGTCTACCTTTCCCAGGAGCGCCTGATCAGCTTGCGGTCTCTGGTCAGGTCGGTCGCCCGGAGACGGCCCGTCTCTCTGGCGACCCTCTCCCAACTGCTGGGAAAGATGGTCTCTTGTATAGGAATCGTTCCATGGGCCCGTCTCCACTGCAGGGACCTGCAGTGGTTTCTTCTCCCGTATCAGAAGCGCCGCTTATCGGCCACCAGCCGGATGGTATCCCTTCCCCCCCTCGTTCGAAATTCTCTTCACTGGTGGTTGTCCCCAGCACTTCTCAAGGGGAGGGAATTTCAGGAGACCAATCCCCTCATCGTAACGACAGACGCCAGCCTTCAGGGCTGGGGGGCTCACCTTCAATCCACCATGGCCCAGGGTCGCTGGTCCCAGGAGGACCAGGGCCGCAACATCAATTGGCTAGAGCTCCGAGCCATCCATCTGGCTCTCCGCATCTTTCAGACACAAATCCTGGATCGTCATGTCATTGTCCGGACGGACAATGTGGCCGCCAAGGCCCATGTAAACCGCCTAGGGGGAACCCGCTCTCGCGACCTCTTGGAGGAAGCCAAGAGCCTGGGAGCCTGGGCGGAGACACACCTGAGGTCCCTCCGGGCCTCCCACATATCAGGACAAGCCAACATACAAGCCGATTGGCTCAGCCGCTCCTTCGTCGACCAGGGCGAGTGGCAGCTCGACCCTGCCCTATTCCTACAAATAACGGCCCGCTTCGGGAATCCGACGGTGGACCTATTTGCGAATTACGACAACCGGCAGACACCCCGCTTCTTTTCCAGATATCCGGATCCGAGAGCGGAGGCGGTGGACGCCCTCCACAGCAGTTGGCCCCCGGGCCTCCTCTATGCCTTTCCCCCCCTCCCCCTTCTTCCCAAGGTGCTCCGGAAACTCTTAGCGGAACGAGCGGAGCTGATCCTCATCGCGCCCCACTGGCCCCGCCGCCCGTGGTTCGCCGACCTCCAACTGCTGTCGATTCTTCCTCCGTGGCATCTTCCACCAGCGAAGGTCATCCTCCGTCAGGGCCCCATTCTACACCCGGACGTCCACTGGCTTCAACTAACCGCCTGGAGGTTGAGCGGCGCCTCCTGAGAGGATCCCACTTGCCGGACCATATCATCAACACCATTCTGGCGCCACGGAGGCCCGCAACGAGACGGATCTACGGCTCCACATGGCGATCCTTCGCCCTCTGGTGTTCGAGGCGGAACCAGGACCCAGGTTTGGCGTCGACGAAACAGGTACTTATGTTCCTCCAGCAAGGGTTGGATGCGGGGTTGGCCACCAACACCTTACAGAGGCAGGTGGCCGCCCTGTCTTCCATCTTGTGTTTTGGTTCCCGGAATTCTCTAGCGGATCGTCCCCTCATCCGCCTTTTTCTCCGGGGTGCCTCAAACCTCCACCCGCCTCCCATTCACCGTTACCCATCCTGGGATCTGCCCAAAGTCCTCTCGGCACTCACTCAAGGTCCATTCGAGCCCCTTAGGACGGTGCCATTACGCTTCCTCTCCTACAAAGTATCATTTTTAGTCGCCATTACATCCGCTCGGCGAATATCCGAACTGGCAGCTCTTTCGGCCCGGGCCGACCTCTGCATCTTCCACCCCGACCGGGTCGTGCTCCGTCTAGATCCCACCTTCCTTCCTAAAGTGAACACTCACTTTCATCGGGCTCAGGAGTTAATCCTGCCCGATTTTTGCCCTCATCCCTCCCGGCCCCAGGAACGTACTTGGCATTTACTAGATGTCCGCAGGGCTCTGCGAATCTACCTCCGGCGGACTTCCTCATTCCGTCGCTCGGAGAGCCCCTTGGTATCGTTCCAGCCTGCTACTCTGGGACTTAAAGTCTCGCCTCAGACAGTAGGCCGCTGGATTAGGGCCACGATTACTACCGCCTATGGGGCCCAATCCTTACAGGTACCTCGCCGCTTGACTGCCCACTCTACCAGGAGTGCAGCCACCACGGCGGCCTGGGCCACCCAGGCCCCTCTTCTGGAAGTATGTCGGGCCGCCACCTGGACGTCTCCAACCCCCTTCATCCGCCATTATAAAATCGATAGCTTTGCTTCGGCGGAGGCGGCGTTCGGTCGCCGGGTTCTCCAGCAAGTATGTGCGGGGGGGGGTCTCCACGTCCCGGGCGGGTCCCTCCCATTAAGTTGTGGGCTTTGGCATGTCCCACGTGTGACCACTGGCCTCTCCCTCGCTTAGAAAGGACGTTGACTTACCTGAACGTCCGTTCTGAGAGTGGAGAGGCCAGTGGTCACCCCCACCCTTCCGCCGGTCCGTTTCACCCGGTGTACTTTTCTCTCTTTCTTTCAGTTCAGCTGGAGCGTCGTCAGTCTGATCATCTCTCGTCCGAAAGCTGGGAGACAGCAACAGGAGGAGGAGTCTTTCAACTATCAGACTCGATCTGGGCTGAATCGCGTCATCAACCCACGTGTGACCACTGGCCTCTCCACTCTCAGAACGGACGTTCAGGTAAGTCAACGTCCTTTCTATTCTGTAACAAGATAGATTATAAGAGAATAATTATTATTTCAATGGATCTTAAGGATGAAATAGCATTATTTCTACTTAAAAATTGGAGATTTTAGTGATGTGACCTCCATTCCCTATTCCTTTTCATAATAAGATCCTTACCACCAGCTGTATAGATGTACAATATAGCATAAAACAGATTAAGAAGGGCATAGGAAGATCGCAGAGAAATTATCACGTAGCTGATAAAGAATTTTAAACATTTCACAGGCATGTTTTAATTTTGGAACAAACATTTATGAAAAGCATACAAAAATACATTTTTCCTACACATGCAAAGACAATTAGGAACATATTTCCACCCATATCAGAAAACAAAATTTCAGGAATCTTGTTTCACATGAGAAATCGGTATAAATTTAGGTATGGCAAAGAGAAGTTTATTTTTCCTCTGCTTGAACATTTGAGTGATCTAGAAGCCTTCCCTGGGAAAAAGCAGATGGAATTTTCAGCTTCAAGATACAGCTAGTTAATCCACTTTATAACTGATTGACAGCCAATCCTGTTTTTTTCCCTCCCCCTTTTCTTCAAGAGCTATTACAGTTTGATAGTAAAAAATTCTGCATAAGCATTACCTGGCACCAAAGAGTTAGCTATTTCTATGTATTTTGATTAGTATCTGGTTATCAGCCAGATTTCTTAAGATTTGTTCTGCTTTTGTTATATATCTGCTTCTTATAAGATTTCAACTCTGCTTTTCTATTTCTGTCTTCTCTCTAGCTCTGCCCTCTCATGTAGTTAGGAGTACTGAATTGCAGGATCCTGCTGTACTGTAGTTTTTATAGCGACCACTTGCAATGAGTTATTAACACCTCTTCTTAGTCTATTTCCAGGTTGGACCGAATTCTATGTAAAACTTCTTTTGGTAGATAGTTCTCAAGAGAAATTTTACTGTTGCAAAGTTTATATTTGTAGAATGTGAGCACGAAATAGGCTGTGCACAGTCCCTTTTATCATGTGTGCTACACCTAGCTCGTATATTATTGTTACTGTTTTTGTTGTTTGGATCAGTAACAAGTAATAAAGTCAGACTGACTCTTCTCGCAAACATTCATACTATTTAGCCACCTTTCTTCAGTTTCAAGCTGCCTTCTTTTGAAAAGATATAGCTTACTCACTCAGTCTACATAACTGACTTAATGTGAGATTTATAAACCTAAACCATTCTAGCCATTGTGACATATTTTAACAAATCATAGCTAAAAGGAAACATAAATCAGTTAATCTAACTCCTGTTTGATTTCTGGTTTCCCTTTGTATTTATCCAAGTTATTATTTACATTGAATTGAATAGATTATGCGAGACAAGCACCATATTTTATTTTAATTTTCTTCAGAATGATGTCTGGAAAGTAGAACTAAGACAATTACAACTCTCAGTATAACACAGTGAGATTTCTTGATATGCAAGTGATTTGTTATCTTAGACTAGATAGTGACCATATGCTTTCAGTTGGGGATGATTGTTGTTTGCATAAAGCTAGAATCAGCTGTTTTCAGTAGCTTCTTTTGCTGCTTATCCATAGGTACCATAGGTATTGTTAAATGTCTATAGAGATTCTCAGTCATCCAGGTCATGGTTGTCCCAAAGGTGCTTTTTCAAGAGGCAATTGGACTTTCTGGTATTTCTTTGAAGATGTTTCGCTTCTCATTCAAGAAGCTTCTTCAGCTCCAGTTGCTTCTTAAAAAAGTATCTTTGGGACATAAGTATTGTTGGTCTCAGAACATACTAATACCAAACTTCCACTCATGCATTTTCTTTAACTATGCTTATGTAGTTTAAATGCATTGACAAACAAGAAGAATTAAAAAACATGGGAGGCTTATTCGAGAATGTTTGAAGTAGACTTGAATAATTGATGGCCCATTTCCTAAGTTTTGCTTTACACATGACTGATTTCTGATATCTAGTGATCTCTACGTTTGGTTGCATTATCAGTTTATCATGAAATTGGGTTGTTAGCCGCTCATCTGTATAACATCCTGATGTGCTTTTCTCCAGTTCTTGAGATAGGAGGAATATTGATATGAAAAATCCTGCCTGCTCTATACGTTTTACCATGCTTTAACAAGGAGGCTAGTACTCTTATTGCCTCACACAAGGATATAAAATAGCTGTCAAGAACTTTAAAAAGAGAAAGTAAGAGGATAGGTAGAAACTGAATTCTTTTAAAATGTGTTCTTAAATTATTTTGTCATTTAAATTCATCTAACATTTTGGAGGTGTCTTCATTGAGTTTAAAAATGTCAACAGGTTTCTGGCCCTCCTTCCTGCTCCCCAACTTCTTTTTTTTATTCTTCTGGGCAAAATTTCTGGCTCTTCCTCCCACCCATTTCACCAGACAAGGTCTCTGGCATTAACAGCCATTGGGAATCTCTGAAGAGAATGGCGATGATATGCACTTGAGTCTTGGATAGAGAAGCAGGTTGAAGGAATGATGCAGGGAAGGTAGGAAAGTGAGATTAGCATTGTGAGAAATGCCTGTTAAGGCTATAGAGAACTTACCAGTTAGGAATATTGACTTTGTGGAAGACCAAACTACCAAAGATAAGACTTAGAAGCACGTGGTTTACCAGAGAGGCATCTGGTCTCCCTGGCTACTCTAACACACATGGCCAAAAAGGCATATGTGTTGAGTGGGCATAGAGCTCAGTGACCAGATAGGAAGGCTGTCCTACAGGGGACAGTGGGAAGCCAATAGATTGCCAACCTCTTTATGAAACCTAGATTATCTTCATGGAAGGTCCTCATTTTTCCCAGGAAAATCATTGGATTGGCTTCAGTCAGCCTCAGCAGTAGAAATCCTGAAATCATGTTAAGAGATTATAAATAAAAATAAATAAATAAATAATTTTATTTCTATACCGCCCTTCTCCCGAAGGACTCAGGGCGGTGTACAGCCAATTTAAAAACACAACACACAACAATAATTAAAAATTAAAATAATTACATAGATTTGGCCAATTTAAAACCCCAAACATTTAAAATACCCCAATTAAAATTATTAAGTTGATAGCCCTGCCTGGCGGAATAACAGGGTCTTCAGTGCGCAACGAAACACTCGGAGGTCGGAGATCTTGCGTATTTCCGGGGGCAGTTCATTCCACAGGGCTGGGGCTCCCACAGAAAAGGCCCTCCCCCTGGGCGTCGCCAGCCGACATAACTTGGCTGATGGCACCCTGAGGAGACCCTCTCTGTGGGAGCGGACTGGTCGGTGGGAGGCTATTGGTGGCAGAAGACGGTCTCGAAGGTACCCGGGTCCTATGCCATGGAGCGCTTTAAAGGTGGTAACCAACACCTTGAATCGCACCCGGAAGACCACTGGGAGCCAGTGCAGCTCGCGCAGGAGGGGTGTCACGCGGGCACAACGGGTTGCGCCCATAACCACCCGCGCGGCCGCATTCTGGACCAGTTGGAGCCTCCGAGTGCTCTTCAAGGGGAGCCCCATGTAGAGAGCATTACAATAGTCCAGCCGGGAGGTGACAAGGGCATGAGTGACCGTGCGCAAGGCGTCCCGGTTCAGAAAGGGCCGCAACTGGCGGATCAGGCGAACCTGATAAAAGGCCCCCCTGGCCACGGCCGTCATATGCTCTTCTAAAGACAGCCGTGCATCCAGGAGGACACCCAGATTGCGAGCCCTCTCTGTGGGGGGCAAAGATTCACCCCCAATAGTCAGCGATGGCACCTGCTGACTATATCGGGACGCCGGCAGCCACAGCCACTCGGTCTTGGACGGGTTGAGTCTGAGCCTGTTCCTCCCCATCCAGACCCGCACGGCCTCCAGGCAGCGAGACATCACATCAAGGGCATCGTTGGGGTGGTCTGGGGTGGAGATGTACAGCTGAGTATCATCAGCGTACAGATGACACTTCACCCCAAAACCACGGATGATCTCACCCAGTGGCTTCACATAAATGTTGAACAGAAGGGGCGAGAGGACCGACCCTTGTGGCACTCCCCATGCGAGATGCCTCGAGGTCGACCTCTGCCCCCCTGCCAACACGAACTGCGAGCGGTCGGAGAGGAAGGAGGAGAACCACCGCAGAACGGTGCCCCCTATTCCTAACCCTCTTAACCGCCGCAGCATGATACCATGGTCGATGGTATCAAAAGCCGCTGAGAGATCTAATAGGACTAGGACAGAGGAGCAACCCCTGTCCCGAGCCCTCCAGAGATCATCCACCAACGCGACCAATGCCGTTTCTGTGCTGTGCCCCTGCCTGAAGCCCGACTGGCACGGGTCTAGATAGATAGCTTCATCCAGGTGCCCGGGCAGTTGTCGTGCCACCACACTCTCAACAACCTTCGCCACAAAACGAAGGTTGGAGACCGGACGGTAGTTAGCTAATTCAGCCGGGTCCAGGGAAGGCTTCTTGAGGAGGGGCCTCACCACCGCCTCTTTCAAGATGATATATACTATCATCATATATAGATGATAGTGATTTGCTCATCTGGAGTGGATGTCTTGGGATTCTATACCATACAACCATGATGGCAATCTATGGCACGCATGCCAGAGGTGGCACGTAGAGCCGTCTCTGTGGGCACGCGCGCCATCGCCAGCTGCTCTTCTGCTCTGCTAATCTTCACATGTGCCGGAGCCCCAGAAACCCAAAGACCACCTGGTCTTTGGCTTTCCTGCACACTGGTGATCGTGAAGGCCAGCTGGCTGGCATACATGCACACCAGAAACCAGAAGACCAGCTGGTCTTCGAGTTTCCAGGGCTCTGGCGCGCATGCGCATGCGTGCGCACACACACACATTCCGGTTTGGGTACTCCCACGCCCACCCCAGCTCCACAAATGGGAAAAACATTGTGAAATATCACGTGATGGCAACGTGATGCAGTGAGTTTGGCACCCGTGATATAAGGCATATACAAAGAGAGGAGAAGGTCAAAGAACATGAGGCAGACCAAGAAGATGATGAAGAGACAATATCAATTAACAATGGCTGAGGCCGCCAAAAGAGGCCCTCAACACCTGAAGTAGTAAATTGAGAAGTAAAGAAGAAGATAATTATATTAAGAAGAAGGTGATGGTTTATGTCACAGGTGTCAAGGCCACATCACGTTGCCATCACATGATGTATCATGTTGTTTTTTCCCTTCACGGAACTGGGGTGGGCATGGCCTGTGCATGACGCATCCGGCCCACAGGCCACCAGTTTAACACCCCTGGTTTATGTGAATCAGAGAGTTTGTTGGCAATATTTTTAAACCACATATCCTCCAAACATAATAAACCACAATTTTCAATCTTTCCAATCAATATGATGACGATTACAACTAGAGATGAAAGTTTCTGATTTTTCTGAAGCATTTCAGGTTGTAGAAGACTGCTTTAAAATAACAGTCACACATAGCCTTTTTTCTTGTAAACTTTAAAAATGGTTTTCCTTGCAGATTAGCACAGAATTATCATTGTATTTTTTTTTTCTCACATTGCTCCTGTGTAATTTATTACATGAGCTGTATTACTTCTGAATGTGTGCAAGTTCTAACCCTTCGCAGCATATGTTTGCAAGCCACCCAGAATCCTCTTTTAGCAAAACGGGCAAACAAGTCTAATGAATAAAATAAAATAAATATGAAGACACCATTGATGCTCATGAAATTCAGTCTACCTTTCTCTTTGCCATGTAGAATAGTGCTAGCAGCACTCTTTATGTATATACAGGTCTTCATATATGTAACTGCTACTTTTATACAGCTTGAAATCAGCACAACATGATATTCACTGGCTGACAGTGATCCACCCTGTTTTTTTTTCTTTTTCTTTCTATGATTGAAATTATTTGACTCATGATGGAAGCGAGTCTGGTGCTATTTTGTTCACATGGTTGGTTAAGTTGTTTATTGACCTAATATCTGAGTTCATTGACATTCCCCTCCCTGTTTCATATATTCAACTTTCAGGCTTTATTTGGAAGATTGCTTTAAGGTAAGATGTTGTTCTGCAGCTGCTGGGCCCTTTCTTCATCTGAAGCTGCTGATTCTTGAATTTTGTTGTGGTTGCTTTTAATATCCTGCCTTTATTCAAAAGCTTAGATAGCAGGTTTAAGCCCATATGCCCTTGGGGAAGATTTTAATACTAGGAACTTTTTTAAAAAAACATCAATTTTTTTTGAAAATTATCTAGGATTTATGTTGAATAATCAAAAACATTTCAACATTGTAGAGATTATTATTTCTATTACTTTTTTCACATTTTCCAGGAAAGTATACTTTTAACTGTAATTCTTGCTTTTCTATACCCTATAATTACCTTCCCACCCCTGTCTTACTTATCAGCCCCAAAACTGGTTTGGTAGGTTAATGCAAGAATCACAAAATGTCACCAAAGGTTACATCACTTCAAATACTAATAGAGGTTTCCCAATTTGATGCCTTGTAGCTATACTGAGATTATTATTTTATCAGAATTCCCAGTTAGTAAAACAATCAGCTTTGCTGGGTGAGGGTTATGGGAGATGTAATTGCAGCATATTTAGAGTTCTTCAAGTAGGGGAAGATTTGGAGTCGAGGCAAAAATTTTATTCAGTAAAGATTAAGTTGCTTATAGTTGTCTTTTGAAACCCTGGCAATTGCTTTATCCCTTTTGCATGGACATCTGTTATATATATATATATATATATACACTGTATTTCTGTCTTTGTGTTATGTAGAAGGCCCAGAATCAGTTCATTTTTTTTAAAAAAAGAAGCATAGATGATTTAATGATGCCTGTTTAAAACCAGTTTCAAAGTTGCCAAACATGCATACTGATAATTAATAATGCAAAATTGAAAATCCTGTCTTCACAGCCTAGCAAATAGTCTATACACCTTCCCTGCCTCCTCTTCCCTAAACTGTGTTTCTTAATTCTAACTTTCTCTGACATTTTTGCCAGCTTTCAGTTCTTAATACTTGGCTGACCTACATAAAGGATAGATGATGTAGTGAACCTGCTGGTGGTGATCACAAATTTTCTTTGCAAGAAAATCTTGTTAGAAGCCAGGGAGAGGAGTCAAAGCAGATCCTTCTTCAAGACATGTTATTTTTTCATATGCAGTAGGGAAGGATAAAATATACAGCTAGCACCATATGTGGTCTGTTATGGTGAAATCCCAAAAAAGAGTTTTGCTGCTTTTTCTGCACTTACTGCAAATCAAAAGATTTTGGTTATCAAAGGGAGTCTGTTAAAGTTGTTCTATTTTTAATCTTTCAGTTCATCTTCTTGATTAAATTCAATAGCAGCATCACCTGAAGGCAGTATGACATGCAACATATGATCCCCTGGATATTTTTGTAGATCAGCATATATACAGGTATTAAAGATGCAATTTGACATATGATTTTTGAGAATGCGGATTCTTCATCCTTTCTTTAGTACATTTCCCACTTGAATTCTGGTCTCTCAGCTGCTAAGCAAATATAATATTTCCATTTTTTTTTATTTTTTTTTTACCATTATGAAGCTGGAAAATGGGAGGGATTTGGGACACTATTCAGAAGGAAAAAACGCATAAGAAGAAAAAAGTATTTTTCTTCTACATTGGCACTTGATCAAGTCCTTGTAATTAGTTCACCTGTTCTGCTTTTATTTGAAATATTAAAGGGAAAATGACTGTGTCATTGGTAGTGATGGGTTTTTTTTTTTCAGAGTTGAATACATAAAAGACAGCAAGGATCCACTTGCGGAACAGTTGATTTTTTTTTATTCAGAATATTTCAGCATAGAAAAACATTGATTTCTCGGAATTCAGTAAGATAGTTCTGTAAGCAGCAAGCAGATAAACCCTCTCTCCCTCCTGCTTTTGAGTTCAGAAGAGAGTAAAATGCAGCAGATTGATGTATACCTGATTTCTTTTACAGGGCCGGGATTAATGATATCCCTGCTTAAAAAATAAATAGTTTCTGCTATTATGTCAGTATGTGCGCATATTGCTATGTATGTGGCTATTATTAAATTCCCCATAGAGTTAATCAAGAGCTTTAATTAAAGTATATGAGAACTCCTGCCTTGGGCCCTCCAAAGTCCCATCCAACCTATGATTCTATGATTTTCCTTTCTGGAATCCATGCAGATAGATATAATCACATGCCATCTTCCTACTATAGTTATTCCTGATCTTTCTAGGGACTTGTGTTAGCTTTAGCAGCCTAGATCCAACTTTGCTTTCTAGTTATTCTCTTTCTCTAAGTCTAGCCACAACTTTCTTTCTATCAGCCCCTTAACCAATTTCAACTCCCTTCGTTATCTCTCGTAAGAATCTCATTCATTCTCTCAGAGAGAGAGCCCTATCTGTTTTCTCTTAGCTCTGTCTCCCAGGGTTCTTTGACTTATATTTAGCAGAATACATGACAGAATTGTATTTACCTGTTCTGTTCCATCAAACAGTGTCTCTAATTGTGATTGTCAAAATTTTGTCTGCAGAGGTCCACTCATAGTCCACTGCAACTTTCTTCAGATTCATTTTCAGAGTCAATTCAGGTGATAACAAAACTTCCTGGATTAAACATATGTTACAAAATTAGTTTTTAAAAAACCCTCAAAAGTGGAGGGGATTGAAGGAGTATAGCGATAGCAATAGCACTTAGACTTATATACCGCTTCACGGTGCTTTACAGCCCTCTCTAAGTGATTCACAAAGTCAGCATATTGCCCCCAGCAATCTGGGTCCTCATTTTTACAGACCTCAGAAGGATGGAAGCCTTGAGCCTGGTGAGATTCAAATTGCCAAATTGCAGGCAACCAGCAGTCCGCAGAAATAGCCTGCAGTACTGCATTCTAACCACTGCACCACTGTGTCTCATTAAGTATGAGTATGCTGATTCAATCATAATCATAATTATATTGAGTAAATGTGAATGTTCACATTCTTAATAGCAAAAATGGGAGGAAAGAGTTGTTTGTTTAATTAGATGGTACTTACATTTTCTGTATATTTATGTGACATCCACAATTGCAGATAATTTTTTAAAAAATATTGTTTCAGATTATAGACACATGTTCACAAAAGCAGATAAATAGTAACATCTTCTAGCTCCATTCACATTGATCTCCATGCACAGGTTTCTTGTTTGCATTGTATGTGTATTGATTGGAAACCTTGTAAACAAAATACAATCAAATGTATGGAATTTAAACAGAACAGAAGAACATCTTACATTTTCCTTAGATTCTGGTACTGTACATTATTAACATTATGGAACAACTAATACAAGAGTCAGTTTGATTCAAATTCTTGTGCAAAGTCATATATATATTTCGGCTCTCCAGAGGGCTAGTTGTTTGGATTTGTCCCAGAATGCTGGGTGGATTTTGTTACTGAGTTTGAGGTGAAGAGTGAGTAGGTCCCTGTTGGTTTGGTCTAGTGGGAATCTTTTCCTGTGGAGTTCGTTTCTGATTAGGGCTAATTTGGTTCTTTTCAGGATCCTTTCGGTGGCTGAGGTTTTAGAATGGAATTTTAGTTGGAAGCATGTGGGGATCACGTTTTTGTCTCGGCCTTCACCTCAAACTCAGTAACAAAATCCACCCAGGACTCTGGGACAAATCCAAACAACTAGCCCTCTGGAGAGCTGAAACAGAAACCTCCCACAAGACAGACACACACACCAACAAACTCCACAGACTAGAAAAACGCCAGAAGCCCAACCCCCCTCCACAGCAACTCATGAAACAAACAGTACATAACATATCAGAAAGGACCCTCTCACCATAGCAGAAACCAATGTCCTTTCCAAAGGATTCAACTTTGCAGTCGCCCCCAAACACATCCCCACTGAAAACATCATATGCAGAGTTAAAACTAGCCTAACCAAAATCAACCCAGATGAAGCCAATAAAATCAGACTTGAAGTCACCAACGTCCTCTGCTCCAGCAATCCACCCAGAAACAACTTACACAAAGAAGAACAAAAAGCACTCACCAACTTGAGGAAAGACAATAACATAATCATTCTCCCAGCAGACAAAGGTAATGCCACAGTGGTGATGAACACATCTGACTACCAAGCTAAACTATCCAACCTACTCCAAGACCCCGCTTACAAACCTCTAAACACAGACCCCACCACCTACCTGGAAAAAATCAAATCCAAAATAAAAGCCTCTCCCATCAGTGAAGAGATCCAGCAAAGAATCATCCCCAGAGAGAAATCATCCAGATGCCCCAAGCTCTATGGCCTCCCCAAGATACACAAAGAAGGAACACCCATAGTCAGGTCCATAGGCTCACCTCTACAGAATCTTGCCAAATTTCTTGCCAAACAACTTCAGCCCTACGCAGAATCCATCACCTCACACGTACAAAACTCATTCCACTTCATAGAAACAATAAAGAAACAAAACCTACACCCCAGCGACCTACTCGTGAGCTTCGATGTCATATCCCTCTTCACCCAAATACCTATTAAAGAAGCCTTGACAGCTATCCAAAACAAATACAACCCCCCTAAGCACATCCTAGATCTGTCCAACCACTGCCTAACCAACACATACTTCATCCACAATGGACAAAGATACAAACAGATAGAAGGAGCACCTATGGGATCACCCCTCTCACCCGTCATCGCAAACCTATACATGGAACACTTTGAAACCAACGCTTTAGATAAATCTGAACACAAACCCAAACTCTGGCTTAGATATGTAGATGACACTTTCGTAATTTGGCCACATGGAAAGGAAAAACTGGACAACTTCCTCATACATCTCAACAGCCTACACTCCAAAATACAATTTACTATGGAAATAGAAGCAAACAACCAACTCCCCTTTCTGGATGTCCTAATCTACAAAAAACCCAACGGCTTCCTAGGACACACCATCTACTGGAAAAAAACACATACCAATCGCTACTTAAATGCACAATCACATCACCACCCTGCACAGATCAACTCCGTAGTCAAGACTCTCATCTCCAGAACCAAATGCCTAGCCGACAAAGACCACCTGAAAACTGAATTACACACTCTCACAAACGTATTAATCTCTAATGGATTCCAAAGAAACACAATTACCAACCTAATCCAAAGGGAGACACCCCCCAAAAACCGAGACACAGAACAGGACAACGGCATTGCCCTCCTCCCTTACATCAAAGGCACCACAGATAAAATCAGCAAAATTCTCCACAAACACAATATCAAGACAGCCTTCTGCACTGACCAAAAAATAGCCAACATCTTAAGAAACCCCAAAGACAAGATCCAGCTAGAAAACCAAGGAGACTATGAAATACCATGCAAAATCTGGCCAGCCACATACATTGGACAAACTAATAGCAGAATAAATGCACGCATCACAGAACACAAGAACGCAATCAGAAAAGAAGAAAAAAGTTCCTCCCTTTTCCAGCACCTTAAAACAACAGGACACGAAACTGACTTTGAAGAAACCAAATTAATCTCCAAAACTGAACACTTCAACAAGAGAATAATCATGGAAGCCATCGAAATAGAGAAACACCCCCATAACATGAATAAACGCGACGATACCTCCCGCCTACCGGACATCTAGAAACTAGACCTAGTCAACAGAAGAGTCCCAGCCACAAAGATAACTGGACCCAAGACAACACATGACACCACCACCAATCATCCTCACCAGATTCAAACCCAAACCCATCCCATAGATGAAATACAACCACCATCCAGAAGCCAGACCACAGCGGCATCACCAGCTGCTGTACCCCCCTCCGATCCCCCAAACTGACACACGCCATGAACACATGGCAAGACCTCAAACTCGGAGCCAAACCAAAGCCCGGGATGTGGCATCACAGCCAACTACTCAGGATATTACATCAAAAAACTCAGGATATCACAACACCTAAACTCAGGATGTTAACACACAGCCCATTACCCAGGTCGTTAAAACACAAAAGACTAATGGGCACACATCAAGGACCTCACCCACACAGGATGTTACGAAACAGCTGACTAATCTGCAAACATCAACTCATCAAGATGTAACAACATAGGCAACCAACCCGCTCACAGCAACAAAGCTGACACCCCACACCTCCCCACCAGTATTTATAGAGAGACGGCAGCTCCGATCATGTTTTGCTCACACAGGCACGAAGCTGAAGACACCAGCCTGATGGTGGTTGATCATTTGCTAGAACCCTGTAGTGAAATATATACGATGCAAGCTTTAGAGAATGGATAGCAGGAGAAATTGCAGTGGATAAAGATAAAATAATGAAAGATATGTAGCAGAGGTATCTTATGCTTCTTTTCTTTTTATTATTGAAAACTAAAAATCTATGGGACATCATGTCCCACTAAAGACCTACTGATCACATTTTTGGAAGTCTGATTTCTTGGCCTTTAAGAAAAACAGAAGCTAAGTATAGTTGTGTTTCCCTTGCTTTCTGGAACTAGGCCTCGTTTCATAAAATTAAAAAGTATAGGGAAGACGAGGAAATAATCAACAAAGGAAGTAGTGTATGCAACAGCTTCTGCAACATTCCTACAACATGATGTCTTTTCTCCTCAGCTTTCAGTTAGGACAGACTATCAGATCACAGAATGCTGTGGTTCAGAAGTGCTGCGTAAACCAGGCTGTCACTGTCATTTGCTGGGAAGACGAAAACATGCTATGTAGAAACTATTTATCAAATCTGTTGAAATGTGCCCCAGAGAAAAAACGTTGTGGACTGCATCTTTTGTTGCTTGCCTGGGGATAAGGATGACCACATGTCAGACGCACCCAAGGATGCTGAATGCTGGCTGCTGGAGTGCTAGAAGAACAGGCTTTGAAAGATACGGGCTTAAGTTTAATTATATCAAGAACCCAAGTGGGTGCAAAGTGCTTGGCAAAGCAGGCAAAGATGTATTCTGTTCTTAGAATGGCCTTACAATTGGATGACTTCATTCTCAGAACTTTTATTCCTAGGAGGATGTAGCACCGAAGATAATTACAACTGAGAAAGGGGATGGAATTCTCCATATACAGTGTCTGCTATATTTCTTTTAGGGAATGGAATATATACGGTGTTTAAATATAGAGATTATTTTAAAATGCGCACATAGTCTCAATCTCTCCGGACTTTGCTCTTTACTTTTGGGAGAGGAAAAACACATGTTGCTGTTCTGTCTTCATAGATCACACTAGTAGAAGCATTTATTGTCTCTGCCATATTAAATTATAGCAAGGCAAATCAAGGGGTTAAAGTATTTTCAGAAATTATTCTCAATGTTTGGATTTAGTATTTCTAAATTAGCACATTATTCCTGATATTTTTGAATAAGTCGGATATTTTGAACAGCAGCTTTCTTAAGACTTCATAAATACATTGGGCAACCCAGGACCCATGATGCTTCTGATGAAGTTGCTTTGTGCCTCATCCTATTTCTGTGTTGAAAGTAGATTGCATTCTTCTTTCCATATTTGGGAATGTTTGGCTCCAGGGTCGTTCCAACTTGAACTGACATTGTCATCATGCCAGTTCAAGGAAAGGGTATTTTCAGACATCACGGATCTCTAGCAAATTGGCTCCCTGTGCTAATTTTGCAATGAGTGTTTGCCCCCTGGCAACTGTGCACAATCATTTTGTCAGATATGAATAATTATTTTAGGAAAACAGGAGAGAAAGTTCGGAATTTGAAAACTGTTCTCCTGAATTGCCTACATTTCTGCAATGTGTGTATTTCTCCGCCAGAAAGTTAATGTTAAAAATATGCAGTATTATCAAGTATTGCACCGAGGGCATTCAGACATTGTAAGCTATTCCCATGTGGCTTCATCCCCCCCCCACTGCATGCCCACTTTCTTTTTAACTCCTTTATTCCATGATGCTGCTTGTGATGATTATAAGAAACAGAACCAATCTTCAATTAAGTTTTGTCACCTGACTTGGAATTTTCAAAGTGGATATAATAGGACTGGTCTTCCCAATTTAGGATTCACAGATGTGTTGGTCTACATACCCCACCATTTTCAGCCAACAGTCTCAATAACCATGCTGGTTGGAGATGATAGCACAGTAATCTGACAATGTAGAGGGTGCTGGACTGGGAGGGGATCCTTTATTTTGGCAACACATAATGTGATATCTAGATTAATACTGCAAAGGATCACGGAAGCTAGCAGAGCCACTGGTAGATCAGTATATCATAACTTCAACCCTTTTTTTACAGGAACATCATTTCTATTATTGCCAACTTGTGATAAGAAATTGGTTGAATGAATAAGAATGGTATGTAGAAACAAGACCTTGGTAGCCTGGTAGAGGGGTATACCTCTCTCAGAATTCTGTCCACCCAGCATTCAGTTTTTACATCAGCTGACACCCAGAGGTGGGGTGGGATGGAGCAGCTATTGTCATCCATGTGTCCTTGAAGACTGTCAGTGGCTCTGCTCTTCAGATAATTGAATGTGAGGTACAGTACTTTAGTTGAAGTTGGACTCTAGGTGGGTTTGCTACTGCCCTCCCTGCAGCTCAGCCCAATTCTTACCTGAGCTGCTGGATTCTGTTGCTGGCAATATAATTCCTGAGGCATTGGTGGTGGGGATTTCACTTTTCTGCCTAGCAGTATCCAATCCAGATTGGCTCAGTTTGTAGCGTCCCTAGCAACCACTGACCTGTCCCAGTAGATCAATAGTTTGATGAATGGTGATAGCCAATTATTAGATCTGATTTTTGTCTTAGGGCAGATGTAGAGAAGTCCATTGGATTGGCCTGCCTCAGGTGACTGGTGTATCCAGTGGGTTTCCAGAGGGAACTTGGGTTTTCTCTGAGGCTCTGATGGCTGGTTCGTCCAAGGCCTTAGTCACTGCCTGGAATGTGTGAATTGTCTCTTTTTGTACACTAATCCTTGGGTACACTGTGGTTTACTGAGGAGCCCTTGGAGATGAAACAGAGACCTGGATTATCATTGGAAAAAGACTTGGAGCAAGTCTGATTGAATACGGATAACAGCCCATATTCAGAATTACTGCGTGGTGACAAGGATGGCAAAGCATCATAGTTTAATATTAGACATAGAATCATATGAATCATATCAGGATCACTTTGAGGAATATTTAAAAATGTGATGGGCAAAAACTGTGATGGAGCATTCAGACTTGCTCCAAGCTAGACTTCAACTAAGCAGGATGAGTTGAAGTCAGTGACTCTTGAGGAAGTAGACAGTGTTCTCCTTCCTATAACCGTGGCCACTTATCTGTTAATCCCTCCTGGGTTATTAAGGCAGCAAGGGAAATAATTTATAGTTGGTTCATGCTGAGGTATTAGCCTGTCAGAGACAGTGGGTGGATATTTCAGCTTTAAAGTAGGCAGTGATGGTGCCACCTACTCAAGAGGTTGATGTTAGAACCAAAAGTCTTGGACAACTATTATCCTGTCACTAATCTACTCCTACGGTTGAATGGAACCTGCAGAGAATCCTGAAGGAAGTAGATTTTTAGATGCATTTGAGTCAGGTTTTGGGCCATGGATAGCTTCATTCATGCTTATTGATGACCTGTGGCAGAGTTGGGATAGAGATAATCCATCCTCATGGTCCTTGATATCTCAGTGGTTTTTGATACCATCTAACCACAGTATCCTTCTGGACCAGCTGCAAGTGTTGGGAATTGGGGGAACTCTTTTGCAGTCATTTTTCTCCTCCTTTCCTTCGTGAATAGTTTCAGTGGATGTTGGATAGATGGTTTCCTAAGCTCCTCCTCTATGGGGTATGACAGAGATCAGTACTATTTCCCCTCCTATTTATCATCTATATGAAACCACTGAATAAGGAGATCGTTCACCTTATTGATACATTAAATATTGATGATAATGCTCATCAATCAATTAAATCCAAAGAAAGAATGAAAAGAAGCCCTTCTATGGATATTTTCAAAACCCAAAGGCAAATTAAGAATGGGACAGTAAAACAAAATTCTGTTTGACAGGGAAAGACATTTCTGTAAAATTAGAAGATAGATTTCAGTATGGTATTAGTTAATAATATTTTGTATGAAAAATGATATTTTAGACTTAAGTAAAATAAAATACCTGTAAATATTGGTACGCAAGACCAAAGTACCTATAGTATATCTTGTTAAACTGAACTTTAACTATTCAGTTTCATGACTTTGTCTCCAAAAAATGGTGAAATAGAAATAAATTGAAATAAGACGTTAAATACAACAGTTCTGAAATTAGCTTGCACTAATTTCTATATAGCATCAATTATTTTTCACAGTGGGCAGCCCCAATGTTTACAAAGGTATGTAAGAAATGCACCATTACGGAACAACTTGTTTTATGCATTGATATTGATTTCTTGTAAATAAGAGTTTAACAGAAGACTTGTATAATTCTGACATGCTGACTAATACAAGCTCATCCAGATCTCTGTAATGTCTCTAAGCAATTTGGATGCAGATATTCTCATTAATTTTTTTTCCTGAGGACTAGTGTTATGATGCATAATGATATACACCCCCAAGCTAGCATACAGTGTTCAGTAATGTTAGCCTTCATTTGCTGAGGTCAGAGCTTCCTGAATTTTTCAAAGCAAAATGGCTGTGTGAAGTATTTATTTTTACTTGTTCCAAATCTCTTATTATTCAACTTCATTGGATGTCCCTGGCACATTTTAGAAGCCCTTACTCCCACTTCTTTCAACTTGAATCAGGAATAAGGTTTATAAAGTATGAATTGATCCTTCTGCCTCCCCACCTCCACCTCCAAGATTTGGAGGGCCCCACCTTCCTATCTCAGCAATGAAGCCCACACTTTTTTTGCACATGCCTTTGGGGATTAGCGCTGCTGATTTTCTCTCATTTTAGTTTCTATGGTGATGATCTTAATTCTTATTCTGAATTACTTATTTCACTGTGCTTATTTTACATTATTGTATGCCATGTGGAATCTAGTGAGCCAGTAGGATAGAAATCGGTATAATAAACAAACAAATAAAAACCAGTTTAGAAGTTATTTTTGACTTCTTGCTGTTCTGGTAATTTAATATCTCTCATAAATTTAGCCACTTCACAATTCATCCCAATTCCATCGCAAATAAGCATTTGAGCCTGCTTTTCCTTGAATTTTATATTTTGGCTATTGGTGTTGAATGCTTTCTCTTTTCTATAATGGGTTATTGTTTAATATGGTCCATATTTTTGAAAATTGCCTGGACTTCATTTTTTTGAAAATGAAAAGTGAAGTAGCCTTGGTAGTACAGTGGTTTAAAGCACCCTATTATTAACACAGCTGCCTGCAATTACTGCAGGTTCGAATCTTACCAGGCTCAAGGTTGACTCAGCCTTTCATCCTTTCTAAGGTAGGTTAAATGAGGACCCAGTTTGTGGGGGCAATAAGCTGACTTTGTATAAATATACAAAAGTATGAAGGCTATTGCTTAACGCATTGTAAGCCGCCCTGAGTCTCCGGAGAAGGGCGGCATATAAATCAAATTAAAAAAAAAAAAGTATCAATCTGTAGCAAATAGTACCTAACCCAGTACAAAATCTACTGATCTATTTATATTGATAGATATAATCCAGTTGTATATAACATGCTTTCCAAAATGAAAGGAGGAAACATGAAACGCTTTGCAGTGGAATAATTAGATTGATTTTGTGTTTAAGGTTTGAAAAGGAAAAGGAGTTTAGATTTTTGTTGTATTTTGCTCCGCTTTCTCTTTTGAAACCTTGAGCCAATGTGATATATACTCTTGCTGTGCTTTGTAGCCTGGCAGTCAGTTAAAAGAAGGTCAATAATGTTTGAGGCTATTCTAGTCAAGTAGGAATGAAAATTGATCAGAGTTGGTGTTGTTTTCACATCGGAACAAATAGGTCTCCGCAGTACCTAAGCTTTTTCCCTGTTTGGAGGAGAATAGGGAAATCTACTGCAAAGGCTAACAAGCAACTGTTGGAAGAGAGGGTGCTGAAAGAATCACTTAACTTTCAGGGCTAAAGATAAATGTACAGATAAACTCTTAGAATTATCTGCTTATGTGCTGGGAAATAGAGCAAGACTAAACAATTGATTTCAAATATTATGCTGAGCAACCAGGAAATGTTTTCTACTGTAGGACCCAAAGGGCAATTGCTGGTATGGTTGCAGAAGGCCTGTTTCTCCTTCCCCGTATCCGTTTGAACGTGGTACATTTCCAGTTGCCATTTCTGAATGTTTAATCCAGGTGATGAAGCAAGCAGTCTTTGCCATTCGTTCGCTGTGGAATTTTACAGGTTTAAGGACAGCATATAGATTTCGGCAGCATGAGTTTGAAGTCTTTTGGATGAAATGTTTATTTATACATTCCAATAATTGTGCACTTCTCTACTACATAATATAGGTAGTCCTTGACTCGCAGCCATTCATTTGGTGACTGTCCAAAATTACAACAGCACTGAGAAAAAAAAAAAAAGAAGACTCATGACCAGTCCTCATACTTGTGACCATCACAGCATCTCCACAGTCACATGATCAAAATTCAGACACTTGGCAACCAGCATGCATTTACAATGGTTGCAGCATCCCAGGGTCATGTGATCACCATTTGCAATCTTTCCAGCCAGTTTCTGACAAGCAGAGTAAATGGGGGAACCTGGATTATCTTAACCATGTGATTCACTTAACTGCAATGATTTGTTCATTTATTTTAAGAAAATGTATATGGCTGCCCAACTCACTCTCAGTAACAGCTTACAAGGATAAAACCCCAGTACAGGTAGCTTTTGACTTACAACAATTCATTTAGTGACTGTTCAAATGTACAACGTCACTGAAAAAAGTGACTTATGGCCATTTTTCACACTTACGACCTTTGTAGCATCCCCATGATCACGTGATCAAAATTCAGATGTTTGGCAACTGGTTCATACTTATGACCGTTGCTGTGTCCTGATCACCTTTTGCAACCTTTTCACAAGCAAAATCAATGGGGAAGACAGATTCACTTAACAACCATGTCACTTATCAAATGCAGTGATTCACTTAACAACTGTGGCAAGAAAGGTCGTAAAATGGGGCAAAACTCACTTAACAGATATCTCACAACAACAGAAATGTTGGATTCAATTGTCATAAATCGAGGAATAGCTATACAAAAAAACAGTGACAACAATCAGTAACTTAACTACAGTAATAAAAAAGGTAATAAAATCGGACAAGATTAATTAACAACCACCTTGGTTAGCAATAGATATCCTGGTCTCAATAATGGTCATAAGTAGAGGAGCTCCTGTAGAAGTCATCTTATTCTTGCTGACAGTCAGAAGAAAGGAGGACCAAATGTCCATCCCATTTTATTTATGTATTGTGATGTACAATCTTTGGAGTCAAACATCAGTGGAACAATATAAGGTTTTGCTTTCTGCCTGATTGAAGTCTGTTAGGATTGCTCACATTGATTCTAGATCAGATGTGTCCCACCTTGGTTCTAGATCAGATGTGTCTCACCACGTATGTGGCCTTAGACAGTAATGTGGCCCCACAAGATCTAAACTTTTAACATAGATACATACGCACACTATATTATATAATTTATATACAGCCCAAGACAATTACTCTTCACTCACTGCGGCCCAGAGAAGCCAAAAGGTTGGACATGCCAGTTCTAGATGTTGTTGATAGATGGTTATAAGGACAATTTTGGAACAATGTTGTTGACTACTCAAGGAACTATTGTAAGGAGGGCAGTATTTAATTCCATTCAATTGCTGCTGTTTGCTGCTTTAAATCTTTTGCTTTTGTTGCTTTTAAATTTCTTGTGTTTTGTTATTCTGGTTTGTGGTAATCAGCCCTACATCTGATTACTTAGATTAGTATATTATGGGTTGGATTCATATAATGCCTTCCTGTGGGTGTGAAGGCTAACCTTTGAACCAGTCAATATTGATGTTTTATCTGATTGTATCCCAGCATCTTAAATGAGTGGAAATCCTCACCTTGAGCCTGACTCTTGTGACTTTTCCCTGCCTGTAGAGATAGGTTATTCCTGTAATTTTAAGAGAAGCACATTTATTGCAATCAGCTACAAGCAGATGGAGCTTTTAGGATTCAGAGTGGGGGCAGGCAGCTAAGCAGAGGACAACATGTGTTAGCTTTCAGAATGTGTGTCAGAGCTTCACAAAAGCTAAGAACGCTTTACCAAATATGGGCCTGTTTATTTTTAACCAAAACACAAGGAATAGATGGCTTAAGGGAGCTGGTAATAGTATTTACAGATGTGCCGTCCAAGACCGCTGCTGTTAGTCTACCTAGCAAAATTAGATTAAAAGCCTGGTCTGTGGTAATGGCTGGTTTAAAGCTGATTCCTTAAATCAGCTTCCCAGTAAACAAACATTCATATAATACCATGTGTTAAGCTCACATGAACTCTTAAGTTCATATAACTTTCCATTGTTTAAAACATATCTCAGTTGGTTTAACTTTCCTAGCATGATGATAAATATACAAAAAGATTCACCTTTAAGCTGTTATTAAAGGCACAGATGCAACATCAGTAATACCGTCCTGGCTAGGGATTATAGGAGTGGGAGTCCAACAAATCTGGCAAAGATCAAGTTGATGGGAGACTGGTGTATTCTGACAGGTAGTGATTCTCCAAGATCTCAGGTCCAAACCTTATCTGTCTCTGTGACCTAACATTCCCCTTTCTCCCACTTTACCTCAGTTGGAAATGCTGTAGATCAAAGCTCTATTACTGAGCAATAGCTTCACATTGAAGTGGACAGTACATCCGACTACACATAAGGCTGCCTTATCGAGTTTAGAATTAACATTTTATGAAGTGCCATTGTTAAAGTCACTCCATTGGGCAGCACCAGGGTGCAAATGAGTGGAATCTGCATTTTGCAGCAACCCAAGGCTATTTGATCCCTACCCCTTTTTCTGCTTTTCTTTCTGAGCAGAGTCTCCTAAAGAACACTCTTAGTTATGTGATATATTTCTTGTCTATAATCCAGGAATAGGCAGATCAGGTAAATTTGCATGTTTTAGCCCGTCATGACTTACCTATTTCCAGACTGAAGAGAAGAAAAAAATGGTGAAATTTGATGTATACCGTAGGAGTTACATTGGGGGAGGGGGGGAGTATGTGTGCATTTTAAAATATATCTTTCCACTAAAGTGCATGCAACATTCAAATCTCCCATGCCATGTTGCCTGGGCAACATAAAACTTAATTGCTCCCTTGTCATTCAGCAGCAGTGCCTTCAACATACGCTTTTTTATTTTAAAAACTCTGTGATTAAATTGAGCCTTAGGTTATAAATTTGTATATATTAAAGAGACAAAATATCTCCCTCCCTCTTACTCCATGTCAGTCACATAAAACTATTTTTTTAAAAAATGTGTTTACATACAGTTTCCTATATTTCCCTCATCCCCACCTCTAAACTGTGTATTGGATTATTTATAATATGCATGATAAATTTGGTAAAATACAAGTCTGAAAATGAATACTGCCATTGAACAGAGAGCTAAGAAGTCAGTGGTACAACATTGAATATTTCATCTAGGAAGTTACTAATATGTGATAATTGTTAAAGCAAATCTCTCATAGATTATCATTATGTCCTAATTTATTTTGTTCTGTTCTACAAGGCTTTTCATCAATACAGCAATAACATGATGCCCCCAATTATTGCATTACATTGTTGGGAATCATTCTCTTGGAAATCTTAGGATCAATTGTGCAAGAATCTTATACAATGGGTTTTTATTTCTCTTATTAAGTCTAGTTTTTTTTTTTTAATTTGATTTATATGCCGCCCTTCTCCGGAGACTCGGGGTGGCTTACAGTGTATTAAGCAATAGCCTTCATACTTTTGTATATTTTATACAAAGTCAACATATTGCCCCCACAAACTGGGTCCTCATTTTACCTACCTTAGAAAGGATGGAAGGCTGAGTCAACCTTGAGCCTGGCAAGATTCGAACTTACTTTAATTGCAGACAGCTGGTGTTAAATTACAGTGCTTAGTCTGCAGAACTATCCAGGCTCCATAGTTTGTGAAATCAGTATTATTATTAGATATATTTTTATCTTTAATAACTTCACCACAGGCATATAGTTTTCTTTTCTGTTGATCACTTATTTGCATAGCAAGAAAAAGCTTCAAATGTTAGAACTATTTTTCTATTTGTTACATATTAAAAGCAAAGTTCCTTTCCTTTCCTTTCCTTTCCTTTCCTTTCCTTTCCTTTCCTTTCCTTTCCTTTCCTTTCCTTTCCTTTCCTTTCCTTTCCTTTCCTTCCCTTCCCTTCCCTTCCCTTCCCTTCCCTTCCCTTCCCTTCCTTAACTTAGATGACACTTTTCATCTGATAATATATTGTTGGCTAGAATTATATTTACTCAAACAGTTTTACTGCAGTATTTATTATTCTGATTATAACTGGTTGCCTGATCATTAATGAATCATAGATTGATGATTTTTTTGGGTGAGAGCCAGTTTCATGTAGTGTTTAAAGCCCTGGTTTAGGAGTTGGATTACTTGAGTTCAAACTTTAGTCATAGAACCCAACTGGGTGCTTTTGACCAGTCATTTTCCCTCAGATCTATGAAGAAGGCAATGGCAAACCACTTGTGAAAATGTTACCTTAGAAAACAGCAGGATCGTCAAGAGCTAAGACAGAATCGAAAGAAAAAAAGAAAAAATCATTAGATTGAAAAAAAAACTAGCTCAATGAATAAGTCAAACAATATGTGTGATCTTCTGATGTAAACTACATTGCACAGTCTATTAAAGGTGCATTATTTGTTACTTTGCTAGGAAAGATAGCTCTTTTACTATGTTTAAAATGATTTTCTTGAATCTCCTATGCTTTATAGTTTTCATGACTATCGAAAACAAAATAATTTTTCTTTAATTTCTTTTCAGTTTTTCCTTGCTAAATCTGAATAATTCCCACCCATTTCTAAAATAGTTTGCACCTTTTTTCTATGTACCTACCATTTATGTTATCCAATTCCACATCATACAGTTTAATTGTAGGTTGCAACATACATGGCCCAGCAGGAAGTGATGCCTTATTCTTAGTGTATGATGCTGCCTGTTAGCTGACACCTGAAGCACTTCTTTCATAAAGCACAGGAAACTGTTCCTTGTTTTTCTGTGGATGTGCACCTGATGAGCAATATAAAGCCTTGTGCAAAGCATCTTAATTGGAGTAGGTTTTTTGCATTCGAGACAAAAAACAAAACAAAACCCAGAACCCTAAGCAATGGAATACCTTTTCTTAGCATCTACTAAAAATAGTCAGCAATTGAGTTTTGCAGAACTTTTCTTGTGGTTCCATATTCAGAGGGATAAGCAGAGCAGCACAAATTTCACGTCAGGTTACAAAATGCAGCTTGCAGCTGTAACAGTCTGAAGAGGAATCACAAGAAATATATTAGACGGAATACAATTTGGACAGTTCTTTTTAGAGCACCTGATCTCTTGTAAATTGCTACAATATGTGGGACTTTCCAGTTTAGAAAATAAGAGCCCTTCAAAAATAGCTGATGAGTTGTAATTTTCAACAGGACAGAAGAGAAAAATATTCATTATATTGGGAGAAATCATGCCAGACCTGGCTGACAATAGTACCACAATCAAGGAATATCTCATTGGAGAGCCATATTGCATTGTTTCCAAGTAAGTTTGCATACCATTTGCAGCTAGACTTTGAAAGGGAAATTTGTTTTCCGTTAAGAAGGAAGGTCAGATTCAAATTACGATTTTTCAATCCCTTGAAGCAGTTAAACATGTTTTACTATGACCTATGTAGAATGTGGTTTGAGGATGGCAACTCCTACGTCACTCTTTGTCTTCTCAGAAGAAAAAGCAATACACTCACTTGACCTTGGGATAAACAAAGACTACCATGATTTAAACTTCCCAGGGGCTTTGTAGAGACTCCAGGACAGGAAACACCTTTTACCCTGTAGCCAAGGGCACTTTGAGATGCTCTTTGAAGGGTGTGGATTTTCCTTCAGCTCTTCTGGAAGCTCCTGCCTTCCTTCCCCTCCCTCCCCAATTTTCCCCTTTGTGTGATCACCCTGGGCATCCTGTTCTTGTATGAGGAGCAGGGGAAAGAAAACAATTGCTTTGAACATTTAGGCTGTGTGGGTGGCCTGTTAGCTCTGTAGCAGAATTGAGGACACCATGTCCGCCTATCCCTTCTAAACAAATATTTCTTATTATGGGAAGTGGATTTGCTCTAACAGAGTCATAGTAATTCTTATTAATATTATCTTACTATTGGCTTCCAGACAGCCAGATCTCAAGACAAAGGAATACCAATGATCTTTGACCTCTTAGCTCATCTTGTGGAACTCAAACTAATGTTTTTGGACCAGAGTTTTATGGACCTTAAACACCACTACTGTTTCTGTCTAGGGAACTATGAATTTCGATTCTTAGTGGGATCTTTCTTTTTTCTAATTTAGAAAAGATGATGATGATGTAATGTCACCTTTATTTTGTATAAATCATGATGGTATGCACAATCTTTCCTCCTCTTATTTCCCTGCAACTACAACACTGGTGTGACTTGGCTGAGAGAGTGACCAGTCCAGCTGGTTTCCATGCTTAAGGGAAGATTAGAATTTACAATCTCCCAGTTTCTGAGCTGGTATTTTAATTACTACACCAAACTGCTTTGATGGTGGATGGTGGTCCCCTATGGACTGTCTAATTCATGAATGTATATTAATGGCTTGTTTGTGGTTTCTTGATTCCTAGTTTTTATGTTCTAGTCAAGTTTTGAAATTAATCTACAAACATTCGCAATAAGAATAACCATATGAGGGAGATATATTGGTTGAAGAGATATTTTTTTTTGCTCATCTTCAAGATTGACATATTTCTGACTTATTCTAGCTAACACAAACCATAGCTTATCATGATGCATAAAATCAGCCATATATAAATTATATAACTACTTTATCATGCTAATTAAAATCAGCAATCACCCCTTCCCCCCAGAGTCACTAGTCATTTTGGCCAATTAGATTAATTGGCGGGCTCCTCAGGCACTCTTCTCCTTTTCCCTCCATCACCTGAGAAAAGACTTTGGTTGTCGTGAGAAGGTTCAGTGTTGTATCTAGTAGTGCATTCCAGCCTCCTTCCCCCTCCCATACAGTGTGGCAACAATGAACCAGTAAATTGGCCCCTAGCAGGTTCAGTTCAACGTTGGCATCAGTTAGGAAACTATCTAATGTTTGTATCAAGTTTATATCAGTGTTTCATCATGTTTTCTATGAAAGTGATAAGTCCGTAGATTTACACATTTCATTATAAAATGCAATAATGTTCATTGGCAGTAGTATGTATTCCAGTTCCATAGAATTATAGAGTGAGAAAGCTGTTAGGCTGATCCAGGCAGGAATTCAATTTAAAATATCCCAGATAGGGAACTGTCTGGCTTCCCTTAAGCCCATCCAATGAAGGAGAATCAACTAGCTTCCTGGGCATATGGCTCCATTGCTGAAATGCTTATACTATTACAAGTATTGTCTCTTAATACTCTGTTAAAATCTTCCTCCTTATAATATATCCATTATTCTATGTCTCATATTTTGGAATAAAAAAGTCAGCTCTTGAATATTCTATATAACATCTTCTCAGGTATGTACAGAGTGTTATTAAATTCCCTTTCAATTGTCTTTTCTCAAGACTGAAGACATCCAGAGCCATTATGGTACATAGTTTATAGTCTCCAGATTATTACAGTTGCCCTTCTCTCTCTGTTCCAATTTCTCAGAATCTTTCAAGTATCATGCTCAGAACTGGACACAGTCCTTAAATTGGGAATCTAAACAAAGCAGAATGGAGTGATTACTTCCTGTCTTTTGGTGCAGCCTAAAAGTTCATTTGCCTTCTTTGCAATCTCATGACATAGAGAATTTATATTCAATTTACAGTTAACTACTATTCTAGTATCTCTTTTGCAAAGTGCTATTAACAAGCCAAATATTAATCCTATATCATTGCTTTTGTTTTTTGTTTCCTAAGTAAAGAACTTTGCATTTCTTTCTATTAGCTTTTACTTCTAGTACATTCCCTCCAGTGGATTTTACTTCTGTTTTTCAGGACTTTTATCTATTTTATCCAATTTTTCATCATCTGCAAACCTGATATATATTCCTTCTGTCTTTCCATCCAAATCATTAATTAAAAAATGCTGAATATAAGAACAAAGACATTGGGGCACTCCATTTTATTTTTTGTCAATACTCACTTCTGATTCTTTATCACCTCTTTCTTTACCACCTTCTTTATCATGTGATTTCATCAGGACTGTCTTAAAGAATTGCTTTTCTTTTTAATTCTGGTGAACTCATGCTTGTGTCATCAATGATCCAACTAACCACCAGGTTTTGTGTAAGCCTCTTTTCTGAACTGCCTTCAGTTTTTCTAGCATCCGGCTCTTGTATTGTACCTTAAGTATTTGTATTATATGTCTAAAATTTTTAAGCTTAGAATTACTTATCAATGCTTCCAGTGAGTGATCCGGATTTGCTTTAGTATTAAACAATTTGTTCTTCTTGTGGTATAAGGTATTCTCATCAATGTTATCCAGCATCACAATTCAAAGACCTTTTTTTTTGTTTTTTTCATAGCCATATATTACAATTTTTAAAAAATCAAAATTTTGACATAAGTACATTTTTTGGCATTTTGAAATTTTGTTTAGACCCCTATACATCAGCTATCTATACAGCTACTGTTTGGATAAGGTTACTCTTTATCTTTTTCAATACTATTCTTTCAGAACTTTTTTAGCCAACTGTGCATCTACTTAAAAATGAGATTAAGATCGCAAGATTTGTCCTTGAAAAATCCATATTTATTTGTGGTAATTGTACTGCTTTCAACATGCTGATTTTTATGATATGATCTAGAATCCTAAGACTCTGGGCAATTTACAAATTAAACTATATATGCATATATACATACATATATATTGAATGTTATCCCCATGCACAGCAAAAACCAGCAGTTCTATTCCATGCTGTTTATTTAGATTTAAATGCTGCTCCAGAACAAGTCTCAGTAGTTCACAATTTAAAACAACAAAATATGATATAAAATATATAAAATCAGCATCCATCTGACAATACTCTCTCCCTCCTTCTCTCCCTCTCTCTCTATTATGGCAGTTGCTCCATCAAGTAGTTGCTATTGGTATTAAATCATATATGCTCTTGCTTTTCTATGCTAAGAGCTCATCTTGTGTATTTCACATTCCCTGAACATTAGTATATAAACAATGAAAGCCAATATATAAACATATATATAATATATAAACAATGAAGGGATGCGGTGGCTTAATGGCTAAGACACTGAGCTTGTAGATTGAAAGGTTGTCAGTTTAGTGGTTCGAATTCCTAGTGCCGCGTAATGGGGTGAGCTCCCGTTACTTGTCCTAGCTTCTGCCAACCTAGCAGTTCGAAAGCATGTAAAAAATGCAAGTAGAAAAATAGGGACCACCTTTGGTGGGAAGGTAACAGCATTCTATGCACCTTTGGCGTTTAGTCATGCCAGCCACATGACTACGGAGATGTCTTCGGACAGCGCTGGTTCTTCGGCTTTGAAACAGAGATGAGCACCACCCCCTAGAGTCAGGAACGACTAGCACATATGTGTGAGGGGAACCGTTACCTTTACCTTAATGAAGGCCACAAACTTTATAAGACAGTGTGTTTTTTATTATTATTATTTGAGTAGTTTAAGTAGTTTAAGAGGTCTAGTTTCATCAACACACTTTTCTATAATGCACAATATTATCTGGGATCCTTAGTTCAATGTTTTCATTTCCATCTCTTCCAAAGTCTGCTAAAGAACCTTGCCATTCTTGATTTGAGGTATCTGAAGCAAAACCAAATCTCTCCTATCCACTAAGATCCTTCCTCCTGGTTGGCAACTAAGCTATATGACATCATCTCCAGGCAGCAGCAAACTCATCCAGACGGTGCTTTTGTCATGGCTGGGGTGGCTGATGCTTTTGTTGTGTCTGGGGACTTCAATCAAGCGTGTCTACAGACAGTTCTCCCTAAGTTTGTGCAGTATGTACAGTTCTCCACCAGAGGGAAGAACACTTTAAACCGTGTTTAGTCTAACCTGGCACAGGCATACAGAGCAATCCCCCTCCCACACCTGGGTACATTCAGCCATCTTTTACTCCTGTTATGCCCAAAATATGTCCCTCTCAGGAAAAGAACTCAGCCAGCCATGAAAATGATTAAAACCTGGCCAGAGGGTTCCCTCAGTCAGCTGCAGGACTGTTTTAAAACTACTGAGTGGAGTGTATTTGAGCATCACGATCTGCATGAATACACTGATGCCGTACTCTCTTACATCAAAGCGTGCACTTACAGCGTAACAATAGATAAGTGCATCAAAGTCTATGAGAATTGTAAACCCTGGATGATTGCAGAGGTACGGATGCTTCTGAGACCCCAAGATTCTGCCTTTAAGGCAGGGGACAGTGCCTCTTATAGAGAGGCCAGGGCAAACCTTAGAAGAGGCATTAAGATGGCAAAACAACAATACAAACATTAGGTGGAGAACCATCTGGCAGATAACAACCTGAAGCACGTGTGGCAGGAACCGCAGCACCTAACTGTAAGGGCAACATGAGGAACACGGTCAACATTGATGCCTCATTGGTGGAAGAGTTGAACATCATCTTTGCCCACTATGAGGTGAAAAGACCAGATCCCCTAGCCGCTGCCCGCCAGCCTTCTGATTCCCAGCCACTCACTCTCTATGAACACCAAGTGAGAGCTGTATTGAAGGCTGTGAATCCTAGCAAAGCTGCAGGCCCAGATGGGGTGCTGGGGATAGTGGTAAAGAATTGTGCCGATCAATTAGCAGGGGTCCTGACAAGGATCTTTAACATGTCCCTGCAAACGGCCTTTGTTCCATCATGCTTAAAAGCAGCCACTATTGTCCCAGTCCCGAAGAAAACAGCAATTAACTGCCTAAACGACTACAGAACCATTGCATTAACGTCTGTAGTGATGAAATGCTTCAAGAGATTGGTTCTCCAACATCTTAGGACATGCCCCCCACTGGACTTCGACAAACATCAGTTTGCCTACAGGGGGAACAGATCGACAGACGACGCCATAGCTACTGCTTTACATTCTGTAGTGAGCCATCTGGAGAAACCGGGAACTATGTCAGGATGCTTTTCATAGACTATAGCTCAGCCTTCAATACCATTCTGCTGAGCATCCTTATCGAAAAGCTGACTGACTTGGATTTTCCCTCTTCCATCTGCGACTGGATCAAAGACTTTCTGAGAGACCGGCCATAAACAGTGAGGGTTGGGTCTGTCGTATCCACCTCCCTGAAGCTTAGCACTGGCTCCCCACAGGGCTGTGTGCTTAGTCCCTACCTGTATTCACTCTACACGCATGATTGTGTATCATCTGACCCATCTATTGTGATCATCAAGTTCGCAGATGACACCACCGTAATGGGTCTTATTACAGGTGGAGATGAAACAGCGTACAAGGGGGGAGGTTCAAAAAATATCCACATGGTGCTTAAAAAACAACCTGCACCTGAACATCAGCAAGACCAAGGAGATGGTGTTGGACTTCCGGAGGAAGAGAGAGGAACCTGCCCCACTTTACATCAAGGGGGGCTGTGTAGAGAGAGTTTCCTCCTTTAAATTCCTGGGAGTCCATCTCAGTGAAGACCTCACTTGGAAAAACAACATGATCCCGGTGGCCAGGAAGGCCCAACAGAGACTCCATTTCCTTAGGGTCTTGCATAAAAACAGGGTGGAACAATAACTGATAATCTCTTTTTACCGGTCCACAATAGAAAGCGTCCTCACTTATTGCATCATGGTATGGCATGCCGGTTTGACAGCCGTGGATAGAAAAACATTACAGAGGGTGGTGAGCACAGCACAAACATTGTGGGCTGTCCCCTGATACCACTAGATGAGATCGCTAGGGCTCGCTGCCTTAGAAGAATTAGGAAAATCCTCAGGGATGACTCACACCCTGGTCACCACTTCTTCATCCTCCTACCATTGGGAAGGAGATATAGAAGCATAGCCAGCCGCACAAACAGGCTGAAGAATAGTTTTTATTCATGGGCTGTCAGACTCCTGAATGCAAAATAACATCTAGTAGGGCTGGCGCAACGTGTAACATGTTCACACTAATGCAATAGGCCTGGAGGTTGTTAATATAGTTTACTGGTTTAGGGATTTTCTGTCTTCACTGTGAGTTGTATTGTGTTGGGGGGGTGCACTGAGGGAGCTCAACCAATCTCATTGTACATATGTTGTGCACTGATAATAAAGATTTGAAATAGTTGAAACATGCTTTACAAGCCAGTAGTTTGCTCATTCTCTTGGCTGCATTTTATCTGCCCTTTGGGGAACCTCCATTCTCCCTCATCACGCAAGTGCCCCTTTTTCTTCTTTTGATCTTGTAAAAGCTGCTTCTGTGAGGGCCTGAAAGTTGTTTTGGAGTTCTGGCACTACAGAATAATCTATAACTTTTGCTTTTGGTTATTACCCTCATCCAGTTATTCTCACCTAATGCTTTGAGGTGTTCCTTTCCACTATGCTGTTGGTTTATATTCTCATCCAGTACGCTGCTCTATTGTCTGCCTTTCTTTTTTCCAGTGTCTGCTTCTGTTGTACAGCTTGCTTTCTTTGAATTGATAAATCCTTTTCCATCTTCATCTGCTGAATTGTGGCCACTTATTACTACAAACCTTCGACTTTTTCATCAAAGTTTGTACAGATTTGCACCTGCTGCAAACCTCTCCAGACTGTTTTAATGGTGGGAGTATCTGCACATATACATACATTTATCCTCCCAAACAACCAGAACTTAATAGATATTTCAGATCCATTCTCTTTATTTCTCTAGGGTTTTTTTTTTACAGATCTTTATTCTCTTTATTTCTCCAGTTCCTTACAGATAGATGCAAATCAATCCTTTTAGCCTGCTTTCAGTCTCTTGAAAAGAGTGTGTTCAATTGGCTGCAAAAAGGCAATGGCATCTTGAAAGCATTTTTTTTTGTGATGGCATATTCATAAGCAAACTTATTTGATGGCATAGCTGGAGCAACATGTTTCAGTATTACATGAAATTGTCTGTGGTTCCCTTCTGATGCATACCTTCTGATCATCTCCAGCCACTATGATCAACCAACACATATTTTGAGGTACTATAGCTTCTTAAAACAAACACCTTACAGAGTGGCTTCTGTTGTCTTTTAAAATGGTTGTCCATCTTTATTCCAAACTTTTTGTCAAATGTCTTATGACAAAAAGGACTAAAAATTTAGGAAGAATGTAAGAAATTGGAGAAAAATTAGCATATAAACACAATAAGCCAAAATAATATTTATCTGCATTATTGCTTTGTGTTGAGCTCTTTCTTGGTAGAATATTTCCTGTGTGCTTTATATTTTCACAAATAAATGTTAGAAAGTTACAGTGCAATGAAAGCTAAAGATTGCAAAAAAGTAAAAACATAGTCTTCTTCCTGACTTTGGAAATGAATTCCAGCAAGATCTCTGTATACAACTCATATAACACTAAATAGCTTTAGAAAGCCTATTGGTTCTTTAAAAAAAAAAAAGACCTCCCAGCATTGCTGATTAAAGGCCAACTCACTTATATGAGCAGAGTAGCTTTACTGTTGAAATATGAAAAGATCGACTAGGTAGATATCAATTTTATTATATGAGCTCTCATGATAAAAATGCATGGGCAACCCTAAGTAATTTTTGCTGTGTTTTGCACTCTAATTTCTTTCTATGTATTGTAACTACTTGTTTTGACAATATAGATGCACAATCCAGCCTATATGATTTTGATGGACTGGTATTCTGCTTCTTGAGCTCTTTAACAAACTACATCACTAAGTATTTCATCATTTTCAGTATTTTTAGGCTTCCAATACATGTTCTGGATCTCATACAAGCTTTGTTACTAATTGAAGACAACCAAAAAGGATCTATAACTTTAATGAGTAAATTGCTTAAACTACTCTTCAAAAGTAGAATCGCTCTAAAGAAACTAAGCTAATTAGAGTTCAAGATGTTTGGATTCAAAAAGGCAAGGTGGACTAGCATTTCCAATTTTTATATTGTACTGTCGTGCAAGTTGCGTAATGTGGATTACGCAATAGATTGCATCTCCTTAAAGTCCAGCTACCTCTATAGAAGGTGCAAGACTTCCAGATGGTCTGCATAAGTATCTCTGGACTGACACAAACAGAAACAAACAATTTGTTAAGAGATCATGCAATCAAAATTAATGTATTGAATGTCTGGGTTAAATATAGGAAAGCACGAGCCCAGATTTCCCCCCCCCTCCCCGGTTTCATTATTAAATGTTTGTTTTTAATAAAAAGGAAAACATAAATTTACTCAGTGGAAAGGAAACAATGGATGTAGATTGCAAAATACGATTATTAATAAGATGGGAAGAATATTTTTGAGGCTCTTATTTCCCACTGAGTGGTCTTTTCATCCGACTGTTTTTAGTGCATTCAGATATGTAGTGTGGTATCAAAAGAATTTCAGAAATAAGGGGCAACCCTTACAGGCTTGGTTGAATTGAAGAATTTTATAACATGTAATTTAGAACATCTGCTGGGCCTTATTTATAAATTGCTGGTGAAGTATGACTCAGAAACAAAACAACTCAAAGATTGTATAGCCAAATGAATGCAGAATTTAGAAGTGCACAATGGGAATTTCAGTAGAAGAATATATTTACCCTGAATGTTAGCTGAAAGAAAATTGGTATTAGATGGTTTAATGTTGTAAACTATACTTAACTTGTATAATTCTGATCACTAAAATGGACAATTCTTTATCTAAAAATTTCTGGAACTGTAATCACCTGTTCAGATTATTCTTTCACATCTGGTGGCAGTATTGTAAAGATCGGCAATTCTGGGAAATGATTTATATCAAAATGAAACAAATCTTGAAAATTGAATTGAATTCCCATTTCAACCTGCAATGTTTTTATTAAACTTTACTATATGGTATATTCCCTCAAAGTATATTGAATGAGCTTTATACATTTTAAGTACTGCAAATTCTATATGCTTTTGTTATTGTTTGATTCCAATTTATGAATGACTAACCAAGTTGTAGCAGTAAGCTTCAGTGTCTAGAACAGTTTTGTATCTTAAAAGTAAATCTGACCCAGAATCTAACTCAAATCGGAAACCATTGCTAGACCACAATTTAATACATAGATTTGTACCAAATCCAGATTTTGGATTTCTCTACACTTAGAATCTACAGCTCAATTTGTAGAGTTTCCAAATAGAACAGACCTTTCGAAGTATGAATAGTATTTACTGTAGTGTATAATCTCAATTAGTGATTTATACAGTGATTACACATATATGTGGACATGATTACTGATATTTATACTTTGCTTAGACCTTCATAGGAATTTTCATTGATGTATCATATATGTTTAGTTATTCCCAGCTAACAATATATTGGGAAACATCACCATGCATTTGTAAATACTTGTTGATTTAATTTGTATTTTATACTTTTATCTCCTTCCTGGTTTGTTTTTCCTGTTTATTTATATAATCTTATTGAAAAATTGTGTAACATTTTATAAAATATATATTTTAAAAAGAATTCAACATCTTCAATTAGCTACAGAATGTTAGCTGATTTTTGAATGCAGAAAACAAAAGGTAAGGATGAGAAGGGTGGACAAGAAATGAAATGTACTGCTCTGAAAAAGTGTGTCGGACTGTAATACTGAATATGAACACTCTATAATGTATCTTTTGTTGCAAGACTATTTATACAAACCATTTCAGACTAGAGAAATTTTGTTCGCCTGATGTGCTAAAATCATAATGTGACATCTCTCTCTCTCTTCTCCATGGCAATAGAACATTTAGAAGTAGCTGCTTTGAATCATCATGTTTAAATGGCATTTCATGCTAATTACTTATTAAATTTGGGTGGCTTATGATTACGCTGTTGATGCTATATTTAAGCAGTTCTGTTGTGGATGCTGAAAATATTCATGGCTTCCTGGTATGTAAATATATAATGTCTGTTCCATTTATGTTTTTTAAATCTAACATTTTGGTGATGTCTATGGCTTGTGGTGCCTGTCAAGTTCCGTGCTCCATTTGACTGTTCAAAATTTGTTCAGATTCTTTTAATTTTAATTTAAAGCAAAATCTGAAGAATGTTTCTAGACTCTTTGTGGGGCTTACAGATATATTTAAAGTATAAATGTATAAACCATTGCATGATAAATGATAAACCATTGCACCCAAATGAATACATTTATATTGATATAAAAATGGGTTATCAAAAGAAATGTTGGAGTAACAATTCAGGTTGCTATTTTTATTTCTAAACATGCAAAATATAATAGGGATGAATGAACTTAATTCAGGGACAAATTTGTAAAATTACAGAGATATTACTTTAGTTTCATGCCTATTTATATCCTTGTTTCAATAATATTTCATTATTATTTGAATTAAGCTTATGTATTTATCCAAGTTTTGTTAACAAAAGACTTTGAGCAAGTTTTGCTTTCCAAAATGTAGGTCTTTTCTTTTTTTCTTTTTTGTTTTACCAAAAATAAATTCCTGAAAAGTTAAGTTTATTGTATAGAACTAATATTAGTATTAGATGATGTGAAATTCCTCATATATTGCAAGCATTAAATAAATACCTTTCTGAATAACTCTTTTAATTTTTTAAGGGTCTAGTTGAAAATTACAAAGTAGAAATATAAAGTGTGGAGCACATTCTTCCAGGCTTCATGGGCTTGTATAAAAAGAAACCATGTGGTTTATTTATTCCTTTGGAAAACAACTACAAACTGTTTTTTATTAAGCCTCATAATGTATCTCTCATCTACTTCTTTCAAAGTGTGTAATAACTATAGAGGATTTTCTCTTCTGCAACAACCCCTATGTTTTTAATGAAGAATATTTTCCTATCCCCACTTCCCTTTTCCCTATCCTTTTTCTTTCCTGGAGATTTATTTGGTTGCTGTATAAACTGCTTTGGGCAAGTTTCATTGTATTAATTCAGATTCTACAACACAGGTGGCAGCACCTAGCCAATTTTGGCTGATGTTGAAAGAAAAAATAGTAAGATTGCACCTGGCTAGTACTTAGGAGGATACTACCAGGAAATCTCAGGGCTGTAGGCAGGAGGCCAAAACTGGGGGGGGGGGGGGAGGATCTTGAAGAGACAATGGTAAAGCACCTTGGTATTTTTGTCAAGAAGACCAGATGATCATGTCCATGTAAAGCCAGGATGTGAGAAATATTCACTCCTGTTGTACTTATATTCTGCACCCCGACTCCCAAATCAAAATGTCAGAGGAAAAACAAGTCATCCTTTTAACTTATAAAACTGTAACACTGACTTTTCTAATTTTGGAAAAAATAATTGAGTTGATTTCAACTAGTATCAGGCAAAAAAACAATAACAAAAAAAACCCCATACCAACCAAAATATAGTCTTATATACACTGCTCAAAAAAATAAAGGGAACACAAAACTACTGTATGTAATGAACAAAGTATTTAATAAGGCTATTTCATTCATTCAGATCTCGAATGTCTTCTGCTTGTGTTCCCTTTATTTTTTTGAGCAGTATATTACACAGTACAATACTGGCAATTGTTGCTAATGAGATGCTTTTGATCTGGCAATTTTTCCATGCACTGATGTAATTGTATTTACAAGATAAGGCCTGGATTAGTGAGATTAAATATTAAGTTGTTAGATAACATAGTATATATGTAATTCTGCGTCATGCTGTATGGTATCAAATCACACCCTCAAGAACTCTATGATTGGGACTGATGTTTTTTATTTAGCATATTATCTAATATTTAATAATTCTTGCTTACAGGTTGATACAACCTAAAGAACTCAGTCATATTAATGTTTGAAGCCACTCAAATTCTCAGTAATTCTAACGAGAAACACTGGAGTGGAGTTTCCCAGTCTAGGAATTGCTGTACCAATGCATTTGGAAAGTACCAAGTTGGGACCAGCTATAGAACAGGGGTCCCCAACCCCTGGGCCATGGATCAGTACTGATCTGTGACCTATTAGGATCTGGGCCGCACAGAGGCAAGCGGTAGAGTGAGTGAGCAAAGCATCTGTACTCGCAGCTGTTCCCCAGTACTAGCATTACTTCCTCAGCTCCACCTTAGATCATCAGGCATTAGATTCTCATAGAAGCGCGAACCCTACTGAAAATTGTGCCTGCGAGGGATCTAGGTTGTGTGCTTGTCCTCCTCCTCCTTCCCCAGTCCATGGAAAAATTGTCTTCTATGAAACCAGTCCTAGTACCAAAAAGGTTGGGGGCCGCTGTGACAGAAAACCAGGACAAAATGAACGCAGCTTTGTTATGTGTTGCATTTTATCATGCATATTCCCAGTAACTTATTATTAAAATTCATTCTTATGACCTCCTCGATTGAATAGCAAACCATATCTTCAAATAAAGAGCATAATATTACTCTATAAAGCTGGAAGCCTATTCACAAAAAAATGGAAGAAGTCTAGTTGAATGGAATAGGATTATTTTTCTGAATTTAACGTCCCTAGGACACGGTTGTGCACTTAATAGAAAGTGGCATTTAACTTCTAATTAAAAAAACAATGCATAAGGTCACCTTGCACAGAAAACTGAAATAACTACTGTATCATGTGATACATGTAAAATTATCTGACTAAACCTACCGGTATTAAGCGATCCAGTTTGGTGTAGTAGTTAAAGGAAAAAGCTTAAGGCAGCAGGCTAGAAACTGGGAGACTGAGTTCTAGCCTTATCTTAAGCATGAAACTAGTTGCATATCTGGGCTAGTCACTCCTTCTCAGCCCAAGAAAGGCAAAGGCAAACCCTTTCCAAAAAATTTGGCCAAGCAAAACACATGGACAAATCACCAAGAATCAAGACTGACTTAAATGTATAAAAAAACAATCTCCCTCCCACACATACTTAACTACGTACTGTAGTACAGCCATTTGACGTAACACAGTACCTTTCCAGTGATAATTTTAACTTTATCACAGCTGATATACTTGCTTTTCTGTAACTATTCAGTTAAAAGCATTTGGTTTTATTAAATTATTGTGGAACAATATTTATTTTTTGTATTAACCCTCCCTTTTTTTTTCTTTTTCTGCCAAGTCACTCTTGATTCCCAGCAACTACCCGGACAAGTCCTTGTCCCTGCAGTTTTCATGGCAACGTTTTTCAGAAGCAATTTGCCATTGCCTTCTTCCTAGAGCTGAGTGAGATTAACTGGTTTACGGTCACCCAGCTGATTTTGGGCCTAAAGTAGGACTGGAACTCACAATTTCCCAGTTTCTAACCTGGTGCATTAACCATATAACTGGTTTTCCCAACATTTTCTATCCCTGCATAATTTATAACATTTTATATCCTATATTTTCAATAAAAGCCATTTCAGAATAATTGGCATGCTGATTATTTTAGAATCGGTTCCATTTTTAATAGTCATGGATGGAAAAGAAATATAAAATGTTGAGTATGGGAAACCTAAAGATGGTTCTCAAGGACAATTTAACTTTTAATATTTTTTTTTTAAATGAATGTATTCTGTATAATAGAGACTTAAAAGAATATAATTAATTTGGTACTAAGTTACTGTCTTGGAAATTTTGGCTGACCTCAGTATTTGCTGATAGCTCATAGGTAATGTGAATTTTTTGCTATTGAGACATGCAACCACCACAAAGAAATATGTGCACTTCTACTAGGCAAAATCAACACAAAAAGGCAATTTACAAATTTTTGGCATTTGTGTACTGACATCTGTATGTAAAATTATACAGTTACAGAGTGTTTCACCTCTTATGTTCTTTTAGTGATTTTGATCACCCTAGCTACAATGGCAGGATATAAGTGCTTCATTTAGCATTCTCAAACTGTTTTATTTCTTTTGTGATATGTACCTTTTCTAACTGCTGTTTGACTTGCCTCCTCTATGCAGTTCAGGTGTAAGTACCACTTGCTCTCAAATCAGAATAGAACTGGATGGGGCCTTGGAGGTCTTCTAGTCCAACCCCTGCTCAAGTAGGTGATCCTATACAATTTCAGACAAATGACTGGCCACTCTCTTCTTAAAAAGCACCCACAGCTTCTGAAGGCAAGCTGTTCCACTGGTTAATTGTTCTGTTAGGAAGTTTCTCCTTAATTCCCGGTTTCTTCTCTCCTTGATTAGTTTCCATCCATTGTTTCTTGTCTTGCCTTCTGGTGCTTTGGAAAATAAGCTGAGCCCCTCTTCTTTGTGGCAGCCTCTCACATACTGGAATACCCCTATCATGTCACCCTTAGTCCTTTACTGTAGACTGACCATACCCCGTTCCTGCAACCCTTCTTTACACGGTTTAGTCCCCAGACCTTTAATCCTCTTAGTTGCTCTTCTCTGCACCTTTTCCAATGTGTCAACATCTTTTTTGTAATGTGGTGGGTCACAGAGGAAGAGATAGGGAGATCCGTTGTGTTTTAAGGAGCGGGTTAGTGGCTGAAATCGACTGAATTGGACACGGTTTTGTCGAAATACACTTTCATTGAACTGCAAGACAGAGAAGCCGCCTCAAGGCGAGGATGGACTGAACGAATGGCCATTCGCCATAACATGCTTAAAGACGCAGCAATTCTATAGGCTTCCCTCGGCCGAGATACCTGCAAATGATCAATGGTCGCAAAATTGCCCCCCTCCCCAAATACGGCCTGGACCTGTGAACGATGCTTGGCTTTTCAGCCGAATGTGTCTAGCCCCAAGGGCGCCCATTCCTCCCTCACCCTTGGAGAATAGCTTTCTAAGGTACCGGAGGTTGCCCCCCCCCCCCCCTTCCCTAACGAAGTCGACCTTCCCGCAGCCAGCGAGCCTGCCTGCCTGCCTGCCTCCCCTCGCGCGCATTGTGACGACACAATCGCCTATGCTTTTGCTCCTTCGCTTCAGCGCAGCGGTCCCGCCTTACGTTCATGCCAGGCGGCAGGCAGGCGGCTGCCAACTTTCAAACAATGCGTGCACGGCGGACTCCACCCCGGCTGGGCGGAGAAAAGGGTTGGGCTGTCAGCCCTCAGCCAACCCTTCAGAGGAGGCGGCCCCGGCCACGGGGGAGCTGCTGGCTGCCGGGGCTGCATTCAGTGCCGCTCCGGGTTCTGGGCAGGGAAACACCGAGCGAAGGAGCAGCCCAGCCGGGAACCGCCGGTGGCTCACTCCGTCCCTGGGGCCGTCAATGGCCCTGATTCAGAGCGCGGTGCAGCTCCGACAGCGTCGTACTCGGCAACCTCCCTCTGAGCGGCGTGAGTGAATGAGGAGGGAGCGATGGGCAACACAGCGCACAAGAGCTTGGCAGGTACTTGGGGCGGGGCGTCGAACAGCGCCTCGGTCAGTCCCTGCGGAGGTCGCACTGGACCAGGAAACGGCTCCGGGAAAGTCCTTTTCCCCTCCCGAGACAAGGATGCTTCCCTTTGGCTGCTAAAGGCTGAGCTGTTGTCTGGCGTCCGCTGGGGTTAAGGGCGGATTGTGGTCCCCCGCTCTCTTTTCTCCTGGGTGAACGGAGCTACCAGCTCCCTGCAAGCCTCTGTCCGTACAGGGGATTTTTTTATTTTTATTTTTTTTGCATTGTCCTTGTCACGCTGGCCGCGCGTCGTTGCAGTTCTGGTGGTGCAAATAGCGGCGTTTTCTGGTCTTCTGAGTGTGTGTGTGTGTGTCTGTCTTTGTGCCCCGCCTTTTTTTTTTCTTTTTAGCACGTGTTGCTTTCGGTCCTCCGGTTAGAGACTGGACTGCTAACTGTCAGAAATGGTGTAGGTAGGGTCTCCTGCTTAGGCGCAGGAGGGGGTGGGTGGGGGTTGGACTAGAGGACCTTCCAACTCTTGTTATTCTGATAAATTAAAATCCTGTGGCCGGAGAAGAAGATTGTGTTGGCTACATCCTTGATTGAAATAAGCTGTCAAACGTGGATGGTGTGTCTTTTATAGGCTTAGGTTAGGCTATAAGGGAGCAGTAGAGCAGGTAATTTATTTCTTGTGTATTTATTTCTATGTATTTCCCCGTGTTTTTCTTTCTTTCTCCCAAAGCTTCGAAGCTTTTTTGTTTTTAAAACCTGTTTCAATTAAATTCCTCCTCCCGAATTTAAACGTTATTTCAGGGCAGGAAATTGAGTTAAATTAGCAGCATTTAAAGACCTCTGTAGTTTATCATTCTCTCCTGTGCCCATGAATAAAATTGCACAAAGTACTCCATCATGCCTCTTGCAATCTATTTTAAGATTTAAACCCTTGCAGGTGTATCTAGAGCGAAACCCCTGAAAGCAGGAATAATGGTAGTCAAGGAGTAGGTTGGATGCTTCTTGCTAATAGCTTTTCAGCTTGCAGAGCATGAAGGATTCTTGCTTTTGATTTTGAAAAGCTGCTTCCTTTCAAACAGATAATGGTGAAAAATGGGTAGGTGATTTGATGTCAGCAAAGCTTCATCTTTTCCTAGTTAAGAAAAAAAAAACCCTCTTTAAATTCATTTTGACTTGAAAAGGAGAACCGACACCAGTTTTTATGAGAATATGTATATCAATCCCAATTAACATGGGCTAGCCGCTAGTGTGTAAAATGATACTTACCGGTATTCATGATGTCCTCTTCAAAGACTGTCATCTTTAGCAGGCTTTCATGGAAATAAGCTCCCTGATAAATCAGTGCGGTTGGCAGATAAATGTGCTTGAATTGACACAGAGGGTTGGGTAGTGTGCACAGTTGGCAGATTAAACATGTACAAGAGGACAGATGCTGGAACTGGTGGCTTTTGTTCAGCAGCCAAGAGACAGACCGGCAGCAGAAATGGCCAATTTTAGACAGAAAAGGCTTCCTTAGAAAGTAGGGTTTTGTCCTTCCTTTTAAACCTTTGTGTCTCTGTAATAGAATGAACCATGCATTTTTAAAACACAAGCATGTTCAGGGTGCCATGTGCTCCCCACCCGCCAGCCATTAAAATAAAGACAATGAACTTTAGGAGCAGCTGGGAAGCATTTTGATTCCCTGAAACCCCCTCTCCCAAAAGAAGGCAGAAGGAGTTTTTCTTACAAGAACACTCCAAAGGCACATTTGCAGCTGAATGGAAAAGACACTCATTGCTATTATGAAAGCTGAATCTTATTTTTCTTTTGAAAATTCTATATGGGTCATTATAGGAGAAAATAATAATGAAATATGTTTATAAATCTGGTGCAGTCCATGTCTTGGTTTAAAATACATGGCTCAGACAGCTCATATTGTTCTGTGTTAATGGAAAATGAGTTCTGATTTATGCTTACAAATAGGTAATTGAGATCCCTCCCTTCGTTCATCTCAATGGGTAACATGAACAGTTGTTGATGAAGAATTAACAGTATTGGATTACTGCTTTGAGATTTGGTGAGCTTGTCCCCTTTTCTTTCCAGCTGCTGGTCTCAATCATTGTTCCTCTTGCTGTTTTTCCTTAAGCACATTCAGGATATTTGGATTATGTACTCAAACTGCAAGCAAATTGCCAAATTATGGTTACCCCGCAAAGCAATTATGAAGGACTCCTGCTGCATGATGGGGCCCAAAGTTTAATATCTCTTTATGGCATGGGAAACTTTGGTGGCTTTAGAGTGCTGGAATTGGAACAGTACCTGTCTCTAGTCTGACATTTACTTGACATTTATTTTTGTTACTTCTTTCTTATCCTTAGGGTTTGAATTACACATCCAAATAAATTGCAGTCACACCCTTCATTCTGCCAGAGGATGTTACTGGATGTCATTCACTCATACAGTAGTTGTATAATTGAAATATGGTTTAAATTTTGAATTAACTCTTGATTTGGAGATGCATGAAACACTGAGATAAATTTCTGAAACTGCACCCTGTAGATGCCCACAGTCTGTGTGCATTACAGTAATGTATGCAATTTGGACAGGTTATTAGTTCTTAATCCAGCCCTACTTTATAATATGGTTTGGAAGACAGGACAGGTAAAGGACGTTCTATCTTATCCTGATCTCGTTACAGAAAGCAAAGGACAGGAGTCTTACAAAGGAATAGATAAAAAGTGACCCACTCTTGCTAACTAAACCATCCATATGGATTTTTCAGATTATTGTACAAATACAGAAATAAGAGCAATCTTGGACAACACTGATTTTATAAACAGGCTTAATATTAACATGTCCACCACTTGAATGAGCTGTAGGAAATTCAGTTCACTGAGCATTTTGTTATGTCCATTAGCAATATAAGAACAGGCAAATAACACTATAAATGTGAATATGCCAGTGCTACACAGAGTGATGTGCTATAACATCACACAACTTCAAAAGAGTGGTGGGAGAGCAAGAATGAAAAACAAGTTTTCAAACCTTTAATGTGGGAAACAAGGAGTTTCTACACACAACATATGAAGAAGGTTAAAAGGTTAATAAAGCTACTTTTCTCATTTTGCTGTTTCCTTGCTTATCTTTACCAAATCAGCTTTAAAGAGCAACCTGCATGAATATTAAAGTTAATAACTGATAGTTTAAACATTCTTAACTCAAAGGACTCTAAGCTCTTATCTAGCAAGTATCTTTTTGTGAATCTACATCTTATATATCATAAGAATTTGAACAACTTGAACATATTATGATAAAATTATAATTTTATAATTGTAATTATAAAAACCTATTAAGGGTAAGAGTTACAGTGCGTTTAGATTTCATTCTGAATTTGACTGCCATATATATTATGTATAATACTTTGCAGTCAGGTTGAATGGAGACCTCAGTATCTGACTTGTAGAAGTGTTTAAATCTGTTCACCATTTTATTGGATGGTATGTTTTAATGTACTAGACTATTTTGTATTATATAGGTTTTTTGTTTTTTATATACTCTTCAGAGTCACATAATGACTTGAGCAGCCATATAAATACATAAATGCACAGATCAACAAATAATGTTCATACTTGAAAATATCCATTGACTTTAACTTTCATTTTTAACCTGCTCTGATACCATTTATTAATAATGCTGAAAAAATGTACATGTGTGTTTTTAAATAGATTTGCAGAATTCTTAGTATGTTTCACCAAAACATTTGCATTGGAGTAGGACAGTTAATGTTTATGAAATAAATTCCTAGATTTTGCATAATTAAATTCTTAGCCCTTTTGAAATTGCAGGGAGATAAAGAAAAGCATGTAAAAAAAGATTTCAAATGAAAAAGAGTATTTGAATTGCATTAACTTAATATATTTCTTACAATTCTGGTTTTGACAGTTTATAAGATTCTAGACAATCTGTGACTTGTTGGGTCAAGCCTGACAGTATGATGTAAGTTTCTCACGTTCACTTATTAGAAGATTCCAGGGACCATTATAAATGAGGATCACATGTTATTTAAGAGATATGCCTTACCTGAACAGGGAGACACAGGTAGGCAAAAAGTATTTGGGAGTAGCAGTGACTTCCAATTTCCTGTCAGCTTCCTCATTGAATTTCCTTGTGGGACGCTGGCAACGAGCATCAGAAATTCCCTTTACCTTCTCTTCCCTTCCCTTCCCACAGGAAGGGAAGAAGCAAGGGATTACTTAAGTGACTGGGAAATTTAAAACAAGGATCACGTGATTGTAGCAGCAGCCTGGCAGCACTGAACCAGCCACAACTTCCCCAAATTTCATTCCCTCACGAATAACTCCTCCCAGTGTTTTTAAGTTAGCCCAGTTGAAGAACCTATGGTGACAAAGTTTTGTCCTATGCTGTACTATTTTACTGAAAGGTTACAGACACAAGAGTTTAATAGTAATATAGATGGCATATGCACCCCACATTCTCTAGATATGCAAACCCCCACACAGATATACACATGGTATAGGTAATGTTGATGCTCCATATGAAATGTGCTTTTTCGTTCAAGTGGCGTCTTTGTATTTTACCCTAACAGTTGCTGGAGTGTTAGAAATTCTTCTGTGCATCTTTAAATTCTTGGACCAGCTTCCATATGAAGATGCCAAGGGTGTTTAGAATGACTGTGCAACAATTCTAGAATCCTTGGGAGTGTTCAGTATCACATAACAAAGGGTGAAGAGCTCTTTTGGTCGATGCTCTTTTTTGCTTAAAGAAACAAATATCTCTCTTGCCCTAGTTGACTAAAGAGACAACTATTGTATAAAAGCATGAAAGATACAATCAAATAGTAGACTAGCATTTAAGCAGAATGATTAATCTATGCTTTACAGGTATTTACTGAGTTTATTTTATTTTTTAAAACTTGACATAAAAAGCCGAAGTTGATACTTCTGTTCTAATTGCATGCAGAGAAAACCCAGATATTGTACATTATTCTCACTGACATCATAGAGAAAGTCCAAGTAATCAAAAAGCCTCTATTTTTCACTTCCGTGTCCTTTAAGGTGTTAGGTCCCAATTGAGTGCTGTTGACTTGGGAAAAGTTAATTATAGAATTATACTTTTAACACTTAATGTTGCTTCTTGGAAGGGAGGAATTGGTTTTAACATCTGCTTAATTAGTAGTTTGGTACACAGAAAATGGAGTCAATTCACATATTAACAATAGTAGAGAAAGTGCTAGAGAATCTCTGATGACATGAAAATGTCTCTCCTGCCCATGAAGTTGTTTTTGGCAGTAGTGTAGAAGTGGTTTGTCATTGCTGCCTTCTGGGATTTTTTTAACTTCCCAATTTAGCTTAAATCACTGGGTTCTTTTGGTGATCATGTATTCAAGGACTGATTATGATTCTGCTTAGTTTAGTTTAGGTCTGATTCTGCTTAGTTTCTGAATATCAGCTAAAGTTAATATCAGCTAGGTACTGCTATAAACTGTAATGATTAATAAAACAGTATTTTATGCTGTCTCAGAGCAATTTGAATCAAGAAATAAAAGTGTAACATTGTAATATTCTGGATTAGTGAGAATAACTATAAGGAAAGAGATGAGAGATTACAGACATCTAAAGGGCTTTTATCAATAAAATGAGCATCTCTCCTAATCTTCTGTATTTTTTAATCCATGGATCTTAAATTGCCTACTAACCAATAGTCACCAAGCAGACTTACCTGGATAAGTGACTCTGCTTCCATCTCCAACAGATTTAGTGGAATTCTTGAATGATATCTGTTTGAGTTCAGGTTAGACCTCATTCACTAATACCAAATATAGTGAATGAGGTCTAACCTGAACTCAGTATCTGGAGAGAGGCATGTGGCAGAGAGAGAGAGAGGGGGGGGGGGAGGGAGGGAGGGGGGGAGAGAGAGAGAGAGAGAGAGAGAATGGTTTATATTATGTCAACAAGCTCACTGTGATTCTTTCAGATCCTGGCAAAAATTCTCCCATGTCTTTAAATTGCTCAAATACTATAAATAAATATTATAATCTATTACTTTATTGTTGAAGATAAATTGTGATGCGGGCCATCTATTCCACTGGATAGTGGCTGTCAGATGACCTTTAAGAGTACAGATTTCAAGTTTATTTTTCTTCATTCTGTTCCCAATAAAGCAAGTGTAAAACATTCTGTTAAGTGGACAAGACTTTGTTCTGACTTGACAAACTGACAGAAAGGCAACATCAATGTCATTGGATGATATAACATTGGCCACAAGTTTAATTGTATGATACTTGGTGGGTGTGTAGTGATGACAGTTGGAGCCAATTTTTTCTTTTTCTAAATGAGATGATAACTTGCTATCCATTCCTGGCAAGATCTTGCTTCACTAGCTCTTTGATACTCCCTTAGTCTTAATTTTACATTTTCTTCCCCCTTTTTAAGTAATCTTGCACATTTGGAAAACAGTTTGGAAAAAATACTTCATATTCCATGTATGCACAGAATTTCATGATTATTCATTAAAGCAGGGGCCCACAAATTGGTTCACGCAAACAAGCGAAGCCCCGTCCATGGGATGCAGGCAGCACAGAAGCTGCAGGCAGCTTCTGGTCCACGGAAAAACCTCTCTCCATGGAACTGGCCTCTGAAGACTGAAAGATTGGGGGCCGCTGCATTAAAGTATCCCCATTTTTTCCCCCAGATTTCTGTTTAAGCCTGGAAGCAAGTTTCATTCTTGATGACCTCTATCTTCAGCTTTGCTCTTCTAGACTTTTTTCTCTTTACTGATGAGTTTTATTATTTATTTATTTTTTAAATTTGATTTATATGCCGCCCTTCTCCGGAGACTCAGGGCGGCTTACAATGCGTTAAGCAATAGCCTTCATACTTTTGTATATTTATACAAAGTCAGCTTATTGCCCCCACAATCTGGGTCCTCATTTTACCTATCTTAGAAAGGATGGAAGGCTGAGTCAACCTTGAGCCTGGTGAGATTTGAACTTGCAGTAATTGCAGGCAGCTAAAGTTAATAATAGTGCTTTAGTCTGTTGCGCCACCAGGGCTCTTTCTCACTTGTTGGCCTGATCTTAATAGAAAAATGTTATATGTTATCTTATAAAGTACCACATTATTTTTCGATAGAAGAGAATATTTATAGCTCAGGGTTGAACTGTGGGATCCTTAGTGCTCTTTGGGCCTGATGGTTTTCTTGTAAACTTTTCATTGCAAAACTAGGTAACATCATTAGTGCTACTTGATGATATTACCTAGTTTGGTAATAAAACACCTGCAAAAAACTGTCAAGCTCAGGGAGTACCAAAGGGCCCACATTTATTTTCACTTTAGCTTTTATGGATAATGAAGATTTGTTCATCTCTGAAGTTCAATGAGATTTTATGTTTTCACTACATCTGGCTTTATTCAGTTTATCTTTAGAGAACCTGAATGATAGATTTCCAGAAGTGCTGAAAAACTTGCCAGCTTGTTCAGGATAATACCAGAAAAAGTAATTGAATCTCTGAATTGGACCACCTCTCGGACTGAGAGGCCAGTAATAAAACACCTTTATGAAAAGCCATATACCGGATTGTTGAAAAATCACAGGAATGGAGGGGGAGGTTAGGAGGCTGTGAATAATTTTGAATAACCAGTGGTAGGCATGGGAAACCTGAACAGTTTGTCCAAACTTTGAACCATATAATACTGCTGGATTGTATCTAACATTTAGACCTTGGATTTTGTCAATTCCAGGAAGAATATTGCAGAATAATAGCTACAGCAACATTTGTTTTTCTTTCTTCGGATGAACCTGTGAAATGGAAGTTGGGGGGGGGGGGAAGGAGTATATATAGTTGGCAGCCTTTATGGACAAACACTTGAAACTGAAATGTCTCCTGGGTTCAGTATTTGACTGTTATTAAATGAATTGCTTTATTTCTAATGCATCCACTTAGTCATGGCGTAAGCACCTAGCATCCATCTATCATCAATGAGAGAAAGGGCCTGATAACATTGTATTCTTCTTCCTCCACACAAACAAAGCAATTGCTATTAATTCCTAAGGCATTTATATGCAGCTGGCACCCATGCTATACAAAATAAAATCCAAAATAAATTCAGTGGCATATTGAATCCAGCTTTGCTGAGGCCATCTTGGATTATTCAGGCCTGCATGCATCGAACCAGTTTGGTATAGTGGTTAAGGCACCAGGCTAGAAACCAGGAGACCATGGGTTCTAGTCCCACTTTGCCATGAAAACCAGCTAGGTGACCTTGGGCCTGCCTGCCTCTCTCTCTCTCTCTCTCTCTCTCTCTCTCTCTCTCTCTCTCTCTCTCTCTCTCTCTCTCAACCCAACAGGGTTTGGTTGTTGTGTGAAAAATGGGAAGAGAAAGACGTGTTGGATATGTTTGCCACCTTGAGTTATGTGTAAAAATGACAAAGGTAGGATATAAATAAATAACCTATTCAGATAGGTTTATTCTCTGGCCTATAGAATCTTTTCAGACTGATCAGCATCTGAAAAATAATCTCAGGTGACCATGCTTGTTTCACATACCATTAAAAATGGGGTGGGCATCCTTTACTGCAGGGCCCTCTCCTGGAATGAAGCCTGGTTTCTATTCTTTACAGTGGGAATATGATTGTGCTTTCTGAACAGTCTTTTTAAGTGCCAAGTCTTAGCCCTGTCTTTGGATTGCCTTTGAGTTTCCATGAGCTTGACCAGTTTACCATCTGCACTTTACTTAAAACTTTTCACTTCAGTTTGAGAATTTGTATGTTTACCTAAAGGGCTGGATATCCTGTTTTGACACATGATTTTTGGCACCTTTCAAAAACAATTAAGACTTTTGGATTATTTATTCACATTCTTCTGTTTCAGTGTTAAAGTTTTATAGTCTTGTTTGGAGAAAGTGAACATCCATGTGTGATTTACAGTAATGGTTCCTGTGCAAGATTTCATAAAGTCCCTGTTCATCTTCTAAAAAAAAATTCCACAAATCTTATTCTAATCAAACATAAGAACAAACATTTTTGTCTTTAAGGCAAACTAAATTTAACTGTTTCTAAATAAAAGAAACAACAGGGTTGGGAGCTAGCAGTGGCAAGAGAGGTGATTAGTAGAAGAAAAGCAGCTGTTTCGCAGAAGGATAAGAAGAGTGAGAAACTATTAATGGAACATTTTCACTTGTCACAGATTTCACCTTTTATAACTTGAGATTATTGGGCTACTTTGTACTAAGTCATGGCCTCTCTTGTGCTGTTAGGATATGCTGCTTTTATTAAAAAAAAACATGAGGCAAGTTTGGTTTCAATAATGTTTTGAGGGGGATTACATGCAAAGGGGGACCTATTTTCACTTCCCAGGGCTGAATAGAAGAGGAATGTTATGAAAAGCTGAAAAGCTTTCCCCCCATTTTTTTTTAAAACAGCTGCTGAGATTTCCCTTACAACAATTCAAATTACTATAATAATAGTAATAAGTCTTTTTGGTATTCCCTCCCTCCCTCCCTCCCTTTCCTCACCCCAAAAGATGCCTATCTGTCAGCATTGGAATTCTTAGAAAGTTAGATAAAGGACACACTGGATAAAAACAACCCTTCAGAATAATATAATCCATTATTTTCACATTTCTACTCATTTGAGAGTAGAGAGCCTTATTTAATGTAAATCAGCATATGTTTTTCTGTATTCCTTTGTAATAATTTTTTGCCTCTGTGTTCTCTGAACTGCCACAATTTATATCTGACTTTTTTTTTGTGATACCTAAACTAATCTGTTCATGTCAAGACCTTTTTCTTCATTTTTTTCAACTTGAATTGCACACTTTTCAGGGAGTAGGGAGTAACAACATGAAAGTCATTCTGTTTTGGTTCAGGTATAGTTGCAGTAGAAATCCTAATTTAAATCTTGTGCAGGGTGTAAAAAAAATTTCACAAACTGGTTTGGCATATACATCATCTGATTCAGTTTAATAAATTTAAATATAAAGCTGTACATCATTTGTATAGCCGAATGGAGTAAACTAAATCTAAAATAGTTGGAAACAATCATCAGCAGTAAGTACTATGATGCAAGTTTGAGAAAGTAAATGCTTATTTACTTTCCGCGAGCTGCACTGGCTCCCTATTGATCTCCGGTCACAATTCAAGGTTTTGGTTATTACCTTTAAAGCCCTACATGGCTCAGGGCCAGGTTATCTTCGAGACCGCCTTCTACCACATAGCTCCCAGCAACCGGTGAGATTCCACAGAGTTGGTTTCCTCTGGTTCCCGTCAGCTAAACAATGCCGGCTGGCGGGCCCGCGGGGGAGGGCCTTCTCTGTGACTGCCCCAGCTCTCTGGAACCAGTTACCTCCTGAGGTCCGGACGATCCCCACCCTATTGGCCTTCCGAAAAGCGGTGAAGACCTGGCTTTTCCAGCAGGCCTGGGGCCGTTGATCTCGCTGTTGCGATTTTGTGAGATCCAGCCATGAATGGTGTGAATGGGTTTTAATATTTTAATTTTAAATGTTTTTATAATGGTTTTTTAAATGCATTGTAAACCGCCCTGAGTCTCCGGAGAAAGGTGGCATATAAATTGAACTAAATAAATAAATTACTAATACTTAAATAAGTAAATACTTATTTATTGATAGAGTTTACATTTTAATTAAACTTAGACATCTGTAACAAATGAAAAAATTCTGTTTCTTCTAAACTGAAACTCTACCCAAAATGGAAACAGGCCTCCAAACTTCATCCATGTTTTCCAGACTCTGAAAAGGATAGAGAGTAGAAGCCTGTAGGAATCCAATGTATATGATTCTTTAGAGAGACTTATATTTCATTTTGATTGTGATTTGGGTTCTGCTGAATTCCGTGAGTGTGTCTTGTTAAGTGTGACTGGGCCCTTCTTTGTAACTGGTGCTGTTTTCCAGTTCTCACCTGGTTCAAGTTCATGAACTGATTAAGGTCTTTTCCAATTAGGAAAAATAAAAAGTTATTCTGTTTTTGCAACTGTTGTTCAGTTTAATTTCCTAAGTGACTATTTCTCGTTCTAGTGTCAAGTCAAAGTTTTTTTAGCAGCAGGTGGGATGGTTCATACATCGAGAAAAAAACCACAGTCTTGGTATTCAAACTAACAATCATTTTCATTTTAGTTTTCTCCAAAGCAAAGCAAAGCAAATTGGGAGAGAGGGAGTTCTCTTAGATTTATTTACTTTTTTTTTGTTTCACTTTTCTTGTTGCAATTGTATAATTATGGTTTTTTAGTGTTATTTCTGTCAGTTGAAGAGTCTTCCAAATAACTTTCATCTGGTCGTAGTCTTACAAGCTTGGTCAGGGGAGTTTATGCAGGAAGGTACCATTTACTCACTCACAACTTGATTATTGCTGCCACCTTTATCCATTTGAGGAAACTCTTGTATTAGCTTTAAAAAGTCCTTGTTAAATTCTACTTGTTCTGCTTAGAAGTCTAGCAACAGAGCAATGCTGCAACAAATTGTATACATGGATATAGTGATGTCTGCATTTTCATTATTTACATAAAAATAACATTATTCCTTAGAAATTAAATTCTGTAGCATTTAGTAGAATTGTCATAAAATTAATATGATATTGAGCCAAAATATTGAGTAGCCGTAAAAATAAATCAAAAATCCAAAAAATGGAAATGTTGGAACATTCCACTATGTTCAGACACAAACTCATCACTCTGGATTTGTCTTTTAGAAAGTAAAATTGTTTTGATACTTTTGTCTCTGAGTACCTGTTAAATGGTTACTGGATTAAATAAGTAAAAGATTAATGAAAAAATACCCAGTGTTTTAATTTTAATCTTTTTTTCATACTTTGACTAAATGTGATGGCAACTTTTTCAAAAAGTTACTGTGATTTACAACTCACTTTCATCTAATCAATTTTTTCAACCTACGGGAATAATTAGACAGCTACCTTGATCTTTTTAAATGGTATTTTCTCATGCCAGAAGTTGGTCCTATGTTGGTGAGGACACAGAGTTGTAAATCTAGTAAAATAATGTACCAAGAACTCAATAGTTGGCGTAAACAAGGTGAATTTATTTTAAATCTTTCTGTAGGTAGGTACTCCTGGGGAGTTAATATTTAATTTTTGCTGGTGGGCAGAGATTATAATACTTGTAAAATTTTATTTCATGTTGTTCCATGTGCTTATAATATTAAAGTCTATGGAATAATTGTTTTTAATTATATTTTCTATTGATTATCCTCAGAACTCAGTCAATGCATTTCTGAATTGTTTTATTTTGGCTTTGGACAAGTGGTTCTTGAATCTCTACAGATTTATCTATTTAATCTCCTAGCTATTCCCTCACAAACAAAAAGAATTTACAGTTTCTCATGTGAAGTTTCTTCTTACTTTGCTTTGGCATGAGGGAGAAGGAAAACAACCAAGCTGTAGATAGAGAAGTTTGGAAATAAAGTGCATATCCTTAAAGGCAAATAACAATTTTTCAGATAGCAAAGATTTCTTCTTTGTTGTTGTTAATTTTGGTTGCCCAAGTAGTTAATAGTAGATGAAAATCATTTCATTTGTAAAGCATGCACTGATGCAAAAAAATTACTATTGTAATTATCCTGAAAATAGAAGCTATGTGTTTAGATGTAGGTTTTGTATGTTAACAATCTGGCCCAATAAGGAACAATGTGTATAATTTTTCATTTGAAAAAAAATATATCTCCTTATAAATCAAATTTTAGGTCCTTCAAACAAAGCGTGTCTCAAAAATCTTCTCCCGTATTTTTAGAAATTACTTTTTTGCCTATTATAGAACTGTTTACATTTTCAAATAGGGATTTATTATTATTTATTCAATTTGCATCTATTTATATGGATTGTGGAAATATCAGCTTTTCATCTGTCTCTTGTTTTTAATGAAGTGCATTCCATTTGTACTTCACATAATTATTTAAACACACACACACACACACACACACACACACACAACTTTCATAGCTCTTATTCATATATTTCGGGGGACTGATTTCTGCAACACTTTTAAATGAAGTAAATTTAATCTATAATCTTTATATTGGGGCAGACAACTGACCAGTCTAATCCAGTATCATTTGCTTTAAGAGATGGCTCCCCAAGGATTTCAACCACACAAATTTTGAAGTACTTGTAACCTGAGATCCTTTTAATTGGAAATACCAAGTATTGAATGTAAGACTTCCTTTATGTGAAAACTGTGTTCTTTTCATCACATAAATGATGAAGGCTTCTCTATTTTCTATAAACTGTGTATATAAATCTTCCCTTCTTTAAACTCTTCTAGTGATCAGTAACATAAAACCATTGCTGGTGCTGACTTCCAAATGTAGCCAGTAAAACGGGACTCAGTTCTGCTGGTGTGCTGCTCAGTTCTCATATTTTAAGTCTTTTGTATACTCACTATAAGCTGTACATTCCTTGATCCAAGATTTGTTGTTGAGAATATTCATAGCATTTGGAGTCTGACGTAAGTGAAGTATGCTACTAGAACATTTCTGAGCCTCTGAAGTATATTGTGTTCCTTACATTTTCCTGTGCCTTTTGCCACATTGCCAAATTCTCCCACATATCTTCTGTTTCGGTATCATCTGTCCTTGTAAATGGTTGTCAGAATTTCTGATCTTTGAGGACACTTTTAGGAGGTTCTGGAGCAGTAAAGATTATTGGCCATAATTTTCAAAATGAAATGGCTGATTACCTAACTCCTCAAATTACGTTCCATAGAGAAGATATTTTGATTTTGATATGATTAATGGAAGAAAGTGGGGTAAGGATTATAGGCCAAGCAAGATTTGCCCAAACTAAAACCTTCTATCCTGTTTTCCCCAAAATAAGACATCCTCTGATAATAAGCCCAATCGGACTTTTGAGCGCATGGCAATAAGGCCAAGCGCTTATTTCAGGGTTCAAAAAAATATAAGATAGGACCTTATTTTCGGGGAAACACAGTATGACTATGTGCATTTAACACTTGCAGTAAAATAGGGGCAATTTGTATTCCATGATATGTGTCATTCTCCTCAGTATTTGTAAATCAAAGCTTGAACTTGGATCATAGCTATGTTTGTTTCTTAAACAAAAATTGGATAATTTCTTTCTCTTCTTCAGAACCATTTCCTTCATTACAGGTAATCCTTGACTTATAACTGTTCATTTAGAGACTGTTCGAAGTTACAACAGCACTGAAAAATGTGACTTATTACCATTTTTCACAGTTACGACCTTTATAGCATCCCTATGATCATGTGATCAAAATTCAGATGCTTAGCACTGGTTCATGATCTTTGCTATGTCCCAAGGTCATGTGATCTTTCTGACCTTCTGATAAGCAAAGTTAACAGAGAAGCCAGATTCACTTAACAGCCAGGTTACTAACTTTATCAACTGAAGTGACTTAACAATTTTGGCAAGAAAGGTCAAAAAATGGGGGGAAACCCACTTAACAAATATTTCACTTAACAACTGAAATTTTGAGTTCAATTGTGGTCATAAGTCGAGGACTACCTTTATTCATTTTCTTTAAAGGTGAAATTATGTTACTGCATTTATCTTACCTTCATTTCTTTTCTCAGAAACTAGGTCTCTTCATCCAACTAGATGGCAACACTTTGTCAATCTGGGACTATCTCAAAAAATTAGATCTCATTGACTTCCGGTTTGGCGACACGGCAAGACAGTTGGGGAAATAGCGGGCTCTGATGAGTCCGGTGAAACCCCTGGCTGTTGAACCACCGCCAATGGGTCTTCGGGCCAGAACCGTCCTGCAGAGATGGGGTAGAAGGAGAGGCACCTCGGATGACCAAGAGGAACAGGCAAGTTCCTTGGAGGTCGGAGGGAGCTCTCTGTAAGTCGGTGGTGGGGGGCGGCAGCCATGGCAGCTGCCACGAAGCTGTGACAACCAGGCTAAGAGATGTGCTGGAGGAGACTGGAAAGGAATGGAGCTTATTGAAGCTGGTGAGTGACAACCAACTCAGGCCTGTAACAACGTTTAGAGCAACATCCTTTAAACTATAAGACCCCTAGCTATAAAACAGCAGCTGAGGAATATGGGAGCATGGAAGACTTTGAAATGTAATTTTTAAAGAAACAAAGACCCGACAAAAACTGAATTTTGAATAGGATCAATTGGAAAAGTTAAACATGGAGACATGGTTAAAAGGCTGGATAGAGTTTTAAATTCGAATTAGATTGTAAAACAAAAAAAGAAGATTTGATACTTTTAAAATTGAAAAGAAGATGATTAATTAAGAAGGATTGTTATATAATTGAAACTGAAAATGGATACTTGCGTGACTAAGGGAAATTGTGAATTGTAGCGAGACACCTTCTGGTCTAAAAAGGAACAAAGTAACTTGCTTTTTGTTTTGAAAAACTGAGCTCTACAGATAATCAGCGTGGGAATTGGCGGAGGATGACTTCTTTGTCTGCAAGCGGCTTGACTTTGGTGAAAAGAAGGGGGAATTATAACGGAACTCCTATAATTGGTATAATATTAACTTAAAAAGAATAAACTAGCGCAGGAATTAAAGAAGGAATAGGTTGATATATAATGCTTGGAACAGAAGCAAGAAAAAGAATTAAAATGATATATCGAGGATAAAAGTAGAGAACACTGAAACTGCAAAGAAATATACGCCTGCAGACAAGAAAATGAAGGAACAATACACGCAATTGGAAATAAAGAATATAAAAACAATGTGATTAAAAATGATTAAGTAAATTTTAGGTTGATAGTAATAATAAAAAGGTTTTTTAGAGGATATTCCTAATAAGAAAGGATTTTGATTTATAAAATAACTATATGGGGATTAATAAGGATTTATAGAAATATGAGAAGAATATGTTATGAATATTTAAATTGAAAAAAGGGAAATTAAAATATATGAGAAATAGATTATGTTAAAAGAAACTTAATGCTTATAAGGATGTATTTGAAATAAGACTCATGTCTCAATGTTAAATTGCTATAAAGATAATGACAGTGTGATTAAATATGAATAAGTAATGTACAGATGGATGGAAGCAACAAAAAGGAGATTGTTAGGAAAACAAAGATGATTATGCAGGGATTAATAGTGAAATTAAGATGATCACGTGGGGATCAATAGTAAAAACAAAGATGATTATGCTGGGTTTAACAGCAAAAATAAAGATGACTATGTTGGGTTTAACAGTAAAACGATGATTATGCTGGGATTAACAGCAAAAACAAAGATGATTTTAATTGGTTTTAAATTTTATAAATTTATGTGTTTTAATATGGCTGTACACCGCCCTGAGTTCTTCGGGAGAAGGGCAGTATAGAAGTCTAAAAATAAATAAATAAATAAATAAATAAATAAATAAATAAATAAATAATGCTGGGTTTAACAGCAAAAATAAAATGATTATGCTGGGATTAACAGCAAAAACAAAAAGGATTATGCTGGGTGTAACAGTAAATATAAGGATGATTATGCTGGGTTTAATAGCAAAAAATAAGGATGATCATACTGGATTTATCAGTAAAAGTAAGATTATGTTGGGACCAACGGCAAAAACGAAGATTATGTTGGGTGAAATAGTAACTACAAGGATGATTATGCTGGGATCAACAGTTAAAATAAGATGACTATGTTGGGATAAATAGCAAAAATGAAGATGTTATGTTGGAAGTAACAGCTAAAATATTGTTTAAACATTGACAATAATTGTAATGATTCGAATATTTGTAAGAACACATTCATCTAAATAAAAAGAAAAGAAAATTGAAATGATATTATGCTAGGATTTAAAGATTTAAGTAATGGGTTTTTGGATAATGGTACTGTTAAATAGATAGAATTTAGGGAAATAATTGAGTAAAATATTAAGTTGTATTATTTGAAAATGTAAAACAATATGTTGGGATAAATAGTAAAAATGAAGATGTTATGTTGAGAGTAATAGTTAAAATATTGTTTAAACATTGATAACAATTGTAATGATTTGAATATTTTTAAGAATACATTTAACTACATTTTTTCTTTTTTTTCTTTTCTTCTTCTTTATATTTTATAAGATAGTAATTTGTGGAGATGTGAAAAAAATTTCTTTTAAAAAAGTGTTAGTAATTGTACAAATCTATGACCGGATCAAAGCTTCGTTCTGAAAAGATGTATGTTTATGTTATTAAAAAAATTAAAAAAAACTTTCCAAAAATAAAATAGATCTCATTAATAACTGAATGAGAAACCAGAGGATATTCCCAAGATCGTATGCTACACTGCAAGAGTAGCAAACCATTTATTGTTGACAAGACAACAATATTCATGAAATCCCTAGTAATTGACCTTGGTTCCCAAGAAATTAAATGCTTTTTTTCCTTTTTTAAAAAATTCCTTCAAACTCTATTATGTTGACATTAAATCTTTCAAAATTGTTGCAATAAAAATGGAAAATCACATCAAAATGGATCACATAGGCCTACTTATGTCCTGTTAGTAGAAATTTGCTTCAAAATGCACTGACCACCTAGGAACATCCTAAAAAACAAGACTTTGACTCAAAAGTGGTTCTAAAGTTCTTCTTACTGCTAGCTTTTTTGCCCCAATCCCAGGAATTTCTCTTTTAGGGCAAAGGGAGGTAAGAATGGACCTTTCAGTGCTAGAATTCTGACTTGAGAATCTTGATTTTAAAAAAATTGACACTTGCACAATTCACAAATTGCGCTTTAGACTTGAACCTAGCTATTGAAATTATTTCTACAATTTTTGATTTATTGCAAATTATAATTCTATGACTTAGCATGATCTATAGACCCATGCATAATGTACTTTAGTTTCTATTGGAGAATCTATAGTTTGTAGTCTCCTTCCCAGGCAGGAAAACACACTGTGCTAAGGCCTTGGGAATTTCCTTTTCCTTTTCAGTTTCTTTTTTTTTTCTCATCCTAAGGGAAAGAAAGTCTTAATGCATTGAATTATTGTAATGAACAAATTCTGCTTTGGAAGCTGCTTAATAACCGATCAACCATTACCACTTTAGAATTAGTTTTTAAAAACTTCATTCCACATACATTAATGCAGTCTCTGTTATTCTGTCCTTTCTGGATAAACAAAAGAAGTGTCTGACACAGAGATGACTGTAAATTTATTAATTCTAAATTGTAGTGATGGGGAATTTGTAAGTCTGCACATTTGAGAGCATCAGATGGGGAAAACTCCTATAGTTCATCATGGCAATTTTCATATCCTTTATTTAAGAGAGTTGCATTTCTTCCCTAATTGATTTATTTCTGGCTTCTACCGCCTCTGTCTTACATTTCTGAGGCCAAGAATAGTTTATGGAAGTCCTTACTATTTCTGATGAAAGTCCTATCAAGTGCAGAGGTCTGTGTATGTGGGCGACTGTATATAGCTGTATCTATACAAGGTAATACAATATTTTGCTGAGATTCAGACCAGCTGCATAAGACACATTCTTTCTTCATAGCTAACAAGCTGGTCCTTAGGCTGTTTTTTTTAAATTGTCACACACGTCTCCCTGTGATGTGTTAAGGTGTGTAATTTGTAAGATTCATTATTTAATAATCTTGTAATGATACGTGCACTGCTTTTCTCCTTTTTCTTTCCACCCATATTATTAAAATTGACTTGGATAGATAGATTCACATAGTTATTAATTGTTACAGTTTTTCCAGGATTCCCATCTTGGGCCCCAAAACAAAATTTTGCCGTTGAGCCATAAATAGCTGAAATTCCAGAATTTTTCTTTGAGCAGCTCATGCTGTTCCTTCCCAAATCCCTTGATTTTTCTTTTTATTTCCCATCACCCAGAGGGATTCTACAGGGTATACTCATCTGTGTACATTTTATCAGCGCAGGGTTTAATCCTCCTGTTACTGGTAACAGGATGTTTCCCCATATATGCTAGGGTAAAGGCACATCATAGTGGTAAAAATGATAAAATAACAACTAGTTCTCTCCCCTTTGCAGTGTGGGCCACAACAGTTTATTATTTGCACGAGCAGTGACAAAAAGAAAAAAGATTTATGAGCTGATGTAAGCCCTCTCACAGAGTAGATATATATGCAAATAAAACAACAACTTGCTTATTTTTCCTGAAGTTTCCTGATATTTGTTTCTGTATATTAAGTCAATGGCCAATGGAGTCAAAAAATTCAGCAATCCGGCTTCCATAAATGGCTTTGTATTAGTTAAGGAAAAAAGGAAGCGGGATGAATGATCTTGTTGTATTATTTGTGTAATGACTGAATATTTTAATTATTTTTGAAGAGGCTGCATTTTTATACCTGTTTCTTGGGACTTAACCACCCAGCATCTAGAAAGCACTTCACCGGAAGTTTCTGTTAGAAACAAGGCAACCTTTTTCAATTTCTCAGCTGGAGATAGATCAGCTTGGCTTTCCAAATAAAATTGGAAATAAAATTGGGCTATGGTTCTGAACACAAAAGGATGCTGTGGCACATAAGGGGCTATCACGTAACACCTGTTTACAACTTGAAGCAGCTGCATCTTTTCCTAAGATTGTACACTTTTCTTCTGCAGTTGAAGCATAATCCAGGAAAAAGATGCATTTGGTTTGAGGAGTAGCAGACAGATGCTGAATGCACACACACACTTCCTCTGAATTACCTTTTTTCATTGGAGTTGGAATTGTTGCATAGTCCCAGTATGCAATATGGCTCTGTAAACCATTTGAAACGGTACACAAGTATTTGTATGAAGTTCTTACTTTGCAATTATTAAAGCAGTCACAATGTTTCTAACTCTTTCATGCCTGCTTAAGAGGCTGCTGGAAGTGGTTTCCACATGTTTACTTGAAAGAGTGTAAAAAAAAAAAAAATCAAACATGAAAATAAATCCGGAAACACCTTTTCAAGCAGCTGCATATATTTTGCAAAATTTGTGGTTGTTTTAATGATTTAAACAGAAATGCTTTATATGTGCTTTGCTTTTTATTGCAACTGATGAGCATGCTTAATTTGGAAGTGTCTTTGGAGAGGAAAAAGGAAGTTAAAAGGTTCTGTAAACATGATGTGGAACTATGCAATCAGAAGGGGCCTTGGACATCGTCTAATCTACCCTCCTTCCCAATACAGGAATGGCTGTCCAATCTTTCCTTGAAAATCTCCACTGATAGAGCACACACAACTCTAGAAGGCTGACTGTTCAATAGCTCACGTAGTCAGGAAATTCCTCCTTAATTCAAGTTTGGATCCCACTCTGTAAAGCTTCCGTCCCTTGGGACTTGTTTTATCCTCTGGGACTATGGGAAATAATTCCTTATCCTCTTCCCTGTAACATCCTTTCATGTATCAAGTCTGCTATCATATCTCCCTTTAACCTTCTCATCTTTAGGTTAAGCATACCTTTGCCCAATCTTTGTGGTAGTTAACCTCCAAAACCCTCACCATTATGTAAACGTAAGGAAATAAACACTATTATGTAAACATAGGGAAATACAGGGAGTCCCTACTAGTAACCATTCATTCAGCATCCATTTGAAGTTACAATGTCGCAGAAAGAGTGATACTTAGGACTTGAAGTTCCTGTCATCCCAGCATTCCTGCAGTCACATGATTGTCATCTGGATGCTCGACAACCACCTTACAACACTGTCAGCATCTCACGGTCATTTGCACACCATTAGAAATCTTCCTGGCTGGCTTGTCACAAGCAAAGTTGATGGGGAAACCAGCAGGGAAGGTGGTAAATTGCTCACTATTTCTGTCTGGAAGCAGCCATCCCTGGCCCAGACATCCCTGGCCCAGCCACACCCAGGGCCTACCTCGCAGGCCACTCATGTACCATCTCCCACTCACAGCAGTTCCCTGTTTCTTTTATATTTGAGAGATGTTTCATTTTCCATTAGTGTTATCAAGAGGTTTAATTGATGTATTCTGTCTAATGCGTTTCCCAAGATGAATTCGCATAGGGATAAAATATGATAAAGATTGTCATGGTTTGTTTCTTCAATGTGAAGCACTAGAATGAAGAATGAAATCAATATAGATGTCAATTCAACAACTGGCTTGCGGTAATTAATTTTTATCCCTTATTTAGAGTAATAATTTGAAAGTCTTTTTCCTTTACAGAATTCTTCACATAATTAGCATTTATCACTTTACCTATATTCACATGTATTTTTAGCTGCAAAATGAAAGAGTGAAAATTAGACAAACCAACACAACTTGTTCTTATTTTCATTATTAAATGTGATGTCTCTAAACTGATGTACACATTTTAGGGGAACTTTGATGGAAAGTAAGAAGATAATGAACTAGACAGGAAGAAACTACTGGAAAGAAAATCCTCTTCTTTTATTGTTTGAATACTAATATAGATTGGATTCAAAATTAGTCAAACCTAGTATAAAAACTTTGAGCTTAATTACAGTATCTTATCTTTTCAATAATAACAATTTTATGGGCTGTGGTTGCTGAATAATTATAAAGTTAAGAATTATTTGTATTTATAAAAAAAAAATTTAGTCCTTGGAATGTTCATTTGTCTATTCCAATGTATCTATTATATAACCTGCAGTATAGATGGCATGAGATGAACAAGACTGAACAGTTTCTTGGGAACCATTTACCAGCAACTCCTCAAGGTCAGGACTCAGAAGTCACTGATGGACAATAGAATCATTTGAGTTTTGAACTGAAAAGACATCCTTCCCCCAACTGGATGGCCTCCTGATGTCTTTGGGCTGCTGTTCCCAGAATTCAAGTGATAGTTGCAAAAAAAGCAAAGTAAACTAAACTAAGCCACGCAAGTAATGTCTTCAATAAACTCGAGAAAATTTGGGCAGGCCTTTATACAGTGAAGAAAAATAATCCCAATGGTTTTTCAGGATAGCAGAATATGAATCTACATCTGCATAACATAGTTAGAACTCATACAGTAGAAACAGAACTTGGGTAACTCTTCTCTCCTCCCCTATCCACACATGGATAAATTAGTAGAAACTTTACACATTCTTGAATACCTCTCAGTAGGGCTGTGTTCCTTCCTTTCTGAAATCAACTGAAGTGCTTCATTCATTAACTTTAAAGGTTCTGACACATTCTGTCTGAACAGCATAAACGTTTGTCAGTATTCATGGTTTGTTTTATTAATGCCGTGAGAGGGAACAGCCGAAATCTCACGTCCCAGAGGTGCAGCAGCTGTGCACTATTGCCTAACAACCTTCAACACTAAATTGGCAGTTTCTGCAAGGAAAACGCCTTTCCTTTAGGCATTTTATCTTTAGTCTTGAATGCATAAATATATTTCAGATGAAGCCTCATTGCATTTGCCATCAAAACGTTTTAATTCTGGCTCCAGCTATAAGACACCTAACTTATACATGGTGCTATAGTTTTGACTGTTATCCTGTAAAGGAAGTTACACCCTGGCACTTGTCTGTTCATGAATATAGAGTTGAAAAGACAAAAAAAACAACATGGACCTACTTAGACGTATGGTCCATTTAACTTCAGTAAGAATACAAATTGTGAAACTCTGTTCTGTAATCAAAGGTGTAAAATATGTGCTGCTTCTAAATGGCATCCATAATCTTGTACATTTGTTACTAATTCTGGAATGTTCATCACATCTTTTGAACAATATAAGCAGAGGATGTGTCATGTCCAAAGGTCTCATATGTTGAATGTTGTATAGATTTAATATTTTTAATTTAATGACACACAGATAAAATTCAGTATCCAAGATGGTGCAGACTTAGAATCTTTTAGGCATTCTTAACAAGCCTTTGTTTACTGTATCCTCTTAACTCCATGGGATTGTGAATGGGAAGATGGTGGCTGGAAGATCAAGGTGCACTTTGCTAAGTCTCAGAACATTAACCTGATGAGATGAGTTGTGACATAGAGAACTGCAAGGAAGAAGGATTGCCAAGAATTAGACAGAGATTACGTTTCTTGTACTAATACAAGTAGTCCTCGACCACAATTAAGGCCAAAATTTATGTTGCTGAGTGAAATATGTTAAAGTTATGCCCCAATTTATGATTTTTTGCCAGAGTTGTTAAGTGAATAACTGCGGCTGTTAAGTAGTAACACGGTTGTTAAGTGAATCTGGCTTCCCCATTGACTTTGCTTGTAAAAAGATCCCAAAAGGTGATCACATGATCCCAGGACACTGACTCATAAATATGAGTCAATTGCCAAGGGTCTGAATTTGAGCACATGACCATGGGGATGCTGCAATGGTCGTAAGTGTGAAAAATGGTCATAATTCCCTTTTTTCACTGCCGTTGTAACTTAGTTGTCACTAAATGAACTGTTGTAAGTCAAGGACTACCTGTATTTGGCATCCTCCCTCAGCTTGATATGCCAAAACCTATATAAGTAGGCCCAGGGTGATGGGCAAAATCACTTTCCACTATCATTTTCAGGTATAAACTAAGCTAAATGACAGGTCTGAATAAGTGATTGGGGGAAGGTTTCTAGACTTCAATCAAGAAGGAATGATTAGAGCTTCCTGAACATTCTTGTTAGTTACTTTCAACTTTTTGTGAATTGATCTACAATACTCTACTCTTCACTTTAGCTAAAAGGCTGATAACTCTTCTCCAGAAATGTCTCTCAGGGATTGCTTGGGTCCTTATAAACTTATGATTGCACCATCAGTGTTAAAAGCTACCTGCTTTGTCTTCTGCCAGCCTCCTTCTACTGCTTCCATTTTCTGGAATAACATGAATTGTATTCATCTCCATTGGCAAAAGAGGCATGCCTAACAGAATGCTTATACATGAAACTCCCCCCCCCCCCCCCCGAATTGGCACAACGTGTTCCCAAAATTTTAACAACTCTTTTTTGGTGACTAAGTTTATTTTTAATTTGTAATGGTTTTCTTTTCTTTGGCATAACTATTTTGGTTCATCCTGAGGTCTAAGCAATTGTTTCTCCAATGCCAAACAAAATTCCTCCTATTATGCATAAGGTACAATATAGGAAGTATACCTGTCCTCTAAAAACAATTGGCTGTTCTCCATCCCTGAAGAATATTTTGCAATTATTTAGGATGGCATTAGAAAAGTCTAAAACAGCAGTTGTTTGCATAATCACCTGAAAGAAAAGACTGGTGAATAATACAATGAGATTTATTTTCCAGGATACAACATGAAAGTCCTATAATCCACAGTAAATCAATATAGATTATTTGAAAATTAAAATGAAATTTTGCATTCTTCCAAAACTTTACCTATCTTCTATCAATTATTTCTCAGGACCAGATTCCAGAAGGTTGGTTGTATTGTCAGAAGGAACAAAAGGAATAAAGGATGCATAATGACACCTAAAAAGATGACACATCTGTAGGTGTTTGTCAGTACAGCATGTTCTTCCTAGTTGATGGGATGGGCAACAAAATGTTCATTTCCAACGTAGTGTCTACACTAAAGATCCTAGTTTGCATATACTAGGGTTAGAGTAACAAGGCGTCAATTGTTGTGGTAAAGTGGTCAAGATATGCCAAGCTAACTCTTGCTGTCCTTACCATCATGTTGCATATGGCATTGATACATCTGAGGCTGATATGGACCTTGTCCGTACCTTTTCTTTCTTACCAAAAAATGTTAGCAAAAGCCTTGATAAATCAAATCAGAGGTCACTGTTTATGTATCCGTTTGTGCATGTGTGTAGTAGGTATGTGTTTACAAAACACATTGTGTTTGTGTGTGTAGATGTGAGAAAAATATGGTATGTTTATATATGTGTGCGTGTGTGTGAATATATATTTATTAGAGAGGGCTATAAAGCACTGTGAAGCAGTATATAAGTCTTAAGTGCTATTGCTATACACACACACTATATGTGTGTGTGTGTGTGTGTATGTATGTATGTATGTATGTATGTATGTATGTGTATATATATATATATATATATATATATATATATATATATATATATATATATACGCTTCTTGCCACTAAAAAAAACTACAGCAAGGTGTACCTGAGTACTTTGTAACTTTTATGATGCTTTTTGCAATGGATTCCATATTTTTCTCATAATATATTTGTTTGTCTTTTAGATGCCAGAAGGTGTTTTGTTAGAAGAAAGGAACAGTAGTTTTTCTGGTTTTGCTCATACTTGTTGTTAATACTCTGAATTTCCACAATATATTATTTTTTGCAGTAGCTTTTGACAGATAATGGTATGACAGATTGCTGGTAAGTCCAATACACTGTTGATGAGCACCATCTTTGTGCATGCTGGAAAGTGAAGTCACAAGGATGAAAACCTGTTCAGGAATTCAACCTTCTTACATATAATTTTATTTTTGAATTTTATATTTATATGAATCTTTTGTAAGCAATCTTGGAATCTTTTATCATAAGGCATTATTGGAAGAACCATAGCATGGAAAATGGGAAAACTGCTTCTTCCTCTTTTTGAATTAACAAAGCAATTTTTTTTCTGTGATTATGTTTTTGATTCCTTCTATAAGGCATGTGAAAAGTGTGTTTGAATTACAGCCTTGATAGCTATGTAACAATCCAGTGACTGAAGAACAGGACATTAGCTATTTTGATTGTCTGCCCATGCATTTTTTTTTTCCTGAAGGATTTTCTCTTCTGTTTGCCAACTATCGTAATGTTACCATTTTACCACCAGGATGTCATCCAGAATAATTGAATCCAGACTTGTTGAAAGTAACATTTTTTTCAGAAGCTTCACTGTCCTATTCAGAATGGGACTTGTGCTTCTCCAAAGAGAAAGCCATATGGGTATGACATGCCTTTGTTGAGGTCTACTGCTAATATGGTTCTCTAGCTTGCTTAGATGAATGGAAGTGGTGCTGTGATTTCCTCCTCTTTGAAAAACAAAAATTGCATCTGCTCTTTGTGTATGCCTAGCAGATAGGCCTGCTAATTGCCCTGAAGTGGCTGAGTAAGTGAAGGGTTTTAGCTAACAGAGCTATTGCATCTAGAACACACTTGCCTTGAGAACATTTTTAAAAAGTAAGTTGATCATGCCTGTAGGCTGGCTTGTCACTTGGGAGAAGATCAATTTAATTTGTCCTTTTCACAGTCTCAGAATAAATTCACAGTCCAATTTAGTCTTTGAAGTTAAAAGCAAATTTCAAAAGCAAGTTTCAGTTATGAACATAGACAGTATTGGGCAGTAATGGTTTACAAAAGGATTGTTTTTATTTTCTTGTTTATTATACTTTACTAATACAGCATTTAGGAAAAAGAGAGAAAAAGGAAAAAAAAAACCTTTTTATACCCGCAACTATTCCCAGAAAAATACTAAATATTCTACTGTGGCAAGAATGCGCATAGGAATTCATAGCATTTCCATCACTGTCATATTAAATCACCGCATGCAAAATATTTCACAACTAGTATTTACATGTGGGGCCTACAGTTAACACTGCAGAGTAGAAAGCTTCTGTTTAATGTTCCATGTCATCTCAATCTCTCCTCCCCCAAGATGCTCCATCCCATTCCTTCCCCCACTCAGTTTTCCATTCCCTCTGCCTCCTTCAGTCAGCATTCTGTGGCTATTGAGTATGTTCATTCTCATTGTTTTAGGGGGTTTTCTGTCTCGGGACTTTCCCCCACCCCCAAATCTGCAAACTAAGATTTCTCTTAAATCTGTGTTCCTTCCTTATTTCTGGATTGTGCAATTCTCTCTACGGAAAGATCCACATTCAATTATTGTCTTCAGAAATATATGATATTTCTAATATGATATTGTACCATGAATATAAGTGACAGGTAGACAATCTCAGAGAATGATCCCAAATGCTTGCAGTTCTAAATTCCCACCATGAAGAGGGTCAGCCATTGGAAATTGGGATGGGGTAGGATAAATGAGGTAGTAAGGAAATGAATCATCTTGTTTTGTTAAATCAAAACTTGTTACTGGAATTCACTGTCATTAGGCAATTTTTTTTTCATTCATTCTCTCAATGATATACGTGCGACAATGGAATAATATAGATATTAATGATTTACCTTAAAGATCGCTTGAAGATAATATATGCAAGAAACAACTTTCTACAAGGATAAATACTAAAGCTAAAAATAATAATGTAACATTTGCTGAAGGCATTTGTAATTGTTAAATACTTGAGCTCTAACTCCCCATTTGAGATCTCTTTGGGGCTCCCTATCTCTGTTGAATTTCAGTCTTTTATTTTAAAATCATATTTTCTCTACTTTTCTAATATATTTAATCATTAATCTTCTGCTGCAATACACTAGCTCTTTGACTCTAGGGATTCTTTTTCATTAAACTTGTATGCTTCTGGCGTTACCCAATGGGCTTTTTTCCCCTGTAAAAAACAATGTGCATTAAAGTGCATGCAGGCCAATACATTATTTCCATATGTATTAGAAACAAAATTAAATGTGTGAAGTGAGGACAAAGAAAGTAGAGTTGAAGGCCAAGAGATCATGTGTCAGATCAGATCTTGGATATCTATACTCATAATACAGACTGGCCTGACCATTACTTCTGCTGTGATGTACTGCTAATTCGATACAGCACATGCCAAAGGCAGGCAACTTTTGTTAATGTTATCTTAGAATGCTATCATTTTTCTTCGTTATAACCTCTTAAAACCATTTTTAGACATTATAGATAACCTTTTGGCTAGAAAGCTGCATGAATACTTTAATTACAGCTATTAAATTAGCTTTTGTAATAGAAATGTAATAATGTAAGCATGCCCTAAAATAACAAAAAGAATTATACAGGCTTTCCTGTTATTCTTCTGAAAGAAGAGAGGAAAGTTCATAAGCTTGTCTTTATGGTAGTATGCTCACATCATTAGGACTTTGACCCCAAATTTGTCATGTTGTCAATGTTGTACAATGCTTTAACATAGAATAACTATTCATACTTACCAGTAGCGCCTAAAATAAAACTCTTGGATCTATTTTTGCAATGGAATGCTTAAAGCGAGATACTATAGTCATATTTTAGTTTATTGAATACTCTCTATTATTGATTTGGATAGATTATGGCAGGCATTTGGAAAAGGCATATGATAGTGGCTAATAAAATGACTCAGTTAAAACTTGGAAAATTGGCATCCTATTCAATACTGTGTATTCTTGTTAGCCTACTTAGAGGCTAAACATATGTAAGGGTGTAACTTGAATGATAAACGAATTGAAAAAAAACTACACAAGACCAGTAGAGAATGAAAATGTTTGCATTTTCTTTAAAAAGTACATTTTCAAAGAAAATTGGTGTGATTAAGAATATCATTAAACTCAGTGGATCAAATATGTTCAGCATGATTCCAACTAAAATGAACCAATGGTATGTCACTTCATTTGCATAATGTTTCAACACATAAGCAAAGCATATTAATAAATAATCTAGAATTTGATAGATCTATTATATTAATTATTCATTTATCTTTCTTTATTACTTGGCCACTTCACTGAAACTTTCTCTGAGTTTACATTTCCTCCCAATTGGATTAAAAATATTCCCAAAATAAGTATAATTAAAACTACAATGTGTAGGAGATGGCCAGGCTGAGCCCAATGGAGGGGTCAAACGCAGCATAAGTCACCAATCCCTGCATGCCCACAAGAGATCTTAGTCCAGTGAACCTTAAATGCCTTTATCTCCTGCTCATTTCTCTTGATCACTGCTGTAGTTGGTCAGATTCTTGTAGAGAGCTTAAGCTTGCAATAAATCTTTATACTGATTCGAACTGCCTGAATCTCCTGATTTCGCAGGTGCTTGACATAATGTTCAACAAGTCAACATAGTAATCATCACACACTAGTGCCACTTTGTCAGATGTCTGTTCAGCCTCCCACTCCAAACCCCAAAAGCCCGCTAATATCAATCAAATAATGACCATATTATAAGATAAAAAAATAAACATTACATCTTTTGATATAGCTAATGTAATCATAGCCAAGCTACACATTCAGCTATCCCTTGCTATGTATGTTGTTGTCTGAAAAATGCATATTTGAAGACACTAGTGAAAACAATTTGGTCATTCTAGTAAGATTAATGCCTCAGGGCTGGTAAACTACTAGAACAATGGCGCAGCTTGGATATTGCACAGACATTCCCTTGAGGATATACAAAAAAACCCAAATCTTACCATATTTTTCTGGGATTTCCTGGGTTGTTTCCAAAGCTTACACTATATTTCAAGAAGGAATTGGAGCCCAGGAAGACACTCACATTCTGTATCTGTACCACTTCTGAAGAGAGAAGTGTTGCTCATCCAAGGTCAAAGATGAGCTATCCCAGGTCTGAGTGGTTTAAACACCCACAACCACTTTATTTCTTAGAATTGAGGTAGTTCCTGTTCAGGTAGTCCTCAACTTTTGACCACAATTGAGCCCAAAATTAATTTTGCTAAACGAGACAGTTGTTAAGTGAATTTTGCCCCATTTTACGACATTTCTTGCCAGAGCTGTTCTGTGAATCACTGCAATTGTTAAATTAGTAACATAGTTAAGTGTGAATCTATCTTTCCCATTGACTTTGCTTGTCAGAAGATCACAAAAAGTGATCATGTAATCGCGGGACACTACAGTTTTCATAAATATGAATCAGTTGCCAAGTGTCTGAATTTTGATCACATGACCATGGGGATGCTGCAATGGTTGTAAGTGTGAAAAACATAAGTCATAAGTCATTTTGTTCAGTCCCGTAGTAACTTCGAACGGTCACTAAATGAACTGTTGTAAGTCGAGGACTACCTCTATATCCAGATCTGTGCAGCCTTCAGCACTCTTAACCATAGAGCAATATTTATGCACTATGATAACATACACCCTTTGTAACAATAGTAAAATGGTTCAGAAGCAGTGGTGGGATTCTACCGGTTCAGATCGGTTCGAGCGCAGAGAGAGCGTGTGCAAAGCATGCGCTTAGTGAACCGGTTGTAAAACCGGTAGGATCCCACCCCTGTTCAGACAAAGACAAAGACTTTAAAATATTTTTCAGGTTGAACAATAGAAATAGTTATATAGAAAAAATGTGTAACCAATAGCAGCAATCATATGTAAACATTGAGTTTAGATGCAATCAAACAAGAAATGAATTAGAAGAGGGATGGCGCAAAATACCTAACCAAATGCTTGTTTTCTGCTTGATATATAATGGTATTTTGAAGTTCCACGATATTCTCCAGATGTTTAGAGCTTCCTCTTTAATCAACCTTGATAGCAAGAATCTTACACATCTGAAAGATGCCAGGTTGCCAGAAGGATAATGAGACACTGTTCCTGTTCATGTCAGGATCTGAAATTATGTATGTTATACAAAAGGGAAGAAAAATACTCATGGAGTATTTCATCATCCAGTTTACATGGAATCCACTGATAATTTTTTATTAGTGTTGTTGAAATTGTTATAATACAAACAGTGAAAATAACCTACCTTATTACATTTTCTTGTTTGCCAGCTTTGAGATTAGCCAGCAGTTATTTTTCTTTTAGTAGTTTGGTTTGTTCTTCTAGTTCGGCTAGAACAGTGATGGCTAACCTTTTTCCCATCGCGTGCCAGGAGCGTGGGGTGGGTGGGTTGCACGTATGCATGCCCATACCCATAATTCTATGCATCCCGCCCCCGCACATATACGTATCACTTGCCCCCCCCCCCCCGGTCCTGGCATGCGATGGCATGTTTTTCTCTCTCCCCAGGCTCCAGAGCCTTTCTAGGAGCTTTGGGAGGGTGAAAACAGCCTTCCCTGGTCCTCCGGAGACCCTCCGGAGGCCGGAAACGGCCTGTTTACCAACTTCCGGTGGGATGGTGGGAGCAGAAGTCAGCAAACAGGCCGTTTCCGGCCTCCAGAGGGCCTCCAGGCGGGGCCATTTTTGCCCTTCCCAAGCTCCTAGAAAGGCTCTGGAGGCTGGGGAGAGCAAAAAACGGGCCTTCCGGTCCCACCAGAAGTTGGCAAAGGGGCTGTTTCCACACACCCCCAGAGGGCCTTCTCCACCATCCCCCAAGGCCCTCTGGAGGCAGGAAACAGCCTGTTTCCCTACTTCCACGGGGCCCAGAAGTCCCGAAAATCAGCTGGCCAGTGTGTGCATGCGTGCTGGAGCTGAGCTCGCGTGTCCACCAATATGGCTACTCCTGCCACAGATTCGCCATCAGGGGGCTAAAAGATATTCAACCAAGAGTTCTATAATGCATGTTTTTATAATTGAATTCTGTTACTGTATAAGCAGCCCCCTCAGAGAGAACAAGTTTATTTTTAAAGGGACTGCCAGACATACACATTTGTTGCTCTAGGACAGAGTGTCAAACTCAAGGCCTGCAGGCCGGATCCGCAGGACCACCATGGAAACAGTGAAGGACTGGCCCACAGTGCCTCTGCTAGCGAAAACCGTGATGGCCTCCTGCAACGCTCTGCCAGTGAAAACCGAGCTTGGGAGGGCTGTGCGTGGCCCTCTCGAGCTCTGTTTTCATTGACAGAGAGTTGCAGGAGGCTGTCACAGCCGAAAATGGAGCCCCGGAGCCTGTTTTTTCTGGCAGAGCGCTCAGGCCACCACAGGCACCGACACAAGTGATGTTGAGCTGGCCATGCCCACCCTGGCCATGCCCACCCTGGCCCCTCGAGGTCAATCACAACCCTGATGCAGCCCTCAATGAAATTGAGTTTGACATCCCTGCTCTAGGACATTTCATAGAGTTCTGATCTTGAATATGGAAAGAAAACTTAAGTCACAAGTGAAATGTAAAATTTGCTATCCTCCAAACCTTAAAAAGCACGTAAAATATTTTCAAGAGAAACTACAAGAAGAAAAGTAGCTATTCATTGGATTGTTCAGATTCCATAAGACTTAGTGCTACATTTGCACAAGTTTAAAACCAACCTGACAGGCTTGGATAGTTTTATCTTGGGGGTGGGGTGGGGTTGTGCCATAGTGTATTGTATGAACTCAGTCTAGTTCAACATATTTTGCAAACCCAGAAAGCGGATTCAAAAATAAAATTAAGCATGTTTTTTGAACATAGTCATTATCATGCCATATAGATATTTCTTCAATATTTATGACTCTTGATATTTTCAAGTGAAAATGATGAAGTTAAAGTGGGGTAAGGTTGTATTGATTTAGGAATTTGGATGTGTTTTCCATTAACTTTTTGCTGTTTGCAGATTTCCCTTTCTATTAGCTATTTTGTCCTTCCTTCCTTGGCCTAGATTTTATTGGACTTGTTTCCATCTAGAAATCTGTTCACTCTTAAAGGAACTATGCCTTTTCTTCTGGGAATCTTTACAGTTAGCTAGCCAATCAAAACTTGATGTCAAAACCATTAAATAAAATCCTTTTTTTTTTCAGATCCTTGTTCCTTATTACCAGCTTTCTCCTTCATATGCACAGTTCAGAATATATGGAGAAAATGGCCTGTTACTAGTGTTAAAATTGCATGTGCAAAAGTTTTGTGTATGGTGGACATAAATGATTGTACAATAGATATCCTGTTGTGATTGTGATGGATACATAAATTTGCCCATTTGGTGGAGGGAAAGCACGAGGCAGTTGAAATAAGTGGACATAATCGATTGTTGCATGAAAGTCACTGGCGGGCAAAAAGGAAAAGAGCCAAAAAGAACCATTTACTATATTTCAGTGTGAAATTTGGTTATTGCATGTGAATGCTATCCATTTCCCATTTAGAATATCTTTTTGAAAATGTATTTTTTACACATTGATTTCTACATTTCATCTGTAAAAACTAATCTGTTATCAGCAAGTCTGTTTTTTCTGATTGCTGTAGTTTACCTAGCATTTCCAATAGCTTCTGGAATTTCTAGACATTTAACTAGCCCTGTCTTAGTTGATGGAAGTGGAGAATCTTATTATTTACTATTTTACTATTTAAAAGACTTCAAATCTAGATAGAGCAGTCAGAATTACAACAGCAGTCCAGCTATTACAATTGGTCATGTCATTTGAACCATAAAAACTCAAAACAGAGTCTACCACATTTAGAATGAATACTCTTTTATCATATTTCTGTAACATTGAAGCAGCATATATAAATTTATGACTGTCCTGTCCTGTCCTGTCCTGTCCTGTCCTGTGATCAAATAAGTATTTAGCATACAATAATTTTACAATTTTGGTTCTTTGATAAGAAAACAATTGATTTTACTTGAAAAATGTGTAGCAGAGATTGTTTTATGTCTTAGCATATACTGTACACAACACACATTTTCCATACTAACAACCCTCTTTACATACATATATTAAATCTTCTTTTTTAAAAAAATAAATATTTCAGAATGGTATATTTCCGAGCTGTACTGTTAGAGATAAAAATGTGCTATACTAAAATGTTAATTAATTCTATTATTCCACTCAGAATGACTCTAATATTCCAGTATCATCTTCTTTATAAATTATGTTTTCAGTATGACAATTTCTACATGCACATCCAATCTGAAAGTGTTAATCATTCTGCTCCAATCTGAAAATATTAACCATTAAGGACTTAGCATAAGATTGGTTCTTTGAGAGTTAAAACTGAAGCAATTGCGTCTGAAATGTCAGCTTTTTTTACTTGTACAAAGCTCCCAAATTATTTGCATCTCCACTTAAAACTCCATTTTGATTTCATCATGCATGATGCATAAGGAAGGTGTTTCAAAGAAACTAAACGTGGTAGTAGCTAGAAATATTGAACTAACACTTTTTCCCATAGTGATTGCACAATTATTATAATACATGTACGTTTTCATTATCATAACTTCTGACTTAATTAAAACCTCCACAGCATATTCACAAGGGGAACAGAGGATCCTCCATTTGAAACATAATTTTTAAATACTCAGGAGAAAGCAAAGTGAAACAAAAAAGCAATTGATTTATGCATACAAGCTGTGAGACTATTGATAATCATCTCTGGAGCTCTTGTCTCATATGCTTTAAAGTGGGCAGAAGTAGATCAGTATCTTTAAGTAGATCTCCAGATGATCTGCAGTAAATTGTCAAAGGTTTCTGTCTCTCAGTAATTTTAAGAGTATTGCAGCAAGTAAAAACAGGATAAAAAAGTAACAAGTACCACCTACCAGACCAGGAGTTTGGCTTTGTCTCACCTGTTTATTTTCTATTCATTGTTGCCCCTGCTTAGCAGGTCTCTATTTATCTACTGCAGCCAATTTGCAAATAAATCTGTGTAAAATCAAAACTTATATATGGCGATTATTTTAAATTGCTAAATTTAATGCTTTGCATTAGGCAATTACCCAGTCTCTTAGCAGCATTTTGCATCATTCATTTCCTGCATCCTACTTTATTTTTTCAAGTTCAGAATTGTGGCCAGAATTGTGGTCAAGGGGGGTACAAATGGGCCATCTATCCTCAAGGTAGATAAGGCTGAACACTTACTTTTTTTTTTTTTTTGCATTTTTTGGAGGGGGAGTATGGTTAAGGTTTTATAACACCTGTTGGTGTCTTAATCCTTGAAGAGACATTAAGATACCCATGTCATACCTCTTATTCCACCCTTCAAGATTCTGGCTCAGCCCTCTTATGAAATATAACCCATTACATGCCACCCAAAGCCTGGTGCAACCCTTGTGGCTTTTAAATTCTACTGTAAAGGAAAAGTCCCTAAAGCTTGAAACTTTCTTTGAGTACTTTAATTGAATTGTCCCTATACAAATGAGTCAACCTCAAGGCTGTAAAAGAGGTAGCAATCCTGAAATGTCTAAGGTTGCCTAAAGAACAATGTCTACCACAAGCAACTGTTGGGCAGCTGGAAGGTACATAAATGGTGATACTATTTCTGCCATATAAAATGTAATGTAGGTGGGAATTGTGGGGACAACAAAGAGCATATCCTTCTGTCTTAAGCAGTAGGTCCTCTTAGGTGGATTCAGCTCCTGCCTTTGCTGATTTAATTGGATAATAAGGTTATCTCTCTGTAACATGACTATTTTATAAACTCTTCGTGGCAGCCAGAGATACTCCAAAATGTTACAAGACAAATTCAGTTTGCTGTTCTAGAATCTTACTGCGTTCAAGATAGAGTTCATTCCCTTATAAAATGCAATATTCCATCTGATGCTTTAGTTTCTGTAGCATATTTTGGTCAGAAAGAATTCTTTTCCACACCCAAGGTATTTTTCCATTCCTATGGGATAGTGAGTCTCCCACAGCTTGGGACGGGCTGCTGGAAACAGTGGACCTATCTGGGATGAACGTTTGGAGAGACATAGTAAGTGGTTTGATTCTTGTTCAGAGCCTAATTTAATGCCATATTTGGAGTTAAAAAATCAGATTTTTCTTGTTGAAATATATTGTTTGTGATTAACAATGTTGGGAGGGATTCATATTTTTTCCCCTAAATGTGTCCTCTGGCTGTATTTGATCCCTAGGCATCTTGTCTGATTCTGCTTCTATCCTCTACTTGTGGGATTTTTTATCTGGGTTATGTGGTGAATATCTGTTGAATCATCATGTAGCAATCTGTGATTGATGCCAGATAGTCTTTCATTTTTTCTATTGACTTTTTAGAGAGAAGTGTGTGCTTTTTAAAACTTGGCCTTTAATTACAACTGTTATACTAGCTTGTCTAGATTTTTGCATTGCTCTCAAGAGACCCCAAACAATTTAAACCTCCCAAATGTTCAAGAGATGAATATTATGTGATTGTAATATTGATGTATGGCTGAGAACATAAACAGAAGTGATTTATGCGCTGGAGGAAAGAATGCATTTTGTATGTCTTGGGAACTTTTTGGTTTAAACACTGTTTACAGTAGATTGGTTCTAAAATGGAATTTTAATAGCTTTACTGAGGTTAGTAGAATTCAGTTTTTTTTAAAGGGTTGTTTGTCATTCTAGTTTTCTCAGTTCCAGAGCCAAATACCAGAAATGTACCAAGCATAATAATTATTTTTAATACTCATTTTTCATGTTTTTTCTTAAAAGCAAACCAATGGTTTTAAGTCCCATTAACATGCTATTTAAAAAAAAACCTTAATATTAACATCCAATATTTTTTCAGCATCTAACAAGGTAAGATTCAGCATTTTGGGACCTCCAAACCCCCATGGGTCTGTTTTATTTAACTAGTGGAGACATGGGTGAAAGTTTACAGCCAAAATTGATTTAGAAGAAATGAAACCTAATCAGTTGAAGGAGCAAATGTATATTAATGCCATTAAATCAGGGGTGTCAAACTTGATTTCATTGAGGGCTGAGTCAGGGTTGTGTTTGATCTTGGGGGGATGGAGTGAGTGTGGCCAGGGTGGGCGTGATCATCTTGACGTCGCTCATGTTGGGGGCACCTGTGGTGGCCCAAGCACTCTGCCAGTGAAAACGGGCTCCCGAGCTCTGTTTTCAGCTGCCACAGCCTCCTGCAACCCTCTACCAATGAAAATAGAGTTCAAGTTTTCCCGAGCTCCGTTTTCATTGGCAGAAGCACTGCGGGCCAGTCCTTCATTGTTTCCAGGACAGTCCCGTGGACCAGATCTAAGTACCCCTTGATTTTGACACCCCTGCATTAAATGAAGTAGATACCGATCACCTTCTCTGAATAATTACATGACACAAAGTAAAGCTTTCCCTTATTCATTTCAAATGCCATAGATTTCCCTTTTGTTCTTCACACTGTGAATTTATTCTCATTTTTTCTATTGCTTTATAGAGGATAGTACACAAATGCCTCAGTTCTAATGTGATAGATGTAAAATATCCTATTGCTCAATGTTGACCATAAGTGAGGTACTTTACACCTTGACACTTTAAGAAGTGTTGGAATTCAAATCCCATTATATACTCCCAGCTTGACCTAATTGCAATCCCAACAACTTTAAAAGATGCCTGGTACTGACTTAGCCAATAAATGTCACTATATGACCAATTACTACATGTCTTCAATAAAGTTTGCATACTGTGGTAAAAAAATAATTTGGGTTTGCATGCATAAGTAATCTCAAACTCACCCTGTCTTTTCTCCCTTGGGTCTGCACCCCAATGTAAATTGCATTTTAGCACATTCTTGGTATGTTATTATGTGCTGTCAGCTGCTAAATAAACCAGCTTTAATGTTTGGTTTAGTCTTTGTCCCATGTTGTGTATTAAATTAGAGTTTGTTTAAAGCCACAATTCCTAATGTACATTCAGTCAGGATGGAATCTGTTATAATGAACTTGAAACCTAGTTTGTATCTGTTCATAATCATGTGAGAGGAGAGGCAGTATGAGAATTTCCTTCCAACGAAGGCTCCAAATTGCCCTCTCTACCCAAGTAGAAGTCATGCAACTCCACTTATTATTATTTATTCTTCTATCAACAGGTTGTTAGATCCAAATCAGGACTCAACCACCCCCATTGCGGAGAAGGGAAAATATGATCCTTTCTTCTAAGCCTTTTTGTTTAGAAAAGAGAAGGATTTTTCCTGAACTGACTTGCTGCCATTTTTAAAAAGTTAATCTACCATAATCTACAAATTATGAATAAAAAGCAAAGATGGAGCTGCACAATTTGCATTTTACCACATCTACCATATTTTTTACCATATAGTCAGTCTACCTACTACATCACAATGTTTCCAAGCTTTGGCAATGTATATGGCCTTCAGTTCCCAGAATTCCTTATCCACCATGTCCTTTACTGAGAATTCTGGGAGTTGAAATCCACTCATCTAAAACTTAACCAAAGATTGAGAAACACTGATCTGGTATTATATTATTCATTCTGACTGGCAATAGTCTCTAGGGCTTAATACAGGAGCATTTTCAACTATATCTATCAATGTCATAAATTAAATTTGGGGTCTTCTACGTGTGAGACAGATTCTCGACCGTGAAACTATATTCCTGATATCTTATGTAACTCTGTAATTTACATTGATCTGTGGGTATGGCCACTGAGTGTTACTTTAAGTATAGCTGCCTGTGCATTAAAACATTCCAAACCTTTTTGGGGTTAGACATCTCTTGTCACATTATGCAGTTGTAATTTTCCTTTCACTAGAAGCCTGGGGTTGGTAGGGAGTAATCTTCCCATTATAACAGTTCATCATACAAAGAAAAGTATTAATGTATGGAAATGTTTTGCCACTTTTCCTTCCCCTTCTTCTGTGGAAGGTGCCAATGCTAAGTAAGTAGGTATATTACTTCAAAATGCTTAGAACAGCACGGCTGCATATTTATTTATTTATTTTTCATTTCCCTAATGCCTCTCCTGCTTCAAGCCAACTCAATACCTCTATCCCCATCACAAAGGGTAGCTGACAGGTGTCCATGCTATTAAGCCTTGGCATTATAAATAAATTATTCATTCATTTCCTTTTGGATAATTTCCTATTGTATAAACAAAACATGCTATCCTGTTTGGGTTTTTTTTTTTTAAATAACCACTGGCCTTAACTTCCTGTTCATCAGCTAGGAATGAAGCTTACGTTTTGGCTATACAGCTGCTTTTCCATCTCATTTGACATAGTCAGATTCTTTGCATGTATAAACTGCATAAATGCATAGAAAATTGTGTGTGTGGTTTTTTTAAAAAAAATCTGTGTTTCTAAGTGTTCTGTGATGATTCTTTTCTCTTTATTAGCAAAGATGAATCAGCTCATACAAAAGACCCCGGAGACAATTACGCACATATTTTTTGTTCCTTGGGAACACCTTTGTAACATTTATAGAGTGCAAGATATTGAACTGTGTTTAAAGAAACTGAAGCACTATTGTTTCTGTACAAAAGGTTATATTACTTAAAACATTTTCCATTAAATCCCACCTTCTTCGCCATGGCACTGGAGCCACACTGTCTGACAATAGTACGATACTTGTCATCTCTTACTGGATAACTGAGGAGAAGGAGGGCCATTTTAGAGCAAGGTGCCACTTTAAACATCTAAGGGGCAGATAAAAATTGTTTGCTTCTAGTGGTATTAAACGTGGATTAAGTTTGTAAAAACACACGAGCTATACTGAATTGAGGTTATTGTTTCAGAAAGTGATAACTGAAAATCAGTTGCAACTTAGTCATACAACACTGTTAGTTTACGACTTTACTGTGCGGCCTTTGATTTAAGACTGTTTGGTTTTATCATAGCCTTATACAAATTTATGATTAAAACTTCCGCTACTCAGTTGCCAGAGGGTATTTTTTATTAAGCATATCTGTAGACTACCATTAATTAGGCTACTGAGATTACAACAAAGTACTGTTTCTCTGTCTTTCTTTCTCCATATCCCTTTGCCATGTAAGTAAATATAAGGAAAAGTTAATACCTTAAAACAATTGTCTCGGTTTATCAATTTTATCTTTACAGATAAAATTGTGTGCTTTTGCTGTTCTAACAGCTATTATTTAAAAAAAGAACATTGAAAGAGCAGATGTTTCTCACCTCTTCGTGTCTGCCACGTAGTTAGGCGGTTAGGTGTTAATATAAAGTCGGTAAAATTCCCAGGTTGTGGCTGAAATGTTTTCCCTTATAGAAAGTTGTCAATTATTAAAGGCCCCTCAGGGCTTCTGACTGAATCTCTGGAAAGAGATTGGTTAATGACCCACACTCCGGCCTTTGCAGAACTCAAAACCTTTCTTACCATTTATTCATTTAGTATAGTATCTCATTTTACTGCATTTGGAAAGGTTTCATCAGTTATCCTTGGCTGCATGTTTACATTATGGAAGTACCCAAATGGTCTCCTGAGAGGTAGAACTTCAGCTACGGATTGGATCTGCTTTATCTATCACCGGAGAGAACATATTGCCAACAATGTTTGTGTGTTGTTTAGTCAGGGGTGGGCTTCAAAACTTTTAGCAAGGGGTTCTCTGGCCAGTTGCTGGGTGGGCGTGGCCATGGTATGCATGGCCTAGTCGGCGTCCTGCACTGTGGGGGTGGGTGTTTTTGCCCTCCCCGGTCTCTGGAGGCTTTCCTCGAGCCTTCAGGAGGGCAAAAATGGCTCCCCAGGCTCCAAAGCCCATTTCTGGCCTTCCTGAACTTTCCGGAAGCCTCCGCCCACATCCTGCACTTACCTGCATCCAAAACGGGCCGCATGGGGACTCCTGGGAGGGGTGGGGCGGGCCAGCCAGTAGTGGAATTTGGGGGTTCTCTGAACTGCACAGAATCTTAGCTAGAGGTTCTCCTGAACCTCCAGCAGCCCATCCCTGCTGTTAGTACTTGTCCTCACATCTTTGGCATCTGTCCCCTTGACCACAAAGAACAGAACTGGCTGTCAAGTACCTTTTGCTCATCTTGCTAATTTGAAAATAAACCTGACTGTTCTTAGTTGGATTTATGCACAGATTTGTAGGCAGAATATTGTATCCTTGGGCTGTTTTCACAAAAAGAGATAAATGCCACAAAATTGTCTGGAAATCTATAAAAATAACGGATGTACACAGAGATGAACAAAAATAGTGTCTCTAAGTTTGGCGATACAACTAGAAAGGACATGAGCCAGGGACAGGTTTTTACTTCAGAAAAAATGTACTTACTTGGATCTTCCTGATTCCTCTGAAAATTCACCTAATATATTTTAGTGGCTGTTCAATTTATTTTTGATTTGATTTGAATAGCTAGCCAACCATCTCATTTGTGACTTTAGATGGCTCACATAATTAAACCAAACAACAAAATCAATAACAAAAATACAAAAGTCAATAAAAGCAATAACTTCCTTAAAACCAGATTAAATCCCAATTAAAACCAGAAATTAAAGTTACTAATGGGTCAATATTTGAAGGTGTTTTTTTTAAAACTGGTAATCCCCAGTATTTGAAATTGTCATGACTTTTTTTCCACTTAATATATGTTCTCTGGAATTAAGTGGGGTATCATGGCCACATAATCTTTAATGACCCACTGTAACCCTAGTCCTGGATTAAACGAAGAGGGCAAAAACGTCAGTTTACCAACTCACCTCTTACAACTTGTCTGGTTTTTCAGAATAGCAGGAAAGGCCCCCTGGCCGATGCCCCACTCTCTGGGGCTTTTGAATTTCTAAGACCAGGGAATCTGCCTTCTCCTGTATTGCTCTCAAGTTATGAGAACACTCCTTCCAGAGTTTCATTTTCTCAGCGTTTATGCAGTTTCTAAAGATGTATCACTTTCAACAGGTGTTACATTGTTAGATGACTGTAATATTTATTTTGTTGTTTTTAAACTGCATTACTATCTTGCAATATTTTCTTTTCTGTCATTAATGCTGCTTACCACTTTGATTGCTCAACAGTAGCAATAGAGTATGAAAAAAAAAATGAAGTGTTTTAAATTCCGTAGCATTCTTTAATTGACATTTGTGTTACACTCCCATCTGCTTTGTAGAATTGGGTGACTTTTGCGTATTTGAAATGTTGAAGTAATGCAAGAGTGGTTGCATTGTATAGCACTGGGTGGAGTCCCCCCCCCCCCATCAGTTCCGGTAAATTAAATATAACTTTGTGAAGTTTTGTTTTCTTTGTTTGTCTCATTGATAGTATATACTATTGGAGGGTGGTGAAAGAGAAGAATAAATAGTACTTCTACTTGGGACAGAATGGCAGCATTTTTCTTTTCTCATTTATCCCAACATGAACTGTGAGATAATTTCCTTCTTTTGTAAAAATAATAGGCTGAACTTGAAGAAGTGAAAGAATTAGAATTATAAAGTGGAACAACTATTTCACACTGCATATCAGAAATGGCACCAAATGCTTGAGTGATATTCCCATATTTTAAAAAACTGGCACACAAAAAAATATGCTAATTTCTGAGAGCCACCAATTCTTTATTAGTATTTTTCTCCTTGCAATAGTAAGCATATACGGTTCTCAGGGATGCTTATATCTAACTTGCAGGCTCAGCTCTGGCCTTCCATAACTCATTCATACCAATTGACAGAAATTTCTTGGAACTGTCAAGTATGTATGGTCCCACAACAAGACAAAAACAGACTCCAGATTACTAAAATCAATAAATGTGGTTTCAACAGCTCATGCTATAATCCTTAGACTGCCTTTGTTTTTTCCCCTCATAATATTGACATTTTCTAGATATGCTTTATCTAGTTCAGGGGTGTCAAACTCAAGGCCTGTGGATGCGGCCTGCGGGGCACTTAGATCTGGCCTGTGGGGCTGCCTTGGAAACGGCAAAGGATCGGCCCGCGGTGCCTCTGCATGCGTAAACAAAGTTTGGGAGGCCCGTGCACCCTGGCCACATACACCCCAGCCACGCCCCCCCCACCCCCCACTTGAGATCAAATACAACCTTGATGCAGCTCTTAATGAAATCAAGTTTGACACTCCTGATCTAGTTTATCAGTGCAGTATTTATTATATTCCCATTTCTGGAAGTAAGATATTTTGCAGCCTGTTAAGGATACCTGATAAAGGTAAAAATAATAAATTAATAACCCTAATCAGTTGCCTCCCATCTGCAGGTTAGTCTATTATATCTGCAATCAGAACTTTTGCACATTGTACAATGCATGAAACATTAAATTAGCCATACCCCTATTTCTCAGGCTGAAGTGTTGACAAGTATAATTCAATATATACTTTAATAAGTATTGGAAATATGTACTTTGTTTCTCCTTTCAGCATTTGGATCAGAGCTACTTATAGTAGCCAGAATAATAAAGCTATATTTCTTGATTATTTTTTCTGATTGTAGCTTATTACAAAAAACCCTTTAATTTTGACTTAGGTGGTGTGCGTCATTCATTACAAATAGTGGAAATAATTACTGAATACTTGCCATTACAGTGTTCCTGTCATAAGACAAAGTCATAAGTTAGAAACATACAAAAACAGTTTCAAAGCAGCCAATTTTTTTTTTTATCAGGTCTCACATGTACTGAACTGCTTCACATACCTTGATTTCTGGATTTTTTAAACAAAAAGTTCAGGATTGACATTAGATACACATATTTAAATATTGAAACAATCACATGAGGAATAATTCATACTATTTATATTGAAGTACAAGATCTGAAACTAGTTTAAAAGAACTGGTTATTTACTTGTAACTAATTATTTGAGTGTTCTTTTGTGAATTCACATATTTGCACCTGCAGACAGCCTCTTCTGAATCTTCTATAATTCATAGAGTTTTGGTAGGGGCCCCATTTTTGTGCATAACAAGCATGGTTAGATATAGCTCAATTTCCAAGAAATTGGAACTCAGAAGGAACATAAGATTATTTGAGACTAAATGTAGTAAGTGCATAGATCGCATGAATTCACAGATGATCCATCATTTGTACATACGTAACCAATTTTTCATCCTGATCTCTGCATACACATGGATGACCAGCTATTTTATTACTAAAGTTTAATAATTGTTCCATTTGGAATACATTGAGAAAAGGGACCCAGTGTTTTAGATGGGCTTTAGTCAAATTAAATGCTGTTTAATTGTTTGACCCAGTAGAAGATAAGCATCAAGTGAATGGAGCAATCTCTAACATCAAGAGACTGGGGAAAAGGATAGGTAATAAAAAGTCCTGAATCAGTTGGAATGTTGATATGGATTTTGGAAGAAGGCATATCTGGTGAAGGGCTACTTTATTTCTATTAAAAATGAAGAAGTGTAATCTTTATATAAAGCACATAATTTTCTTGCTTGCCAAGCTGATATTATAGAAAGATAAATTACTATGATAGTAATATGCAATAGATGAATAGAAATAATAGATTATGTAAGTTTGAAAATGTTTATGGAGCTGATAAGGGAAAGGCATCAGGCAGGGAACAGTAAGGATACCGGTTGATAAGATTGAATGAAACGTTTTATAAAATCCTTCACTTTTTTGATTAGAAAAGAAGAGATATGCTGTCTTTTTGTTATGACACATTGTATAAAAAATTCCATTTAGCTGCATAATCAGCTCTTTTGAATTGCTTTTAAGAAGCCAGGGCACTGTTCTTGGCCTTGGATCTGAAGTATGATAGAATCCAATCCTCTGAATTGTAAAATGGGAGGAGTCAAAGTTCAGATGATATACATACCGTGATAGATGGATAGTAGACAAAGATGGTTTAGGAGATGGTGATATTTTCAGTGAGTGACACAACACAGAACCTGGGCTTCTAAGAGGGATAAGGATGCAGTTGGTCAAATTTCTGCACATGCTTGCAAAAATTATGATCAACTGGGAATCAATAAAAGATATACAACAAATCTTCCCCACAAGAAAATAAAGGTCACTCGGGGGTGGTTTATATAAAGAAGTTCTTTTTACAGATGCGGACAGCTGGCAACTGAAGACATTAGAAACGCTGTTGGAAGAGGGAATTAACTTATCTTGGTTACAGTATAATCAACTTCAATTGAGATGGAAAGAGGACCAAAAAACTGGTATAATGATGCATGAAGAAGAATTGGTTAGACATATAAAAGAGAAAGGCCCAATGCATATTAAAAGGGTTTATAATGTCTTGCTGGAAAGGGATTCAGAAACTGAATTGGTTAAAGATTGTATGATAAAGTGGGCACAAAATTTTGCAGAACCAGTGATGTTGGAAACATGGGAAAAAATATGGGTTCAGAATGTTAAATTTACACAGTCGCAGAATTTGAGGGAAAATTTTTATAAAATGTTTTACAGGTGGCATTTAGATCCTAAGAAATTATCGTGTATGTATCCTAATGTTCAACCAAAATGCTGGAGGTGTGATTGCCTAGATGCCACATATTATCATATGTGGTGGACTTGTAAGAAAGTGAAGGCTTTTTGGATAAAAATTTGGTGGGTTATGCAGAATGTTTTAAAGAAAAAAATTCAGTTTTCCCCACAATTGTTTCTATTAGGTATAGTTAAGGGTTTCACATTGGGTGAAGTAAAGCTGATACTGTATATGATTACAGCAGCGAGATTACTGATAGGTCAATATTGCAAAAATGAAGCTATGCCTACTGTTGAAGAATGGACTTTGAAGATGGCCAGTTTTGCAGAGATGGCGAAGATTTCAGCATACTTAAAAGATCGGACATAAGAGACTTATGTATGGGAGTAGAAAAAGTGGATAGATTATGTGCAGAATAAATATCAAACTAGGAAATATCAGATAGCTTTTAACTGAAAGTATTATATAGGGATAGAATAATTGAACTTTGTGAAGATGTGAAAAATATACAGGGGTGGAGGGGTTCAAGTTTTATAAAAAGGGGATTTTGATTTGGATTATATTTTGTGGAAGTCCGGGGGGGAGGGGAAGGTTAGGGAGGGTCAGGGAGGGTTGGGGGGGGGAATTGGGGAGAAAATGTAATTGTAAAACTTTTTCAATTAAAAAAAAAAAAAGAAAAGAAAAGAAAGGTTTTTCTTAGCGATGGGGATATATTTACCCCCTTAACAGGATACAAATCTGTGGTGGGATTTTATAGATACAATGTAGGATGCAGGCTCCATTTGTGACTGATCAAAACAAGTGTTTGGTTAGGACATATTTATTCCATGCCGTATAGATTGTTAACGATAAAATGGAAAGTATGAAGCACCAGTTCTCTGTAGGATTATGTTGCACTTTGGATCCAGAGTTGAAAAAGTGCATCAGAGCAAGCAGGTACCTCTTTTAAAAAGCTATGTTTCTCCTGGACATTTAAGTGAGGTACATGCTTAGTTGTTTGGCCTGAATCAACTGTTGCCACTAAAAAAGTTAGTATCTGTGGACTAATTCTTCCAGCTTAAATGATAGACATGATATCCTGAAGGAGATGAATACTTGTGCGTAAAAAAAAAAATTCCCTTGAAACAGAATAGTGTGTTCCATTGTTTCAGAATTACCAAATTTCCTTTCTGTTTTGGAGTACATAGGTTGAAAATAGCCTTAGTGGTTCAAACACTTCAGAGAGCATGCATCTTCCGTGATCCAGCCACAGTTTTTGCTGCCAGGGGAGGGTCATAAAAAAAACGGCACGTAATGTGCATTGTGCATTTCTTTTACATTTCTTTCTTCCTCTCTTAAATCAGACAAGGCTCCTTTTGGGTAGCACACAGAAAATCTTTGCACCCAGAACTAAAGATATCACTGGCTTCTGAAGTCTGAAGTTGTGGTTGGTGATTATTTAGCAACTGTCTCGAATATTTCATAATCTAGAAACAATTGTTCAGCAAATCAACTTCCTATACTTACTGCAAAACCAGAATAGTTGCCCAAACAGTGTCTTTTTAAATGCTATATAGCAGGAGTCTCCAACTCCTGGTCTGCAGACCAATAGTGGTCCGCAGACCATTGGGAACCAGGCTGTGTAAGCGGTGGACTAGCGCACAGAGGTCCGTTTGCGCAAGCAGTTAATGCACATGTGAAACAGTCCCCTCTCCTTCCCCCCCCCCCCGCCACAACCTCTGCTGCCGCCACCACTGCCAGTGGTTGGGGATTGCTGCTATATAGCAATAAAATGATAATGTCCCATCAATTACACCATTAACTTGCACTAATTCAATAGCAAAATTTAGTTAATAGCATTAAAATTCTGGTTTGAGTTACATATTTGTCTCAAAAGGTAGCCTTTCCAATTTAGAAAAAAAAATAAATTGCCAAAATACAAAGAATCTTGCAAATATAAGAAATAAGAGGGTAACCACTTTTATTTAATTTCTTGATACTGAAGCACAGAGCTTGCAAATCTCACTAAACAAAGGGTTACAGCCTATCTTAGAACGGCTTTTATGAGACACTTCTAACTAACTGCTTGTTTCTTCCTCCTTTTTGCAGATACCACTCATCAAGCTCGTCCCGTATCCCACAGGCCTTATTACACCTTGCCCAACGGTAACCATGAGAGACGATCTGTCCTCACCATTACTGAGCCTCCACGATTCCACTTCCAGGCCAAAGGAAAAAACATCCGCCTGGATACCCATTCTCGGAAGGCCATCCGAAGGAACAGTTTCTGCAATGGCATCACTTTCACTAACCGTCCTATTCACCTCTATGAGAAAGTGCGTCTGAAGCTGGTATCTGTGCACCATGGCTGGAGTGGGGCGTTGCGTTTTGGCTTCACAATTCACGATCCATCACAGATGAATGCCGGTGACATTCCAAAATATGCCTGCCCAGACCTGGTGACCCGACCAGGCTTCTGGGCTAAAGCTCTGCCAGAGAGGTTTGCACTAAGAGACAATGTCCTGGCCTTCTGGGTTGATCGTCAAGGGAGAGTTTTCTATAGCATTAATGATGAAGAGCCAATTCTGTTTCACTGTGGCGTCAAAGTCTCTGGTCCTCTCTGGGCGCTGATAGATGTCTATGGGATCACTCATGAAGTGCAAATACTAGGTAGGTGTATCCTTCTAGATGCTAATCTTAAAAAACACAGGAACTGTTATATGCTGGCCAGGAAGCCAAATTGAATTTCTGAACTTTGAAATAAGATTGCTGCAGATTGTTTTTCCTTTTCTCCCCTTTGTGGTTTTCATTTTGATTGAAGTAGAAAGCTAGAAGTGTCAGAAAATATTACTGATAAAAAGTAGGGCATATTTCATTTATGGTTCCAATGCCATATAGTTTCTTGAACTGGCCTTTGGTCACAAGATAAACAGTCTCATTCTCTCAGTTAGCCTCTTGAACAAAGGCATTTTTAAGTAAAGCTGCTACCTGTTTGAAAACGTAAATTGCAGGTGCCAATCTTCATTTTCATTTTCATTGGGTCCCCAGTTCTTTTACTGTGCTGAAACATTGTTTAGCCAATTAAAAATAATCCTTTTTCTAGGTTTACATTGACCATAAACTAATCAGGTGGCCTGGGTTCATGCAATATTAAACCACAAAAATTAAGCAAAATTAAAACTAGCAAATTTTAGAGAGATGTATAGAAGTAGTTCTAGGCTTCTAACTGACCTGATTGAACATGTTGTGAATGCAATGTAAACATATTCACTTCCATTTCATAGAAGAAAGCCTTGCAAAATTCTTAAGAGGTTGACTATTTTCCAAGCAAAAATTAACATTTTTTGAGTTTTTTAATCTGAACAGAATTTTTGGGGGAAAAGGCAGACTCTGCCTGTCTTCCCATTAGAACAGAACTGGACAATATTTGAAGCTGTTAGCAAAGCTGACAAAAGAAATGCTGAAAACTGGGCAGGTTCTAACAAGGGACTATGTAGAAAAATGTTCGCCCCAAAGTCCCTAACTCCAGGACTGGTTATTGGCCTGTACTACAGAATGTTGGTGACTCATTCTAAGTCACCCTTTTCTTGCTCAATCAGTGGTGACTCCATTGTTCTAAGCCACCCTCTTCTTGCTCAATCAGATGACCAGAAGTGGAGCCCTCATTAAGGGACTGGAAAGATCCCAAATATCTCATTCAACAGGCTATCTTAGCCTGGAAGTGTAGATGGAATTTAGCAGTCCAGACTTCATGCAAGCCCAGTGAGTTGAGTGTAGGAAGCTTTCATTGCTATCTCTTGAGCACACATGTAACAGCAAGCTGCACACTAAACTTAGCATGTGAGAAGTTGGTTCTTCAAAGGAAGTATTCAACTCCAGAGGAAGAGGCAGGATATAATCAAATAAATATTCTTTTAAGAAGTCCTATGGAAATCTGTCTTTATGTTCTCTAATATGACCAATTTGGATTTTAACTAAATTATGCAATAATAAATAAGTGAGGGCAAAGGTTTAATGCTTGTAGCATCCCTTCATAACACGTTTCTATTTCCTAATAAGGTTGCATATTTTTGCTCTTAGTTTCAATTAGGCTTTAGCTTTTGGAATCGTGTATACCAGTGACTGTGAAGGCCGTGTACATGAAAGAAAGTTTTGTTGGCTCATCCTTTGACTTCTTAGGATAGTAGCCGTATGCATCTGTATGTAGGGAAGGACTATCCTCTTCTTTCTTCTGCAGTATAGGCTTTATATCTGTTATCTCTTTTAAAGGCTACTTATGAGTCTCACATTATATTTCAGACCTATCATGCTTTTAAGTAAGATCTGCACCTAGGTAGAAAAGAAACACCACTTTTCTGTCTATTGGAAAACACCAGCATAGACAACAGTATTGTGATTTTCTATCTAAGAGATTGGAAGTTTTGTTCTCCTTCACCCCCTCCTCCTTTGTGACTCTTATCTCATGTAGACATGAACTTAATTCTCTTGATTTATCACCAATTTCTACAGTTTAGGAGGTGGGGGAAAATGATTTCACTCATCCCACCTAGAAATACAGTTCCTACTTTTGTCTTTTCAGGCAAGTCTGTTAGGATATGTTTACAGAGAATTAGGGATTGTGATTGCTGCTTCAGATTTTAGTTCATGCTTGTGATGTAGTCTGCAGTTTCAAGTGCCCTCAGAACATGCCTCTGGTGTAATATGGGTTATCTGACTAAAGCGGCTGCCAGTCACCCTGTTTTACCTTTTTGTTGTTTACTGCATCTCTCTGCAGCTCTATAAGGAAGGAGTCCCTTCATGCTATTATAGGCATGATTACAGAGGATAATTTAGCTTCAGGATAATGTTATGTGATGTTCTATAGATGATATAATGAATACATTAATGGAACTTGTCAGATTATGGTTTAAACACACATCCATAAAAAGTAAAGCCATTTTTAAAAAAATCAGTACCACTTGGTTTTTTTTTAAACCTGACTCTATCTGTTTGATTTCTAAGGCCTTCCAACCGAACATTGATTCTTGTCAATGTTAAGATACAATATGATACAACACAACACAACACAACACAACTATAACAGAGGGAATAATGGGCAGAACAGACATATGTTAACCAAAACAGGCACTCTACATCTGATGGACACACTCCAACCTATCTCAGAATTTAGCAAAAATATTTTTTTTCTTATAAATCTTGCAAGATTGAGGCATTGAACCATCACAGCGATACAGTTCTAAAGTTCTGGTGCCCAACAGAGAAGACACACTTTCAAAGTCCCACCAGATAATAACCATATCTAGTTTGTCAGAAATTTGGGGCTAGGCAAGAATAATGGGAGAGAGACAATCCCTATGCCATTAAGTCTTTTGGGAAATGGCCAGTATCTTAAATTGAATGCAGAAACCTAATCTGTTTACTCACATAGCAGAGGCTTTACATGTCAACCCTATGAAATACACCAGAATAGACCACCAATGTCACAGGAATGGCTGTGTTTTATTAATATAAGATTTACTCCTTGAGTCATTGAAGAGCCAACCTAAGCCTACTCCTACTATTTCTTTTCCGGAGTGTAAGGAATATGTATGCACTTGTTTCTGTAATGGCTTTTGAATATTCTTCTCAAGGCCATTTCTGTGGCTCTCTACATCCATAAATATCCCATAACTGCTCATATTGCTCATTTTGGGTCACTTGCTGCTTCCAAGTGATTTTCAAGGACAACCCCATGTAGAATTAATTGCAATAATCCACATTCAAGATGATCAAGACATGAGTGACTGTGAGAAGGAATATCAGTTCCAGGAAAGGATGAATTTGCTTCATCAATCAGATGAATCTGTGTGAAGGCCTTTCTGGCCATAGATATCAAATACTGTATGCTGATAATATCTGTCCCCAGGTCAGTATATGACTAACCCTACAGTTTCATGTGGATGTTAAACACATAAACTAGAACATCAAACCCTGAGGCACCTTGCAAACCAGGATCTTAGGGCTGAACCTCTCTCCATCTGTCAACATTGAGAGAAATTGGCTATAAAAAAAGAGAGTCACCACAACATTATGCCTTTTGTTCCCAAATCCCATATCTAATTTAAAATTTTACCATGAACAGTTCTACTGAAAGTTAGTGAGAGATCAAGAAGAACCATGATAATCACTTTTCCTTCATCCCAGTTCTGTCAAAAATCATCAACCAGAGTGATCAGTGCTGCCTCCATATTATGCCTCAGTTGAATCTCGTTGAAACAAGTTCAGATAATAAATTCTTTCCAGAGTCCTCTGAATCTCTACAGGTAGTACGGTATTTAATTATGACTGTAAGTCATGCTGGTTGTTAAGTAGATCACCATATGAAAGCATCTGATTTTACAAATTTCTTGCAGCAGCTGTTAAATGAACCCTTTGTCTAGAATGAACTTTTTTTTTTGCTGGAAACCCGAAGTAAATTCCAGTTTTTGGCCAAAAAACCCCAAAACCATAAATTGTGGTCATGTGACCATGAGACTTTGCAAATGGCCATAAATATGGGCTATTGCAAATGACTTATCGTAACTTTGAATCAGGGATGGGTTCCACTTACCTTCACTACCGGTTCGCAAGATCCGGACCGAACCGGTAGCAACTTGCCACTGCTTTGAATCTGGCCTGTAAGTAGTCCTATGGAGATCTATCCTAACTTTGAATGGTTGCTAAGTAACCAGCAATAAATTAAGGACTACTTGCAGTCTGATGAACTCAACAAAAATAAGGACCCTTACCCCCTTTCTTAAAGATGAATTTACCACCATATGTATCCAACTATATCACATCTCAGGAAGCTTTTACCAATCAGCAGACACATGGACCTAATAAACAGATCACTGGACAACAATCACAAGATCCTGTCCATTTTTTCAAGAGCCATACATTTTCCAAATAACAACACAGCATCAGGCCTTGGGCAATTCAAAAACATAGATCTGAGTGACTTTATTTTCCAGGCTTCATTTTATATTCCAGTGCTTTTTGTAAAAGGAAATTGGAAAAAAATATTATTTTCATTCTTTCTCAACTCTTTGTGGAGTTGTATTAAAAAGAAAGAATAAATATTGGCATAGAATGATGATAATGTACTTGATCTATCATATCCTGATTCTATGTAGGATGTAATAAAGGACACTTGAAGGCCAGCTAGCTGGAATCAGCTACATACCTCTAGGACAGGGGTCAGCAACCCACGGCTCTGGAGCCACATGTGACTCTTTCATCCCTCTGCTGTGCCTCCCTGTTGCTGTTTGGCTTCACAATTGATAGGGCTTTCGGTTAGGTAGAGGAAAAAGGATGCCGTGCTAGGAGGAGACTATGATGGTGGAACCGGACTTCCGGTCAGCTCCAGAATTGAACGGGGACTTCCAGTTAAGAGCTTTGTGGCTCTTTGAGTGTTTAAGGTTGCCGACCCCTGCTGTAGGAGGATGCTATTCCAAAGGGCAGGTGCAGTAGAGAAGGTTCACTTTATGGGACTCACTAGATCATTGTTTAATCAAGAAGACTTGAAGTAAGCCATGTCTGTCACAGCACAGAACAGGTAGATATTATAGGAACCAGATGGTTCTCAATAGCTAGATCCTATGTAATATAGGGCTTTTTAGGTGACATCCAGCATCTTGAATTGTTCTAGAAGTCAATTGGTAACCACTATAGCTCATGCACCAGAATTGTTGTACTGCCACAGCAAGACTTTCCCATCACTGCTTGTACAGAATGCTACTGTATTCTGGACCAGGAGGAACTAAACTACTGAACCTTGAGACATCTCACAAATCAAAAGTTTTAGGCTCAGCTTCTTCCCTCTAACTAATACTAATTTGAACCAGATGCAGAGAAAGGAATAAAACCACAGTAACTCCGTGTTCCCCTTTCCCTTTAGCAAGTTCAGGAGGACACCATGGTTGATTATATCAAACGCTGCCCAAAAATCAAGAGTCAGACCACCCTATCCTATCTCCGATTTAGCTCATCCACAAGTAGGACTCATGCGTTCTCCATACTATTTCCACAAATTGTGCTATGACTTCAGTGGAATACTATGCACAGAGTGGCCTAAAATTAGAGAACCGAGTATTCTTCCAGACAAGGCTTTCATTGTGCCTCGTCTAAAAGAAAAAAATGGAATTGGACAAGAGAGCCAGAAGTTGTAGTCTTGCGTTTTGTAGCTGTCCTGTTTTTCCATAGTGTTTTGCAACATTTTTCTGACCACTAATGAAAGAGGAAGGAAAAAGTTGAAAGAGGAAGGAAAGCTAAAATACTGCCCTATGTCTTCTGCTTTGTAGTTTTGTCTAGAAGCACCCTAAGCCTTTGACAAATTATTACACAATTTCAATGTGTCTCCTGCCTCTTTCTCAGCTGTGACACTTAAGAGTGAGAAGAATGGCTTACTGTGGGGCAGTCTGCTTCCAGTTGTATTGCTTTTGGATGAGAAGCATCTTTTTTCTTGACATCTGAAGTTATCAGATGTAAGTAGTTCTGGGAAGAGTCGCTTGCTTGCTCACATGGCATGTCAATAACAAAGAATCTAGTGTGCTTGAAGGTCACAATTGTTGCTTTAATGTGCAACGTATTACCCAATATATTATTAATGATGATCTGTAAGCTGATTAAATGTCCCCCCTCCCCTTGGTGAATTAGAGGGGCAGCAACAAAGGCAGAGGAAGATAGATAAGTTTTTTTTAAAAAAAAAAACCCTGCAAGTTGGAGGAAGGGAGATCAGTAAGCAGGAATAGACTTCTTTCTTGATACATTCTTTTTTATGGCTGAAAAAGAAGGAGGTGCAAGGACTCCTGAAGAGAATGCTAAGAATATACTGAACTACTTGAATGAATTGGGAAATTGTTACTAAATTGACTTAGTGGGGTTTAATTTAATGCAAGGGCAGCTAACATATGACCCTCAGCCTCCCGGATAAAAACTTATTTTTATCCATTTGTTCTTTGTTTATCAAATTTATATAGCCGCCCATCTCACCAAAGGCGACTCTAGGCAGTGGACAATAATAGATAAAATAGAAAATATAAAAATAACAAATACAAATTTTAAAAAAATAATTTCATAAAGACATCTATCAATATGTATCCAGGCCACGCTGATGGGAACTAAGATGGATGGGAACTGGAATTCAAAAAAGATCAGATCCCAAGTCTGCTGGTTTTTAAATTCTATGCTTCCATCTTCAATTCCACTTTGCTTTCCCTTTTTAATTTACATTCTGCTCTTATTATTTTTAATAACGCAAGGTGGTGAACATAGCTAATATTCCTTCCTCCTCCTGTTTTCCCCACAACAACCACCCTGTGAGATGAGGTGGGTCAGAGAGAGTGCCTGGCTCAAAGTCACCCAGCTGGTTTTCATGGCTAAGATCAGATTAGAATTCAGGGGCTTCCAGTTTCCAGACTGCAACCTTAAACCACTAGAACAACCTGGTTTACACTTAAACTATGAAAATTCAGAAACACTGGTATAAAATACTGCTGACATTTGTGTATGACAAAAATAGAGCTGAAACTATTAATAACCTACTCAAAATGGGCTAAAGTAAAAAGATTTAATCATAATGGAGCTCAAAACAATAGTTTGAATGGGTCACTACTTGTAATTTATCTGTAATCTTGGCTTCGCTTTACAGATAGCATGTTTGCTGAGACCATGACCTCCACCCGTCTGAGCAACGCACGACTCAGCACTTGCCTTCCTCAGAGCAACCATGATTCGGCCAATTTTAACAACAATGAGCTGGAGAACAATCAAGTGGTTGCCAAAATTGCAAATCTGAATTTGAGCCGTATGCCTGGGCTGCCCACAGATAATCATACAATTCCCTGCTGCCCAAGCAGGAGGCAGCTTGGGCAAATTGTGCCTGCCTTTCTAGACACAGATCTTCATTTCCACCCTACTCATGGGCCTGATGTTAACTTTTCTCAGGATCGTATGTCTGCCTGCACCAACTGGCAGGAAAGCAACAGAACCTTGGTGTTTTCTGACCGACCTTTGCACATCGGTGAAAGCTTGTTTGTGGAAGTGGGACACCTGGGCTTGCCATATTATGGGGCCCTCACGTTTGGTATCACTTCCTGTGATCCTGGTACTTTACGGACAAATGAGCTCCCAGCAGACCCAGATTTTCTTCTGGATCGCAAGGAGTACTGGGTGGTTTGCCGAGGTTTCCCTGTCCTCAACAATGGTGACATCCTCAACTTTGTGCTTTTGCCAAATGGAGAAGTGCATCATGGAATCAATGGGATGAACCGTGGGATGCTGATGTGTGTTGATACCTCACAATCACTGTGGGTTTTCTTCTCAATCCATGGTGTAATCAATCAGCTAAAAATATTAGGTAAGTAAGTATAGCTTCAAAGTCAATGACCAGAATATTGTAAAGGAAGTGCTAGCGAAACAGTGAAAACCCTTACAGCCATTTGGAGAGATCCTCTTTTTTTTTTTTTTTAGCTTGGAACAGCCAATTGGCTAAACGCTGTGCACTTCAATTTGATGACCAAATAAAGTTTAATGAGCACAAGTATGAGGATGATTAAAATACGAATTTCTATGTTTCGGGTGCTCCAACACTAGAGGTTTTTAAGAAGAGACTGGATAGCCACTTGTTTGAAATGGTATAGGGTTTCCTGCTTGAGCAGGGGACTGGATTAGAAGAGGTCCCTTAAAACTCTGTTATTCTGTTATACCTGACTAAAAAGACAAGTATACCTATCCTTTGCTCATCAAGATGTATTTTTAACTCCTTTTTATAAACTGAAGCTAAATAGCCTGCACTAGTTGCCATTTGTTTGAGTTCACCAAACTAGGTTCAGGCAGAAAGGAAAGAATTAGTATCCAATCTGACCAGAGTACAAGAATGGTTCCGTAGCAAGCATCTGTGATAGTCCTAGCATTGCTCTCTAGCACCACTCCTAGGACTTACAAGTCATTTAGTGCAACTGAAAGGATTGTTTAACAGCTGGAAAATATCAGATTCTGGAGTAGTGTAGAAAGAACTGTCACGTGTAATCAACCATGGGATTACCTAATTACCTCTTCTCAAAAAAGGAGAATTAGGTGCTTAAGCATGAAACATGAGGTCTATCCTGTCCTTTATTGTCTCTAATATCAGGTATTGAAACAGGAGGGGTCCACTTAGTTATAATGGCTAATAAGCTTCTTTGGATATACCCTTATTAGTGAGGAGATGAGGTTACATTTTAATAATGTGTCTGTTTACCAAGACACAACAGAATGCCATTTTAAGAAGAGTAGGGAAATCTTTCCCTTGCATTAGAGTGTGCTAGATTAAATATCCATTTCATTTTACAAAGAAAATTTGGATCTCTTCTGGTTCAATATTACTACTTGAATATAATCCAGAGCCTGGAAAAAAAGGGGGGGGCTAGGAGGAAAGTGACTCTTGCAGGACCCAATCTGGATCAGTCACCAGGACCAGAGATTTTGCCTTCTGAGCTTTCATGATGGAGCTCATCTTCAGGGAACTTCCCTCTAATGAGAAGTTCAGAAGACAAATCTCTGGTCCCAGTAACCGACTCAGATTGGATCCTGCAACATTATCCTGAAACACGTATATTCACCTTCCTTCATGAAAATGAATCTTGTTTTAAAGTAGAGGATGCTCATCATCTTAAATGAACAAACCTGCTAAAAAGTAATACAATATAGTTAGACTATAGTTATTTGTGTAAGACTGTTGTCAGTAGTGGGTTCCACTTACATTCGTTACTGGTTCGGAACTGGGAGCGTGCATGTGTGCAGAACCTTCTGCGCATGTGCAAAGCATCCGTGATTACATCCGGGCGGGTGGGCAGAGCCTTCCGCCACCACCTCTACTGGCTTCCGCCACCACCCACCACTGACTGTTGTGAAGCTGAAATAGAAGTTGTTCTCCTGTTCCCAGATTGAACTCAAATTGAGCACTTGTTCCCGACAGATTCCTACCCAACTTGTGCAGCTGATTGAATTTTTTCTTTTCAGGCACAGTACAATCCAGCCCTGTAACCATCTCCCCCTCAGGATCCCCTGGAGGCTCACAATATGACAGCGATTCGGATATGGCGTTCAGCGTGAACCGGTCTTCATCGGCTTCTGAGTCGTCCCTCGGTAAGGATCGTTTGCTGATCTCTGCATTTGAAATATTTACATTCAGTACCCTAGTAAATACAGTATAAACCAAGCTCTATGGGCTGAGTTGTCTGAAAGAAGGCTTGCTGAACTATGCTAGCATAGTTTTTTGTTGAGAGGAAGGAACATTAAATTTCCTGAGGTTGCTTTTGGATGTCTTTAGGTTATGCACAAATCTTCTTTTATAAAAGCAGCAACAAAAGCCCAATAGAGCTGAAATGACTTGACAGAGCTAAGGAACAACATTTAAGGGATACAAGCAACTAAGTGGAAAATCTCCATCTGTCAAAACTAATGTTAGAGAGCTTATTGGTAGAAAATAAATGTAAACAGCAAAGTCAGCCAAACTGCTGACTCTCTAAATGTCATATTTCACCAGGACATACTTGCTTTTCACATATTATGGTAGTTCATTGGTTTCCTGAATATTGATTGATCCTCAGAAAGAGAGCAAACGTGCATGTACTTAGTTTCCCAATGCATTGATGGTTACTGCATGAAGGAATCCATATAGATTGGATTCCATCTCCCTCTCAATTACTAATCTAGTTGCAAAGAAATGTGGGGAAAGGAGGGAAAATGAGAGAGGTGGGAGAGAGAAGATGGTTATTTCTTCCTTTGCATTTTCTATCCTACAATTATTAGGTTGGAGGAAAATATTTTCTCATCTTTATAATCATTATAGCATTTTTAAAGGCATTCAGTGTGGTTTTCTCCCAATATATTTATCTCATTTAAGAATGTGCTTGTTAAAACGTTTGCATACAATCAGCAAGAATATGGGTTATAAACATGACTGAGACTTCTGCTCATAGTTTGGGCCATCAGAAAAAGTGATTCCCAGCAAGAAAAATGAAGTCATGTGGGGAATGAATGTAGGGTATTTTGTTTGCTACAATCCTATTATCTAATGAAACTTAGAATTCAGTATGACTTCATCATACACTATTAAAATCTGTATGAAAGTCCAAATAGATGTGTAAAATGCAAAGTCCATATATTCTCAGCCACAGTTGGATTAAAAGACTATGCTATTTCATCATCATCATCATCATCATCATCATCATCATCATCTCTTCTGCACCAGAAAGATGTGCAACTGGGAAGCATCTGTAGGTAGCCTGAAGTAGATACCATTAATAAAAGGCTGGTACAGCCATTATTATAAACACATCATTACAAACAATGAACTAAACAATAGTTAAAAATTGCACCCAAGTTCTCCCCTCAAGACACAAGCATTCATGTTATGTAATTGTTAGCCAACCCAAATTCCATTCATGTCATGCACATCTTTGGCACGCAGATAAAAAGTTCTTTAGAAGATGCTAGCATTTTTCAATGAAAGCAGGTCTATATTGCTATATAAAATTCATCTTCTATTTGTTTTAATGCACTTTCGTCTGCACTTTCGTCTGTTTCCAGTTGGGCCTGGCTGATATTTGTCTTCTCTGCCCAGCAGTCCGATTTCACTTCCGGTATAATGACATAACTTTTTTTTCCTGTCTTTTTTTGCCTCTTTAATGTTTACTGTACAAAAGTTCTTTTTCTCATTAGAAAAATAGTTTGAATTATTCCTTTTTAGCCTGACCTGTAGAAAAGGAGATGACATTTCTAACCACAGTTCCTTTGTTTCCCATCCCATATAGTGACTGCTCCAAGTTCTCCTCTGAGTCCTCCAGTGTCTCCTGTGTTCTCACCTCCAGAGCCCTCAAGCAGCAAGAATGGGGAATGCACAGTTTGCTTTGACAACGAGGTGGATGTGGTGATCTATACCTGTGGACACATGTGCCTGTGCAACACCTGTGGTCTTAAACTGAAGAAACAGCTCAATGCCTGCTGTCCAATCTGCCGACGGGTCATTAAAGACATTATCAAAATCTACCGTCCTTAACCTCACCTCAGCCCACCCCTCAGGGCGTGATTAATGAGGAGCAGGATGAAGAATGTTGTTAGCGATTGCCACACCTTACTGTCCCTGCTTTATGGGTATTGTGCTGGTCAGTGGTTGCTGAGTGACTCTTGTCTGTATTTCCATGTTTTGACCAGTAGAAACAAATCAGGGAAAATTAAGTGAACTGGGAAACACTCTGTCTTTGTAAGAGGCTGAAAGTATACAGTTGCAGAGTGGGAAGAGTTTTGGAAAGATGCTGCTCCGATGGATAAGGGTGGGGCCCCGGGGAAAAGGAGTCCTAATACAATTGCCGTGTTGATTCCTAAAGAAAACCAAAAAGATCTTGTGCATTGTTTTCACTCATATATGCAGCTGACCTATCTTGAGCAGGATAAATGAGAAGTCACTAGACCAGTTTAAACATTTGGGATTCTTTCCTGCTATATCTAGGAATGCTAAAAATTAGTTTGATTTGTAAGCCAGTTCAAATAGAGAAAATGAGAGTAGATTTTCATTTATTCTTACTTTGGGTTGCAGGAATAACAGGTCACGAATATTCTGTTACCTAGTTTGCTAATTTCAAAGTTTTTTTCGTATTATTCATAAGTCAAGATCATGAATAGGGATTATCTAATTAATCAATTACTCCCAATCAAATGTGTAAGAGCAGCGATATTTTCATAAATCTAAGTTTATTAGATTTTATTTTTGGTTTACAACATGGACTACTCATTTTTTCTCCCAAATGTAAGAAGCTGTGGCTCAGTTTATGAAATCAAGAACAAGGCATCTTGGGAGAGTCTGGCACACAGAGAGAGCTATAATGATTCCCTCAGGATTTTATTTTTCACCTCTGTGTGACTTAATACTTCCAGCCTTTCTAGTGAGCAATTAACAAGTGCTTTCTGATCTGGAGAGTGTGTGAAAAGCAGTAGGCCTCTGCAGGCAGAAGAAGCAGTACAGTGTCATGTTGTTAGTTTGGTTTTGGCTTAGCATGTCGTGTGAATTCAGATCACTGGAATAAGCAACCAGTCCTGGCTTATTATATGTGATCCACCAGCTTATGATAGAGGCTGTGAATAGTTATTAGCCCAGCATCTGTAAGGTGTAACACATGAAGGTATCTTTTTAATTAAGTTGCAGACGAAAGTGGCTAATGGATTATTTAGAATTTCAAGCTTCCAGTGTTTTCTTATTTATGATTTATAAATACAGTTGATTGATATCTTCCTTCATTTCTCTCCAGAGATTTTGTCAACAAAGTATGTAGCAATGTCCAACTCATATCTTCCGCTCCAGGAAGTTGTCTGCTGTTCCACAATGGAGGCATCTTACTGAAATTGAAAAGCTTTTTTATTTGGCACTGTTTGCGGGAAAAGGAATTTTCAAGCTATTATTAGACCTGTGCTTAAAAGATAAATGAAATTTGGTTATAGTATTAGTGCTGAATTATAACCTAAATAATACATGAAGGACAATCAGGGAATTACTAAATTAGGCCCAGATGTGGATTCTTTTTTTTTCTAAGAGAGTGAACTTGTACACTGTTCTGGAGGGCTCCAATGTTCAACGATCTTTGAAAATTTAAATGTCCGATGAGCTAACTTGAGCATGTTTAGTTTAGTGGTTAAAATGCAGGTAGTCCTCGACTTACAGCAGTTCACATTTAGTGACCGTTCAAAGTTACAATGGCACTGAAAAAAATCACTAATGGCCATTTTTCACATTTATCACCGTTGCACCATCTCCATGGTCATGTGATCAAAATTCAGATGCTTGGCAACTGATTCATATTTATGATGGTTGCAGTGGCCTGGAGTCTTGTGATTATCTTTTGAGACCTTCTGACAAGTAAAGTCAGTGGAGAAGCCAGATTCACTTAACAATCATGCTAATAACTTAATTCACTTAACAACTGTGGCAAGAAAGGTCACAAAATGAGGTAAAACTCACTTAACAAATGTTTCACTTAGCAACAGGAATTTTGGGCTTAATTGTGGTTGTAAGTCAAGGACCACTTATACATGTGACCTTTCCCAGGTACCTCAGACAGGAAGTAGACCAGACGAGCTAAATTCTACTTTATTCAACCCTATTGTATGCTAATTCTATTTTATTGCTACATGAACAGAGAAGAAAACTGCAGGGACTAATTCAGGCAATCACCAGGAGTCAAGACTGACTTGAAGACATCCCCATTCCTTCTGCCGACCCTATTTTTTTTTCCTTCTCAAACGCTGAGGTCTGAAGTCAGCTTCTCCCTGATTTTGGAGGCTCTGATTTTGAGATCAGCTTTTCCCTGATTTTGGAGGCCCTAGCAATATTAATCCCCAATTGTAGCCTATCCATTTAGTCAGCAAAATGACTAATAAAATTTATCTACTATAAAGCTCTACCTTTACGACAACTTCTATATTCTGATATGTAATTGATGGGAGCCAAAGCTGCTTTTAAACTGTTTTTTGACTTGTTACCTGTACTAGAGGAACTGATGAAATTGCAAGGATACCATATGCGCTCATTTCTTCTCATGTCATTGCTAGGACCCATCTAAGCTCTGATTGAATTTTTTTCCCAGAAACGTAGCCATTGTGGTACATGATGGCTTCCAGTAAACGTTGCAATATACATTTTATATTCTACTTACCATGTAAACTTGAGTAATGAAGTTTGCATTGCAGTGCAATCAGTTATTAGGAAAAAATGGCTGAGAACGTTAAGATTCAAGTTTTGTGATAAATAATGAGTTGTAAAATCATCAGCTACACTTGTATTCACAGGCTGCTTTCAGCAGCTTCTGGATTCTTATAACAATTTGACCATAGCTGACTTTAATTTCAAGTTTTCTAGCCATAGATGTCACCTATGTACATGAGAAAGCTGGATAACTGAGATTGTTTCACTGTTTAAGATGAGACTGTATTATGATGGATTTGAGCAATTACAAGCAAAAATTTCTAAGGAATAAGGTTATTCTGACTGTTGAAGGCCATAAAGAATGCTAATAATAATAATAACCCTGGAATTGCCAGATTCAAACTTTTAGAGAGAATTTAGCATGAATATTTTAGTACTTTTGCTGTTGATAAATTGGTTTAAATTTTTAAAAAATGCCAGTGTAATTCCTGGTTACATTGCCCATTTTTGACAGTGTGATCCTGAAGTGAAAAACGTGAGGTCTTACACATGGATTGTAGTTTGCTCACTCCTGCCATAGAAGCTGCATTTAGACTTGGAGAGGAAGAAACTCATCTCTATCATCTTTATCTCATTGTAAGTTTAGATGCTTGGTCAAGAGTAATTTCGCAAGTTAAGATAATTGTTTGCTAGAAGTGGTTTTGTGAACTGTAACTTTTTACTTGTATAGAAAATTTTCTGGCTCAAATCAGCAGCATTATTTTCCTTGACTTTTGCTACTTTTTCACTATCGTTGATTAGAGAGTTCGTTCTCAGAGAGTTTCTAAATTAATGTGATCACAACTTCTACAGATTGCTCCTGGGGATGTGCAAAACACTTGAAATTCAAAACACCCTATTTTGAATGTGAATTGGCTGATCTGAACACTTTGGAAGTGTCATGAGCTCAAAACTCTTCCAAAATATTTGGAATGCTCAAGTTCTACACCAAGAGAACTTGGTAGGTGGGGTATTCAGACAAGGTCAGTAGGAGATTATTCAGATCCAGAATTTTTTGCAGATCCCTAATTATTACTACAGACTTTTAGTATTACAGTGCTATTGTCTAGTTCTAGCATGTCTCCCAGCAATAGGATTGCGATGAAGAATAGTGAATATTACAGATTTCCTTTGTTTTTGCTGCTCTTATGGGGTAGTCTCAGAAATCAGACCTGGTCAAGGGGCTGGAATATATTAACAGTACAAAACTCTACATTGTGGCCGGTATGATAAATCCAAGGATGTTTTCCCCACTTGGGTGCTATTTACAACCTCCAACACTGATATTCTCAGCAACACGTAGCCTCCTAGTATCTCTTTCAGAACTGTCACTTGAGTCTATTTAATCATCAGCCATTTAATATAAAACCTACCTGAGCATTTGCCGTAAACCTTTGCACTGGAACTGATTTAGCTAAGTGAACATATTTCCTCCTGGCTTGGCAATTTATGCCTACAATAACTGCAAAAAGCAAAATGCTTGGTGCCAAGGCAGAAAAAGGGCCTTCTTTATCTTAAAAAAGATTTACCAAATGAAGCAGCATCTGACAGAGGTAGTCATAAGCTTAAATGGAAACACAGTTCTGCTTACTGAAGTTTCAGAAGGAAGTCTCATACGCTGACATAACATTTAGGAAGTGGAGGCTACTTAGCAATTAGTTTTCCCTACTGCTTGTTTCCCCCCCCCTTTTTTTTTTTTAAATTTGTTCTGAAAATCTGTTCGTGCCTTATAAGGGTGTGTGTGCACTTTTTATCCTTTTTAATGCTACTTTAAAATGGAGAGGGAAAAAAAAGATCTTAACACAAATGGCTGATAGTTTTATAGACTTGCCTGTGTTCACCAATAATTATGCTTTTTGATATTGGAGTGACAAATGTATGTTTTCATTGAATTTTTGCTGGCACTCTCTTTCCCCTTTGTATAAAAAGCTTTTAAAAAAGAATTTCCAGATTTCTAGAATTTCTTGATATATCTGTAATACATGATGTGAGCTGTATTTCACATTTTCGAATAAGCCAGATTAATCTCTGTAATAAACTTTAAAAGCCAATTAAATGGGGAGAGAAGTTTGCACTTCTCTGTATGTTAATATTCTCTAGTATTGTGATATGTAGTGCGTGTGTGTATATATTTTTTATTATTTTGGTCTGTTTTACATGAATATAAAATTTTACCTGTTTATGAAACAAGATGTTGGCTTGTAAATCTTCTCTACAGCTTTAGGTACCCAGTAATAGGAGGAGGGTCAGTGTGTGACTCTGGCAGAAGTCCAGAGCTTAAAAGCACCTAGACAAGACACTGAAAGCTGCTTGGGGCTTTTGCTGGGCCCCAGGGATTTGGTATAGTCTTTAAAAGCATCACTACTATCATCATCAGTGGTGTTAAAATGAACAGAATTGAGCAACGGGGTGTTAATGGAAAAATTGCCATCTCTCTTCGGTCAACCTATCTTTCCCTTCTTAAGTTTACTTTGAGGCTCCTTGTAAGCAAAAGGAGGTTTAAGGAACACAGTGATGCAAGCGTTTTGTCCAGCCATCACAATGATTCCACTGCACCCATTGTATTTCCCAGACGTTGGCCATACAGTTCATATGCCTTTACATTTAGAAAATGTAAAATCCCTTGTGATATCAGAGGCCCTTTGTCCTACATGTCCATCCAAAGTACAAAAGCTTAGAAGTTTAGAAATTGTTGTTTTTTTTAAAAAAACTGCATTGACCTCTGCCTTGAAAGAATTCTACATACAAGCTGCCATACTCAGGCCTGGAAAAGAGCTTTCTGCAAATAAGGATGCTGTAAAACCATTTCATCTTATTTTATGCCAAGGGTTGTGATAAAATATTATGCATTTTACACCAGCAGAGAGAGCTGAATGGTTATTTTGCTCTGCATCTGATCATAGCATTCCAGTGAACTGTGGTTGCAGCTGTCCTTTGTTGGTGATCAAGGTGCTGTTACACGCATAGGAGCAGACACATCTTTTCACATTCTTGGGTCAGTAAAGGCAATCTTCTTGATTGGAATTACATACTGGAATACGATAGGAGCATGTAGGAGCTTCTACGGTTAACCTAAGCTGTTTCCTCTTGAGGAACTGGGCATACTCCCTCTTCCTTTTTTATTTTTTAAAAACTATTTGTGCTGAATTTTTTAAAAAACTCTTTGTGCTGAATTTTTTTCCACTATATGCTCCATAAATATACTCGTTTTGAAAATATATTTTTTTTTCTGCAATGATGTCATTTCATCTTCAAAGTTCCCCTCTTTTTGTACATTTAACTACAGGTAGTCCTCAGCTTAATGACCACAATCGAGCCCAAAATATCCATTTCTAAGTAAGACAGTTCTTAAATGAATTTTACCCCATTTTACAACTTTTCTTGCCACAATTGTTAAGTGAGTTGCTGCAGTTGTTAAATTAGTATCACGGTTGTTAAGTGAATCTGGCTTCCCCATTGACTTTGCTTGTCAGAAGGTCACAAAAGGTGATCACATGACCCGGCGACACTGCAACAGTCATAAATACAAGTCAGTTGCCAGGCGTCTGAATTTTGATCACATGACCTGTATGATGCTGCAAGTCGTAAATGTGAAAAATGGTCATGTGACTTTCAATGCTGTTGTTAGTTTGACCAGACACTAAACGAATGGTTGTAAGTCAAGGACTACGTGTATAACAAAGGAAATGTGGCTGGTAAACAAAAAGTTGTTTTCCTTGAGCAGCTTCTATCACTCTAAGAATATGTGAATAGATGTCAAGTTCAGCTTAATTTTGTAGGAGTCATGATCTTTTGCTTCTCTGTGTTGTCTCCCAAGGTCCCAGATTTTCTTTAAAGTGATATTGTTACATCTCTATTTTTACTATAAGTAGCTTGATAGCTGGTAACACAGACAGTTTGATCTAGTGGTTAAGGCTCCAGGCTACAAACCGGAAGACAGTGAGTTCTAGTCCCACCTTCAAGATGAAAGCCAATTGGATGACTAGACACTCACTCTCAACGCACAATGTCAGACTTGAGCAATAAGCTGATTGGTCAATGTCTGTCACCACTAATGGATTAGCGCTCAGTTGATTAGAAAAAAACGAACTTAACGGAAAAATGCTAGGAAGAAGCAACTTAAAAGCTGATATTTTGGGCTTGGTGTTGACAGTGTTGTGTATCCTCTCCTGAGACTTCCTCCTTATGGGCAGCGTAGACAATTCCCAAGGTCTTTTACTGAACTCGTATTTGTTTCAGGACCAGGCAGAGTCTCTTGTGTCTGCATCTTTCCTTCTCAAACCATCACAGCCACCTACTGCAATTTTTGAAGGCACAATACAATATCGTTATGACTAAGCTATTACAAAACAAAATAAATTACATGCCCCGGCATCATGTTTCATTTTTGCTTGGTTACGGCGTAGAAGGATACTCGCAGCCTAAAAATAGGAACTGGAACCCGACACTCAGGCTTTTAACAAATATAAAGAGAGGGAAGCAACAGAAATGCAACTAGCATAGTTTCATCTGTTAAAATGAAAGCTGCGTTTATTACCCAGCATCCATAAGTATTAAGCACCCTTTACCAATGTCATGCTACTAATGCAATTCATCTACTTTTAGAAAGAGCTTAAAAAAAAACTTTGAAAAATCAGTCTGGGGAATACCTGCTTCAGCTAAAAGTTTGTAGAGATTCTCAGTCATCCAGGTCATGATTGTCCCAAAGGTGCTTTTTCCGGAAGCAACTCTTGTTTTGTTTTGTTTTGATTTTCTTTTGAAGATGTTTCGCTTTTCATCCAAGAAGCTTCTTCCCCACTATCCTGTCTGAGCTGAAAAAGCTTCTTGGATGAGAAGCAAAACGTCTTCAAAAGAAAAAACAAGAAAGTCCCGTTTCCTCCGGAAGAAGCACTTTTGGGACACCTACTTCAGCTGCCATTCTTAATTTTTCTGATCAAAGAGATTTCTCCTATTTATATCCATACCTGGGCACAAGCACACATTCAGATGACTCCAGTTCTAATGTATCTTGAGGAGAAGCTAGTAAACAAAACTATAAAAGATCAACTGCATTGCTGTAAATTGTGTAATAGGTGTGCCAACAAGGATGCTACACGAAGCAAACAATCCATCCTGCATTTTTATGTTGAAATGACCATCATATTAGAGTGAGGGTAAATGGCAATAAAATTATGATCATGCATAGGCATGCATCAAGTTCAAGTCCCTACTCAATGGTGGAATCCTAATTAAAGTATATTGTACCAGTTAGTGAAGGGGAATCCACCACATCTTTAAGGTATCAGTTCTTCCAGTTTCCGGTGCTCCCCCGCACGCACATGCTCCTGTTTCAGCACTTGGTACAAAAAAGGTTCACCAACACTGTGCTAAGGTGTACTTTAGAATACTTTCTGAAAATTACTTCTGTTCAATGAGATGGAATCAACCCACTACCAGTGGAAGGGCCAGGAAACCTTAAAAGCCTTTTTACTATGTTGGGTTCTTAGTTTCTTCTTTAATTTTGATTTGATTTCATTGTATAGTGCATGAAAAATTTGGAATGGAAAACTATTATTATTGTCCTTGTCAAATTAGCATATCACATTATCTTTCGATATAACTGAAAAAAGAAAAAAGGTAGTATCATTTCAATCAAGTCTCCATAATTCACGAGGGAGGGGTGGATTCCGTAATGGTTTACTTCCTCTCTAGCTGCCTTGATTCAATCAGCAGTTTCATGCTTTTGGCCTCCTGAATGCACATACGCTTGGTTGATTGAAGTCTGGATTTCTAGCTATAGCCATTACAAGTTACATTACACAGCTCCTAGCTAAGCAAAATCTCTGCATTGCTTATCTAGGATTTATTTAAGAGATGGAAGATTTAGCATGAAAAAATAGGGAGCACACAACCTTGCAACAGCACCACATAGTGGTTGATCTCGCACTTACGATCCGGCCATGAATGGTGTGAATGAGTTTTAATGTTTTTAATTTTTTAATGATTTTTATAATGATTTTAAATGCATTGTGAGCCGCCCTGAGTCTTTGGAGAGGGGCGGCATACAAATTGAATTAATAAATAATAAATAGTGGTCAGTTGAAGCAGGACTGCTTAAGGCAGATCCAAGTTGATAAAAGCAATGGAAGGTCCTCTAATCTCCATTTTCCATACATAGTGGCCCCTCTTCTCTTTCATATTATTCTCTAGTAAACTAGTCCTAGACCAGGGGTCTGCAACCTTAAACACTCAAAGAGCCATTTGGACCCATTTCCCACAGAAAAGAAAACACCAGGAGCCACAAAACCCTTCCCGTGCCTGACTATTGAGCGGCTACAAAGCTAGCATATGTTGTTGAATTAAACGTTCTGTTTTCTTCTGAAACGTTACTTTTCTTGGATTTATCCATGGTTGGCCTACCGGGGTTGAAAAGCTCAATAAATTGCATGCTGGCGGGTGTTGCACATTGGCGGTTGTGACACATATTTTGAGTGATGGAGCCGCAGCAGAGGGGTGAAAGAGCCACATGCGGCTCCAGAGCCGCAGGTTGCTGACCCTTGTCCTAGACCAATAGGCAAATATGCTTAATGATCATTCTTTGGCTTTATCACCATGACAATTTCAAAATGGGAATGATAATTCAAACACCACGCTTGGAAGAGCATTTAGTGGACTATTTCATTTAAATGCTTTCCTACAGCTGTCTTCCTTGCTGTGGGAGCATGTTTCCTGCTAGAACTGGCTGATTTAGTTGCTTGCTGTATTTACAAAATCAAGAACTAGAATGTCAGTAACAGTGACCTGACTGATATATTTATTCACACCCAGAGAGAAAAAGTTATTAAATTAAGAGAATTCATTTCTTTTCTGCTGCATCACACCAAATAGCCATGCAGGGCAGCTTCAGGTTTCCAACAAAGGCCAGCCACTGTCAACCATCTTTAGAATGCTCATAGACTGTCACTAAGAAGTCCAGGGTGAATTTAAGAAAGAAATAATGGTTCTGAGAAACCCACAGAAGCATATTGGTATTCCTTCACTTGCACTTTTTCGCAATTACTAAAGATACAAAATGGGATTTGCAACAAAAATACAAAAAATGTTCCTGTTCCATTCCCAAATCCATTAACTTTTTACCTTCCTCTGTTAACAGGTAGTTATATTCGAGCTGAACGAGTTTTTTCATAAAGATTTTTTTTGACAGTGTTTGGGCTCTTCTCAAACCTGCTAATAGTGCCTTCTTCAGTGTCAGATCAATGCCATCTATAGTCTATTAAAATGCTTGTGTCTATAACCTTGAACTAAGTGGAATAGAGCATCATAGGGCAACAATTTTTCAGCCAAGGTTCCTTAAATGAACCAATTTACAGAATGCATCCAAAATCCAGAACCCCTGACACCCATGGGATTAAAATTTGACAAATTTGTAGTGACTTCAAGTGTGGTTCAAAAGAAGATAGAACCATAGGTCAAGGGACCTCAGAGTTCTAGTTCAACTCCCTGCTTAAGATTGGAAACCTTACACCATCCCAATCAGATGGTTGTGCAGTCTATTTTTGATGATCTCCAGTGATAAGAGCACCCATAACTCTGGGAGGTAAGCTGTTCCATTTATTAATTGTTCTTGCTGTCAGAAATTTTCTACTTGCATCTAGATTGGATTTTTTTTTAACAAGCTTCCATCCATTACTTCTTGTCCTGCTCTCTGATGCCTTAGCAAACATGTCAATACCCACTTCTCTGTGACAGTCCCTCAAGTACTGGAAGACAGTTACCATATCCTTCCTAATCCTTCTCTTTCATAGGCTAGACATACCTAGCTCCCTCAACTGTTCATCATATGATTTAGCCTTCAGACCCCTCATCATCTTAGTTGCTGTTTTCTGCACACTTCCTAGGGTCCCAGCATCTTTTTTGTACCATGGTGACCAGTATTCCAAGTCCAGCCTCACTAGTGCAGTATAAAGCAGCATAATCACTTTTTGTGATTTTTGATGTTAGCCCTCTGTTGATGCAGCCTAGGATTGAATTGGCTTTTTTATTTGGCAGGTGCAGCACTTAAGCGGTGGCTTACTAGATTTGTCTCATAGTTACTACTGTTGAGCCAGGTACCACCTATTCTATAGCTATGCATTCGTTTTTTCCTTCCTGGTTCAGTTGACAGGTCCTGTACTAATCCTCCAGAGGCCCGGCAGGCCGGTTGCACCATTGGCAATCAGTTCTGGTTAAGGTGGAAGTCAGAACTAACTCCCACTGCTTTTTTTTGCATTTGGTTATTCTGTTTTTCTGTTAAGGAAATATCTTTGAAATAATGACCTCAAGAGATCCCAGGTTGTCTAGTTTTATTACATAAGGGTTATACTCAGTAAGTTACAATCTGGGATTTATGGGCATGGAGATTAATGAAAACCCAACCTCCTAGACCATAGTTCACATATGAATGGGCTAAGTCTGCTGAGCACCATTTCAGCTATCAGCAAACATCTGCTTAACCTGAAACCTGTATCTTAAGCAAGTCTTGTGTAAAAAAAATGTATTTGGTTCTTTTGTATACAGGGATTTGAAACCTACCTTTCCAGAAAATTTCCTAGGTTTGTAGCAATAAATAGCAGTGTAAGCACAATAAAAAACAATTAAAATAATTAAAGGTAATTGTACAGGAAAATTAAAGACAACCTGTCCCCTAGACTGTTGAATAGAAAATTCTTCACCTTGGAAGAAGAAAAAGGTAAACATCTCCTGAGAACAAGTGGTGTGTGTGCAAAACATTTAGGATCTCTATCAGTACCAAAACAGATCATTATGTGCCCCACTATTTAATACTCCAACACACTTATTTTTTGAAGGAGTAAACTTTCAGCCTCCTCTGGACTTCTTATACTTTAACCGATTCACAGTCTCTTAGATGACCGGTCCCTTGGCCTGTGACTTATTAACATCTTTTCACTATTTGAAATGGATATTTTCAAGGAACTCTAGTAGATTAATGAGAAAGTATTAATCTTGGTATGAACAACATTCAATCTATATAATTAATTCAGACTTTTATAATGTAGTTCATCAATTTGTTCCAGGTAGAATGGTAGGGAAAGAAATAATGGAATTGCAATAAATACGTCTAGTTCTCCATTGTGGTCCCTGTGATTCACCTTCATGGGTTAAATGCTTGTGAGAACTCTACTCAGAACCTTTTAGTGTGCAGTATTTATCAAACTCAGAAATTTATGCTGCTTATGGAATCCTGGGAATTGAATTCTACACAGTTTAAAGTTGCTGAAGTTGAGAAACAGTGTCCTAGAGTTTAAAGAGTTGTTTGGCAAGAGCTTGACTCTCCTTTGCACCCAAAACAATGAGGTCTAGTTCTTGCCAAATCTTTGAGTTTATTTTTCACTGCCACAGCCTTTGCACATGCACCCTAAAGCCCCTTGTCCTTGTGCTTTATCAGAATTCTCTTGTTTTTCTTTCTTATCTTTTCTCAACAACTCTTCAAAATTTAGGAGTTGTTACAATTTTCTGGTGAAATCTAGGGAATGCACCAGCGTTATTCAATTACAGCATTATAACTCTTAAGACACCACTTTGCCTTGTGAGATTAATTTTCCCCACCCATCCTTCCAGGGGCATAAACTGTAAATGTTTGCATGTTTTATAATAGACAGTTGTCTTTTCGCTTGCGGTTCTCTCTGTAGTGGTGAACTTTAAAAAAGAACAGATGCCTCATCTTTCTCCAAACCACCTACTATATCTTCAAAACTGTTTGTCAGCTCTTCCTATTGAAAGTTTAACCAAATTCACTACCACCTGCAGAATCATTTGCAAATGCATAAAACCCATCTTTCCCATCCCACTTAATCTGAAGTGCACACTGTTCTTTTAGTTAGTAATGTTCTGTGTTCATTTTAAGAAGGGCCCAACTACAATTGTCTTGATGGAGGTTCGACTATTGTGGCTTCTTCACAGCAGCCATTTCATATTGTCATTTTTTTTTTGAACAAACGATTTGAAGAGCATCACTTCATCCCTAAAAATATAATCCCTCTAGAATCTCCGCAAATCATGTTCATGACAAATAGTATCGCATCCCAACTATCTAGTTATGCCTTGTTATTGCAACGAACACATAGATGCATACATACACACATACTTGGCAAGAAATATACGTGGAAGAATAATAAAAAAGGCATTGTATCAGTTCTGCTTGAAACCAGTCAAGCCTATTTTTTATTTTTTATCTTAAAAAACACACACACACAAAACACAATCACCTAGCCTTTAATGCTGGAAGTATACATGAATTTTACATAGGCTATGTCTACCGTTGTCAAAAATCCCCTCCCCATAAATCCCACCCAATTAACGTACAGATTGATACAGATTGATATATAACATTAAACATTAAAACAGACTTTTAAAGACGTGGATGAGCCTAAGGCCATTGAAGAAGATCCCAGTTAGAAGGCTAGGAAACTGGAATACAAGAACATCCTTTAGTCCAACAGATATGTGGTCAGTGAACTTGGAAAGTAAACAGAGCAGGTTTCATGTTATGGCATCTGGTTATCCTTTTCAGAATGATATACCTTTTGGTATAAGGCAACAAAAGCATTGAGGGAAATATTAGCTCAACAATACTTCTCATATCCCAGCAAGTCAGGTCTTCGTAATTGCTTCTATCCCATGTAATATAAAAAGTGAGGCACAGATGTGTAATGTAATGGCTTCCTTTCAATCAGAGTGCTTTATTAACCCAGACCAACCTGATCCTTCAGTCCGTTTTCTGAGAAAAGTTTTTTCAAGAAAGAAATATGGAAGCAACAAGAAATACTAGAAACGGTTTTTAGTCCTTTCTACTCTAGGAATGTCTTCGTTTTTAGGAATAGGGCAAAAGAAAAGGGCTAGGATTAGAGATGGGGAAATAATATTGTACAAGAAACATGTATTTTTTTTTACCAATTATTTACTTATACAGGCAAAGATTCTGAAATGAATATTGTAATGTCCCTAGACCACACATACTGAATAGTGCCAAGAAGGGAACTAAGGTATAGTTAGATATTGAACAAAAGTTGCAGAATAGCAAATGGTTCAACCATTGCTTAACAGTAGTAAGAGACTGATGGTAAAAATAGAGCAAAGTCAATCAAGACAAATAAAAAGTAAGATTTCTACTTTTATGTAGCAGGATCTCTCTCAGAATGACTTCTCTTAATCTCATGTCTAATCAATGGACAGATGAATCATACTCCTATTATTAATATCCTGAATCTGCCTAAGCAATAGTCAGACTGACCTGCCTTTGAGAAAAATGCAGCCACTTAACTCCAAGAACTGATTTTTACAGGCAAATTTTAGAGCTGGACTTAAACTGATTTAATTTCAGGAAATTAGTGAGATTCGGCTCATGGAAGCTTACTAGGCAAATTCCTGTAACACAAATGCTGTATTGCCTTTTTAAAACTAGTTTCCTTTCCTGTAAAATCTTTTCAACACAAATTGTATGGTTAATTTCTGCGTACCAGATTCTACCTACATTCTCAAACCACGCTGTAATTGAACATGTGTTCAATTAAGTGTTGTACCTTATGATTCTTGATGAACGTATCTTTTCTTTTATGTACACTGAGAGCATATGCACCAAGACAAATTCCTTGTGTCCAATCACACTTGGCCAATAAAAAAAATATTCTATTCTATTCTGTGAGAATTACTGAAAATGATGTAGTTAAAGTCTGCATCATCAATTGTTTAAAAAATGTCATGGCTATAAATGAGACGCTATCACTTTTTGGCATGTTCTCATTTTATGTATTTCTACTGTATGAAATAAAAAAGAAAAAAGAAAGGCAAGCATATATTTATTTTAACCCTTAACCACAGATGTACTATTTTGGCTACACTATTACAGACATGAGGTCATAATGACCTCAGTAAACAAAAAGAAATTCGATGTTTTCATGGTTGGATCTAAAAATTGACGTATAGAGCAGTAAACCAAAAAATGTATTGATCTCTATCAAATGCACATCACGCAGTTCACTGTTTGTTTCTCCATCCTTGAACTTCAATCTTTCTTCTCTAATTTTTACATTGGTCCACTGAATGATGGCGCTAATAATTTCTTTAGAAAATAATAATTTCTAAATCTCTAGGGGAGCATGTGAATTTCCGAGAATTCTAGCTGCTGGCCGTAGTCCAGGTAATTGCACAACAATATTGTGACTAGTGGCTCTGGATCTATTGCTTCCAAAAGGTGCAGAAGATCATTTGAATTTGTTCTTGCTGTATAAATTATTGCATGATGTAGATTGTACCTGGTCATCAATTTCATTGGGAGCTTCATCATCACTGATGTCAGAATCAGCGGCAGGTTCCTCATTGTCCATTACATAATTTTCGTCACAATCCGATTCCACTTCACTCAGATCACTCGCTGCTTCTCCATACCATTTTAGAACAGTTTTTTCACAATTTGGATCACCAAATCGTACTCTTTTTGATGTAAAACTTGGCCCCGACATTATATATATATATATAAATGTTAACAAAGATCTGCTGTCAAAATGACCGAAACTCAAATTCAAATGCCGCTACAGAAAACACCAAATAATTGATGCAAGTGTGATGCTGCATACACTCTTATTGGTGGGAAAACAAAAGCTATTCACAACCGGAATGGTCCATTTCTAAAAAATAGGGGTGTTCTGAACATTTTGGAAAACTGTTGCAGTCACTATGACCGCAGGTCTGTGGTTATGGGTTAATCATGCTTGCCCATTTAAGTATACAGAAATGAGTAGGAAAAAAGGTGGCCCCTGCATATTTTTAGAAGAATGAGTTCCACACAGTTAATCTCCATATTTATGAATTTTCTGCCTCTTGGCTGTAGCTCCAAAATTGAAATACATCTTATTAAATGGTTCTTGACGACATGCATTTCTAGATTCAGTTCACGTCACTAAAATTGCCATAACCTGTCACTAGTTGACCAGTTAAACAGGCCTTTGCCTAAGATAATTCAAACAATTCACATAGCTCTTAAGAGTGTGCCGTTCTTTTAGCCTGGCTGCATGTTTCAAAAGACATTGCCAATTTAGTTTACATTCTAAAGAAACACAAAAGTAGGAAACCAAGCTTTTTGAAAAAGCTCTCACAGTAAAATATATGAGGAAGAGATAAACAGGCTGAGGTAAATTCTTCGTAAATTTCCTTTAGTCCAACTTTTAACATTAAAGACTTTCCTAGAAAGGCTGAGACTGAGCCTAGAGCATCCCCATTCTGTTATCTTCTAGATTTAGAAAAGATGGCCCAAAATCTAGAAGGATCAGAAGACTTATTTGCAGATGTAGATAAAAGTTTCGTAGAGCAAGACTCAAAGATGCAGCACCAACTGTATGGACATGGATAACCTGTACGCCATGCCCTCGACATTTATTGAAACGAGATTAAGATACTGAAAAATCCAAGTGAGACATAGATCTGCATTGCAGAGAATACATTGAACTTCATTAACAAATCTTTAAACATGGTGCTTACATAAAAACACTAGCTGTCATATAAAGGGGAGCTATGGCAGATGCATTGTTCATATCAGAGGAAAATACAGAGAGAGAAGACTAAAATAATGAACAACAACAACTGGGATAGCTCTTTGAACCTAAGTACCTATTATGGAATCGTATTACTTATATAGTCTCCTTGCCATGAAGTTTCTTAGCCCATGATTATATTTAGTGACGTTAAATGGCACATGATGCTGAAAAAGAAAAGTGGCTCTTCTTCTCGCTTTCCTTTTTTCTGTGAAAATTGTTCAAGAAATGAATTACCTACAGAAGGAAGAGTAGCCTAGGTATAATACTACATAATGGCATGTTTCCTCTTGCAATTCATTTTGGAGACATGCCCAAATTGGAATGTTTGGTATCCCAGATACTTTGCTTTTTGTTGTTTCTAATAGAGTTGGCCTTATGAAGAACTATAAATAAGCTAATTAAATATTGCAGTACTAAATTGGGGTTTGTTGAGCTGCTGTAATGCAAAAGCAACAACAGGACTATGGCTTTTTTCGGAGATAATTGGAAGGAATCCAGCCTTCCCAACATGGCCCTGCTGTGAGGACTTTGCAAAACCACCAGCCACTGCTATTCTTCTCACGGACTTCAAAAACAGTCCCTTCTTTAAAACTGCTAGTTTCTTCATCTCCTTCAAAATCTGCCACAGCCACATAGAGGGCTTCTTTGGACACATCCAGATTGGTAATTGGAATGGATAATCTTTCCTTCTCCACAGGCTTGGGCAATGACTTTTGGCCTGAGCTGCTTTTTGTTTTGGTTTCCTCTTGGCCAGGACACGGCAGGAAGGCTTTGGCTTTTGGTGGAACCAATATTGGCCTACTAGACACTGGGACAGCTCGAACTTCAGGCACTTCCTTCTGAGGGACTTTATGTTCTGCAGGGGGGGCAAATGAAACTGAGGGTGGTGGCACACTTGATTTCTTAGGAGGTGGAGGCCTTCTGGGAGGTACTACTGGACGTTGAGGGGGTTCCCTAGGTACTGGAAAGTTACTCTTGGGTTCATTTTCACCTGGCTTTGATGAACCCACAGGAACTTTGGGGAAAGGAGCTTCCTTAAAGATTTGGCTTTCAGGTCTAGAGGGAGGTCTAACCTCCATGTTGGGCTTTTCCTGAGATTTGACAGAAGATTCTACTGGAAGTCCGCTGTTACTGAAGGCGCTCTCATTAACTACAGGATCCTGCTCTGACAGCTTCTCTTGAGCCTTTGCAGGCTTGAGTTTGCTCCTCAGGTTGCAAAGATCTAATTTGTTCTCTGACTGAGGAGGATCTGTCCTAGGAGCAGGTGCTGGTTTCGGTTTGATCTGAGGTTTTGATTTCAGAAAAAGGTTTGGGGTAGCTGCTTCAGGCTTATCCTCTGGGGGCTCTATCTTTGGTTTCATTGGCTTGACTGTGGGCCGGAGGTTGGGCTTCTTTATTTCTTTTGGAGAAACCTTATGTCCACACTCAAGACCCATTTCGTTTTTCAACTGGAACAATTTGCCCTTCTCTGTTCTGAGCTCTGGCTTCTTGTCCCTTGGAGGCACAATCTGCTTTGGGGGAATTGCAGGCAAAATCATGCCAGGAGGTTTTGGAGGAGGCCGCTGCTCCAACCTTTGTCTTTCCATTAATTCCTCTTCTGATTTAATTATGGATTCCTTCCTTGGAGGAAGACTTGGTTTCTCTTCCATATCCCGATCACCTATTTCTTCATACCCAACACACAAAGAAACATCACTGTTCTCTGGCAAAGCATCCTGGGACATCTCCTTTCCTTTCCATTTGATTCCATATTCAATACCATTAGGTGGTGCTTCAGGCAGAGGTCGAGATGGCCCAGCAAGGTCTCCATTAGAGCTGTTCTCTGCTGTGCTGTCACCAAGCCGTAGCTGTGCCATCTCATTTGGTAACGGTGCCAAGAAATTAGGTCTACACGCATTGCTAGTTTTCTTGTATTTGTCAATAAAAGTAGCCGGTGCCCAGCCTTCCTTCTCCTCAATTTGAATATACCACCAACCACTTAGGTTCTTCTCAATTACCTGGAGAAGGAAATAAAGCCACCATTCTTTAGAATTTTTTAACAACTGCATTACCTAAAATTTGTGAGATTAAGTTTAGCATTAAGATTTTAACTGGTTTTTTTTTTCACCCTCATATTTCACTTAACAGACAAGTAGCCATCTATTTTTAGCCTACAGATTCATCACAGAAAAACTATCAAGATAGTTTACAGTGATGAGTCACTGTAGACTGAAAATGAATATACAGTATGATCAAATCAGTCGATCCTAAAGGAAATCGACATTGACTGTCCTTTGGAAGGACAGATAGTGATGCTGAAGCTCAAATACTTTGGCCATCAAACAAGAAGAGAGGACTCACTGGAAAAGACCCTGATGTCGGGAAAGATTGAAAGCAAAAGGAGAAAGGGATAGCAGGGGATGAGATGATTATATGGTGTCATTGAAGCACTGGGCAAGTGTTTGGGCAGGCTCAGGGAGACTGTGGAGGACAAGGGGCCTGGCGAACTATGGTCCATGTGGTTGCGAAGAGACTTAGTGATTTTGCAAACCACCACCAAAAATTCACATCATAAACAGAGATTGTTTTCTATTTAATTAAGTCTAACTGTACGACACTGACCTAAGATAATAAAAGATTAGATTCTCAATTTGGTGCCATTTTGTTCTCTACAGCATAAATAATATTTAAATAATATTTAACAAGGACATGATTGTTAGTATCTGTCATCTAAAATTATTACTAAGTAGCTGATAAAATTTGCAACTTTCTTTTCTTCACTTTTAAATTCTGCTTGATAAGAATGATTGCCACTGAATCCACCTGGACATCTGAAGGTTCAGAGGAGCATATTCACCTTTTGTACAATATAGGGCATGACCAAACTTCTTATGATGCAAGCCCAAGAAAGAATCAAGGATTTCCAGATGATTTATGTTATTGATCATGAAATGAGCGGTTTTCCTGAATGATTACCTATCTAAGCATGGGCAGGGCATTTCCAAACAAGGGATCCCAGATGACTTCTATCAATGGTACAAGAAATTCTGATATGACAAGAAAATAAATAGTCACTAGATGTCAGTATTGAGCCATCTATAAATGTGCAATAACCTGGATACCAGAGAATAGGAAATACATTTCTGAATTTTAAAACCAGGAATATACTGATAGGAGGACATTGTCCTATAATTTAGTAGTGCACGGATGGCAGATAAAAATAACTTCCTCAAGTTAAAAATACGTTTAATGGGAGCAGAGAAAATTTGCCTTTCTTGTAATGCATCATTCTCCAGAGCTACTGGTTGAAGTCAAGGAAGATAACCCTCTTTCTTGTATTTATGAGGTCACACAAGGGCATGGTTCTAAGTAGAATCTTAGTAGTACATTCTGTTGGATCAAACATTTCCAGTTTGATTTGTTCAAACATCTTCTATTCTTATCAAATTTAAGTGGACAGAAGCAACATCTTGATTCCTGGAATATATTTCTGACTCAAGTAGTTGAGATAGGAACAATTATAACGAAGAAAAACTTCATTAGAAAACTATGATTAAAATTGCAACACACAGCTTATTAGAACTGGGTTAGCCGACAATACTATACCATTGTAAAAGGATTTTCTTTTAGAGCAGGAGTGTCAAACTCACGTCATCATGGCGGTATCACGTGACGTATCGGGACTTTTCCCCCCTTCGCTAAACTGTGCGTTATGCATCCGGCCAATGGGCCGAGAGTTTGACAGCCCTGTTTTAGAGTGAGTTTTAAAGTGAGCTCTGTGGAAGAAGCCAGGGATTATGGAGATGGGCCTGACAAGACTTAGTCTCACCTCTACTTTCAGTCCTGCCTGGAAGCTGATCCCATCAGGGATGGTGGTCTGGAAATCAGCAATAGTGTAATACTCTTCTTCCACCTGTGGGGGCACTGGAGGCTTTGGCAGATTGACACACCGTGGCTATTACAAGAATATTAAAAATATGCATCAGTCATCTTCCATCCACAAAAAGCAATTCTTTACACATTAGACATTCCAGCCTCCATCTGCAGGATCTGCAGGGTCACATAGCAAGCGAGCTCAAGGAGATGACAAACCCATAACACATTTTTCAGCAGAACCTCTGCAGAACAAGAGATGAATTGTTCCTTCAGTCAATTCCAACTATGAAATCAACGTTGTGTGTTTATAGAAAATCAGCTTTTTGGTAGTGCTTAGAAGCAAATCTAAATAGAAATAAAAGTGGGGTCTGGGGTTTTATAGCTAAAACTTGCATTAATTGTATACGGTAAAGTTATTCAATGTTGGAAAAATCCCCATGCTATCAGTTTGATTGCAGGTACAAATTCCAGAAACAGATTTCTTGCTATGACAACTATCCAAGTCACACAAGTAAAAACAGTGATTGCATTCCACCCAATTAAATGCCCTGGGAACAAAGCTCATACCACATTGAACTTTATTTGCTCCCCATATTTTTAAAGGGAAAAGCAAGTTTAGACATGCCAATTTCCTCCTTAACTGACATACTATAAAAATGCTTTGGACATGGGGATTTATGCAGACGTAAAAGAGGCAGCAAGACTTGTATCTCTTTTATCTTCCCAATGTCCTTCATTCCATCTGATTAGTTGTTATCAGGCTGCTTAAATGCATCGGGAAGCAACACTTACTATTGTGAGATCTCGACGAGGAGGGGGTCTTTGCCTCATCTTTGGTGACTCTGTCAAAACAAGTATTTAAATGTGCTTCAAAGTTATCAGCATGAGTTTCAGAAAACATCTGTGAACACCACCTCATTACAGATAATCCTCAATTTACAGCTGCAATTGTCCCCAAAAGTTCTGTTGCTAAGCGAGACATTTGTTAAGTGGGTTTTGCTCCATTTTACGACCTTCCTTGCCACGGTTAAGTGAATCACTGCAGTTATTAAGTTAGTAATGACGGTTGTTAAGTGAATCTGGCTATCCCATGGACTTTGCTTATCAGAAGACCACAAAAAGTATCACATGACCCCAGGACACTGCACCTGTCCTAAGTGTGACCCTGTTGCCAAGTGTCTGAATTTTGATCACATCCATGAGGATGTGGCAAGTAAGTGTGTAAGTGTGAAAAACAGTTTATAAGTCACTTTTTTCAGTTGTTGTAAGTCGAGGACTCCCTGTATTCTAGTCCGAGAAAGTACATCTCTATAGCTTTTCTATTTGCTTTTCCCCATGAGCAGCACCCTGGCAGGCTTCTTGATTCATTTCTATCTCAATGATGATTCATCTAATCAAGGTTTTAGTAGATCTTGGATCAGTTGCCCTAAGCACTCCACTGAGTTCCACAGAGGCAGGGTGGAAAAGGGGATAAGGAAGGAAGAAAGAAAAAAAACAGATGAGGTTTTCCTTCATAGATAACTTAGGAACAGTGGAATGCTTGTGTCCCTTAATGGGAACATGTAATATCCAGACATCCATTACAACTGTTTGAGGGAATGGCCTTGAAGGAGAGGAGGAAAAGCTACTACCAAGGCAATGGTCAGACAAGCAGGTCTTGAGCTTCGGCCAAGAAAAGAATGAGCCCTCTTCCGGGTTGGCTCCGCAGCACCATTGACGGTCTTTTTAGACCGCCGCCCCCGTGATTCCGTTGAGCCGTTCTGACAGCGTTAATCAGCTGTCAAACGGCTTGAAAATCTCCCCTTCGGGAAAAGAAGGGGAGGAGAGCAGGTGGGTGAGGGTAGAGCTCCCTGAAAACCCCTGGATTAATTCCAGGGGTTAGGAGGGTGAGAGCTCCCCGTTCAGCCCACTGAAGCTCCGGATCCGGGGGGACTCTGTTTTTTTTTTACAGAGCTAGGTGTTGCGTCCAATTTCTGCTGTCAAACAGAAGATTAAATGATTTCAAAAAAGCAGGCGGAACAGAAGCAGGAGGACAAGCTTTTTGCAAGTATAACACTTAACTCCGGGGATACAATGTTTCTAATTGGATTTTCTGAGCTGGAAGTTAAGATGGCGTTTCTTTGTTGCGATTTTAAAAGGGAAAGTTAGAAAAAGTTTTTGCTAATAGACTCGTGCTCAGAGACTGGCTTTAAGTTGCTGGAATAGATTTTGAAGAGCTGTTTGGGAAAAGATTGTTTATAAAGAAATTGCTGAATGCTGCTCAAAAGGATGGCTCTGACTTTATGATTTTATGGTTGTGGGAAGAAAGAAAATTTCTTTAAAATAAAATGGCTTCTAAGAAAGGAGATCTTGAAAGTGCTGGATGCTATTTGGAGGTGTCAGAAACGAAACAGTTGTCTGATTTACAGAGTTGTAAGGATTTTGATGCAGAACTTACAGAATTTATAAAAGAAGCCATGAATAATCATACTGCAGCTATAAGTAACCAAATAGCAATTCTTAAAGGGATAACAACAGAAATGACTGAGGAAATCAAAACAACTACGGAGCATGATGACAACTCAGGAGATATTGCAGCAGAGAGGGTGGAAGAATTTTCTCAAGAATTTTCGAGCTTACTCTCTGCTCTTTTCGGAAAAATTGATAGAATCCTTCAAAATTATGATTTGGTTTGGAAAAAAGTAGTAAATGACCAGACTTTCGAAGTTTCAGAAGATGAAGGAGACTTGTCAGTGGCATCTATACATTTAATAGAAAAGAAACAATTGAACTTTTCTTCACAAACTCTTGACAAACTTTGGTTTTACAGACGAAGGAATGAACTGATTTATATAAGCATGAAGAGGCGATTTGGGGGCTCTAAATCAGAGGAAACTTTTTTAAAAAGGGGACAATTTTTGCAGTTATATCAACCTCAAATTAAAATGAAAAACCTCCTCAAAATAGAAGTAGGAGGGATGCAGAAAGATTGGAAAAAATATAAAAAGAAAGCAAGAATGGAAGATTAACCTTTTCTTTTGGCTTTGTAGTTGTTCTACTCATGGTTAAAAATGATTATGTTGTAGGTATTATAACTACTGAGGGGGGAAAAGTATAAAGTTAAATATTGATTTTTAAATATGATGTACTAATGGTTGATTAATCCTTTTTGGTGTTTTAGTTTATGTATTAATGGTTAATTATGTTGTTGATTATCTTTTAAATTTTAAAAATTGGAGGGAGGAATAATGAAGGGGGGAAATTTAGAAACTTAAAAAATGTAGAAATTTAATTAGTGAATATCTAAGGTTTATTTTTTGTTATGAGATTTCAAAATAAGAAACCAAGAATGGAAGATTAATTTTTTTTTTTTTGGCTTTGCAGTTGTTCTATTCATGGTTTAAATTGATTATGTTTTAGGTGTTATAACTACTGAGGGGGAAAAAGTATAAAGTTGAATATTGATTTTCAAATATGATGTATTAATGGTTGATTAATCTTTTTTGGTTTTCTAGTTAATGTACTAATGGTTAATTATAAAAATGTAGAAATTTAATTAGTGAATATCTAAGGTTTATTTTTTGTTATGAGATTTCAAAATATCTGAACTTTGAGAAAAATAGGAGGGGGAAAAATGTTTTTAGGTTTGAATGTTTAAGATTTGTTAATGGTTTTAAAATTCTTAGAGTTATTGGATTACATGTTACTTTGTGTTTATATAAAGGGAGGTTGATGAAATTGTAAAAGGGGAGTTAAGGGGTCTTGGGAGTTATTAAATCTTGCAGTTAGCTAGTTTATTTTAGCGAATGTTTGGTGAAATCTATGCCCTGTTTTTGTTCTGGGAAGTCGGGGGTGGGGGGTGGTAAGGAGGGGTTGAAGATTGAGTTTACCAAATTGATTTTTTTTTCTTTTTTTCTGATGATAGTATGAATGATTGTTTATATTGTATACTTGTTTGATCAGAAAATAAAAACTTTTTTATTAAAAAAAAAAAAAGAAAAGAAAAGAATGAGCCCCTCCCTTGTTCACATGAAGGAAGGAGGGGGCACGGGGGGCAACACAGTTAGACTTGCAAAATACAGCTGCAATAAAAATCCTAAGGTGTATGCCATGGCATTAGTTTCTTAGCCTGGTCTACCTCATAGACAGAGGTGGATTGCTGTAGGTTTGGACCAATTTGGATCACCCACTTTGGCACTATTCCGTCCTATATCGCCGTGTTTTTGAAGCTGTGTGCATGCGTGGAAGGTGTGTGCTCACATTTTCGGTGCTGGGTGAACCGGTTGTTACAACCAGCAGCAACCCACCATTGCTCGTGGAGCTAACATTCAGCCATCCCGGGTAAAGAACAGATTTATTATCTATGTCCCAACCAATTCTCCAATAGAGGAACAAAAATTTGGGAAGGGTGAGGATTTAGCATTAAAGAGACACAACTGGAGTCCAGAACCATAAAATACCTTTATACTCTATAGGTTGTCCTGGGGAAGCTGGCAAGAAGTCAAAAGTCATGTTCACGTGAGATCCTTGCTTAATGACCCGTGTGGTCCTTGTTTAACAATGGCAATCAGGACCGCTGAAATTGCAATTGGCAAGCAATGCAGTCACATGACATTACCTTTTATGACCCCATTGTTTAACAAGGGGGTTCCCAGTTCAAATTGCTGTTGTAACCTGAGGGCTACCCGTACAACAGGACTGCATGAAATTCAAAAAATAATCCCAAACGGTATCATTAAATGAATTTTTTACCTTAAGAGGATGGAAAATTCATTCGTTCGTTTTAATAATTTTTATTAAATAAATTTTTAGCAAAATAAAAGCTGTAAGGAAAAATAAAATAACAAAGAACAGTAAATAGCAACTTTGGGCCACTCATTTTCTCTCAGCACAACCCATCTCACAGGATTATTGTTGTGTGGGAAAACAGGAGAAGGAGGAAGGATTAGGTATGCTTGCTGCTTTGAGTTATCAATAAAATATCTGTTCCGTATTCTCAATATGTCACTTCCAATATAAAGATTCTTAAAATGTACACTAACTTTAACTTTATCCTATCAAGAGAACCATGCCAGGATGGAAAATTTATTGAATGCTTTGGGTGTAATTAGATTAACTAGTCCAAGACCATTTAAATTGGTGTAAATTTAAAATTAGTTCTAAAATACTATTTGTTCTGATTTAATTATCATTGGACTGCAAGAACCCCTGCATGCCAGTCAAAAGCAAAATGCAACATTCAGTTCAAAGAAAAATGGGTAACCCAAGAGTCATGACAATTTCTTGCTTTTACCTGATTGATCAATTTACTTCAAAAAGCATTAAACACTTTCTTCATTGTTCCCAACTTACTTCGTTGAAGGTCCACATTGGGCAATGGGCGGCCATCATATCTCCCATCTCTTTGATTACTCAGTCCATCCTTGTCTCGACCTGGAGAGTTCTGCTGTCGAGAAAGTCCATCCATATCCAACGCGTGTGAATGGGCTGAAGCTGCAGATCCCAGTTTTGATGTAAGTAGGTCTCCGCTCCCTCTTTTCAGGTAAGATGCTGGGGCCCAACCCTCCTGACCCTGATATCTAAAGAAATAGAAATAATCTGATCTCTTGTCTAATTAGATTAGCTTATTGATTAGCCTATGGGCCATATCAAAATACAAGGTTCAAACATGTATTACCAATAAAATCTTATACAAACAATTTAAAATAAACAGTAGTGTAAAATATAATATAGGATTTGTATTTTATAGGATAAAATACAATAATTTAATATATAATAAATATAAATATATAAAATAGAAAAAATGACATAAAATTATATTTCTGTGTCACTCCTGCAATTTACCCCAATCAGGCCCACATATGCTGATCTCAGTTGGACCATTTTAGTCAGAAACTGCTGTATTAAATGTTTTCAAATTCTGGCCACACACAAGGATGTAATTAAATGTAATCACAAAATACAACCTTAACCTGTGTGAGAGGATCTTTCCTGGTGATTTTTCTTCTTATTTTTTAAAAAGCAAAATATATAGTCTTTTTGAGTTCAGGGGATATGGTTCTAGAATCTATATTAAGTGTCAGCCTTGGAAGCCATATTAGGCCGGAAGCTTCAATGCTGCCACCTCCTCATGTGTGGGAAAGTAGGAGGGGGGATTTAGGAGAGGGGGTTAGTAGACATAATAGCATTATTCTGGTCAGTCAAGGTCAGGGCGATCCAACATCTGGAGGAGGAGTGGTCAGGGGGCTGGGTCGAGATGGAACGGACATTGATTGGAGCATGTGACTAAGGAGAAAGGGGATGGTTTTGGGAGCTTTGACTTACTGAAGGAAAACCCGGGCTTTTCAGATTCGGGTTTTCCCAGATGTGCCAGTTTGCCTATTCTAGTAAAGAGAACTTTGGAAAAATGTTTGCTTCCACGTCTTTACTTGGAGTTGGGGTTTTCCTGGAACGCTGACATTAGGATGAGCAGGATATAGATTGTGTACCTACTACTTTTCTTCTAAAATCAGAATTATTTTGTATTTTTCCGAAGCAGAATAAATGTCATAGAGTTCCTATCTCTACAGAAGTAGTCCTCAAGTTATGAACCACAACTGAGCCCAAAATTTCTGTTGCTAAGTGAAACATTTCAAAGTGAATTTTGTCCCATTTTACAATTTCTCTTGCCACAGTTAAGTGAACCACGACAGTTGTTAAGTGAAATCTGGATTCCTCATTGACTTTGCTTGTCAGAAGGTTGCAAAAGGTGATCACATGATCCTGGAACACTGCAGCCATCTTAAATATGAATCTGTTGCCAAGCTTCCAAGTTCTGATCACATGACCATGGGAATTGCTGCAACAACTGTCGTAAGTGTGAAAAACGATCATAAGTCAATTTTTTCAGTGCTATTGTAACTTTGAACAGTCACTAAATGAACTATTGTAAGTCGAGGACTACCTGTACTTTGAAAGTTATTTTCCTATCCCTTCACTGAAGAAAACTTCAAAAACAATGGAATACCTTGGGTCTTGTGATCTTAAAGTATCTATTTCCCATTATTGCCTTTTGAATCATGACTGGACATATACCTGATTTTCCACCATCCTTCCAGATTTTTCTGGATCACCTCCACAGTAGCTCCTTTGTCCAGGTTTATTTCATCTTGATCCCGAGCAGCGTATGGGTAGATCACCATATATTTCTCTATTCAAAGAGAAATATAGCAGTAAAAGAGAGAAAGAGAGAGAGACAGGAAAAAAAGGTAAATAATAATTGGGAAGACATCATTTAAAAACAAAAACAGAACAAATCTGAAAATCCATACATTTTAGATAATTTAGTACAGTAAACTGGCCCTCACAATAGAGTAGAATCAACTGATTGTTGATATTCCACAATAGAGTCGAATCTACTGAATATGGTTGATTCTGTCCTTTTGACACAAAGGCTCACCAAAGGCTCAACATCACCTTTGAAAGACAGATTTTCATAATTTATAATAAAAGTCTAATGCAGCCCCACTAATGCCTCTCAAATAACTTCTATGTTCTTTTTTCTAATTGAAGCAGGAACACAAAAATGGTTATTTATGGAACCTGGTAATCCAGAAAATAATGTGATATGTTTTTTGTTTGACAGATGACCAAACCAATTCTACATGATCTATTTTTTCATTTATTCCAAGTGTCAGCTACAAACTACTAGATGCTTCAGTACAGATGTCATTTTAGCAATCTTATCAGAACCAATGACAGTTCATTCAAATGAACTATTCATGTGAACAATGGAATAAGAGACATATCTCTTGTAGGCTGAAATACTATGCAGTTGTGTCATCTGTTCCCCTAAGGTATCATGGAAGTAGGTTTGTCATAGCTGCAGTAATTGCTGGCCCATGTTAAGGTTGCTTTCATGGGAAATGATTTCTTCTTCCAAAGAACTCACAATTAAACCTTTCAAATAATGCAGAGTGGGAGAAATGATGCTGATCATTTTGAAGGCTGCAACAAGCATTGCAATATGTGAGAATTTGCCTTCTCCCACAGGCCCTATGATGTCTGTTGCAGTCTCAGTAATTAAGTGGCTGATGGAGTTTGCATTTAACATGCAGATTTTTTTTTTTTTTAAAAAAAAGAAGATAAAAATACATTTAAACTTCGGTTAGGATCAAATAAAATACAATTTACCCAAGAGTAGAAATTGTCAGAATAAGGGTCTCAAAGTAGTTTCAAGGGAATGGAAAGGAGGCCACACATACTCAAGTGTAAGCAGATTTAACAGTTACAATAAGCAATGTATTAAGGAAATAGACACTCTGGATATCAATAAGAAACAAATTGCATGCAACAATGGGCCACAGTGGACAGCACATGCAAACACAGAGAAAGACAGTCCAAAGCACAGAAGAAGAAAGCACAAAGAGATCTCCACAACATCCACCTTGACCCCATCCACTGGTGTACAAGTCCCCAAGAGTTCGACGGCGACCCACATGTCTGGGAAGAGACCAGTATCTCCATGAGACTGAGATGAGCATGTTGGGGAAGCAGGAAAGGCACAAAACAGGATATAAGGAGGGGAAAGTTTACCTTTTTAAAAAGAAGATTTAATGCTATAATAAGGTTAACAATGACATGATCCACATACCACACTAAGCAATGATTTAACCATGATTTACCTAATACATCTCAGTTAAGATTGTTCAACACACAAGATGGTTTAGAGCAGGAGTCTCCAACCTTGGCAACTTTAAGATTTTTCTGGCTGAGGAATTCTGGGAGTTGAAGTCCACAAGTCTTGAAAGTTGCCAAGGTTGGAGACCCCTGGTTTAGAGTATATACACACATTTGTTTCCTCCCAGGTATATGGCAGAGACTTGAGCAATTTGATTTAAAAGGCCACGCTAAAACACATCTCGGGTTTTTTTAATTTAAAAAAAAAAAATTAAAGTAAAACTTCAGTTTTACCCATCCTCAATGCAACTGATGTCGTAGTCAGCAAATCAAACTTCCACTGCAATTTCTAACATTTGCATTACTTTAATAAGTTCTGTTATTAGGACTTTACTCCCTTATTCCTTAATAGAATAAACTCCTGTTCAGTGCAGAATTTCCTCAACTAAAGATGCCCTCCTCCATATCAGTCCATTAAAAAAAGCTGTCACTCAATTCATAATTCATGTTCACATGCATTCTTCATGAAAATATGGGTTACTTTAGAAATTGCCTTCAAAAGCACTTTTTAAAAACTTTCTATTCAAATTGTCTAAGGAGATTCTCAGTCATCCAGGTCAAGAGGCAATTGGACTTTCTAGGGTTTTTTTGAAGACATTTTGCTTCTCATCCAAGAAGCTTCTTCAGATCTGATTCAATGTTGGGATAGGAAGGGAAAAATTTATACTTTTTGCAGACAGCTGGTCATTTGCATTCATTCAGAGAGTCATTGAGGCCAGTTGGAGGTTTTTCTGTGTTCTCAGAGTCACCTGGGTATAACTACTGTTCAGATTCTATGCCCTGGGTTAAGCATGAACTATTCATTTGTTTTTTATTATTTGTTTTTTTGGAATTCATGTGAGCATTAATAGAGGATGTCCTTCACTTACAACAGTTTGTTTAGTGACTGTTCAAAGTTACAACATCACTGAAAAAGTGATTTATGACCATTTTTCACTTGCAACCATTACAGCAGTCCCAAGTCACGTGATCAGATGCTTGGCAACTGACTCACATTTTTGACGGTTTGTTTTTTTTTTAATTTGATTTATAAGCCGCCCTTCTCCGGAGACTCAGGGCGGCTTACAATGCGTTAAGCAATAGCCTTCATACTTTTGTATATTTATACAAAGTCAGCTTATTGCCCCCACAAACTGGGTCCTCATTTAACCTACCTTAGAAAGGATGGAAGGCTGAGTCAACCTTGAGCCTGGTAAGATTCGAACCTGCAGTAATTCAGGCAGCTGTGTTAATAACAGGGTGCTTTAAACCACTGTACTACCATGACTCTGGGTTGCAGTGTCCCAGAGTCATGTGATCACTTTTTGCGACCTTCTGACAAGCAAAGTCAATCGGGAAGCCAGATTTGCTTAAGAACCATATTACTAATTTAACAAGTACAGTGATTTACTTAGCAAGTTGTAAATTTGGGCAAAACTCATTTAACAAATGTCTCTCTTAGCAACAGAAATTTTGGGCTCAGTTGTGGTTGTAAGTCAAGGTCTACCTGGGCTTTCTATGCCAAAATCTGGCATGACTCTTGAATGGAAAAGCACTTGAGTCCGAAAGCTTATGAAGAAGGAGCCCTAACAAACCAGTCTCCTCTGCTAAAAATATCAAACTAAATGATTTTAATCTTCATGAGAACTTGCTATGGGCAAAAAAAAACCCATATAGGGACTCCCTTGGAAGTACTCCCTTGGCACTTAAGTATTTAGTGTATTTCCTCTGTGAAAATTATCCTAAATATTTTATATGGGCTCAAAGCCCCACCAAAGCCTATAATACGAAAACGAATTTGGGGCCAATCTGAAAGTATCTTGATCTACTCCCACCTTCTTCAGTTTGCATTGAAAATTCATCCTGGGCACCATCCTGGACTTCTAGGCATGTTGCAGGAACCCATCCTTGTTCGTCCAATGTACTTACAAACCACCAGCCTAAACGTAAGGAAAAAAAAAGAATTAAGTAGAGAGTCACAATCCATTCTAGAGAAGATTATGCAACACAGTTCATCATGGAATGTTCCATCCCAATCCTGTACTAATCATGGATCACATCAGTTTCTGTGGTCTGACTTCCAATTAAGAAAATGAGAGGCATGCTGAGGTCCCTTGGAATTAGGCAATCAATATTGTACTACCTTCTGCATGCGACTTTTCTCCTTACAAACAAAATCCTGTTAATGTAAGTGAAAATAAAGGTCGGCATTCAAAGGTATGCTGACATGCTGGGTTCTTCATTTCACTTTTCCCCACTTTTAATTGCTGTCTATTAGAACTATTGTTATGCACTTGTAGAAATGATAGAAAGTGTCACTTTTTTGTACCACTCGATTTCAATCTACTAAAGAAGGTTTCAATCGGTCTCTTCAGAATTCAAAGTGCAAGATTGCTGCCCCAGGAAATATTGCCGCATTGGATGTTGAAGCAGTGAATAATTTCCATGAAAACAAACAAAACAATTGTGGAGAATCTAGTCAAATTCTATTGGTGGTCCTCGACTTACAACCATTTGTTTATCAACCGTTCAAAGTTACGATGTTACTGAAAAAAGTGACTTAAGACCTATCCTCACACCTACAGTCGTTGCAGCATCCCCACAGTCACATGATCAGAACTCAAGCACTTGGCAACCAACATGTATCCATGACAGTTGCAGCATCCCAGGGTTATGTGATCGCCACTTGCAACTTCCTCAGTCAATTTCCCATAAGCAAAGCCTATAAGGGAAGCTGGATTTGCTTAATGATCACACAATTGACTTAACAACTGCTGAGATTCACTTAACAAATGATTGCTTAGCAACTGAAATTCTTGCCTTTATTGTGATATAAGAGTTGTGGTGGCACAGTGGTGAGACTGCAGTATTGCGTGCTAATTCTACCTAATGCCAGCAATTCAATCCTGACCAGTTCAAGGTTGACACAGCCTTCCATCCTGGTGGGTGGTAAAATGAAGGCCCAGATTGTTGGGGGGAATATGCTGACTCTGTAAACCGCTTAGAGGGCTGTAAAGCACTGTGAAGTGGTATATAAGTCTAAGTGATATTGCTATCATAAGTAGGTGGCTACCTATTTTTCCATGGCCTTTCACTGAATTGAGAAAGTATGCTGAGAGAGCATTATGAAATGTTGGAAATAGATCGTTTTATTTCTGTAGATTTTCCTTTATTTCTTTATGCTTGAATAATAACTGCAATTTAATCCATACAGCAATCCATTTATTGTGTTCTTCCTATGTGAATTCATAATTCAAACTCTATTCAGAGTGGATATTTAAATGACTGAGTGAAAAACTAGGAAGTCATTTCAGTTCTGGATAGTATTAAAGCAATACAAGATTAGTAATTTACATAAAAGCTATTAAAATAGAGAGTAATATGTTTTGTTATAGGATTCTTTTTGCCAGCAAAATAATGTATTCAAAGTTTTCCTATGTTAAAACACAAATCCAAAACAACTTTCAGAGGCCATTCTTTATTTGAATTAAACAGGCAAAACAAGTGTTACTGTTTATTTTTTCTGAAAAACAAAGTACATCCAAATCCAGACACAGATGTATGAAGTTGCTGAATTATGATAATTCTAGAAGAAGCATTTAACACACACAAACAAAAGCTGGGAGGTGCTCTGTGAATGAAATCTTTTTATTTAATTAATATGGAAATTTCAAAATAGAAAGCTGGTTTCTAGAGAGCGTGTCCCCAAATTTAGAAATTTGGACAAGGGATTTGTGAAATGGAGCTAGGATAAAATCTTACTAAGTTGCTTTCAAACATGAAATCTATTATGGAGGCCATTCCTTTGCCTAAATGTATCCCCATTAGAACACATTTAGGCAAAGTATATTAGGAGTTATAAGAAACAAGAGATCTTTTTTACAAATTGCTTTTTCTGGACTCCTCTATATCCCAAATGAGTAACCCTTACCAGATTCATTCTTCTCAATTATGTCCACAACTTGGCCAGCACACAAACTAATTTCAGAGCTCTCTTGCTTCTGGTAATCAGCCACCACCACATATTGTTCCAGCACCATGGGATCAGCAGATGACAAATCTCCAGCTACATTGTAGGAAACAAGACAGCATACTTGATCATTGATGTAATATATTGAAAAATTAGTTATTTTCCTTATTTATTTATTTTTTGGCTCAGAAAACTTGTATTTTAGAATCCAGCATGGATTATATAAAGTAGATGAGGCAAGACAACCGTTGAAATTTGTGAGTAAACCTTTCTAACTGAATGCCCAGGTTTTCAGTTGCAGAATTAATTCCTGGCTTGGCCAGGATGGTGAAATGAACAAAAGCAATGGCATTAACTTATATATACATCAGTTCAATTGGATTATAGTAGACATCTCTTTTGGTGGAAGGCACAAGATTTCTGAATGCCACTTAACTTCAGTTATAATTACAGTATGGAGAAGTTGTGTGCGAAGGTTTGATGATACTTCCCACTTATTGCAGGTATTTAGTACAGCACAAATCTTTTTCTCCCTGACCTTCAAGAATACCCTCAAGTTTCGGTAATTGAATGGTCGGAAGTGTGTTCATCAGTCAGTACATTATTAATCAACAAAGACAATGAGTAAAACCAGAACAAGAACAAAAACTAGAGAACCAGATTGAGACATTAACTCTGACTCATATCATACTGTAAATGGATAGATAAGCAGGAAAAAAGGAAGATATATGTATATATATTTACTTAAAAGCAGAAATCCGATTTCTGAAACCCTTCCATTGACTCAAAGCTTTGCTGAATTAGTTGGAGTACAAATTAGGCTGGGAAGAAATCAATTAAAACTTCCAAAGTCATTAAGCGTATTAGCTAAAAAGAAGAATTTATCAAAGTGAGTTTAAAAATAGAAGGGCTTTTCAAATGTATGTAATAACAGGATATTTCCAATGTAGTTAAACTTATTTGGATACCTCATTTTCAGCAGAAAAATCTGTATTAATGGGAAGGGAGGGTAACTCTGGCCTTACATTGGGTTTGTGTATGCTAAATGCAACTATTTGATTTCATTTCCTGTGGTCACTCCATCTGGTCCAGCAACAGCAGCAGATCTGTACTTCCGGAGGATGTGGTTTAAAGCCACAAGCACCACAACCCTTTCAAAATGAAGCTAGTTTTTCCAATTAAGAGCATAGCTTAGAACAACAGAGCTGGAAGAGACCTTGGAGGTCCTTCTGGTCTAATCCCCCATTTGAGCAGGAGAACCTTTACCATTCCAAACAAATGGCTATCCAATATCTTCTTAAAAACCTCCAGTGATGGAGCATCCACAACTTCTGGAGACAAGAGGTTCCACTGATTAAGTGTTCTCACTGTCAGGAACTTTCTCTTTAATTCTAGGTTGGATCTCTCTGATAATCTTCCATATGTTACTTCTTATCCTGCCCTCAGGTGCTTTGAAAAATAGGTTGATCCTCTTCTCTGTGACAGCCCCTGAAATATTGGAAGACCTCTGCCATGTCACCCTAATTCTTCTCTTTGTTAGATTAGATATACCTAAGTAAAGAAAACTAAGAAAAGCTCTTCCTTCACATACCAAATTATCACCCTAACTGTCATCTGTGGGGAGACCCAAAGGATAATGTAACCAAAAACCCATAAAGCCTAGAAAACATTATTCAGCATATTCATGTAAAGAAGAAAGCTTTCAATAGTGCATAAGCAAAAATCTAGGATTTGGAAATTCAGAACCACTAAGAGGCAGCAGAGTTATCAGAAAAAAAGCTTTTCCTTTTTCAACTTTAGATGAGAAAAGCGAGCTGAGCTACATTAGTAAGAGGATATTGTACAAGTATTTCTCTTGTCAAATAGGGCCTTTATACTCAGTTTTTCTCCAGCAAGAAATTCACGTGAAATAAAGCAGAGGTCTATGTGATCATGGATTCCTTGGCAGCCCAATCCTATGCACAATGTTAAGTCCCATTTTCAGCTAAATTTTATTCCCAGACGAGGGTATTACTATGTTTCCCCAAAAATAAGAACCATTATATTAAATTTTGCTCCAAAAGACGCATTAGAGCTTATTTTCTGGTTAGGTCTTATTTTTGGAGAAGCACGGTACTAAATGCACCCATCTGGCTAACAATCTTAACTGGGGCTTATTTTGGGGGTAAGGCTTATATTACAAGCATCCTGAAAAATCATGCTAGGACTTATTTTCCGGTTGGGTCTTATTTTCGGGGAAACAGGGTATGTGTGACAATACTTTCGAAGGTAATGCATATCCTGACTACAAAGGCATACTCTGAATATTTGGTTTCTTTTAGAAGTATATTTACTATCTATTTAATATTAAATATGCCTGATTTTAGCAGTAAGTAGCCTTGCTTTAAGGGGAAGGAAATGCCCTTTAATCAGAACATTCTTGAGGAACAGGTTTATTTATTTATTAAATTTATATGCTGCCTATCTCACTGTTGCAGTGACTTTGGGTGGCTTACAAAATGATAAAAAGGTAAAAAAAGAAAAGAAAACATGAAATGGTTAAAGTGAAAAGATTAAATGAGAAACTAACAACCAAGAGAACAGACATCCTAAGGGTAGGGATTCTTCTCTCTACCCCATCTGCCAGTCCCGGCATAGATTGCCCCACAGGGGCCCAGGCCAGCCAATAGAGCCAGATTTTAAAGCTTTTCTGGAAGGCCAGGAATGTGGAGGTCAACCTCAACTCCAGTGGGGGAATGTTCTAAAGGGTGGAGACTACAGCAGAAGGCTCTTCTCCTGGACACTGCCAACTAAACTTCTTTGGCAGATGGGATCCAAAGTAGGCCTTTTCAGCTGAAGCAAGTGGGACAGGCCAACCCCAGTTTTTTGGTTAGAAATAATTTCTATGTATGTCTCTTAAAATTTTGGCACTGTTTGCATATTCTGTTTGGCCACTCTAGTGACTATATCATCCGCAGCATTTCTGTACCGATATAATAATGATGAAGACAGGTTTTAACTTACATTGATAAAATTTGTGTGTAATTATGGTGGATTACATTATTCCTGGGGAAACAGCTTGGGCCTGAGAGGGACTTCTGTAGGTAACTTCTTCCAGTAAAGAAGAAGTATGAATGCTGCTTCTCCCTCAGTGAGAGCATCACCACATATGATTTCTAGAGGATTATGTTATATAAGTGAAAAGGAATGAGCTGCGGTTAAAGTGCAGTATTGCACTTGCAGGCAAGCTCTGCCCACAGCCTGGAGTTCGATCTGGATGGACAGGGTCAAGGTTGACTCAGCCTTCCATCCTTCCAAGGTCAGTAAAATAATGACCTAGATTGTTGGAGATAATATGCAAAACAATGCTTCTACATTGTAAACTACCTAGAGAGTGATGTAAAGTGCTACGGAGCAATATATAAACCTAAAAGCTATTGCCATTCCTTTGCTATAGAAAATTATGTAAATTTAAGGTCTTTGCAAATTTCAGTGTCCATGATGGTCAGGGACAAAAGACTCTGATCTAAAACACTATTCAAAGGAAAGAAACGGTTTTTGTGCAAATAAGAAAAAGGAATGGAGGCAACAAAAACAAGCCAGATTCTCCAACTGGTGCAAAAAATTGGCTTTGAATCAAATATATGGCAAAGCACATCAATGCTATGAAGAAAATTTATTGGAGACATCACGATGAAACCAGCAGCAAGAAAAGACAAGAATATTTTGTAGAAAGAATAGCCTAATTGTACAGTACAGGCAGACTATCAGTGCCAACTTATGGCTGCACCACTCTATCTTGTACATGACTGCATGATCAATCCTGGGAAGATCTATGGTTAAATACATCTTCATGGGGACGTAAATGTAGGCTTTGAAAATAAGAAATCATTTTTTTAATTGGTTTCTCAGTATATTCTCAGGTGTTTTCCAGATATGACTGGGAGTCCTGTTGGCTGGAAATTGTCTAACACAGCTGGATATCACCAAGATGGAAACTATGAGGTTCTACTATCATGGGTCTGATATTCAAGGTGAGCAGGGCAGAGGTATAGTTGCTTCTAATTATAGTGTCCTGTCTCTGAAAGATAAATGGAGGAAACTGCCACAAAAAGACAAATCTAACGTCCAGAACAATGATGACTGGAGGGTCCATCTCTTGCCTGTTGCTAACTGCCCCTCTGGTTTGACTAAAGAATGAGGTCAGCAGAAGGCAAACAACTGCAGGAAAAGAGAAGAAAGTCTTTTTCCTGTCCCCAACTCCCTATATAATTACTCACAGTATCTTGGGGCTATTTGCAGCTTTAACATGCAGCTCTGGCATCTCCAAACTGCCTATTACAGCCATCATCACAATGCAGTAAAAGCACGGAATGGAAAAAGCTCAAGTTTATTTTCAGCAGCTTTTTCTTCTTCCCAGGACAATCATTCCCAAACACTAAACAGTAAATACATTTGCAGGAAAAAATGCCCATTTTCTGGGATAAGTGTGAGATTCTTAAATTGACGTACTATTTTTGGCTCCTCAAAAGCTGCAAAATGAGTCAAGATTGGCTGCAGTGGTTACTAAATTTAATCAAAGAGCTATATGGAAAGCAGCATTATTCTACAAATATCTGGGGTTAGATAAAAGCTATTTTGTCCAAAATGCATTTAAACTGAGCTCCAAAGCCCAAGACTAATGTAGAAGTATTAGACATGAAGAAGATATATAAATCTGACAAAAAAAGCCCACCACTGTTGTAAGAACAAAGGTTCAACATTGCATGACAAATTAAAGCACCACAACATTAGAAAATGAATGTGACACAGTCACTGATAACTTATTTCAAGGAGTAATAAGTATACAGAAGAGATACTACCAGAGAAAAAGATCAACAACTAGTTTTCAATTTAGAATAGAATAGAATAGAATTTTATTGGTCGAGCGTGATTGGAATTTGTCTTGGTGCATACGCTCTTGGTGCACGCTCTTGATGAAGATACGTTCATCAAGAATCATAAGGTACAACACTTAACAATAGTCATAGGGTACAAATAAGCAATCAAATCATATTAGGGAACAGTCAACATAAATTGTAAGGATACAAACAACAAAGTTACAGTCATACAGTCATAAGTGGGAGGAGATGGGTGATAGGAACGATGAGAAGATTAATATTAGTGCAGACTTAGTAACTAGTTTGACAGCGTTGAGGGAATTATTTGTTTAGCAGAGTGATGGCGTTTGGGAAAAAACTGTTCTTGTGTCTAGTTGTTCTGGTGTGCAGTGCTCTATAGCATTGTTTTGAGGGTAGGAGTTGAAACAGTTTATGTCCAGGATGTGAGGGGTCTGTAAATATTTTCACAGCCTTCTTTTTGACTGTGCAGTATACAGGTCCTCAATGGAAGGCAATTGTTTAATTACATTCTTTAATTACATTATCATTATATTGTTTAATAACATGCATGAAATTAAATGATATAATTTAGACATAGCACAACGGTTGAGGTCTTTTGGGGCTTTTGAGTCAAGCTGTGATTTCCCCAACACTGTCAAATAAAACATGCTTTGGAAACCAAATGAACGTTTAGGAAAACTGTGATAGTTTTCCATAGAACTATCTAGATAGATTGCCATAGAACCTTATGGAGAAATTCTCTTGATTATGCAATTCATTGACTTCACTGCATTGAGGCATATTATTTAAAGAAATGGCCATTCTTCTACATACCCAAACATTTGCCATCATTGTTTGGCATGAGTTTTGGACCACAGATCTGTACAAGAATACATTCTTTTTATTTTATTTATTTTTATGTGTTAAGAAAGTTTAAATGGCTGCCCAACTTCTCATGGTGACTCTAGGTAGCTCTCAGATGTAAATTTATATGTTTATATACATCTTATTTATGAACATTATTGGGAAAAAGAACTAACACCACCATTAAGTGTTGGAAAAGACTTCAATGAGACATTTCTAAAGGCAAGATTTTAAATGACCTATTTCTAGAAATAAGATTTTAAATACTTTTTAATTATTGATGGACAAAACTAAATCATTAGTCAAAAGGAAACTGACAGATATAAAGCTCAGGAACTAAGACCTAAGATTCCTTTCAAAGACAACAATTTTTATACTATTTGGGAGCAATTTTTGATTCCATTAAAATACTTCGAAGAGGATTTTCACTTCATTAAGTTTTTAGTATTTGCAGCAGCTATATACCTAATTGGTTATAGCCTATTAGGCTATACATTTTAAACATGTGGTAATAATTGATTTAAATTAATTTTTGATGTCTCCTGAAAATAGATAATCCTTGTCCAATCTAATTTGCATTTCCAACTAACAAGTTAATAGAAATGCTTTTTGTAATGTTGTAAATCTTGCTCTGAGGGAAAGTAAAATGCCTTCAAAGATTTGGCATCCTTCAGTTTCAAGAGACTATGGTATCGTGCTCTGGAAAGAGGTCCTAAAACAGCGTCTAGTGTGACTAAAAAGGCCAATTCGAGAGTGGCAATCCCTTCCACACTGAGGGCAGATACAAAGAACCTTCAAAGAACCAATTATTAAACAACTGATAAAAAAGCCTGGATATAAAAGCCTCTTCAAAAATGGGCAAATATAATCCAGTTTGAACTATAGTTTTAAAATATTAAAATAATTAAAATAATAAACTATAGTTTAAAAATATTAAAATAATTCAGAGTGCTCATTTCTCATCTTCTGGCAATCCTGAAAGAATATTACCATAACTTGATCCATTTCAAAACAATTCACAAGTGGTTGCAAATTGAGATTGAGCAGTCAGCCCAATGGCCAATCTTCGTTTAGGGATTATAAGAAGGAATGTGATTCTATTGATTATTCTTGACTTCTCAATATCTTTGATGTCATTGACCATTGAGGATCTGTATACTGCATGAGTCAAAAAGAGGGCTGTGAAAATATTTACAGACCCCTCTGCATCCTGGACATAAACTGTTTCAACTCCTAACCTCAAAACGAAGCTATAGAGAGCACTGCACATCAGAACAACTAGACGCAAGAACAGTTTTTCTCCAAATGCCATCACTCTGCTAAACAAATAATTCCCTCAACACTGTCAGACTTGTTATTAAGTCTGCATTATTATTAATCTTCTCATCGTTCCTATCACCCATCTCCTCCGACTTATGACTGTATGACTGTAACCTTGTTGCTGGTATCCTTACGATTTATATTGACTATTTCCCTATGACGATTATTAAGTGTTGTACCTTATGATTCTTGACGAACATATCTTTTCTTTTATGTACACCGAGAGAGTATGCACCAAGACAAATTCCTTGTGTGTCCAATCACACTTGGTCAATAAAGAATTCTATTCTATTCTATTCTATTCTATTCTATTCTATTCTATTCTATTCTATTCTATTCTATTCTATTCTATTCTATTCTATTCTATTATCATAACCTAATCTTTTGGATCACCCAAGAGATCAAAGAAACAAAAGGTGCTGCTTTGTTCTGTTTCTATCACTCACACAGGTTTCACATCACTCCTTGAAACAGAAGCTATTATATATACCCCTCAGTGACTCTTGCTATCTCTCATTCTTGTCTTTCATTCACGTAGATGAAGTCACTGGAAGATGCCTGCTATCAGTATGTCCATGACATCCAAATCTATTTCTCTGCAATAGCTGCAGCTAATGGCACAGCTCCGTCGAGTGCCTGCCTGCAGTTGTTAATCGGTGGAAGAATAAATAAAGTGAAGCTGAATCCAGATAATAAGGAGCTGCTCATTATGAAGTGTGTCATAATGCCAGGGAGGTGCTAAATTTCCCTGTTACAAATAGTTCACACACACACCCCTGCCCCCTCGAAGGATCACAATTGCAAATTAGGGGCACTTCTCATTTGAATTTTCCCTAGTTTTTCACACGGTGAAAATGGCCTTTTATTAGCTTCAGCTCTATGCTCTTTCCTGGAAGATAAATATGGTCTTAGAACTGTAGTGCACGTATCAGAATACCTTCAGGCTTGACTACTGTAATGAATCTTACATGGATGGGGCTGACATAGTTCCTGCTTTGGAGCTTCCAGTGGGTGAAGAACTCAGCAACCAGGCTGGTCTCTGGGAGAATTCACTTGTGCTAAAAATCCTGCAATAGCTACCAACGTGTTTCTGAGTGAAAGTCCAAGACAATTTGGGTCCAAGTTGCTAGCAAGAATCTCCTTTTACAGGATTCCCAATTACTGAGATGCTCCGAGCAGTTTTGCCTGCAGCTGCTGGGACATGGTTCATGCTGAATCAGAGCCAAGCTTTTGCAGTAGCCACAGTTCCTGGAAATGCACTTCAAGTTAAGAACGTCACCCCTTGGTTGCCTTTTCCAGAGCCATGAGAACAGGTTTTTAAACACTGTTTTTTCCCCTTGTTTAGAATAATTCAGGTTTAATTCTGATGTTAATTTATTTATTGTAAGCCATCAAGAGACCTCAAAAGACAACGGCACATTTTAATAATAATAAGACTGTAAAATTATAAATAATCAGAGATAGGCTTTTCAGGTTAAACACATGTAATTCAATCCTGTGATTAGGCATTAGACATTTTCATCATCTGTGGGTATAAAAATGAATGCATAGAAAAAAAAACCAGTGGTGATTTATCCAAATCCAATTTAACCATACTATTTTTCACCAGATATCCCAAGTTGTTTTCATTCAACCCATTATGAAATTTCTTCCCAGATTATCACCAGAGTACTGAGGCCGCCACCAGCAAAGCAGAACAGTTGCTACCTAGTTATCCAAAAATCAAGCAGATGGGGTTTTATTAACTGTCGTATAGTGTGGATTTTTTAATGATTATATTTTGGTCCCACGCTCAACCCAGAAGGAAGTAGTGGTTCTACAAAGCCATGACTGATCAGAATACCCAAGAGAAGCAGCAAGTGTTGCTCAGCAGTAAGGAAAGAAAGTTAAGTCTCAAGTAGTATGTTTTGCTGTTACTACCTCTCAGAAGGTCAGAAGCCGTTCTCTGGATAAATCCTGATGAAAGAACAAAAATGATGAAGAATGGCCATGAGGAAGGTGCAAGAATATAAATTCAGAGAAGGGAGAATATTAGAGAGGTTAACTGTATGTCAATTTGGATTTTCAAGTTAAGGAAGATATGTCTACCAACAGTGAACTGATTATCAGAGTTATGAATCGTTGTAAAGCCAAAACAAACATCATCCATCTAGGAGCAAGAGATATGAACTTCGTTGTGCTCTCAAAACTTTATTTCAGCAGGCTGGCCTGGCCTAATTCTCTTCTTTTAAATTTTTAATTCGTGATTTTATAAATTGGGTGTTTTAATCTGTGTTTTGGCCAAAATATTTAATAATTTTAAGGGATTTTTAATATTTGTATTATCTGTATTTTATCTTGGCTGTTCACCGCCCTGAGTCCTTCGGGAGTAGGGCAGTATAGAAATGTGATTAATAAATAAATAATAAATAAATAAATAAACTTGGGGAAATCTTGCAGAAGAAAGAAAGAAAAAAGATCTGGGGTTATGAGAAAAAAATTATTCAATTATTTTTACTCTTGGAGGTCCCTATAATGGATAGATAATTGATTCTATTTCTTCTCATATAACAGTTTGGTGAATCAGATTTAGAAAATGTGAAAAGTGAAGTCCCTTCGATTCAATTGAATTCCTGCTGACTATGTGAACATATTCAGGTGGTTCTTATGGAAAGAACAGAAAAGCAGTTGGCCATTACCGTGTTTCCCCAAAAATAAGACCCTGTCTTATATTTTTTTGAACCCTGAAATAAGCGCTTGGACTTATTGCCATGCGGTCAAAAGCCCAATTGGCCTTATTATCAGTGGATGTCTTATTTTGGAGGGAAACAGAGTAGCTTTTTTTTCAGAATTATTTTTTAAATTTTCCAATCTAAACAACAAGTCTGAAATGTTCTGGGAATTTTCTATCCACCTAGTTACAGATCTAACCCTGCTTAATAGACATATGCAAAACTAAACATTCTCTTCCTCCTCTGAATTATGTTGATGTGGCAGTTTTCTAGGACTTAAGGATGAGCTTTTAAAAAAAAAATCAGCCAAAGCCAACAAACAGTTGCCACCTGATGTTCAGGAAAGTGAAGATTGTGCTAGCTGTGGGGCTCAGTGTGTGTGTAGGACTGATTTCTCTTGGAGAGTGTATGTCTTTTCTGACTCCTGCCCCATGACACAATTAGTTGTAGGAAAAGATCAACATTTGAAAAGCAGTCCCTGGCCTTGCTTGCAATGGATCTACCTAACATCTCCCTGTGTGATTGATATATTTAAATGGAATATATTTAATGGAAAAGTTTCACGAAACAAAGGTAAATGGTATGTCTGCAATCTGTCTCAATTAACCTATTCTGCCTTCTTTCTGCTGGATTCACAACTCAGACAATATCGTTTTTTGAGGAAAGAAAACCCAAAGGAAGATACAATGGTAAGAGAATAATCACATGTGTATTTCATCAAATATTTGCTGAGCCACCAGGCATCACCGAGTTCCTCAACCAAAACATAAAAATTGATGTGTTTGAAAAATGCAAGTGATTGTTTTGTTTATTAGAGGAAAACCTCAGAGTGAACTTGTTGGGGGAATACTGCTGTAGATTGTATTTATCTGAAGCAATTAACCTAAGCAGAATAGCCCAGTGGGAAAAAGACCTTGGTTTGTTTTTGGTTTGTTTTTATCATGAAACGAAATGCAGAATTTAAACTTTTGCTAAACAACTAGAACTACTTTAACTACGTTTTTCTAAAACTACTTTTTAAAACTTCTTTCCATGGTACATACACCTTCTTCCCACTGTTTACTCATCTCAGTGGTGATATCACAAAGAAGCCCAGTGCAATGTGATGCAAGCAAAAGTAGATCCCCTCACACATATGGAATATATATTGCTCAATTGACCTTATATGTGCCTCACCAAAACACAAGAAAACGTCTGTCAATTGGAACAGGCATGTCCTTTGCTATTGCCAGTAACTCTTAATATTTCCCCTGGTCAAGAGTCTTTGTTTGGTTAGGTATCATTGGATTATATAAATTCTGATTCAGGGACAATCATAGTTATAAATACACCGAGAAGATTCTATTCCCATCTTCTTTATTACTGTGCTATCTGCTATTTGGTAGGAGATAAAGTTGCAGCTTTTCTCTGAAGAACTTAAGCTGCACTTGAAAATCTAGAACAAAAGCCAACAATCTCAAACAGACCATCACAGATATAAAAAAGGCAGATAAAAGATGAAACCTTCCTCCACCCCCATCCCTTGACACCTTTTATTTTTGGCATATGCATTTCTGCCTTGCATTAGCTTCCATGCTGAAAATGGAACAAAATAGGGATAATAAAATGGTAAAAGGTAAATTCAAGTCGCAATTTGGGAAAAAATTCATCCAGTTTTTCTTAGAGATGGTTCAAAAAGCCCGTAGATCAGTCAAGCTTTGTAATGGCCAATAGATGTGGGCAAATTCAAATAATTTTGAAACAGATCAAAAGAGTTTGAAAAGAGATAAGTATTAAGCAGAAAAGTACAAGTAATGGCCTTACCAGATCTCTTCTTTCCAATTGGTTCACTGAGGAGAAAGAAAAATTAAAATCAGTAAAACAATGAAATAGCTTTGTCAGTCTGAATGAAAGAGGATTTATTCCAAGAGCCAGGAAATAAAAATTCAGATCTACAATGTAGTCCAGTCACTGACTGTTTGAATTACAGTATACAGTTCTGCACATTAGTTGCCAATAGGATGCTTAAAGATTTTTAATTTTTTCAAAGAGATTCTTTTGATTTTCTTCTGACACAAGAATGCACACAAGTCAGCTATCCCTTTCCTTTTGCTTTTGCTGCTTCCTAAATACTTTCTATTGCTTTTCTACAAAAGTACAAACAAGAGGGGAAAAAATAAGGGATGTGTATTTTTCTGGGAGCTGTAGAGAGATATATGGAGAATACTTTCCTGGCAACGTGAGTTATATGAATTTTAGAGAAATGGCTGATATATGTGTTGACCACAGACCAAAAAGGACTGTGAAGACAGCCCAGACGAAAAAAGGGAGCCACAAGTCAAAAGTCTATTGTCATATGGCTGTGGTAGCTTGGTAATTACTGATCCTCCCTTCCAGAAATATTTAGAACTTGAGAGTCTCAAAGTTGAGTTTTGGAAAATATTATGTAACAAGTCATATTTCTATTTGAGGACAGATAAGTCTATCAGAGATCGGACTAATTTACATATTGTCTATCCACTGTTTGTGAAAACCAACCTGACAAAAAATGAATATGCTAGTCCAAATGTGCTTCACATATACTCTTCTTCCCTGCTTTCCAAGCCACTAAATGCCATTTTGTTGGTGTTTTGAGTTCTACAACAGTCTAATTGCAACATTTTGCATGCATTTGTCTCTGATTCATTTTACTTTCCAAATGGAATGTATGGAGGTGATTATTTATAGCTGGACCAATAAAAGTGTGTCTAATCTAAGGCTTTGCTTTCTAACCTAAACTTTAACTATTTCAAATAACTGTTCTAAAATAACATCCAGCTCTACGGAATGCATTTATACCAATGCTTTTCACATAGTATATTTTACTTTATAGCTGCTAGGAATGTTTTTTTTTTACTCTGGGAACCGCTTCCTCCGGATGTTGAAAATGGATGCTGTATGCTGACTTTGCGTAATTATATCTGCATACCTATGTTTAAAACTGCAGGAGATGAGCCAGTTAAGATGTTAACAGCTGTCTGTCAACAAACAAGGAACAAGTCTGTGTGGCCTGGGGACTGGAAAACCCCTGATGCTTATATTGAATATAAAAGAGACAAGCAAGAAAATTATGCAAATTACTGAGCCATTGCACTACTGTATTTTTCGGAATATAAGACGTACCTTTTTACCCCCCAAAAGGGGGTGAAAATTTAGGTGCGTCTTATACACCGAATGTAGCCCTGTCCACCCACTGGCCCCCACCCTTTGGCCTGTGCCTCGCAGCAGTTACCTTCTTGCAAGCAAACAGCAAGAAAAAACAGCCCCTTTCAGCTTCAGCATAGGTTAATTAGCACAAGTTGATTAGATCGGCCTCCCGACTCTCAGCTGATTTGCTCTCAGCTGTTTTGCGCAGGACTTTCCTGCTTGCTGCAAAGAGTGCTGGAGCAGATTTTTTTCCCCTAGCTATGCTGAAAAAACAAAACTGAAAGTAAAGCAGGCTCTGCTGCAACATGACAAAATGAGGCAGAGAGAGATTTATTTTTATTTTTCCTCACCAAAAATGGTAGGTGCAAACAATGGCAAATTTAGGGCAAAAGAGGAGAATTCAAGATTTTAAAACACAAAAGAAAAAAAGCTCTATTTAACTAGGGAATTGTAATAATTGAGATACTATTAATTGTATATTGTGTTGAAAGCAGAAATGGTTAAGTTGTGGTTTGGAGGAATATATGGGGGAAATTATTTGGTTTATTATTATTGGTAAATATAATTAATTGATTTGTAAGAAATTGGATTGCATGGAAATAATTGGAATATTCATGTTCATATTGATTAATATACAAAAAAGATAGTTATAACTAATTGATTTATATAAAAATGTTGAATTTGTATTAAACAATTGTAATATTAAATAATTAACCAATGTGAGGATGGATATAAAAATAGATGACAACGGGAAGGGGTATAATATAGAATAGAAGGGAAAAATTGAATTTGATTAAGATTAGAGATGAGAATGAAGGGTAATATTGGTTTTTTTAAAAAAGATGAGGAATAAATATGGCAAAAAGGAAATATAGAAATTGTAAATTTAATTGAAATGACTAAACTGTTTAAATTTGTGAACCAGCCAAATACTCTGTTCAAAGAAAATACATTGTATGTTTGTATGTGTGTTTGTCTAAAAAATTAAAAAAAACTTTAAAAAAACAACAACCCAAAAAAGTAGGTGCGTCTTATACTCCGGTGCGTCTTATACTCCGAAAAATACGGTAATTTCTTACCCAAGCAAAGTTCTGCTCTAGATCTTACAAAGAACAATACAGCCATCACTAGACTGAGAAGTGCCAAATAATACAAGGGTTTCAGAAAAGGGTGTGGGGTTCAAGCCATTGTATGGTGAGATTAAGAAAACAGAAAAAGTATATTTACCTGTGCTTTATTGACTACTATGTGGCCTTTAATTAGAGTTTTCAGCTTATTCGGGGGGCGGGGAGAGACACACGTTAGGGATGATGGGTTAGGAACAGTAGTGGGTTGCCCCCGGTTCGCACTGGTTCTATAGAACCGGTAGTAAAAGGAGGCTCCGCCCACCGACCCCGACATCATAAAAATGCTTCTGAGCATGTGAAGAAGCTTTTGTGCTTGCGCAGAAGAGTGCATACACGCGAGAGCGAAGCGAGCGCCCGCACGCGGCCCCATTGCGAACCAGTAGTAAAGGTAAGTAGAACCCACCCCTGGTTAGGAAGGAATGTGTTTTTCTGAGTGTAGCTAATTTGCTTTCAATAAAGTGCTTATTTTGTTGTGCTCTATGGTGGAAATGAGGGACGCGATGGCTCAGTGGCTAAGACATTGAGTTTGTCGATTGAAAGGTCGGCAGTTCAGTGGTTTGAATCCCTAGTGCTGTGTAACGGGATGAGCTCCCGTTACTTGTCCCAGCTTCTGCCAACCTAGCAGTTCGAAAGCACGTAAAAAATGCAAGTAGAAAAATAGGGACCACTTTGGTGGGAAGGTAACAGCGTTCTGTGCGCCTTCGGCATTTAATCATGCCAGCCATATGACCACGGAGACATCTTCGGACAGCGCTGGCTCTTCGGCTTTGAAATGGAGATGAGCACCTCCCCCTAGAGTCGGGAACGACTAGCACATATGTGCGAGGGGAATCTTTACCTTTACCTTTATGGTGGAAATACACAATTTGGCCTTAAAGACCTTCTTTGTTTTTGTATTGGACCAAATGCCTCATCTGACAGATCCTAGAGGTGAGGAAACCACAACACACAAAACTAGTGAAAAAGAGAGGGAAACACAGCAAGCGGGAAAGCTCAAGGGTCTTGTACCTAATTTTTTTTTTAATCCTAAACCCAGTTTTGTTTCATCCCAGATTATCATGGTCCAGATCCCAAATATACAAACAAGGAGGATAATAAGAACATTAGTGATTATTTTTGTTCCTTTGAGTCAGTTTTGGACTCTGGATGATTGCCTGGACATGTCTCTGAAGGGTTTTTTGTTTTTGTTTTTTTGCAAGGTTTTTGGAAGTAGTTTACCATTTCCTACTCCCTAGGGCTGAGAAAGAAGGACTGGCCCAAGATTCTCTAGCTAGTTTTGTGCCTAAGACAGGACTAGAACTTATGGTCTCCTGCATCTAGTCTGATGCTTTAACCACTACACCAAAAAGATTCTGCAGGACAGCAGTAGTCCCCAACCCTTCCAGCTCTGTAGAATGGCAGTGGCAGCAGCAGGAAATGATGGCAGGGAAAGGGATGGTTTTGTGTGCACAACCTAATCCCACATAAACACAAATGGGGCTTTGAACACTTGCTCACCCCTGTGCAGTCCCAACCAGCTGCAGACCAGGAGCTGGGGACTCCTGCATAAGAGCTTTTGGTTTAATGTATCTGTTGCCTTTTGATCTAGTTTATTAAACGTACTAAATGTAATATGTCTTTCTCCACTACACTTACAAGTAGGGTAAAGGGAGACAGGTCTCAGACTTTCAACAAGATATAAGGTGACAGATAAAACATTAGCAAACTTCACACAGCAGCTTCCTCTCTCCATCCAGTGTCCTCAGCAACTAAAGTAAGCCATGTGTTTGTTATATGAGTCCCAAAAAATAATGGAGAAAGGCTAAAATCAGAAGACACCCCCCCCCAAATGCACTACAGGGATTTGGGTGTTTTAAGAGACATCTCAAGGTTGTTTTTGTGCTTTGTTTCACTTTTGTCTGAAAGGGGATGTAGTATACTAGTGTAGGAAGAAATATCCTTCTGGGTTCAGCTCCAAGTGGGGAAAAAGACACTGGAAACATGGAGACTGCTTGGAAAGATGGTTTAATGGTGGGCAGGATCACATGATTTGAGTTCCTGAACAGAAAAAGGGGCGAGATACAGCGAGTCCCCAGGTTTTATGCTCTCTCTGGCTTTGAACTTCCTGGGGCCCGGAAAGAGTATCCTGATTGATTGTCAGACTCCTAGGTGGTAGGGGTCTTAGCTAGCCTTGCTGGCTGATGTAATCTTCCCAGGTGCCAAGTGGTGAGTTTCTGTTGCTAGATGGGCCCCATTGTGTTGCAGATGTCCTTTGACAAAGGATTGGGTTTCTGCCTCTGGCCCATTAACAAATAAAAACAGCATATAAATCAAATTTTAAAAAAGGGTGGGGGGCAGGAAGGTGGGAGCTGCTTTGTCTTTAAAACATGCTTCTCCATTTCTCATCCAGGGAAACATAATATTCTGCCTTTTTAATATTTCCCAAAATATTTCATTCTTCTAGGAAAGGGGTGGGTGCTAACTTCCTATACTAGTTAATGCTTTCTTCTCTCTGGTTTTCGTAAGAAAATAACAAAAGTAGAAAGGTTTTGCCAGAATTGGGAAAACCTTGAAACAAAACCAACATCTCAGTAGGCTACAAGCAGAGAGAGGGAGGGAGGGAGGGAGGGAGAGAGAGAGAGAGAGAGAGAGAGACAGAGAGACAGAGAGAGAGAGAGAGAGAGAGAGAGAGAGAGAGACAGAGAGAGAGAGACAGAGACAGAGACAGAGACAGAGACAGAGAGACAGAGAGACAGAGAGAGAGAGAGAGAGAGAGAGACAGACAGACAGACAGACAGACAGACAGACAGACAGACAGACAGACTTTGGCCATAACAAAGTGAAGCTCAAAACAAAAACAGTTGCTCTGTTGCTTCATTATTCTGGCCAAGCTTGGCTAGTGTAACAGGAAATTATCAAACTCATATTGAAAATCCTGGTATCAGCTTTGGGCTTCTAGGAACTTCAGAATGTTTAGAGAACATTTCTCAAGGGGAGAAAAGTGATTCTTTTGTGGCAAAGATGGGATCAGCATGGGTCCTGAACTTGGAACCTACAAGAGTTACATCAGGCAAAGCTTCTCTTATTAAGCCACTTTGTTTTCTGATACAATCTTAAGAATCAGAAAAAAATATGAAATGCAGGAATAGAACAGAATACTCACTTTATCCTCTTTTTGAAAATATTTCCTCCACATTTGTCTGATTTTCTGGATGTGCTGAGCCACCAAACAACTAAAGAAGTGCATCGGTTGCTACATTTATCAGTCCTGCCTGTAACTAAGCTCGTCTCTCCAACTTATCCTCACTGATAGGAAAAAGCAGTCTTCAAATCTAGATCCATTTGTAGCCCTTGTGTACTACTGAGGTACAGCCACAGATCTGAAGAATCCTGAAGTTTTCAGAAGACAACTACAGATAAGCAAGGAGGAAGCATGTTCGGCAGATTCAGGATATTGCTGGAGGTAAGGGAGACTAAATGAGAAGGAATAGGAGATCAGGTCCTTTCAGCTTTGTAATGTGAGCATATGGTCTGTCCCTAGAACCTGAAGAAAATTGTGCTTGCCTATTTCTTCTTGCGCAACATTTTTATTGTACACAGAGAGCGTGGAGAATAAAGCGCTGGTACTCCAACAAATTGGTTTTCACAGCCACAGAATGACTGCTGAAAAAAATGGTAAGACTTCCTTGTGCATTTGAGCAAATCCCAAAGTCACAAGGTCTTCCTGGGAAGATTTCCCATTTATGGTCTTTCCCAAGAAATAAAGAGTGTAAGATTTACCAGGAAGTCAAAGGAACATGGCAATGAAAACAAAGATAATGTGGATGGTTTCTTTTGTTCTTGATATAAGACATTCACAAACGTATGGATAAATCTAGGCTTCAGATGGCTTTTCTTTTCAGGGTCATGCTCTAAATAAGTAATCCAAATTTAAATAAATGAATGTCACAAGCACTCTTTGCACTACTTCTGGATCAATTCTGCCCCTGGCCTTCTTATATAGCTGGTTTTAAGGACTAAGCCAAGCATTCTTCTGACTGCACCAGTTTATCTAAAACAAAAATAGAGTTGGATCTCATCCTACCTCCTTTTGCTTTACTTAGCCCTTTTTCTATTAGCTTTACTTTTCTTCACCAATCTCCCAACTCTTATTGGTCAGCTAGAGAGAGCTAATTGTTTATTTTCGGCCAGGGTGAATAAAAATTGATGATTTAAAAAAAAATCAGATTTTTTAAAAATTTAAATCAAATTTTTTAAAATTTAAATCATTTTTTTATTTTTATCAAATTTATTTTAATAAAATGCTTCTGGAGTAAAAATCTATCTAAAGGTAGTTTTCTATTTAAGATACATTAATAATTTAGTTTAGTCAGCATGAAATGAAGCTTAGTTATGTAGCATGAGGCTGTATATTGTGCAATATTGGGACTGTTGGTGAGTCAATAGCAGGTCAGAGGAGGAGCTGCTAAGGGACAGAGATGACAGTTGCTCTTTAAAAATTATGATTTAAATCAGGTTGATTTAAATCATGATTTAAAACTTGATTTAAATCAAATCCACCGTTTTCAGCAGTACAATACTGAACCTGACAAAAGTAAAGATGACTGGTTTCAAGGGATACATTAAGCCTGGTGAGAACTATCTATTCCCTCTGACGAGGTGGCATCCAAATACAAGCAACAAGGAATAAATAAAATTGTCTGCCTGGAGAACTAGGCCCTTGGATTCTTACTGAACAGCAAAAGAGAAGTTACTCTAAAGACACAGTTTACATGATTTAAAATGCCTCCTCCTGCAGGGAGAACAGGTAGAAAATCCACTCCGACATGGATATAAGTGAAGAAATCTGAGAAGTAGGATGGCAGATAAAAGGATTTAAAAGATTCCTTTGCTTCAGGACCTGCATTAGACTTCACTGGGTTTTGCAGTGGGAGGAGGGATGTAGAAAGAGTGGTGAGTGCCCAAATTTGGAGGGTCCTGGGTGAAGCGGATTTTCCAATCCATGAAGTCATTGCTACAGCTGACTTATAGGTTAGGTCCTCACATGTTGAAATTAAATAAAACCGTGCCCAATGAACTGTGCCGTGGGCTCCCAACATGTACCAAACTAGAAATTAATATAAAAGCACAGTTAACAAGACTTTGAGTGCTGAATGGCAACACTCTTCACTTTTGTCAAGATCCTCGTTTAGAGGATGCCTGTCTCTTTCCCACAGATATGAGTAAAATGTTTCTCCATCAGGCAAAAATAGAATAAAGCTGCATGTGCCTTTTCAATCCCATTTAGAAAAGATTGAGTTAAATAAGAACCAACTCAAATATTGTTTTTTTCCTCGTGTCTTCTCTCTTTGACTTGTAAACTGTTTAGATGAAATGATCTTTTTATACAGTCTGCAAGATGGTTGCTTTCTCTGTATTTCTGTGACTGATTTCCCAGGGGAAGAGAGGAAGCGCTCATAGGGGTATCAGCTCACTTCATAGCATTAAGAGCTTCCAGGTAATGCATCTTAGTTGTGCTTTTGCCTTGACATATGCATGGAATTTCATGGGCAGTGGAAAGGATCCTCCATTCGAAACTTTCCTGTACTTGCTCAGCACTTTTTCCACTTTCTTTCCTATAATTAAAGTATATTTTAAAAAATGGCACAGCACAGAATGCCTTCTGGTTAATAGAGCAGGACACGTTCCATTTGGAAGCACCCGCCAACTACATCTTGCTGCTCACTGACATTTCAGAACAGTGTGTGATTGATACGGACGAAATTATATCTGGCTTCTTTCCTCTGGGGCTAAGTAATTTTAAGATGCTCCAAAGTTAATTTCCCACATATTGGCACCCATTGAATGACAACCCCAACCTCCAACTAGGATCCGTCAGACAAAATTGCTTGGTTTCACTTTGATTTGGATACTGGCTGGGCAGACCCTGTGGAAGTGACGAAGGCACATCTTGGCTTGGTTACTTAAAAGAAGTTTGAACTACCCAATCCTGAGATAGCCAGGTCCTTGTTGCTGTTTGTTTTGCCACCTGTATTCTGGACCATGCTGCTCCTGGTTGGTTAAGGCCTCCCAAGAAGTTGCATGTGGTTGGGCCCAAGCAATGATTAATGCCTCTTTGCAGTTAATGATGAAGGAGGAGATGGTATATGCCGGAGGTGATATTCAGCAGGTTCTGATCAGTTCTGGAGAACCGGTAGCAGAAATGTTGGGTAGTTCGGAGAACCGGTAAAAACCATCTCTGACTGGCCCCACCCCCATCTATTCTCTGCCCCAAGTCCCAGCTGATCAGGAGAAAATAGGGATTTTGCAGTAACCTTCCCCTGGAGTGGGGTGGGAATGGAGATTTTACAGTATCCTTCCCCTGCCATGCCCACCAAGCCACCCCCACCAATCCACACCCACATAACCAGTGCCCATTCCTAGACTGAGGAGATTTGCTCACAGTCACTCATGTCTTAGTTACTCCCTGACTAGACTCCTGCAATGTGCTCTACATGGAACTGCCTTGAAGACTACCTGGAAGTTACTACTCTAGAATTTAGTGGCCTCTGTATTTCTGGATGCTCCACATTTTGCCCAAGTTAGCCAGCTGTTGCACAAGCTGCACTGGCTTTCAGCCTCTTTCCAGGTACAATTCAAAGTGCTAGCTATCACCTAAAAAGCCTTGAATAATAGGTGGGCAAGTTATTTGTAACATGGCCCTGAGAGCATCTGTTCATTGTATCAGGTTAGATAGTGTGGTCGTGCTTCAGGTCTCTTTCCTGAAATCCCATCATTTGTTGGGACCTTTGAGCCAAGTACTGCAAATGGTTGATCCTTAAGAAATAAATAGGAAAGAAAGTCTTTGCGTATTTTTTATGAGTTTAAACACTAAGGTTAACATTCTGAACTCCCGTACCAAAAACTACTGCTGCTGGGTAAATAAAGTATAAACATTATGTTCCTCCCAGTCAGTAATCCTGCAGATCCGAAGATAAGGAGCCACAAAAAAATGTTTCTAAGGCATTTACCATCACAGTTCTGTTTCCCACTCAAAAAGGATGAACTTGCAGATTAAAAATCCCCATCTCCATCTTCCTCCCCCTGCTCTACAGTACAAATCAAAGTGCACCACATTTATAGCATTCCTTTTAAGAGGAATGGCTCTGCCCTTTCTAATGTTGCGAGGCATAGATTATTATGATAAATGGATGCCTGCAAGACATGTTCCTGGAATGAACAAGGAGTCAGCAAGGAAACTAATCTGTTCTGTCTGTTACTTCTCTCTGGTTGAGCAGAGCAGATTGTTTTAATCACCACTTAGCACTTGTCCAATGAAAGCTCCAGGCTTTCAACTGAGGACTCTTAGTAGTTGAATGAATCCTTTGACTCAGCAACTTCTTTGTGTCCTGTCTGATGCAACCTCTGTTTCTTAACCTGAGAGGAAAAGCCTCTTTTAAACAAAGGAAAGACAGACTGCCATGAATCACAGAGGCAGAAGGGACTATTAAGTCCACCTCTTCTGCTCAGTGCAGGGATCCAAATTGAGGCATCCCAAAAATGTGTCTGTCTAGCCTCTGGTTGAACTCAGCTATGAAGGGGAGGCTACCATCTCTCAGGGCAATTGGTTCCACTATCCAGCTGCTTTGTTAGGAACCCCCTCCCCTCCAAGATTCGATTAGAGTCTACTTTCCTGTAATTTAAATGTATTATTCCATGCTTGGCGCTCTGGAATAAGACATATCAGGTCTTTCTGCAGCGCCGTGATACTTTTATAAACACATCTTACAGTTCTACTGCTTTCTAAAGAGTGGATGTTCACATTGGTGCCTAGGAAGCTACAATGTACAGGGAGTCTTCAGATTATGACAGTTGGGATTAGCTGCAGTTAAAAGGCAATGACCTCATTGCTCAGTAAAGTAACAACAATCTTGGCAGTTCCAGTTGCTGTCATAACTTTAAAATGCATGGGTCATTAAATGAGAAGCAGAAGTCCCAATTAAAAGTCCAGGGGTGCCACAAGGGAAGGGAAGTGCTGGAGGGGGTAAAGGTTGGGAAGGGCCTCTACAGACCATGCATCAGCTTGCCGATAGCTTGGGAGGCCTCATGCAGTCTGTGCACAAGCACAGGAAGACCAAGGAATGGAGAGTATGACAAGGCTGGGAGAACTTACCAGAACAACTTGTGACTTTTCCTGCAGGCTTCCCCATTGACTTTGCTTGTGGGAAACTGGCAGGGAAAGTTTCAAATAGTGATCACATGACGTTAAATGCGAGCTGGTTGCCAAGCACCTGAATTGAAATCACATGATCTTCAGGATGCTACAGGAATTTTGAGGACCAGTAATAAGTACCCCTTGTTCAGCACTGTCACAATTTTGAATGGTTGTTGAAGAAGTAGTCAATATGCAAGGACTACATGTAATTTCTCTTACAATTATGTATGGAAAGCTAATTACAAAATAAACTATTACAAATACTCTAATATAATACAATATTTTGAGGTTGTGTTCCCATTTAAGGGCACTTCAATAGCAGTGCAATAGACTGGACATGATTAATTATGTACTCTCAAGTTGTTATCAACTCTTACTGATCACACAGATAGATTATCTCCATGAAGATATGCCCTTAACCTTTCAGGTCTTCCAATGGTGTACATATTGCCACTATAGTTGGGTCTATCTACCTAGCTGCTGATCATCATCTTCTTTCCTTCTACCTTTCCCAGCATTAGAGCTTCTCCTGAGAGCTATGTCTGTGCATAATGGATCTGAAGGAGGATGATTTGAGCCTGGTCAAAGTGAAAGTGAAAAGTCTTCACTTTTCAAGTGAAAAGTCCAGGTTGACTTGTTCAATGATTAATTTGTTTGTTTTCTTGGCTGTCCATGGTATTCCCAAGAGTCTTCTCCAATACCAGAGTTTAAAAGTATCAGTACTCTTCCCATCTTGCTTTCTCAAAGTACAATTTTCACTTCTACAGAGAACCCCAAAGAATATCATGGCTTGCAAGATTCTGATCTTTGTAGATATGGAAACGATATTTGAATATATTTTGCCAGGGCTTCATGGCTGCTTTACCAAGGGTTAGTCTATGGTGTATTTCTTGATTACTTGTTCCTTTAGTGTTGATGGTTATTTCAAAAGCCAGAAAATATCTACTACTTCAATGTCTCCATTGACAGTTCTCAGACTGGTTCTACCTACAATCATTAATTTGGTATTTTTTATATTTAATCATAGCCCTATTTTTTTCCCCACTGTGCTTCTTGACTTTTATTATTACAATCTGCAGACCCTTTATATTTTTAGACTTTCGGGTTAGTGTCATCCATATAGTACATGTTCTTGATGTTTCCAATATCTCCCAAACCAACGTTATAGCACATACAGTCCAAATGGCATTGTAGAACAGAGTAGAAGATTAATTCAGCAAAGGTCAAAGATTCAGCCTACAAAAGATGTGGATTCACACATGCTAGAAATCAAGAAATGAAAGTCATGAAGCAAGCACACATTTACCTGTATAGGTAGATACAGAAAATTCTACAATTTTATTAAAAATTGTGGCTCAGCTCAATTCTAGAGGGAGGGAGGGAGGGAGGGAGGGAAAGCCCATTCAAGGTTCTCTCCTACAGCAACAAAACTGAATCTCAGAGAACATAAAGCCTGAGCACCTATGAAACAATCTCTTTCTATTATTCCACTTCTCCTTTGATGAGGCAGAAAATTATGGTTCTATTCTAAAAGCAACCATATAAGTGTCTCTATACTACCATGTTTCCCCCAAAATAAGACCCTGTCTTATATTTTTTTGAACCCTGAAATAAGCACTTGGCCTTATTGTCATGTGCTCAAAAGTCCAATTGGGCTTATTATCAGGGGATGTCTTATTTTGGGGGAAACAACATGCATGTACTCAAGCCTGTGTTTCTCTTTGTGTCTTTCAATGCATTAGCTGATGAATTGACAGAAGGAAAGGAAGCTAAAGGGGGAAAACCCAGCTGACAAAAGAAAGCAGCATAGTTAATAGGCTCTGGGTTTTTGCACCAACTGAATCAAATGGCTGAAGAGAAAAAAGTTGGGTAAGCAAACAATATGAAAAAGGATGAAAGAAGACAGAAATAGAAAGTTTTCAAAGACAGATGCAGAAAGAATATCTAGCCAATTGAAAACAATTCTTTGTAAATGACATGGGTGTTGGAAGGATCTGTGCTCAGATACAGAAAATAACAACTCTTCTAATCTATCCAATAAAGTATTTCCCAACAACAATTTGCACAATATCTTTGCATAACTGTGCATTCCACACAGATGATGGCAAATGGGTTATATTTATGCTCAAAATGGTTAATAAAAGGGCTTCCAGCCACAGGCAGCTGATAGTCACAAGGCAAATGTTGCATCAGGCAAGGCTAGGCAGAGAATGGGTTGCAAATATCCTTGTTTTGCAAGGAAAACACTCGCATGTGTTTGCTGTTACTCAAGAAATTGACAACAAGAAAGTGTTCTTTTTTGCTCTTGGTTTTTCTTGACATAAAACAATTGTATACAATTAGACATGGTAATATATTTTCCTACTGCTGAAGTTTAAAACTTTATAACTCACTGATAGATGCACATTTTTATTAATGCAGAAAGTAAGCAAGTCCAAGGTTCATTGCTATTGAAACAATATAAAGCACCATGAATGGCAGGTTTAAATGAGATGCTAAAGTGACAAAGAAGGATAAGTGAGGAAACAAGTAATTGGCATTTTACTTCTAAATGTGAGATAGTTGAGACATAGGATACAAAAACTGGTGGGAGAAATCATGTATCCTTTCCTGTTGAGAAGAAATGTCTCTGAAGTAGTGATTTAGATCAGGGGTCTCCAACCTTGGCGACTTTAAGACTTGTGGACTTCAACTCCCAGAATTCCCCAGCCAGCAAAGCTGGGAGTTGAAGTCCACAAGTCTTAAAGTTGCCAAGGTTGGAGACCCCTGATTTAGATCTTGTTAGCAGCAGTGGTAAACTCACAAAAAATATTGTAGTACTGTTTTATCATCATCATCATCATCATCATCATCATCATCATCATCATCATCATCAACAACAACAACCCAAAAACTTAATACTGAAATGCAGACTTAAAATATGCTCCACAGCCACTCTACTGAGTGAATTTTGACAGCTGTGAAGTGACAGAGAACATACTAGCAAGCCAAATCGACAGCTTCAAACACAAAAGAGAATATTTGTAGCTCAGGGTTGAATTGTGAGGTTTTTGGTGCTCTCTGAGCTTGGTTGTTTTCTTGCAGAAGTTTCATTACAAAGATAACATTATCAGTAGTTGGTAAGGAAACCTCTGCAAGGAAACAACCTCACCAAGAACCTCACAATCTTCCCTTCCCGTAGTCTGCCTATCACACTCTATTCTCCTTCCATCACTTTGTATTAGAGTTGGAGAAAGGTCAGATTAAAGGCTACAAAGGTTATCTATTGAATTTGGTTGTGATAGAGTGTTTACATTTTTTCAAAGATCAGATAAAATATAACAACTTGGATCTTGAAACAATTCTAATTCCCCTCTTTACTCTTATCATTACAAGAATATGATTATCAGATCTACAGCTCTCCCATCCTTCCTGTGTTTGCTTTCAAAAGAAGATGGAATGTAGGTAATCACTCAGTGATTCTACAATTCCAAGATTACTTCTCTCTCTGCCAGAAACAGCACTCTTTCGGCTAATACATCAGCCTGCATATTCTAAAACACAATTGCCACTTATGGTAATTCCCCAAAGAGCTAATCAAAGGTTTCAATTAAAACTTAGCAAGCCCCTTCCATAGTAGTAAAACCTGGCTTATAAATGCATGAGACCAGACTCCAAGGCAATTAGATAGATGCAGTCAACTTGGGTTCAGCTCCAGGTGAGTGTTGGTCCACCAGCAGCCTGCGGAGCTGGCAGCAGAGTTGGACAGTGAGGAGGCTGGGGAGGAACATGGGCCAGTCCTGGAGTCCGGGGAAGGCTTGGACGAGGGCTCTGCGTCGGAGGCAGAGAAAGGGCCACCTGGGAGGTACGTACTGCCTCCAGAGTCGGACCTCAGCGAGACAGAGGAACAGGGGGAGCCTGTTCTCAGTGCACGCATGTGCAGAGCTGCCAGAAGACAAGAACAGCTAAAACAAAAGGGATGACTCGGGAGTAGGGGTGGGAGATGATTGGCCCCTCCCATAAGACTTAAAAAAGGAGCAAAGGCATGTGGGCCTTTGCAGGAAGCAACATTTGTTCATTCAGTTCAGCTTAAAGCCTGAAGCTCTGTTTGATTCTGGACCCCCTGTGGCTTTGCCAATTAGGTCTTTGGCAGCATGTCAAGAGAGATAAAGGTGGGTGATTATCCCGCCATTAAAATGTGTTGAGTACCAAATTCAATGAGTTTCAATGAATTTGGTATTCAGTTGAAAACCAAAATACTACTATATTTATTTTTGTTAATAAAATTTTATTGGAAAAGGTCTATTTTCTACATACAATGGATAGATCTGACATTCATTTTTACATTTCATTTTTCACTGATGAAAATCTCAGTGTTGTCATTCCCTCTTTCAATTTACTCTCATACACACATACAGACACACACGAAACTATAACTTGTTTACAATAACTTACTCTTTAGGAGGATTTAGGTCCTCTGGCCTTGTTTCAAAAAACTGAAGAACCTCATCACACTGAGAGATGTATGGTGGCAGCTGGATCAGAGCCTGAAAAACAAACATACCTGTGATTTATACAAACATTGCATTTAATCAATAGTAAGCACTTGGAAATGCATCAAAGGCTGACTGTCAGCTTTATTAGACGTGAATGGGCGTTTTAATGAAAAAAAGATAGCATGGATCCCATTTCTACTGCCTGGTAAAAGTTGAAGGTTTAGAGATAGCAAAACAACACCCCCCACACCCCCCAAAAAAACCCAGTTACTGACTGAATAGAATAAAGATCAGAACATTGATGGGAACAATTGAAGAGAAAGTAAAAAAAAAATGTTTATGTATGCAGTAGAAACAATGATTTGAAAAAAAAGTTGATTTGAGAATTATAGGTTCAAAGCTGAACTATGGGTTCAACTATAGGTCTTGATTCTAACACTTACGCAACTTTGCCATATATTTGAGTTCCTGGACAAATTACTTATCTTTTAATTCACCAGTTTGCCCATCATTTAAGATTTATCATTACTACCCCCTATCATTAGGGGTGGGCTGCTGTGGGTTTGCAGGGGTTCGGGAAAACCTCTAGCTAAGATTCTGTGCAGTTCGGAGAACCCCCAAATCCCACTCCTGGCTGGCCCCTCTCCTCCCACCCCGCCCCTCCCAGGAGTCCCCACGCGGCCTGTTTTGGATGCAGGTAAGTGCAGGGTTCACGCAGAGGACCGGGGAGGGTGAAAATGGGCCTACCGGAAGTTCAGGAAGGCCAGAAACGGGCCCATCTCTGGCCTCCAGAGGGCCTCTGAAGTCTAGAGCAAAAACGCCCCCCTCCCCATGGTGCAGGAGGCCGAATAGGCCATGCCCAACATGGCCATGCCCACCCAGCAACTGGGCAGAGAACCCCTTGCTAAAATATTTGAAGCCCACCCCTGCCTATTATGTTGTGAATGGATGCCTATGACATTTTTACAAAATTAAAATTTTAAAGAGATTTTAAAGAAGATCTGCATTTTCATAATGTTCAGGAGTACTCAAATACGTTTATGTACATCTTCTTGGTAGAAATCTTATTAATCTCTTTTACAAACTACTTATTGTCAACAGAATTGTGTAGATGAGTGATTGGGACAGAGAATGAGAGAAAGTGGTTTGTTTAAAGGCATATAGAGGAATAATGGCAAGATCAACCCACTTTGTCATATGAAGTAGCAAAACCAGAGGTGGTATTCAGCCAGTTCGGATCAGTTCAGGCAAACCGGTAGTGGCGACCTGCCCGCCCGGGTGCAATCCCGTCCTATATCGTTGTGTTTTTGATGTTGCATGCATGCGTGGATGGTGCAAAAGAGCAAATTGCCGTGATTTGTGAAATCGCACGCATGTGTGCGCACACTCACATTTCCGGTGCTGGGCGAACTGGTAGTAACAGTAAGTGAATCCCACCTCTCAGCAAAACCATCTGCAATTTTGTATCTTGCTTGCTTTGACATTGTTGAAAACCTATCCACGTGCTATGCAAAGCATGGACTATTAAAATAGAATAGAATAATAGAGTTGGAAGGGACCTTGGAGGTCTTCTAGTCCAACCCCCTGCCCAGGCAGGAAACCCTACACCACAAATGGTTATCCAACATCTTCTTAAAAATGTCCAGTGATGGGGCATTCACAACTTCTGCAGGCAAGTTGTTTCACTTATTAATTGTTCTAACTGTCAGGAAATTTCTCCTTAGTTCTAAATTGCTTCCCTCCTTGATTAGTTTCCACCCATTGCACCTTGTCCTACCCTCAGGTGCTTTGAAGAATAGTTTGACTCCCTCTTCTTTGTGGCAACCCCTGAGATATTGGAACACTGCTATCATGCCTCCCCTAGTCCTTCTCTTCATCAAACTAGACATACCCAGTTCCTGCAACCGTTCTTCATATGTTTTAGCCTCCAGTCCCCTAATCATCTTTGTTGTTCTTCTCTGCACTCTTTCTAGAGTCTCAACATCTTTTTTACATCGTGGTGACTAAAACTGAATGCATTGTTTAATGTAATGCATAAATTCTATTACTATTTCATCAACAAACCACAGCATAATATAAAGCCACTGTTTCCAGTGTGAATAACCACTTGCTGAAAGTAGAGAGAAACTTTACAGCTTCTCAGGCTTTGAAAATGCCATAAATATTTCCTGAAAATGTTACAGAAGAGAAACAGAGAATCTAATTACTAAAAAGGAACACAAAAGTTTAATTTTAGTTTTAATTGACAATGCGGTCTTAATTTTTTCATATTTCCAGATTTTCTTTAACTTTTATGGATGGCTTAATTACTAGCTGGAACACTCTAGAACTTTAATGTCGAAAATAAAAATTCTGATAAATTCTTCTTCTCGGACTCTTATTTTCTTCCATAAAAATTAAATCTAGCTTTCAAAATAGCATGTTACAGTCATTGGTCTGAGTCAATTAGCTCATATCATCACCTATTTTTCTCATGAATAAAGGCAAACATTTATTTTTCTCCCCAACCAGTACTCTAAAAATTTACATCGAAGGAAAAAGTTTTTTAAATAAGGACAGATACTGTGCTGGCCACGCCCATCCCCGGTTTAGCGAAGGGGGAAAAAGTTGCGATATGTCATGACGATAATGTGACGACACAAGTTTGATACCCTTGCTCTACGTGAATCAAACAAGAAAAAATGAAGTAGCCCCTCTAAGGAGTTGAAAACATGGTTATTTGGCTACTGCTCAGGGAACTCCACCAAATCAGGAAACAGACTCCACAGGACAAGAGTTAATTAGAACTATAGTTAACTGAGATAGCTTATAGTAACAGGATCTTGCAAGCCTGAATATGCTTTATATCCCCTCCCTCATATATCCCAGTGAATCAAAGAGGACCCTGCCTGAGTCTCCTCTGAAAGCTATCTTCCTTCCCAGCAGTTAAGGAATGTTTCAACCCTCTTTGCTTATGTAACTTTTCTTTCTTTTTTCCTCTAGTCCTTCATGATTCTCTACAGTTTCTGCTTAACTTCAAATGCAGGCATTTGTCTAACACAAGGTACCTATGTTATCCTTCTACACCTGTAAACCTGCCAAAAACAAGACTTAGTCATAAAGACACTATTGGAGGAGGTAAACTACTAACTACTAAGAGATCTGTATTAGCTTTCCATAATCTCATGCTTTTCAGATATGTTTGGGAACCAGTTTGGAGAATTCCTACTCAGTTAAGTCTAGAAACAGAGTCACAACAGTTCTAGAGAGTACTAAGTTGAAAAAAGTAAATCTATTCCTTTAAATTCACTTTTAATTATCCCAATATGAATAATACATTCAGGCATATACTGATATTTTTTTTTATGTAGAGCAATACCAGATAAGGATATCTTTAAGAAACAAAAAGGGAAGATTAATTTACTTGAAAGGAAATAGCAAAACCAATAGCACTTAGATGCTTCACAGTTCTTTTACAGCCCTCTCTAAGCAGTTTACAGAGTCAGCCTATTGCCCCCCAACAATCTGGGTCCTCATTTTACTGACCTTGGAAGGATGGAAGGCTGAATCAACCTTGAGCCTGGTGAGATTTGAACTGCCAAATTGCAGGCAGCCGGCATTCAGCAGAAGTAGCCTGCAGTCCTGCTGTCTAACCACTGCACCACCGTGACTCTTAAAATGGTTTTTAATGGCTCTTTAAAATGGTTAATTTTAAAAATTTGCATAACTACATGAATATTAAATTGACTAAAATTCATGTAAGCATTTTTAACAAACCAACAAATCTCTTTCACTATAAAATAAAACAGATCTAGGGTTGCATAAAACCCAATTTATTTAGTCATCACTGGGCTATTAGGTATTTTAAACCTGGAATTTGATTATTTTGTTATTTCTCCCTTTCTCTCTCATTAAAAAGAAGTAACTGATCAAGGAGAGATCCAACCTTGAACCAAGGAGAAATTTCCTGACAGTGAGAGCAATTAATCAGTGGAATAATTTCCCTCTAGAAGTTGTGGGTCTTCCATCACTGGAAGTTTTTAGGAAGAGATTGAATAGCCATTTGTTTGGAATGGTATACTTGAGCAGTGGTTGGACTACAAGATCTCAAATTTTCTTTCAACTTTGTTATTCTATATGCTGCTTAGCGTTTGGGATCAGCCACTACCAACATGATGGTAAACTTGCTTTTCATGTAGGTTTTCCCACCCAATCAGTGGTGGGTTGTTCCTGGCTCGCCCCGGTTTGGGTGAACCGGTAGAGGTGGAGGTGGGAGGCTCCGCCCACCCACCCAGATGTCATCAAAAACACTCTGTGCATGCGCAGAAGCTATTGCACATGCGCAGAAGCGCTGTGTGCTCGCAAAGCAAGCCTGCCTGCTTCCAACCGATAGCAAACCGGTAGCCCCGGGATTTGAAATCAACTACTGCACCCAATGGTCAAAAGCATTCTATAACATTCATTCTGAGGATGCCTAACTTCTTTTCTATTAAAAGTTAGGATGCCTAACTTTTCTATTCTATTTCTATTACATCTCTTGTTCCTATGCAAAGGTTATTTATTCTTGGGTTTTTGGGCTGTGATACTACATTATGGGAAGAATTTATCATTTATTTTCATGAAAATACTACAAGATTACCCTTGGAAACGATACTGCCCCCCCTTTTTTTTTCTCTCCCAAGAAAGCAAAATAAGAGAAGTGATAGTTGCTTATACAGCTTGTCAAAAGGACGTGGTTAATCTTAAATCTTGCAGCATTCAGCAACATTGGTAAATATTCACAACCACAGCAATTTCCATGTTTTATTTTGTTTTTTACTTATATGAAATGTTTTCCTCCTGTCTCTCATGAGAGAAAGCACTAAATCAAGGATACCACTACTGCTGAAGTAGTACTCATACTGGGAGAAATTGGAATTGCTTACATACAGGTTTCATAGCATTTTTCAACCCACTCTCTTTAGTCACCAAATGCATACAGTACGTACCATTAGTTGGAAGGCAGTGCAAAGTTTATGAGACTCACCAACTAAGAAAAGAATGCTAGAGTGGCCTATATAACAATTACAATTACGCTAAATGTATTTGGTATATTTAATCTTTAAACCTGGGATTGTTGTTTAGAAGCTGGTTCAATTTTGCATACCCTTGTTCCCTCCGTGCATTTTCCACAAAGAAACAAATATTTTAGAAACATATTAAATAAAATGCAATTTACTTGGGACCATAAAAGCAAATTATGTAGCAAACATACCATGTTTTCCTGAAAATAAGACCTTGTCTTATATTTTTTTGAATCCCAAAATAAGCGCTTGGCCTTATTACCAAAGGTACAAGTACAGATTAGGCAAAACCTGGCTCAAAAACAATAACTGTGAGAGGGACTTTAGAGTCCTAGTGGACTATCACTTAAATATGAGCCAGCAGTGTATGGCGGAAGCCAAAAAAGCTAATACAATCCTTAGTTATATAAATAGAGGCATAAATCAAAATCATGTGATATAATAGTACCATTTTATAAAGCCTTAGTAAGGCCACACATGGAATACTGCATCTGGTTTTGGTCATCACATTACAAGAAAGATATTGAGACTTTGGAAAAGGTGCAAAGAAGAGCAACTAAGATGATTAAAGGCCTGGGGACTAAAACTTATGAAGAACGGTTGCAGGAATTGGGCTTGGCTAGTCTTGAGAAAAGAAGGACTAGTGAGGACATGATAGCAATATTCCAGTATTTGAGAGGTGGAGACAAAGAGTAAGGGGTCAACTTATTTTCCAAAACGCCAGAAGGCAGGACAAGAAACAATGGTTGGAAACTAATTAAGGAGAGAAGCAATCTAGAATTAAGAAGAAACTTCAGAAGTTGTGGGTGCTTCATCACTGGAGATTTTTAAGAAGAGAGTGGACAGTCACATGTCTGAAATGGTATAAGGTCTCCTGCTTGAGCAGGGGGTTGGACTAGAAGACCTCCAAGGTGCCTTCCAGCTCTATTCTGATTGATTGATTGAAAGTAATCCAAGTCACATATCTCCCATCCAATGGCTATGTTTTTTAATTTTTATTTTGCTAACCAAGAATTTTGCATTTGTCTTCATTAAATTTCATTTAAAAAAAAAGTTCAGGCCATTTCTCTAGCCCATCAAGATCCTAGAGGAATTCGTAAACCCATTCAATGTTGTGCCACCTGCAAAACTGTGAGCAATCCTTTCGTGTTCTCATCCAAGTCATTAATAAAAATATTAAACAGTTGAAAACCTAGGACTGCACCTTGAGGAGATAGGTACCATTCTCCAATGTGATAAGGAGCAAGTCAACTACGATTTTCAAGCCAGCAATATATTCACTTGAAAGTTATCTCTATCCCTAGAGCATACAAAATCAGATAGTGAATTAACATCCCATTAGACCTCCTACTTCATCAAGGCATTGCTGAAGTCAACATACATTAGGTGAATAGCATTAGCACAATCTATCAAAGGCACCCAATCAATACATGAGATAAAGTTAGTCTGGAAAGATTAGTTCTGACCACAGGTAAATACTGCATTGTTTTGAAGACACTTACACTCTGATCTCTTTATGATCTGCTCTACAATCCTTCCAGGTATTGATGTCAGACTTGACAGATCTATACTTTGCTGAATCTCCCTTTGTTCTCTTTTTTAAAAAAGGAACATCTACTTGCTTTCCTCTGGTCATCTGGCACTTCATCATTACTCCAGGATTTCTCAAAGCTAAATGCATAAGAGTTTGGCTATACCACCAGCTACTTTCTTCAGAATGCAAAGCTACAATTCATCTGATCCTACGGATTTATTTTTTCAAAGAAGTACCTCTGAACAGGTTTCCACCATGCTCAAGCTTTTCTCTTGCCCGCTTCATCCTATTGCTCATAATTTTATGGTAGAACAGTTTCGGGAGAATTGTTTAGCTCTGCTTTTTCTTTATATACAGATCCTTTTCTGTTAGTTTTGAAGACATCTGAAACAGCCCTTTTAGTCTTAAATATTTTACCTGAATCATCTGGATATTTCATTTTCCCGACTTTCACTCTACAGTTCTAGATTAGTTCCCTGTATTCTTCCTTCTTGATCCAGCCCTCTTTTCCTTTTCTAAATGTGTCCTTTTTCTGTTCAGATTTTTGCTTTGCATGGTCATTGTGGTTTCTTCTGTTGTCCTCCATTTTTTTTCATCATTGAAATTGTTTGCAATTGTGCATTTTGTATCTCCTTCTTTAGGAAATGCCACTTATCTGTTGCTCCTTTTCTTACTGGTTTTTTTTTCCCATGCAAGAGTTGCCTTGAAATAAGATGGGCAGCTATACATTATAAATAAATAATCATTACCCTAATTATACTAAAATCTGCTTCTTTTTTTGAAGTTCAAAATAGGTGCCAACTACACTTGTTTTTCACCACTGGAAAACCTGAAGGACCATATTAGGGGCAGATCATTATGCAAAGAATCTATGAGGTCACCAAAAGCTGACACCAACTTGATGGCACATAAACTATCAACCTTCCTTTCTTGCTTCGTTCCACTTTAGAATTGTATACAGTGGAAATTCCTCACCTGAAATGAGGACCAGATTTACCTTGCATTAAATACCAAACCTTTTTAGACTAAGAAATACATACACGTATTCAGAATCTCAGACAAATTATGTACCTTTATACCTCTATAATTTGTCTTCCTATGAAACAGAGATTATAATAAGCAAGACAGACATTCATTCATTCACATACATCCATGTGCGTTCCAGACAATAATTTTAGGGTAGACAATCAAAATTCCAAATGTGTCCATGAGCCACATAGATTTGGGACCCCTGTAACTGAACAGTAACTGTATTATAAAGGCTATTATTTGAAGGATATAATGTGAATTACTTTCAACAAAGTGATAGAAAATAGAGCAATCTAATGGAAGTAACTTCTCTCTAGCTGAGAAGAGAAGTTGCTTTCATCTTTCAGCTAAGATCTATCGAGGAATAAGTTTGATGATAAGAGATTGAGTAATAAATGAGGCAAATTACAATTTTATCGCTTGGCATTAGTAGAATCATTATGTCATCTACTTACTGACATGGTTCTAATGACAATGTATTCATCATAATTCAGCATTTAACAGCGAACTTCAAATACCGAATGAATCTAATGATAATATATGAATAATAAATCAGCATTTCCATAAAGCATTACAAATGCCCAAAGGATCTAATGAGAGAAAATACACAATTATTTAACATTTACATAGACATTCTATAAAGCTGTAGTATTCCTGAAACAAACAAATATAACTCTTTGGTTTACCTCTATACTAAATGAAATGGTCTGCAATTTTGATTATCTGGACAGTTTGGAATTCTGGGACACACACACACACACACACACACACACTTATCAAACTTCTCAACTGCCCATCTCCCTCCATAGATGACCATACAAGTAGTAGTTGGATTTTGGAGGTGAAAGCAGGTCTCTCTCCCCCTCCCCTCAATTCCAAGTCTTTATAAAGTAACCTGCTACTACTTGGTAGTGCCTTCTGATCAGATGTATACACAACAGCTGAATGACATTCTACGTCACATGAAAATGCATAAAGATGAACCAATAATGATGATTGTGCATAATAAGGAGCCATATGATGAAAGTGGTGCCCTGATCAAACTAATAAAAATATCCATTACCTTACAATACTCATCAATGGGTATTAGGCGTTTAATGGCAACATCACGGATGTGGCTTCGGCGGAAGAGAATTTTGCCTGTGATAAATAACATAAAGAAAGAACAAAGTTATTAGTTGTTTTATTAGAAACTCACACTTTTGCAAACTATAAGGTGATAATAATTCCTAGTCAATTGTATATGAATATACTTTTCAGAACAATTATATAAAAGGTTCTTTTCCAATCTTGAAACTCAAACACAATGGGAAGGCACAGACTGGGAAAAGGCAGAAGGGCATTCACATATAAATGTTCAAAGATTGTTGTTATTAGTTGCGAAGTCGTGTCCGACCCATTGCGACCCCATGGACAACGTTCCTCCAGGCCTTTCTGTCCTCCACCATCCTCTGGAGTCCATTTAAGCTCATTTCAAAGATAAGAGTTGTTTTATTCATATCTATGATAACTGCAACTTTTAGAAACTTGGGTCTTCTGGGAAATATAAGTGGATTTGGGGATGAAAGTGGAATAATTTTCTCTCCATTACAAGCTATTTCCAAAATAGCTATCTGGAAAAACTATCAGACAGTTTTTTCTGATATAAACAATAGCAACAGGACACAGAATACACCAATCTCTTAGCTGCATACCCCAAAATAATATGGAACTAATCAGTGAAAAGCAAAATACTGTTTGTATCAATTTGTCAGTATAATGAAAAAGAAAGCGCAAATGGAACCATCATAAGTGTACTGCAGATATACACAGTTCTCTGAGAGAACCTTACAGTTCTCTTATACCAGTTTCCCTCAATATGGTATATTGGGCTTCCAGATGGTTTGGGCTTCCTAGCCAGTCATCTGTAATTCTAAGAACCACAGGAGGCGAATTCTCTATGCTGAATCAAAATCTTGATTTAACAGAGAAGTCTATTTTCAAAGACATGATCTAGGAGAACACAGACACATTTTTGACATTTATCGATCCTTGTGGCATCCCCAACCTCTCTGCTTTTTGTTGGTTGTTTTATTTTCATTTTTTTTTTGGCTGTCCATGTGACTATAGGTATGCATAATAAAACCAGCAAATAAAGCATTATTTTAAAAAAATCAAAACAATTAGACATAAATAGAAATAAGATCATGAGACAATACATGACCTTACATATACAGATAGCCCTCAACTTATGATCGATTGCTTAGCAACCATTTGAAGTTACAACCATCACAAAAAAGATAATAAAATTGGTCATGTGACTGAGCCCTTTTATGATCGTTACAACGTAGGGACATAATAGGCAGGCTCCATTATGGTTGTATGTTGAGGACTACCTGTAACACTACCAATATGCAGGCTCCCTGTTACCAGGGTGATGATGTAAATGCTATGGGAGAAAAAGCTCATCTCCTAGGTCCCATTAGATGCCACTCCTTAGCAGGCAGGACCCATGACTTGCCTGCCCTGCCAAACCTGATGGGATTGGTAGATATAACCAGGACAGGCAGTCCCTCCTAACCTGGCCATGTAACATATAAGGCTTTAAAGGCCAAAAGAGCACCTTGAAATGCCAGCATTATCTATAGGGCACTAGATTTATTTCCTGTGAAAACAAATATAGACATTCAGATCAGTGGTGGGTTAAATTTTTTTACTACCAGTTCTGTGGGTGTGACTTGGTGGGCGTGGCTTGGTGGGCATGGCAGGGGAAGGATACTGTAAAATCTTCATTTCCTCCCGATCAGCTGGGACTCGGGAGACAGAGAATAGATGGGGGCGGGGACAGTCAGAGGTGGTATTTACCGATTCTCCGAACTACTCAAAATTTCCGCTACCGGTTCTCCAGAACTGGTCAGAACCTGCTGAAACCCACCTCTAATTCATATCTAACTGGCCATCTTGTCAAAAATGATTTTAAAGGAGACACTTTTAAGATATTTCTCCTCTTTTCCTATATGGAACAAATTTAATTGCCACGGAAAGGAGGGAAACCCTGCTTTATATAATTGGGCAGAACTGATTTCAAATTCTATCAAATCACCGTTACAGATTTAAATATTTCTTTGATAAATTGTTTAATAGCAAGTTAGTTTTCCAGTGAGTTGGTTTAGAACAATTTAGTTTATATTTAGAAGTCCAAAAGCATCTAGGTTGGCTTATCTGAGATTCCCAGCCAGCAGAAGTAAATTAAAATTTACAACCCATATCTTCTTACTGATGTACCCATAAACCATTCAGGCAATCAAAGTAAATGGCCAGTTAATCTTGCTTGCCATTTGCACAAGCAATCAGAGTAATGCATGCTCATGTCTCCACTGCAATGAGGAACGTTAGGGGTATTTCTTCTAATCCACAGGTGGTGCTTTCTTTACAATTTACATTATTTTAAGGCAGCAGACAACATATAAAAAGCTTTAAGGTCTTACAGAAGGCAGAAGGCAGTTGTCATATTTTTAGCTGATGACAGACATGCTGGTGCTGCTTTCTTTACCAATTTATCTGATCCTCTGTCAAACAACACAAGTACCAAATGTATCGCTGCTGTATTTCAAAAAATATGTTCAATTAAGGTGTTTCTAAGTTTACAAACACTTTTAATTTCCAATAAAATGTAAAAAGGCTGCAGCATTAATCCCTGATACACCTCTTGATCAGTTCATGCATATATAAAGCAGGGTAAAATATTTCATACTTTGACTTGATAAATGAAGGCACAGGACAGAGTTGGTAGGAAGCCAAAAAGACGCTCAACAATAGAAGATGTTTTCTTCTTGATTCTTGGGAAGAAGAACTCTGTCATTATCATAAATGTAGACCTGGTCTCTAGAAACCCACAAAATGTTTTTTAAGATATACAATGACAGCATATTTTACCCTTAAGGTTTAGGCAAATTTACTTTAAAAAAAAAATAGGGACATATAGCCAAGGTTATTTTCCTCTTATATGAACATGAACCGGTGATTTACTTTGATTATTTTATTATGCATACTCAGAATAGCTTTCTGTAGGCAGAAATGGTAAGAAGCTAATTTGAAAGAGAGTAGAATCTTCCAGCTCTTAAAATTCTGCACAGATCCTAGCTTTAAAAAAAACAACAACAAAAAAGCCCTAATGAGAATCTACACAACACCTTGTTATACACACTCAAAGCGCAATGCCCAGACCAACATCTGGAGCAGACTTCTGCAACATGACAGGGCTACGATGACTTAACCACTTCAAGCTTGAGAGAAAGAAACCAGGGTAAGGAAGACTATATAACCGTAATGGCGAACCTATGGCACGTGTGCCAGAGGTGGCACGCAGAGCCCTCGCCAGCTGCTTTTCTGGTTTCCGGTGCACACATATGCACCAGCCAGCTGGTCTTCACGGGCACTGGAGCACTGGAAAACAGCCTGAAAACGGCCTGAAAAATGGCAAAAAAAACCAGCCTGAAAAATGGCCCGTAAATGGCCTGAAAACAGCCCCCAAAACAGCCAAAAACAGCCAAAAAACAGGCATGTGCACACCAGCCACCTGGTCTTCGGGTTTCCAGTGCTTTGCCGCGTGCACCTGCACACATGTTCCAGTTTGGGCACTTGGTGCCAAAAAGGTTTGCCATCCCTGCTATATAACATTAATTCTAGACTATAGAACCTTCTTCCATTCAACCATTTATATTTTGCCTTCTTTTTACCTATTTTAAATAAGAAACTGTTTATAAAGCTACATTTTTCCACAAGCTACTTCTAAACAGAGAGGAGGTGGAGAGTGGAAGGTGGAAGGCTTTTAAAGACCCAGGAAGATGTTCATTCCAATTACAAAACAAAACAAAACAACAGGTAACCTTATGAAGCATTCTTCATACGCACCATTACTTATAAATTGCGTTCTCATGGACGCAAAACATCAAACTGATTGTTTTGAAGAGGCCAAATTTAGTTGACTGAATCAGAGAACTGAATTAATACATCTTGCAGTTAGACAGTAGATATTGTAGGCTGTGAGAATGGAAAACTGGAATAAAAAAAAAATTAACACTTGCTACTAACTCTTTAACATTTCTACATTAAAAGAATTTCCAAGTAAATGGTGGTAAACCATTGGTTATATGGAATGATTATATTTACAGTATATATACTTCAACAAACTTAATTATTTTATCTAGAGCAGGGCTGTCAAACTTCCAGCCCATGGGCCAGATGTGTCACACACTAGCCACGCCCTGTTTAGCTAGGGGGGAAAAGTCCCAATACGTCACGTGACGCCACCCTGATGTGATTTTGACACCTCTGATCTAGAGGAACTGCAGTAAGTTGAAATATGGTTCCATCACAGTTCCTGGACATAGAAGCATGCACTAAACTCCATGGGTAAAAACATCACACAATCCCTAATAGGACCTATCTTAACTGCAGTCTGAGAATACCTCATTAATTGTTTCTTAAAGATATGTCTCAAGAAATACTTCTCCTCTCCAGTATTTCTGCAGTATTTCTTCCTCTCCAACTCAGAGCAGAGATCACCCAGCTTTTTACTTTTTTTTCCTGATTTGATATAGAAGTAGTGTTTTCTACCTTTTCTTGACTCTATTTTTTTTTATAAAAAAACCACATACAATAGGCAATTTACAGTAAAGCCTGACTGTATTGTATGATTTGTGAAGCTTTGACAAGAACGCCCACAGGGGATGGAATTTATCATCTCCTGTTGGCATCCTGCCACCACCACCACCCGGATTGCCACTTTTCTTCTATGGTCGTTTTGGTTTATGCTATTAGCCCAGGGGTAGGCAACCTTAAATAGTCAAAGACCCACAAAGGTCCTAACCAGGAGCCCCCTGTTCAATTCTGGAGCTGACCAGAAGTCCGGTTCCCCCACCATAGAGTCTCTTCCTAGCACAGCCTCCTTTTTCCTCTACTTGTCCTAACCAAAAGCCCTATCAATTGTGGAGCTGACCGGCTACAGGCAGCCACAGCAGAGGGATGAAAGAGCCATATGCGGCTCCAGAGCCACGGGTTGCTGGCCCGTTCTAGCCCGACATGACATCAGGAGAGGAGTAGCAGCACTATGAATGCTGGAGAAAGGAGTAGACCAGGACAGCCAGAGGCAGTTTGCTTTATAGAAAGCAGGTAGGCAGGACCTGTCCAGTTGCTAAAATAGCATGAAGATTGCTAGATGCAGCAGCAGAAAGTGACTTGCCTACCAGGCAGTGTACTTTTCCACCATTGCCTGAGTTTGACAGATAATAAGATCACTAAAGGAGATGGAAAGGTTTTGACAAATGGTTAAACCCATCCCTCTAGCCATCTCTTCAAACCCCCTCTTCCAGTCATAGATCTATATCAGGAAGAACAATTAGTGGATTATCATTAAAAATGAGTTTTACTGCCACTCCGAAAGTGTTATTTCTTTTCCTTTTGTATGGTTTTAAATAACAATGATGCTAACTTACTCATTTATGAGCCGTGGTAGCACAATGGTTAAAATGCAGTATTGCAGGCTAATTCTGTTGACTGCCAGGAGTTCAATCCTGACCGGCTCAAGATTGATTCAGCCTTCCATCTTTCCGAGATCGATTAAATGAGGAACCAGATTGTTGAGGGCAATGTGCTGACTCTGTAAACTGCTTAGAGAAGGCTGTAAAAGCACTATGAAATGGTATATAAGTCTTAGTGCTATTGCTATTTTTAGCACCCTAGATAGTAAACATACTTATGTTACTGGGGAATGGCCATCTGACAAGGGTTAATTGCTGCACAGATTCCAGATATCAGTCCTGTGGTCATTTCAACTGTCAGTTTGAATTGTATTGTCTCCATAAATCCAATTTCCTGTATGAAGCAATGCATTCCCAAAAAAGAATGGACATTTTACAACACATAGAACTATGTTTTGAATGACAAGTCCTTCCTCTTGCAATCTTTCAGCACTATGCAATATAGACAGTGATTCAGCAAGAAAAAGTCCATTTATCACACGGGTGTCAAACTTGTGGCGTCAGGTTGCCATCACATGATGTTTCACAATGTTTTTCCCTTCGCGGACCTGGGGTGGGCATGGCCCGCATGTGACACATCCGGCCTTCGTACTGCCAATTTGTTACCCCTGATCTATCACCTAGTGCCATGCGTGCCACAGGTGGCACGAAGAGCCCTCTCTGCAGGCATGTGAGCCGTCGCCCCAGCTCTGTTGTGCTGCGCATGGCCACGTGCTTCCCCCCTCCAGTTTTTGGGCCTCTGCCGTGCATGCGCAGGGGGCGGAGTGCATGTGGGAGATGGATGTGCATGAGTGGGGGCAGGGCACACGCACGGGGTCGTGCACATATGCGCAGGGGATGGGGTTCATGTGCGGGGTCACGTGTGCATAAGCGGGATCATGCACACATGCGCAGGAGCAGGTCGCACACAGGGGTGTCACACACATGCGCGAGGGCAAAGCACACGGGGGGGTCAGGCGTGCATTGCATTATGGGTGTGTGCACGTGCACGCTTTTGGCACTTGGTCAGCCATCACTGACCTAGTGGAAAGCTGATCTGCATTAAAACAGTAGAAATAGCAATAGCACTTAAGATTTATATACTGCTTCACAGTGCTTTACAGGCTCCTCTAACTGGTTTAAATATAGAGTAGCTATTACATTGAATAGACAGTGAGGATATAATAATAATGGGTAACCTGCAGCCTATAGATTACAGGGACTTGTCCAAGTAACCCAAAATTCCCATGATCACAGAGATAAAATTTGTGGCAATCTGCCACACAGCTTTTATTGGATTTTTTTTCCTCCTTTTCAAATGAAAGTTAATATATGTTTTAAAACTACAGCCTTTAAACTCATCTACAAGTTTGGGGCCTGTTTATCTGAGTAATATCATTGCATCACTGACACAATCCTTGCTCCCTTTTTTGTGTGTTGTGTGTGGGGGGATGACTTTCTTTCCCTTGCGTAGAGAATAAATATTCCACACCTTGCACAGAGAAGTCTGTCAGCTCATAAAGGGATTTTATACCATTGTATTATCTATTCCTCCCCCCCAACTTTTACCCCTTTGAAAGTAATTTGCTATTCATCACTTCTCAAATTTCACCTAGACACTCTTGGCTGTGATTCACTTTTAAACATATGGACACAATTCCTTTCCAGAAGGAACGGATGGTTGCCAGGAACTGGCAGATATGCCTGACGGCTACAGTTTCAAACAATGCTCAACACATAAATGGTGGCGCTGCCTCCTGTTAACATCAAACTAAATATATAGACCAGGCTTGTTATTTACAATGGACAGAACACCAGACTAAAAGCTGCCTAGGGAAACACAGAATCTTCCATCTCTTTGTGGAAATTTAATTAGGAATTTATATTTTTGGCCCCATATGGTGTCAGGACATACTATCATATAATGTCGCGACATGGTAAATAAATCGAAGTGAAATTTGGAAAAACTGTAAAAGACAAAAGTGAAAAATAAAAGACCTTTCTTTCAAATTAACACACTGCAACAAACAAGTGGCCAACTTACCAGCTTTCTTGGATGGAATTGGTTAGAACAAGAGAGAAATGGAAAAGGGCCATTGTAGCAGAAGTCTCTCTACAATGCAGATTTGGTACAACATGAACCACGAAATGTTGCATAAGACTCCACAGAACTCAAGCAAAGTGGAGCATTAATGGATTTTAATAATCTTTTCTCACACAGGTATTGGTAGTCCTCGACTTATGATTACAACTGAACCCAAAATTTATGTTGTTAAGCGAGATATTTGTTAAATGAATTTTCCCCCCTTTCTTGCCACAGTTGTTAACGTGAATTGCTGCAGTTGCTAAATGAGCAACACGTTTAATTGAAACAAGCTTCCCCATTGACTTTGCTTGTCAGTTGCAAAAGGTGGTCACATGACCCCAGGACACTGCAACAGTCATAAATATGAACTAGTTGCCAAGCATTCAAGTTTTGATCACATGACTATGGAGGATGCTGCAATGGTCGTAAGTGTGAAAAATGGTCGTAACTTTTTTCAGTGCCGTTGTAACTTTGGAAGATCGTTAAGCAAACTGTTGTAAGTTGAGGACTACCATATTATGCACTTAGCTAGGCAGATTCCCCACTACTTAGAGACTGTCATGTATAGATCCAATGCACCAGGCTATACTAAATAGGATTGAGTGTCACATTCTGCCTTAGTCTAAAGCATGATCAAATCAACACAAAAGCATGGTAGTTCTGGGCAACTTTGAGGTAGTCACACTCTCTCAGTTCAAACGATAAAGTACAAGACTGTTATTATTGTGAGGATAGAACTGGAGAAGAGAGCACAATGGCTCAGGGGTGGGGGGAGGCAGCATATAATTAAATAATGGAATGGATAAACTCTGTGAGTGTAAGGACTTGTCAACCTGAGGTTTTGTAAGAAAGGTCATAGATTTGACTAAACTTATTCATGCATACTGTTTTAAATCATTTCTTGTCTCAGGTATTGTTTTATAGAGGTTTAACTAAGATCAATGCAATTTTACAGCTAAAAGTAAACACTTCAAATATGGGCAAAGTTGTCTCTCTATGCAGCTCATCTTAGCCTTTTTAGGAAAATACTAGTGAAAACATGCTCTAGATTAGAATGAATACAATATTTGGAAGACTCAGCTCTGTATATAAAAGTTGTTTCCTGAGAAATTTGGCTAGATCTAGGTATATAGTTAGTCCAGATTTCCCCCCTTGTGCATTTCCTCTCCATGCCCTGCCACCCTTGGAGAACTTTGCATATATGTTTCCATATTTAGAAAATCATGCAGGATTTTCTATCTGCCAACTTTTGTGTTACATGTGGGGAGTTTTAATCATAGTCTTTGCTTTTGTGTATTCATTATGATCAAGTATGTGCATCTGAGAAATAATAAGCTAAGGAAGCAATTTATGGAAAGAATGACTTCCAGTTTACATTAAAATTGTTTCCTAGAATTAAAAACACCCCCCCAAACTATCTAGTTTAGGCCATTATTCCCCAATCTAAGTGTCTTTCAGATGTGCTGGACTTTGACCATTTTAATTCCTTCAGCCATCATTGGGTGGCTGAAGTGCCAAATTGGGAGTTCAAAACAGATGGACATCTAGGATTAGAAACACCTTAGGTTACTGATTATCTAGGGCTCTAACCTACATGGGAATCATGATGGATGGAAAAGCACCCCCACTTCATATCTTTTCATATGTTTGCCCTCAAAATATTGTGTGCAATGAGGATAATTAGAGTTTAGAATTAGAGTGCTCATTCTTCATCTTCTTCCTCCATTAATTAAACCTTTAAACAAAATGGCCGAGTAGACATTGCTGCTGACATTCCATTCCTTTATATTCTAAGACCCTATTATGTATGTATGTATGTATGTATGTATGTATGTATGTATGTATGTATGTATTTTATATATTCCAGTTACCACCCATCTCATCTGGGGTGACTCTAGATGACTTACAATGATTTAAAAAAAATTAAAAACATTAAAACAATAAATAGTAACATTAAATTAGTTTAAAATCTATAAAGATGGGAAGGAAGGGAGCAAAATGCACACAAGGAGGAGGTGGGCTCTTATCTTAGTCTGATGATGACCTCCAGAATAATGTACCCTCATTGGGGCGCCAGGCCAGTTGACGAGCCAGGTCTTCAGCTCTTTCAGAAGGCCAAAAGGATGGGTGTGGATCACATCTCAAGAAGCATGATATTCTAAAGTGCAGGAGCCATGGCTCTTCTCCTAGATCCCACTGGCCAGAATTCTTTGAATAGGGCCACCAGATGACATCCTATAGATGCAATTAGGGTAAAGAAACAATGGTGCTTCACTACTCTTACCGCCATGAGGTATGCCTTAATAGCAGCTTTAAGTTATGTTTTATCAAACTAATCCTTGTTTTCCTCCAGCAGCTCTCTAGTCCTCTCTCAGCCATTTTCAGAACCCACAGCTCTCCGTAAACCATGGGGAGTATCGGGACCAATGGGTCAAGAGAAGCCATAAAGGCATGATCCTGTCTGAAGCCTCAGTTGCCCTCTGGTTCCAGGACATTATAAAGCGATCCAGTATTTAAAAAAGAGCAGTCTGTCCAGAAGACAGAGGCCCAATTCAACTGTTTAAATCTCAGTGTTATTATCTGAGGTATAGAATTATAATCTTGAATATTATAACCTGTCTTAATGAAAATGCAATCAGCTGTTACAGGTTATTGATGCTTAATGTCTTCTCATTTATCATATACTATTATGGATTACCATCAACCATGGATTGGCAATCAAGTGACAGAGATATTTTTTATTTAAAAAAAAACAAGCTAAAGTTAAGCATGATTTTCTTCCCTGTAGTTAATTTTGCAAGCTCAGTTACCTTGTGTTCGTTTTTGTATGTTTCCCAATTTCTATCTGGTTCCTTACATTTCTTTCAGGTTCAAACGATAATGTGAAGTAATCATAGCAAAACCATTGCAGCCTATCCTTTAAAACGTAATTTTAAATATTTATGGTATTAAAAATACCTTCCTTAGATAAGAAAAGATACTCAAAGCTGCTGATCGACTATTTTGTTTCCTATCAAAGGTTTCAAATCTAAATGTGTTAGAGGTTTGCAAAAAGAAAAAAGAAAGAAAAGCTGGAGGCAGCTGGGTAGACAGGATAACTGGAAACATTTTTCAGACGTCAGGAACCACAATGTATAATATTACCCAAGGAGGGCTTCCCAGAAAGCAGCATATTTGAATTATAAAGCAAGAGCCAAATTCCCATAGTGGTACTGAAATTCAAGGGTTGGTATGGTATTATTAAAAGAAAAATTGCACAGAAGGGAAGAATATAAGAAGGGTGATAACTGGAAGAAGTTGGAATGCAAACAAGCCTAGGCTCTCAATGTAAAACCAACACTTTCTCTCTCCCAAAATACATATACAAGCACATCTACACACCCAAACTCAAAAGCTATTCCCTCTTCCTTCACATTTTATTTAGAAAGAGTCATAAGTGACAGATGATACAGAAAACTCTGGTTCCTGTCTTGAGTTTCCCAGCCATTTGGGGTTTGAAATAAAAGAACTTGTTTCAGTGGATGAACAAGGGAGAAGATTCAAGGAACTGCAGACCTACATCATTCTGCCCTTGCAAAAGTGCCAAACACAGAATGTCTGATTATTTCCAACCATTTATAAATCTCAGCCTATAAAAGCTTTGCTTGGCCAAGAAAGATCTCCCAGAGGTACAAAACAAGTCTTAGCCAGAGAAGCTGGTAACATTTCTTCAAGTCTAACACTTAAGGCAGAGAGAATTCAACAGGTTCTGGTTGAACATCAGGCAAAGTTTCCTAAGAGTATAAGCCAAGTGTTTCTCAATTTTAGCAACTTTAAGATGTGTGTACCTCAGCTCCCAGATAGCATGCTGTCTGGGGAATTCTGGGAATTGAAATCCATATATCTCAAAGTTACTAAGGTGGTGAAACACTTACATAGGCAGTTTGATGGCTTCCTGAGGGATGCATTCAGACAATTGCAGATACCAGCTTTTAAGAATGATTCAAACTGGATTTTTTTAAAGGAAGGAACTGTCCATTCCACTGCTGGGATTTTATGGAGTCAGACATTTGTATATTGAATTCCTCATTTGTGATTATTTTTATGGAATTGCCCAAATTCTGTTGGGAACTCACATTGGGAGAACATGACCTTCACCTCTGCTTTCTATTGTAAAATAATTCCATAAAAAGGAAAATTTCCAAGTTTCCCAAAAGGAAAGAAGGCACTAAAAGCAAGCAAAATGTACCATTGCTGTAACCATTTTGGAAACAAATTTCCCTGAGCTATCCAAAAATAGGTTACAATGCTTCAGAAACAGAATATACTCAAATTGTAATTTCTATTTGTTCAAATCGGAGATGCTGGCAAGCTGTTATATCTCTCCTATTTCATTCTGCTGGCATGGAAAATCACACTCTTTTTCTCTGCACTCATGCCAGAGTGAGCCTTGCTTTGCTGCTACCACAATCCAAGGAACAGCTGGAATCAGAATGCAACTCCTGGAAATAACCATGATGGTTACTAAGCTGCAATTCTGCCTATATCTGAGGAAGAGCATCATTGCATAATGGAATGTTTTAATGGGAATAATTACACAGCCAAAAGAGAAACACATTCAAATAGCATAAGTCTATTTGGAAATCTGTGATACTATACTGCAGCAATGGAGAGATTTGGGGAAGAATAATGATTTGAAATTTGGGGTGCTCAGTTGCCTGACAGAATCCGAATCTTAAAGCCACCCTTCCCAGCCTTGATTCCTCCAAATATACAACTTCCATCAATCTGAATCAAACGAGTCAATAGTTCAGAACAAGTATATTTGTGATCCTAAAAGAGAACCATAGGATTAGAAAGTGGCATAAAGGCCATGGGGTCTATCTCCCTGTTCAGTGCAGAAATCCAAATTAATCTACCCAAATAGTTGTCTACAGTTTGATTTGTAAATATAAGACAAGTCAACATTGGTTTCAAGGATACATTTAGTCTTACTATTAGAAGGTTTAGCTAACCATAAATCAGTGTCTGCTATCTGGTATTTAAATCTATTATTCCATGATGTACACTATCAAATAAAAGAAAATAGATCTCCTATTTCTTCAGTGTGACCTTCTTTGAAATATTTAGGATACCCTCAATCTCACTCTCTTCTAAATGGTAAATGTTCCCATTTCTACATAGGTTTTAGCTTCCAGAACCCAGATCATCCCCATTGCCCTTCTCTGAACTTGCTTCAATTCCTCTAAAAAAAATCAAGCTACGTTGGTTGCTAGGAGGCAAAAATGACTTGATGACTCATAATAAAATCAATCAATCAATCAATCAATCTTCTTCCTGATCCCAGCTGATTCCGAACGTTGTCTTGGCAATAGGTCTACAGATCCAGAATATTTGTCTATACTCTTTTTCCCCCCCGCAATCCTCTTTATATTTCCATGATGTATTTTTTTTTCTTTTTTCAGATATTCACCAAGTTTCTGTACAGACATACAGTTTCTCCTATTATACTTATCTTTTTTCTTTTGTACTTTTAATACTACAATTTTAAAGAACTCCCACATAATACTGAGCTCAAACAGAATGGAATGGGACAACTTGCCATGGCCAACTCGCCATGGGACAATTTAACAGTACAATTATTTAAAATAAATACAAATTTATTTAAAATTTTGTCGTTCTGTCCCTCTTTTCACATTTCATTCTGTCCCTCTTTTTGCATCCTTTCTTTAATGATTCTATTCCACCATTTCTTTGATATTAGTGTAACTTGTCCTGCAGCAAGTTGTCCCACAGCCAGTTGGCCATGGTGAGTTGTCCCATGGTGAGTTGGCCATAGCGAGTTCGACACAGCAAGTTGGCTATGGCGAATTATCATAGACCCCAAACAGAAACAGTTCAGTACTGATGTAATCTGTTCTGAATATCCAGCTTCATAAGGATCTTAGGAGATCACTATCCATACTTGTTTAATCTTATCTGGATTTTTTTCAATTTGTTTTCTCTCATCCATTGTAAAACTGTCTGTTCAGAAAGGAAAAATAGAGCTATGTATCATCTACATACCGATTTCACCCTAGGCCAAATATCTAAGTATCTTCTAACTTAATTCTATGATACATTATCAGCATATATCATTTCCCAGGTTGACTAATGTAATTTCTATCTGATATTCAGGCCAGAACTATATTGAAATCAACATAAATAATTAGGATCAAACAAGACCAAAGCAGTGAAAGCCCTGCAGCAGATCATAGCAACACAAACCCCATGTTGGAAATAGCCAATCTAATCACAAATTTCCATTCAAATGACTAAATGCGCTCTGTGGGCACACCTGCCCTCTGGAATCAGCTCCCCCTGGAGCTCCCGATGGCCCCCGACCTTCGCTCTTTCTGCCGCGAACTAAAAACGTAGCTATTTTGCCTGGCCGGCCTGGACTGATGGGGGTTTTTTAAATGGATTTTAATTGATTTTAAGGTTTTTATGTGTAATTTTTAACCCAGAATTTTTGTTTCATTTTTCTGTTTTATTGTTGTGAGCTGCCCTGAGTCCTCTCGGAGAAAGGGCGGCATATAAGTCTGTCTGTCTGTCTGTCTGTCTGTCTGTCTGTCTGTCTGTCTAAATAAATAAATAAATAAATAAATAAATAAATAAATAAATAAATAAATAAATGTGTTGACATAAAATCCTGTCATTATACTTAACATGACTATTTGGCCAAATCTGATGGAGAAGTCAAAACTTGTAGTCAAGGTGGAACAAATTGCCTTCGGAGGTTGTGGGTGCCCCATCACTGGAGGCTTTTAAGAAGAGACTAGACAGTCATTTGTCAGAAATAGTATAGGTCTCTTGCATGAGGAGTGGGTTGGACTAGATGACCTCCAAGGTCCCTTCCAACTCTGTTATTGTTACTAAAAAATGGAGAAATAAAGAGCTACATTAATCTATAATAGATTGATTGACAAAAAGAATGAGAGGAGATGGAAAAGGGATGGATGGATAAGTAAATAGATGATAGACAGACAGTTAGATAGACACAGATAGAAAGAATATATAAAAATATTTCATTTGAGAACTATACTGTTCACCTTACAAACCTGGCAAAAACGGAATTATCCTTTGTTTAGGGTCCTTCTGTCCTCCTTCCATTGGAAATTTGTCCAACATTTGCATCTTTAAAACAAAACAAAACAAAAAGATCGTGTGTGAGAGAGACACAGTTAACATAGCCACAGAATAATAAATGAATGTTTACATTAAAAAGAAATCAGTATTGCAGACAAACAAATATAACCATAGCCACCTGGTGTTTTCAGAAATACAAACTCCACCAGACAGACTTTCTAAGACTGATGCCGCATCTGCTGTTTTTAATTTCTTGAAAGATTTCATGTTTAGAGTCCTTGTGGAAACAATGCCTCCTCATGCAGAAACAGGAAAGGCTCAATTTTTCTAAAGCCTTAGGCAATCTCTCTGATTTCTATGTTGTGCACATCCATACTTACTGCACCTTGCAATGAACAGATTTTCCCCCCCAATCTTAATAAGAGAAGGGATGGATAGCTTTAGCTTTCCTCCCTTTCAATGTGAGTTGGAATGAGAAAAGATTTATGGGAACGTTCAAATGGATGTCAAATTGTGTGTGTTTTTCCTGATTCACCAGCACAGGCAGTTCATGAGACAAAAAGAGAAGAAACGAGGTAAAAAGGTCCACCACGACACTGTTCACAACAATCTTGATATACAGGCAGTCCTTGATTTATAACAGTTCATTCAGTGACTGTTCAGAGTTCCAACGGCACTGAAAAAAATGACTTATCATTTTTCACAGCTGCAACTTTTGCAGTGTCCCCACAGTCACGTGGATCAAAATTCAGATGTTTGGCAACTGGCTCATATTTATGACAAGTTGCTGTGTCCTGAGGTCATGTGATCACCTTTTGTGACCTTCTGACAAGCAAAATCAATCAGGAAACCAGATTCATTTAACAGCTGGGTTACTAACTTATCAATTGCAGTAATTTGCTTAAAAACTGTGACAAGAAATGTCATAAAATGAGGCAAAACTCACTTAACGTCTAAAGTAACAACAGAAATTTTGGGCTTAATTATCATCATAAGTCGAGGACTACCTGTATTGAAATATCTTTTTTCAGCACACCAATATTGTGAGCCACCCAGAGTCATATATTTGAGATGGGCAGCTACATAAACTGAAAAAAAAAAAAAAAGTAAAAATATGGTTACCTTTTAAAAATCTCACAGTAAGCTTGGTAAGTGTTAATTGAATTTAGAGAAAAGTAGGGATCTTTGTCTGAATTCTGCTCAAGCTGGATATGAGATGAAACCAAGCAGAGAGGTAAAAACAATCTCTGATCTAGAAACGTAATGAGGGCCCTTCATTACATTGTTTTAACTTCAACGTCAACTCCTCTAATTCTTGGCCATTGGTCACCCTCAGTGGTGGGTTTCAAAATTTTTTACTACTGGTTCTGTTGATGTGGCTTGGCTTGGTGGGCGTGGCAGGAGAAGGATACTGTAAAATCTCCATTCCCACCCCACTTCAGGGGAAGGATACTGTAAAATCTCCATTCCCTCCCCAATCCAGGGGAAGGTTACTGCAAAATACGCATTTCCTCCTGATCAGCTGGGACTTGGGGGGCAGAGAATAGATGGGGGCAGGGCCAGTCAGAATTTTTACTACCAGTTCTCCTAACTACCCAAAATTTCCGCTACCGGTTCTCCAGAACTGGTCAGAACCGGCTGAAATCCATCTCTGGTCACCCTGCTGGAGGCCAGAACACTAGGCGAGCGTTAGTTGCCTATCTTGCACTTCAGAATCAATGTCAGGACATACCACATGGCCTAATTCAATAAAGAAAGGCAGATTCCTGTGTTCAAGCTCACATCTACTGGACTCATGGCGATTTACTAATGAACCTGTGGCAGATGAAGAATCTTTTGAAAAGACACAGCAGGGTATGCAAGAAAGCAAAAACAGCGTTATCAAGACTCCAAGCCCTCACCTGTACTTTTTTTCTTCTCAAATCTAAATTGTTACAATTTCATCTATTGCAGATATTCTAATGCAGTTTTACTACACAGCATTTTCTAATACAACAGTCACAACACGTGTTAGGATATGGTTTGAGCCTAACTATGTGGTACAGGCAATATAAGTGTACTGTTACTTTATCTGTATATGTATTATGTGGCTTTAATGCTGAGTCATGCTGTAATCACATAATTACTGGTTGTGAGAATATTTAAGCAAGGTACTGCAATGTGTTCAGTTGCTACTATGATATGCTGTTGAGAGGTTGCTGCTATGATGCTGCTGTTGATGATGAAGCTGTGATGATAAGCTACCATTGAGAGGAGGTGTTATCTGTAATTATCATTGGATGGATCTGCAACCATCGTGGTTTGTGAACCAGAGTGAGTTTGTTATTCTAACCAACTACTGTTTGTTGAGTAAGAAGATTCTGTAACTACTGGACTGATTTACTGGCAAAGACTTGGAATATGTTTAAAGACTATGAAACTGTTTTTCTACTATAAAGTAAGCTTTTGATAAACCAGTTTGCATATCTCTTATTCATTGCTCTCAGCAACGTTTCACTGTGCAATCTACTCTGCTGGTTGGTAACACAACAACAATAACCTTAACAACACGTAATACTGTAAAAGCAAGATTTATATTAAAAGACTCACATTTTAAAGAATTCACAGTTTCAGCCAAAGTTAGTAGCAAAACTTCCCAGGCCAAAACTTCCCAGGACAGCTTTATGAACAGGGCACAATATTATAGTGAGAAAACTTCTTAGAGGTTTATATATAGCAGTAGGGTCTACATTCTAGACACAGAAATATGTCTTAAATGGCTGCCAATGTATGTAAAATTAGAGCTGCCTAAGGGCATGTTATAAAAGTAATCGGGTCACTTTCCCAAATGCTTGAAGGAAGCAATCAATTCTTCAACTATTTTTCTTGGAAGAATTAAATCCAGAGGGTTTAAACCAATGTTCTCAGAGGCTCCCTGTGACCATAACTGATGAACAATGATGATATATTTTCATGCCATTTCAAGTAAGGCAGGAATAAAAACTCACATAAACCTAGAAATAGGCAGGTCAACAGTTAAAATAAACAACAACAAAAAATCCTTAAGAAACCCTTAGAAAACCAAAGCCTGATCAGGAATATCAGGGATACTGCTCCACTGATATTGTGGCTCTCAACCTCCTCAAACATGTTAAATGGCCATATAGAGGCTGCCAACTATTTCAATCCATAATATAACCAAGTGAATGCCACAACCCAGGAATCACCAGAGCAAATAGCTTTCAATGGTATAGGGGCCTGGTGGCTCAGCAGACTGATAGCATTGTGATTAACACCAGCAGTCTGCAATTACTGTAACTTCGAATCTCACCAGGCTCAAGGCTGACTCAGCCTTCCATCCTTTCTAAGGTAGGTAAATTGAGGATCCAGTTTGTGGGGGCAATAAGCTGACTTTGTATAAATATACAAAAGTATGAAGGCTATTGCTTAACGCATTGTAAGCTGCCCTGAGTCTCCGGAGAAGGGCGGCATATAAATCAAATAAAAAAAAATGCTGTTTTTTAACACAAATAAAGCATGTATCATTTTCCATGACTTGAAGACAACTGATGCCACTGCCAGTATGCTTAAAACTAACCAATATTGTCTCCTTGCTGTTAACAGGAATGCAACATGTCACATAAATATGGCTGAGGAAGCTAGTCTGCTCTTTTCTTATCTTACTAAAGTAAAACATTACATTAGCTTCATATCTGATTGCAACATCAAACACGGATGAGCTTGTATTTTTACTATTTTTCCTCCCCTCAAGCTCCACCCCAAAGTGGGACTGCATCACATTAGGTGATCTCAACAAAGGGTTGCATAAAACAGATGTAGGATTCATGTAAGACAAGTTTCTTCATACCATCCAGAAATGCTTGACTGCAACTCTAATCATTAGCCATCTGGAAGACACTATTGTACTTTGAAGAAGGCTGAATAGGCATTTGGGAATGGCCTTCTTATTTTTGGAAGCACCTTGGAATATAAGATAACAAAATAAAAATAGAAATGCACACAGACTTCACCTAGGAATATGTGGGGCAATTTTGGTATTTGATTTTTCCTCTAAGGAAAATTTATCACCTAGATCAGCTTAACAATGCTAAAAAAACAATTTTCCCAGACAGTTTACTCCCTCCACTAGATGTAGCAGTAGGAACTTTATCCTACACTCATATTTAAGTACAGAATAGACATTCCTCCTTCTCAAGAAATCATTAATAGAGAACAATTGGATACCAAGAAAACAGAAAGATGGATCTTGATAATGAAAAGCTAAATTAGAACATTTTCCCCTTTCTTGACCACACAACTGTCAGAAATATAATTTATGAAGGTAATTTAGGTTTGTAGGATACCTACATTGTTCCATTTCCTTGTAAAATTAACGGCTTATACATCAGTATTTTCATCTGCTAAAAATATTGCCAATTAAAATTTTACCGGGAGACTATTTTATATTGAGAAGATCTGAACGATTCAGACACACACTTTTTGTCTGGGAAGGACACTAACATTTATAGCAGATACAGGAGTGAAGAATGTGAGGCCATACTAAACATGGGAGAAATGAGACTTTAACAAAAAAATGAGATACATTTTCATGTCTGCCAAACTGAAGGACTGGGTTTCTCAGGAGAGGTAACTGAGCTGCAAATCCATTCAATTCATGATTACAGAGTATATGATGACTATTTTTTTTCCTTCTAGACGATTTCCCTGTTCTCCCCAGGATGATTCTGCTTCCTCCCAATTGTTTCTCTTGTAACCAGATAGCAACTATCTTCCATGGAAACTGAAGCCCCAGCATCCATGTCAGCATGGGAGACACGTCTGATAGTCTCATGCACGGTTGCAGCAGCATTTGGTTTTTACAAGCATAGAACATGTGGGATGGACCAAGGCTATTCACAATTTGAAGCACCTAAGAATGTGAATGCAGGCATAGTATTCTATTTGGCATGGATTAAATTAGGTGCTTTACTTATACGCATCATGCTGCTCAATTCACCTGATTGCACTTGAAATGCAAACAATCCTTTGCCCCAAACTCCACTGTTCCCACAAGAAGCTAAGAAATAATTTTGACTTGCATTTGTTTCCTACTTCCAATAGTTCTAATTTTAGAGTTAGCCGATTGTGTCAGCAAGGATCAATTCAACCAGTTGGTATCCCAAACCTACAGAAGTTTTTATAATAAACATTTGTTGTAAATAAAATCAGTGAAAAGAGTGTTCTGCTTGGAATGGATTATCAGCTTTTCCTTAGTCACTATGGTGTCCTCCTCCCCCCTTCTCATGAGTAGCCTAGCTGACCAGAGTTATGCCTGTCTCCCCTACGTATCTTTGAATCAGGAGGAGGAGTGGACTCCACCTCCTCATTGCTAACAGGCTGCAGCTGCTCACAGTCCTGGACCCTCCTGGCCAACTTGCTGCAGCTGTGGCTCACCTCCCTCAGTCTCAGCCTGTTCTCATCCATGGACTCCAGCTGAGGCTGTTCCACCAGATTAGCATTCTCTGAGCCCTGATCCTGACCAATACTCGACTCCACACTTTCCTCTGCAGACTCAAACTCGCCCTCCTCCTCTGAACTCGCATCTGGAAAGGTGTCCGGAGATGGATCTATGACACAACAGTCACAAGGTTATGTTTTGTATTAGTAAATGGGGACACTGCTGTCTTCTCCAGAGCTGTGTAATACAACATGATTCCATATAATCGTCCTAACCAACTTTCTTGCTTATTCTCACATTCTTGAAACAATATGGTATCATAATTCTTGAATATGCATATACCTTTACATGTTATATGCTTAAATGACTTTATATCATCAAATCCAACCAACACAACCCCCAAGCTCGTTATATAGCTACAGTGAGCTATAATAGTCTCTATGTTATAATTTATTAAATTATTCTACAGTATTTGTAGGTCACTCACTTTCTAAAACATGGGCAGCTCTAAACAGTAAAAACTTAATCAAAACATCACAGCTATAAAAAAATAATAAAACTTGTTTCAAATAAAACCATGAGAGCATACAGTAATCATCCTGAAACATAAAAATCCAATTACTAGGGTCATAAGGTTCAAGGAAAAGAGGTCTTTGTTTCCAGAACACAAGTAAGGAGGGAGCCATTCTAATTTAAGGAAAAGAAAATCCAAATTGCAACTACAGTATAAGCAGATATACAGTATATAAACATGATTCTAAAAATCTTCAATCATCTCCCTCCAGCAGTCATTTGATGGCAGGGATACAGGTTCATGAGGTAAAATTTATACATATTTGAGCATCTAGAGAATGTCTGGGCCAGTCAAAATTGTTTCTAAGATTTTTTTAAGTAAAAAAGGATACAGTTGCAGGCTCGGTGACTTTACCTTGTGTTTTTATAAAACTTAACTTACAAAACATAAAAAAAATAATCTTTTTTTCTTAAAATAATTTTATAACAATTTTTATGCATTACCCCATAGCTATGTACAGTTTTAGAAACTTAAATTAGTTTTCACCGAACAAATGTAATCATGGAACCAAGTTTAAAGCAGAAAAAAAATACTACCACAGGAAAATTTCCCCTGATATAACAATCAAAGAGACTGTTATTACCATTTGCAAGCCTGCATGATCAGATTTAGGAAATAGCAGAATTTCAAGAAAGTTTGTACAGTTATGGAACTGTACAAATTCTCCCCTTCAAAGAATAAAAAGCAAGACTGCAGCAAAGAACTGAAAATCACAGTTCAGCTTTTTTGCTTTTTTCCAAAATAAATAGTTAAGACCATTTCTAAGAGGGGTAATTTTAATAAATCTCTATATACTCTCTATCACAAACATAGATTCAATTTGTAATGTACAGGATGTTCTGTCCCTCAATAAAACTCACTTCCATATGTGCTATTAAGGATTCATCTTTGACACCACTTGATGTATAATTTATTCTATTCAATTGGAAGGGGCAATTGCTTTAACCCAAAATGACAACCAGGAGAATAAAAGCCTTTGAAATGTATATTGATGAAATATTACCTAGGACATAAAGGGATGAACATGTGCAAAATGAGCCTTCCAGAAATGGGCAAAGATAGGGACACTTTCTTTCTTTTCTTGATAAGAAAAATGGAATATTTAGGATAAATGATATGCTATGAACAATATCAATTACTTCAGTACATGGTGCTGGAAAATGATACATAGCCTGGCAGAAAATTCTAGGTATATTGTTTGGCAAAAATACAATGCCTTCCTTTTGGACAGTAACATCAAAAAAATAAATAGCACTGATAATTGCCAGCCACCAGTAGCAGACGTGAGAAGAACTGCTTTGTGAACTGTCTGAATTACAAATATAGATATCTGGAGTTAAAGTAGACTCACGAGAGATCCAAACACCATGTTATAAATAGTGTACATTTTAGCATGAATGAAGGCTGGTGATATTCCAAGAACAGCCACTTAATAATCTTTCTATCATATTTCTCTGTCACCCCATCACGCCAAGTGAATCTCAGGTACATCCAACTTCTCAGCAGAAATCAGCACTGGCCAACCATGTCTAGGTTTGGAGGATTGGACATGGTTAGTATGCGAATAAGAGTGTTCCATGCAATAGCAGGGCTGGAAGTGAGACTGGAAAATTGGAAAAAAAATGTCCCAGAAAAGGGGAAAACTATTTCCATAAGGCTGTCCAAAAACCTACACACTTTTCTCCATGAAATCACCATGAGCTAGTCTTCTTGACTCAATGTTTATAAAATGGCAAACAAAAAATAACCAGAATTTGATGTCCAACTCTTCTAAAACAGTCTCGGAAATTCAGCAATTATACCAAGCAAGATTTGAACAAGGTAATAATAAATACTAGAAAATGATCTGGTACTAGATACAGGGATAGACATAAGATTTTTGTTGCTCCTCTCTGGGAGGAGATTTCGAAGTATTTCTAGCAGGACTATCAGATTCTGCAACAGCTTTGTTCCCTATGCCATCTGTCTGGTAAACTCACAAGTTTTGTTTCTCTCGCCATGTGCATATATACATCTGGACTATACTGTGTTGTTTCTCTGTGTCATATAATATATGTGGGTATATGTTTGTTTGTTTGTTTATGGTTATGTAGTGTATATTGGAGGGGGTGACCCTTTGAGAGCTATATGCAACAAAATTTCATTTTAATGTATTCCGATTCTTGTACATTCAAAGTGACAATAAAGTTATTATTCTGTTTTGTTTCGTTCCGTTCCGTTCCATTCCATTCCATTCCATTCCATTCCATTCTATTCTATTCTGTGATAATTAAATGGCTACTTTAAATTATAACCAATTTTTAAATGCTGAAGTAACAATGGAATCAAATTTGGAAAATTTCTGTCTAGCACATAAAAGTACATTTAACACACTCCTGAAGAATCACTCTCTAATTCACTACTTATAATAAAGTTATTTTTTTCTGTCTTTCTCTCTCCATAGCTTTAATTCATTTTTTAAGTACTATTAACATCATATGCAGATTCATTAATCACTTAGTGAGATAAGAGAATATCTGAGTTTGCAGTTCTACGTAGTTCAAAAAGAATAAAGTCTCCCTTGAGTCAAGTTTGACTTCCGGTGATCTGCTGACACATTCATCCCTTTTCCATCACTGCCTTTTTCTGGGATGTTGTTTCAACCTCCCACTCAAGCTGCTAGCCCTGGGGATATTGGTGGTCTCTCATCTAACTATTAATCATGCCCATGCTTTGCTTTTTTTCAAGTTAAGTTAGCTAGATGCAGTAATGTCTAATGAACAAAGTGCTGACTCTTGTATTAATAGAAGCATATAGAATAAATGACCATCCTAAAAATCAGTGCATGGCACATAACAAATAGAGGCTATAAAGGATAAGAAAGCATAAATTCAGAAAGGAATTTCCTGTGAAGTCGCTGGAAACTCTCTATATACTGTAACTGTACACTGTTCTAACTTAATTGTAAGAGAGAAAAATGTAAGAGATCTGCAGCTGGAAACAGCAGAAAAAAACCAAACAACGTAAAAAAAGCTGCCTCCAGAGGTGCAAAGCCCAACCTTAAAGCCACTACAATTGCCACCATTGTGCCTGTTGCAATTCTTATTCTTGCCCAATTAAATTGAACAAAAGAGAAGTGAATCAGTTTGAAAACTGTTACAATCTTCAGCAGAGATAAAGTTCCAGCTTGGGTTTGAAGATCACATTTTTCAAGTGCTGAGCCTTGTGTGCTGTCCTCATTTAATTTTTTGTTTTTTGTTTACAACAAAATAGTCAAGCTGCAGGAGACGTCAAAAGTCTCTTACTGTTGGTACTAGCAAAAATAGAAAAAAAGAGAACATGTGGTCACTGATTTCAATGAAATAGAATGAGGCTGACAAAATGCAGTAAGTGCTGGAAAGGTTTTGCTGCCTGACATGTTAAGGCTAAACCTGCCTTTACAGGTCATTCCAGCATGTTCTTTGTTCCTACTTTAGCATACAATGCACACATGCTCCATTTTATTTTTATTTATTAAGAAAATTTACACGACTTCCCAACTCAGTCATGATGACTCCGGGCGGCTTACAGAAATAAAACTCCAGTACAAAACCCAAGAAATCCCCCACTCCGCTGACAATCACAATCAAACCAACTACTGTACTTGATGGATTCCATAATACCCTGGGGTTCCCAGGCCTGCTGGAAGGGTCTTCACGGCCTTTCAAATTTGGGACATTTCTATGGAAGCTCACATAGCAATAGCACTTAGACTTATACACCTCTTCATAGTGCTTTACAGCACTCTCTGGGCAGTTTACAGAGTCAGCATATTGCCCCCAACAATCTAGGGGTCTTCATTTTACCAATCTCAGAAGGATGGAAGGCTGAGTCAATCTGAAACCCATCAGGATGGAACTCCAGGCTGCGGGCAGAGATTGCCAGCAATATTGCATTCTAACCACTGGGCCACATGTTCTACATATGTTGTAAAGCCAAGATGCAGATATTCTGATTAACAAAGACAACAAAGGGATTGGTTAGGAAAGAGACTCCATCCAATGGACACCAGCAAATTTTCCCAAAATCAACTTTAAAGTTCTAACTAGTTTTGGGGAGGTCATCCTTTTTAAAACTGAAGGTTGTAGGAAGTCATATGCACTTTGAACAGCTGAGATTTTGCAGCTTATTGCTGACTTTGCTCTTCGTTTTGCTTCTCCTCAACTAGCAAGTATTTTCTCCACTGCTTTATTATTTCAAAAGAATATGTCACAGTAGGAACACTGTTCAAAGTAAATCCTGCCCTCCAAAAGTGTGGTACTGTAACTCTTTTGTAATCCCCAGCCACCACAGTCTATGTATTCTGCTTCACCTACAGTGCACCAAGCTGAAAGTGACTAATCAGGAAATCTCCGCTTTTGGCCAGGGAGTCTTTGTGATTAAAAAGAGGTTGAGAAAGATTTCCTTTCATCTTGGTAGACCAGCAGCTCAAATGACGTTAAAAACCAGTTTCTAAAAGATCTATGAACATATAAAGGCTTTTATATCTTGTAAAAAGGGCCATAATGTAGGAGCAAGGCAACTTTATCCAGAAAGCAAATTCTATAACCATGGCAACACTACTGAAAATTCACTTTCCAACAAAATCGCCTGCTTATCTCTTAGTGCAGGGAATTCTTGGTTAGGACCCTCTAATGAAGAACTTGGCATGTGGAAAAACATGTGAGTTAGGATTTCAAGGGCAATTTGAACTATCCTGGCAACAGATGATAAAACACTAGTGTAATGTGTTCAAATCAAGTGGCTTGGACCATTCCCACATTCCCAAAAGTGTCCAAGGCATCAACTCAGCATCATCAAGTTTAATCTTGATACCCTGCCAGTTGCTCAAATAAGTTATTTCCAGGGAGATATAAGGGATGACTAGGCTGAGCCTGAGGGAGGGGTCAAGGGCCTTGGTAAGGCCACACTTGGAATACTGCATCCAGTTTTGGTTGCCATGATGTAAAAAAGATGTTGAGACTCTAGAAAGATTGCAGAGAAGTGCAACAAAGATGATTAAGGAACTGGAGGTTAAAACATATAAAGAACAGCTGCTGGAACTGGGTTTGTCTAGTTTGATGAAAAGAAGGACTAAGGATGACATGATAGCAGTGTTCCAATATCTCAGGGATTGCCACAAAGAAGAGGGAGTCAAACTATTCTCCAAAGCACCTGAGGATAGAACAAGAAGCAACAGGTGGAAACTAATCAAGGAGAGAAGCAACTTAGAATAAGGAGAAATTTCCTGGCAGTTAGAACAATTAATCAGTGGAACAACTTTTCTCCAGAAGTTGTAAATGCTCCAACACTGGACATTTTAAAGAAGAGATTGGATAACCATTTGTCTGAAATGGTATAGGGTTTCCTGCCTAAGCAGGGGGTTGGACTAGAAGACCTCCAAGGTCCCTTCCAACTCTGTTATTATATTCTATTCTAAACGCATCATCAGTCATGAGTTCCTGCGCACTCACAAGACATCTAAGTCCAACCCACCTTGAATACTTTCTTAACTCCTGCTAATTTCCCTTGACCATTAGTAGTTCAGATTCTTGTAGAGAGCTTAAGCTTGCAGTAGATCTTCATACTCACTGAAACTGTCTGAATCTTTTGATTTCCCTGGCGCTTGACAAACCAATGGTTCAGGAGATTCTCTTACTACATATCAGATGTAAAGGAAAGAATGGGAACTATGAGGATCAGCAGCTTTAAGCAGCATGGGCCATTGTGAGAAACAGATTACATTTTAACTTCAAGCTATATGATTGGATAAGGGAGTGGGTGAAGGAAAAGCTGGTCTCACCTTGAATGTGGAGTTCCTCATTGAACATTATCTGCAGATTTTGATTATCTTTGGATCAACCTGAGACTATACTGTAGACATAACAGAAAGACTGGAATACAGTTGTGTATAAAATTAGATTACTGACATTTCACTAGTACTTCCTATAACCTTTTCACCTCAAAGTATACTCCTATGCAACATAATGATACCTTTTATTTTAGATTACAACTCTAGAGTATTTATTTTTCAGGAAAGTTTCTCCTGCCTATTTTCTCCACACATAAAATAAACTCTACCACTTGTGTGGTAAGCACAAGCAGATAATGTGTGGCGCGTGCAACAAGGTATTTATTATTGGGGGAAAAAAAACCCTTGCTTTGAAAGTGGACTTTGGTCAAAACTTGTGTTTAATATTTAGCTCAAAACTGAATTGAATTCCCTAATAAAATCTTACCATCATAGAGAGAGAAAATGAAAAATGTCATTATAGAATATAATTGCAACTGGCTATTCTCTCCATCCTTTTTTCTCATTAGCAACGAAGAGTTCTTTTTCAGAAGTATTGCTTTTTTCATCTTCCTTCAGCAGACCACGGTGGGTGGTCAGAAGAGCCATAACCTAAACTTTGTTCAAGGTGGACTAAAAAAATTTCCTAGCTCGGCCAGCCAACTGTCCATCCCTGAAATATACGCCAACAATGAATAATACAAAATTGAACTTCAAAATCTAAACACTGTCCTTTCAGTTTAAACCACAAAGCTGAACTGTTATCTTTGTATTTAAAGAAGTAGGCAGTAAGTAGCACTAATGTGTACAGGCAGCACATTTTTAAAAACTTCCTGGCTGCTCTGTCAGAAAATTTGAACTATCATGGATGCACGAAACCAAGTATTCAAAGGTCCTAGGAATAATCTCTCAAGTATGGTTTAACCACATTTTCTCCAACCTGGTGCCTTCGGTCCATTTTAAATGACATTTTAAACTCCCTTTACTCCAAATCAACATATAATCTAGAAATGGAGAAGCCGTTGGGATTAGATGACTCGACTTTGATTAACTTTGCATATTACACAAAATGAATACAATCTAGTTAGCCTCAACTTTAATTAATTTTCATTGTGGCGGGACTAAAAAGCAAAATTCAATACAACAGGCCATTTCTTCCTGATTTAGTCTCACTCTTCAAACCTGTTTTAATTATTTATATTCTAGTTTCTTAACCAAAAATATAATACAGGTAGTTCTCGATTTATAGTCTCGTGATTGAAACTGGAATTGTGGCCGTAAGTCATTGTGGTCATAAATTGAAGCATCCACCTGATCAGACCCAATTTTTGACTGTTTTTATGGTGGGTGTTAAGCAAATCATGTCGTCATTAAATGAATCTGTTCTCCTGATTGGGAAAAACTGGCAAATCATGGTCGTGGGACCACAGGACACTGCAACTGGTCATAAATGTGAGCTGGTTGCCAACTGCCCAAAATGCAGTCACGTGACCATGGGGAGCAGCGCAACATTTTATCATGCCCGGAAGCGCTTTACGGGTCAGAAAACCTTTCCAAGGCTGTCATAACTTGAGGACTACTGTGGCAACTCTGGGTAAACAGCTTATTTGAGAATTATCCAGAGCAGATTTTTTTTAAAGTGCAGAACATACCATACAGTTAGAAGTTTCCAAAATTATACAAAAACATGAAATGAGAAGTTTACTCTTTCTCTCTCTCTCTGCATTGCTTTCCCCTTTTGTTTCCCACTGCTGCGAAAAACCTCTCTGTCTGCCATGACAATCTGCAGCTTCAGCCTAGTTTTCAGCGAAGAAGTCTCTCCTGGCTTTCTCTTTCTCTTCCTACCTTTCTCTTTTTCTCTATTTACTCTGCCTACCTCAGGGGTGTCAAACTCGATTTCATTGAGGGCCGCATCAGGGTTGTGTTTGACTTCAGGAGGCTGGGGTGGGCCTGGCCAGGGTGGGCCTGGCCAGCTCAATGTCACTCATGTCGGGGGCACCTGTGGTGGCCCAAGTGCTCTTCCAACAAAAACGGAGCTTGGGAGCCCATTTTCGCCTGCAGCGGCCTCTTACAACCCTCTGCCAGTAAAAACGGCCCTCCCGAGCTCCATTTTCTCTGGCAGAGGCACCATGGGCCAGTCCTTCACTGTTTCCAGGGTGTCCCCGTGGGCCAGATCTAAGCATCCTGCAGGCCAGTTCCGGCCCCTAGGCCTTGAGTTTGACACCCTGGCCTACCTTCTTGCAAAAACATATTTTGACATACTTTTGACACTGAAGAGGAGATGCAACTTGTGCCCAGGTATGTGATGACTACTGTGTGCACACTTTAGTGGAGCTATTGTTTGCTTCATTGATTATCCAGAATGTGGTTGTCTTTTATGAGCAATGGCTACCATACCTATAACGATCATATTTTCTTGGAAAAACGTACAGGCAGACCTCAACTTATGGTGTAATGGAGCCTGCCCATTATGGTTTAAGTCATGATGCTCACAAAGCAGGTCATCATATGACCGGTTCCATTTTATGTCATTTTTTCTAGCAACCATTAAGCAAATGTGATGATTGTACAGCGAATGCTACGATCAAGTGAAACCATTATTTGCTCTGGGGCAATTTTGTCAAAAACCAGAAATAAATACTGGTTTTCAGTAAAAGGGATATAAATTGTGATCATATGACCATGGGGTGCTGCAAACAACCATAAATGTGGGCCATTTGCCGAGCACTCAAAACACAGCCACGTGATCATAATCGAGGACTACCTGCAAAGGACCAACATTTACAGGGGCAAATGTGAAAGAGATTCATTAGGTTTAAAACAAAAATCTTTAAGTTCATAATTTTACATTATAATGGAAAATTCAAGAGCCAAACCAACAAAATAAACAATTAAATCAAGTAAACATAAAGGACAGCTTTCTGAAATAAAGAGCTGTCTTTTGTGGTAAAGGACAAATGCTTACTGTACCCATACCCCATAGTAAATATATAGTAAATGTAACCACTGCTACCCACAACTAGTCACGAAAAGGCTTCCCATAAACATTTACTTTAAGGGTTGAAGAAAAGTTGCATGTCAATGATTCTTTGGTTTTAAGGTTAGTTTTTGAGCTACAATTAACGTGCAGACATTTAACTGACCACTGTCCTTTCTCTAGCTTGGCTTTCTAATTCTGATGAGTTCAGCTCCTCAGCTGAAAGAGCACTGAGTTCAGCAAAAGAGTTAATGTGATCCAAGAGATGGGAAAGGCCGCTTGCTGGAACCCATCTGATGGAAAAATCATGATGTTTTCCTTAGTCTGAAATGTTTATTTAGCTTCCCCTCGCTTGTCCCAAACTACCAGCTCAAAGAAACGCATGAATCAGACGCAGCATGTACATTGGGTGTCCCTATATTTCTTAAAAATTCTCAGTTAACCCAAGATAGCCCCTTGCCACAGATCAGTAAAACAAAACAACAATAAAACCAGGCCTAGCCTTGATGTATACAGATTTTTCAAGCAAAACAGCATCCAAGGAACACAATAAACAACTGTATTAGCTTAATTTTCCAAAACTGTGATCAATTATGAACCCTGAGAAAGTTACAAGAGGGAAGCCAACATAAATATATGTAAGAGGCATCCTCACTCCCATGTACTCAGACAAAACTGGAACTTAACTACACTATTTAAAAATGAACTGGCACCAGATATTAATACAATCTTTGAGTATTCATTTCTCAGTGTTTTTTCCTTATGTTCCCTAGTAGATTTTCTATTATTATTGTGCATGAGGATGCCTTTCCTGATTTCTCTAGGTTTTTTTTAGCTATCCCATTATACTGGCAATGTGTTCAATAAGAAAAACTTGTACTGTTTCCAGTTGTTCAATATGATCCATCACCTACAGTAGACAGACTCTGCCATATGAATACAGAGCTAAAGTTTTGTTAAGTTCATACATTAACCACATGTTGATCACATTTTTGCACTCCTAATTAACCAAAAACAGAATCTCTCTGCCCAGTTCATCTTTATCATTAAGATTTTGATTTTTTCAAATCTCCAATAGCCTTGTGTATGAAGACAAAATACAGAAATTACAATAATACAGAATAAAGAACAGATGTATATAAGCAACAGTTTCTAAACTTAGTGTGGAGCTCATGCCAAATGATGTTGTGAGATGCACAGTGGCAAGGCAGACTATGTTTGAAAGAATGATAAAATGTGGGATCAAGCTTCTATCTGAATGTCGTTTTCCTCTTCTTTACTTCCTCTTTTACTGCTTTGGGGGCCAAAGAGATACAAAGAGATTCTGATTCTTTCTCTTCTGGAAGTCTCAATCATTATTAATTGATGTCATTGTACCATGTCTTTCATGTTCTCTCTCCATCTTCTTCTGGGTCTGCCTCGTGTTCTCTTTTTGTTTATGCCTTGTATGGTATGGAATCCCAAGACATCCTCTGCAGGTGAACAAACTACTTTATTTTCTGTTTCTGTATAGAGTTTAGGATTGGCTCTATGCCAATTCTTTGATAGTCTCATTTCTGATTTTATCTTTTCGGGTCATTCCAGCAGCTTTTTTCAAACATCTCATTTTCGTGGTGACTAACTTTTGTTTATGTTTTGTAGTTAAGTGCCCATGTTTAGCACTGGTAACATAGGGTGGGGATGAATATGCTTTGTAGGAGATGTTTCTCTGTGCTGATTGGTACTGCCTTATTTTGTTGGACTAGAGCTAGCTGTCCCAATACTTGATTTTCCTTACTGCCTTATTATGTTAATCTTACATCATCCATTTTATCATCTTTGGGGAATGTTGTTCCTAGAGATTTGAACTTTGATACTTGTTTTATCCTTGTTCCCTCTATTACTCTGCTTAAATTATGCTTTTTTTCTTCCGATTGTCATTAGTTCTGTTTTCTCTTTTCTGATTCTCATATTATTTGTTTTGCATTCTTGGTTTATGGCTAAAAGATTTTGTTGTAGTTTCATAGTTGTACTTGCTTTCAATGTCTGCAAAGAATAGTTAGTTGATATATTTCCATTTTGGGGTTTGGCTTCTTTGCTTATGCTGTAAATGTAAGTGATAAGCAACAGTGGTGACTATACATATCCCTGTTCTACTCCGGATGTTACTGTGAAAGGTTCTGATGTTCCTTGGTTTGTCCTAACTACCCTTCTGCAATCACTGTATAAGCTTTTGCATACAATAATAAGATGTTCACTTACTCCATATTGGGTCAATGTTTGCCATAGCAATTTCTCATCAACTCTATCAAATGCTTTCTCTTGGTCTACAAAGACAACAAAGAGATTCTTATTATGTCCATATTCTTTTCTATTAGTTGATTAAATGCAAAATCTGCATTCTAAAACCCATCTGCTTTTCTGCTAGTTGTGGTTCTATAATTGGTCTTAATCTAATTTCTATCATCTTGATATACATTTTCCCTACATGGTTCAATAGTGAGATGCCTCAATATTGTATGTCCCAAAGGTGGTTTTTTTCAAGAGGAAACTGGACTTTTTGGTTTTTCTTTGAAGACATTTCACTTCTCATCCAAAACACTTCTTCAGTTCTGACTGGATGGTAGGGAATGGAAGGATTCCTTCCAGACATTCCTGTCCAGAATGACAGCTGGTCATTTGCATTCTTTTAGCGAGTTGTTAAGATCACCTGGAGGTTTATCTGTATCATCAGGGTCACGTGCATGGTGCAAATTGGTGAGGGGCCATCTTGGAACTGTTGAAAGGACTGTGTTGTAGATTGTAATTAAATGATGTTGTATTCCCCCCCCCCCCTGTTGAAAGAGGGCTGTTCAATTTTGACATAGATAGCCCCTTTAATCCCTCTTTCAAACCAGCGGTCCTCTCTGTCCAAAATGTGGACTTTACTGTCTTCAAAAGAGTGGCTTTTGTCTTTTAAATGCAGATGGACTGCTGAATCTAGTTCTGATGTGTTTGTTCTCCTATGTTGTGCCATACATTTATGAAATGGTTGTTTTGTTTCCCCAATTTACAGATCTGCACATGACTCACTGCATTGTACTGCATATTGTACTGCGTTGTTTACTGCAAATTGTACTGCAATGTGCGGATCTATCCAGGTATCCAGAAACTCTTTATTCAATAAGGTATATATTCTCCATATCCTAAGCTGGTGACATTGGGTTATTATTGTATGATTCAGATCAATTCTGGTCATACTTCAGCTCTTAAAAGTTCTTAGCAAATATTCAGACAAAAAAAAAAAGACAATTCCTGTTCATATGGAATGTACTCTTTCCCCCTTAGTCAAACATGAAACCTCCTCCCTATTTACTCCAGATAAACTCAGGACACTCCTCAAAGGTAATGTGATAGAAACAAATCTCCCAATGACTCAAGTGAATCATTCAAAGATGTTCACTAAACAATTATTACCCAACTTGGAAATTTTACTCTTATGACTGTTCTTTCCCATTACCCAAATACCTCCTCAAAAGGAACTATGTGCAACTTAGTTTACTGATTGCTTTCTTGCTGTGACTATGATGTAATTTGCAGTTCAGGAAATCAGTAAATCAAATAGTTTAACACTACTTACTTTTATATTTGCAACTACATGCTCATCTTGGTTCTTTATCTGTACTAGCAGTTACCTAACAGTCATAAATGCATCAACTAGCAAGTTTGCTACCAGTTCATAACAATCCATATCTGACAACTATAATTACTACTTAATTAGTCCTTGCAGTTTTTTTGGAAGTAGTTTGCCCTTGCCTCTTTCCTCCTAGGCCTGAGAGAAAGAGACTAGCCCAAGTAGTTAGGGCACGGGTCTCAAACTCACGTTGCCGTCACGTGATGTTTCGTGATGTTTTTCCCATTCGGGAGCTGGGATGGGCGTGGCCTGCACATGATACATCCGGCCCATGGACCGCCAGTTTGACACCCCTGAGTTAGTGGCTTTGTAACAAAGACAGGACGAGAATTCCCTGTTTCTAATTTGATGCCTTAACCACTATACTAAACTGGGTCTCAGTTACTACTTCTATTATTATTTTGGCATTTAATTAATTATTTCTTAAACATTTTTAGCATCATTCAAACAAACATTCATATTCAGCTAATGTATTTATGTGGCTATTGATCAATGTATATTTTGGGGACAATTTACCAAACCAAGATTAAAAGCAATAAGAAGACACCATGTACTTTATGATGGGGATTGATCTAACAAGGTGTTCCTCAACTTGGTATTAATGCACTGGGAGTAAGAGCCCCAAAACATCCAAAGGATACCAGGTTATGTAAGGCTGATCTAATGCAATGCAATGCAATTATACAAATTTCAGAAGAACAACTTTCACAAATTTTTGCCTTAATCCATTGCGCTGACTGAAAAGCCTGTTAGGAATAGGGGCACTTCATACTATTTTGTTATATTACATTTTCCTAAGCAATTAATAAAAAAAATGTCACCAACCCTGTTTTATAATATATACTCTGGGCATATGTGAGCTTGTTGCTACTATCAGCCATGTCTGGAATTGTATTCTGTACAGATTGTTTGGCAAGAATGTTTCACTGCTGTGTTAAAGATTATAATCTGTAAGCGGTTAATGTGTTCTCCAAAAATGGCCCTGACTAACAAAAGACATATGCTCTTTTCTTTATTCTTCTAAGCTCTTGGGGTAGCAATATACCCAGAGCTTCAATTCTATCATCAGAATGATTTACTTAGATCAGCAAAAATGAATAGTGTTCAGCGTATCAAGTCATTAATAAATTCTTTGAAAGCTTTGCATTTTTTACTTAAAAGTCATTTGACATCTCATAAGAGCCATCCAGAAATTTTTCTTCTTTTACATGAAACTGCTGATTTGGCATCTCCAATTTAATCGTTTTTCAATATGCATTCCCTCGAAACAATGAAAAATGTAGCCCTATGCTTTTTATACAAAATGGATCAGATGTTGTGGCTGTGTGAAAGCTTTTACATATAAAGCAGCAGATCAAACCACCTAAATCAGCATTTTAGTATTCTGCAAAATGAAAAATATTTGTATCTTGTCTTGGCATGTCAGCCATATGCTCATGCATACATCCAAAAAGACACACGTCTAATGTGTTTGTATAGATAGGGTTCTTACAAACAGTTACTGATGACCTCTTCAGCTAATAAAGGAATATCAAAATCATCACTTCTTTTTGAGTATCATTTCTGGAAGTTAACAAATCTTTGACTTACACATAATAGCATTCATAGTAAACTGCAGCATTGATTGAAACCAGATCATAGCAAATAAGATATAATCTTCTTGAAGATTAATAACATAATTTAAGCATCATTTCCAGTCAATGCATACCTACGATTAATGACTAAATCTTCAGTAAGAGAGGATAATGGGGTACTAACTTATTTTCTCTAAGTCTGAGATGTTAACAATAGGATCTTGCAACCTTGACCCAATTCTGTCAAAAATGGCTGGGTACAGCTTTTCTGCCACAGTTTCTTATTAAGTGATTGTATGGTGGTTCAGACATTAGCTCCCATTTGAACTTTTTCCTTCAACTTGAAACCGTAACAAACGGCAAGCATTGTTTGTTATAAGTCTCTAATGATTCATCATTTACTCTAAAAGTATATTTTATCACTTCTCGAGGGAATGAAGACAGATAGAAAATTAAATTGGGAATTCTGAAGGTATCCCATCTTCCAGTTTGCAGTGCCTGTGTTTCAACTTTGTATTCTTCCTAGTATGCATCCAGTTAGTGGTGCTGACTTTTTTAACATATCATCTGCAGGATTAGGAAGTAAACACCTTACATGGGATTTATTCAGCAAGGCTGAAAGAGGTAAACTAGTTATAGCTGAAGAAAGCAACACAGAGAAGCAACTTTTTTTTTCTCTTAGAGAACTAAAGCTTCCCTCAACAAAACTCAGCTCCCAATGAATGCATGGATACATTCATGGTACTTTTATTGCAAAAAATCGGAAGGGATTTAACACTGTTCCCCTGAATTGTTGCTGTTTACTTCTCAGTCTATACTAACAGTCCTGTGATTATCTGGTGGTATAGAATAGAATAGAATAACAGAGTTGGAAGGGACCTTGGAGGTCTTCTAGTCCAACCTCCTGCCCAAGTAGGAAACCCTACACCACTTCAGACAAATGGTTATCCAACATCATCTTAAAAACTTCCAGAGTTGGAGCATTCACAACTTCTGGAGGCAAGTTGTTCCACTGATTGTTCTAACTGTCAGGAAATTTCTCCTTAGTTCTAAGTTGCTTCTCTCCTTGATTAGTTTCTATCCATTGCTTCTTGTCCTACCCTCAGGTGCTTTTGAGAATAGCTTGACTCCCTCTTCTTTATGGCAACCCCTGAGATATTGGAACATTTGCTATTAAGTCACCGCTAGTCCTTCTTTTCATCAAACTAGACATACCCAGTTCCAGCAACCATTCTTTATATATTTTAACCTCCAATCCCCTAATCATCTTTGTTGCTCTTCTCTGCACTCTTACTAGTGACCACATCCTTTTTACATCATGGTGACCAAAAGGTCTTCCATCTATACACTCCAACAAGCCCAACTCAATTTTTCCATGCTCAGCTAGGATTGGCTGGCATCAAAATTACATCCCCTGCATTGACTCCCCTGTGTATGGGGACTGTATTAATTGATAAAAATTCCTTATTAAAAAGCTAGATATTGTAGATATCATCTAACATGCTAAAACACGAGAAGTTAAGGTGTAGGGGTATACAATTCCTACCTGAATTTGGAATCACTAATCTCTCTTCAAGTCTCTCAGCAATGCTGTTGTGGCTAAGGGTGTGCCCACATGTTTATTTAAAGGCTACCATACTCATTTCCCTCTATAATAGCATTCCTGCTTCTGTGGCTCTCTGTGTGTGTTTCTGATCATTTCTTATTCAAGTTACTCAGGATTGGGAATCTGAGATTTCCTATGGCTAATACTGTAAATATAGACTCATACTATAGCCTCTTTACTGCAGTCAATGACATTGCCAAGAAAAGGATAGCAGCGATAAATAGAATTCAGTCTGATCATACGCATCACTCATATTCACAAACAAGAGAATTGATGCCCAGAAGTGCTGAGAGCTGGCTTTCCCCCCCCCCTCCTCATAAGGTTCAGGCTTTTGATTACATAACAAACCATTCATGGATTTTGGATTTCAAACACTGCTCCAGAGTCAGGTATCTCTAATGGGTTTTCCTTATGCACCACTTGCTCATTCTATTTTAGATATTGGCACAATATGGGGGAATTTCTCAGATAATTCCAAAAAGTAAGACTCAACTGAGAAGTGCATAAAAAGCAGCAGAGATTTAATATCAAGATGACTTTCCAGCCAGCTTGGCTTATTCTGGGGGCCTGGTGGAATGAGTCTTCTGCTAGCTGCCAATGCAGGAAAGCCCTGCATGGACTGAGACCAAAAGCTAGTACTACCAGACTACAGTACTTCAGAGAAAAGCACCAGACTTCATGAAAATTGGAAAGAATATTAGATATGTCTACTGCCTTGTTTATAAAAATAATAAAGGCAGGAAACAAACAAACAAACAAACAATTCATACTTTTAAGCTTAAATTAAGTAACAAAACAGCATTCAACAGTGAGGCATAGCTTCTGCTAGATAAACTACAATCAACAGTTATTGTCGGGAGCAAATAACCAGGAGCATTCATTTATTTAAAGTAAGAAGAGTTTATTATTGCTACCTATACACCAGTGGTGAAATCCTGCCAGTTCTTGTGCGACTTGCGTGAACCGGTAGTGGCGACGGCACGTGGTTCAGTGAACCGGTAGCAGTGGCAGCGTGAGGCTCTGCCCACCTGCCAGGATGTCGTTACTTCCTAGTTTTAACCAGGAAGTAAGCTGTTTTTTACCCTCTGCGCATGCACAAAAGGCTTTGCGCATGCGCAGAGGGTCAAAAATTGGATGTGACGATGGCATGCGCACTTACGAAGCAGTAGGGAAGGTAAGTAGATTTCACCCCTGCTATACACAAGAATCTAGTCAACTAATGGTCAAAGCTAAATTGGCGTTGGGTAAGGGTCAATGGAATTCATGGGGCAGCTAGACTTGGGTCTCTTGTGTCAACACAATGACTCCAAACTGATGACATATTTAATTCCGCCTTCCAACTCAGCCGCTCTTCTACAATTATAATTTGATGCTAAAAATGTTTTGATTTGTTTGAAATGACTTCTGAAATAATAACAATATTAAGACACAGCAGTGCTTGAACTATATAATGTAAAATGTTTGCAATAACAAACATTTTTACAAGTGAGCAAGTGTAAATTTAAATATTAGAATTTGTAAGTAGGCAGAGGATCATGTTAAGGTAGTCTTATTTACAAATCATGGCAGGACAAATTCTACTCTTAATGCAGCTTGGCTAAAGATACTAGAGAATGATAATAGTCAAGCTTTTATAGTCCTTTTGCACAGAAGCATTGTATAATATATTCACTCACTTCCTTGGGATTAGAGCAAATTAACTCAGCATATCACACATCTAATTTGAACAGAGAGGAATACTGGTGTGGAGGCAGAAAACATATAGGAAAATAGACATACGTTTCTAAGAAAAACAGATCTTTGTTTTAAAATCTTACAAATTTTTTCAAAACTCTGGAAGGCCAGCTTTAGAAACAGGGAAAAAACCAAGTAGATCTTGGTTATGCTGCTCAAGGATTGCTGTCCAAATATTTCAAAAGCCTCCTTTGAAAAAAAAAAGTATCAAAATTTAAAGGGCAGGAATTCTGCGGTACAATTCGGCAAAGAATTAAAACAATAGTTCTTATACCAAGCAAAGTTTCCACAATATCAGCCAAATAGATTAGTGATCACAATACTAAAAACCTTTCATAAGGCCCTCAAGATCTGATTCTGTGACTGGACCAAGGGCTCTGAGTAAGTGGACAAACTTGCCTCCTGGCTGTATTAGTGACTGTTGATTTGATACCTTCCTCAGCTACTGTGTATTTTAGTGTTTGTTATTTCTGACTGGAACTGCTTTTAACTCGTTTTAATATTATTCACCAGCCAGAGTTGAGATATGCTGCCTAGAAATTCATTAAATAAACAAATAAAATCTATTCAGGTGCCAAAAGCATTTTCCTTTCAGAATAGTGGCATCTGTGGGATCCTTGGTACTTTCTGAGCTTGGTTGTTTTTCCTGCAGACATTTCATTACCCATAAGGTAACATCATCAGTGCACTGATGATGTTACCTACTTGGATAATGAAATGTTTACAAGAAAACAACGATGCTCAAAGACAATGTTCAACCCTGAGCCTCAAATATTCTCTTAATAGTGGCATCTAAAATCTCCTGCCCAGCACAAAACAATATGAGCTCATAGAAAAAGTCCTGTTCCTATGAAAATCATTCCTTTGTCTGAAGTAACTGAAGAGAAAGTTATCATCACATATTAATCCAATTTTCTTTTTTATACCAAGACAAAAAGTACAATAGAAGAAAATGAAACATGTACAGTATTGGAAGCCAAATAGCAAACAACATGGAGTTAACAGATTTAATAAAAGCCACTAACATTAGTTTGAACTGTAATTGATAAAGCTCTTCCTATTTAGGTTACTAATATGAACATGGCTATGACCTAGTCTAGACCACTGAAAAACATTCTTTGGATTGACCCAAGTAGAATCTTTCTTATCTCTGATCAGATATAGATATGATTCTTTGGATTGCTCAATAATAATTATAGATACGCTTTGATTTTGATTAAAAGTTGGTATTTTAATATTGTTATAAATGCTCTTAATGCACTTATATATTTATAGGAAAGAAGTCTCCTGCTAGCCATTACAAAGGAAAAGAAAACAGCTGAGCAAAAGTCTGAAGACAAATAGTGTGAATTATTTTTGTATCAAGTCTAAAATAGCACCCAAGGCAGTAATATTAGGCCTATAGCTGTGTTAGGGTGTGTGTAAAAAGTATTTGTTGCTTGTGCAACGAGCAGAGCAGAAACACACAGGGAAGGAGATAAACGTCCAGCTCGTGTGAGAAAAATACTTTATAGATAACAAGCAGTCTCAGTGTAAAACAGTCCAAGGTCATAAACAGTAATATCAGTCCAGTAAGTATCTTCCCTTACCAAAGCAAACAGACTTTAGTAACTCTTGGTATTCAGTACCATATAACAGACGCAATAAGCAACAGGATACAATCAGGTATCAATCCGGAAGAAGCAGGAAGAACGAACGCTTCTCTGTGCTGCTTATTTATGCACTGTAGCCTAATTACAGGGTTCAGCAAACCCTGATTACGTGGCTCAGTTGTTTCTTAAAGAAACAGATATTGCCTGACCAACAAGTTAGGAGTACGCTGCAAGCCGAACCCAACATTCTCCCCATTGGGCAGGACAATATACACAATAGATACAGAAACAAAAATACACATCCAAATCATACATTGTACAGTGGTATCAGTTCCATTTCAGATTCTTAATCCAAATCTTTCACAACAATTGGTGTGTTTAATGGCACCTTGCGCTTTGGTAAAGTTGTCGGCAATATTGTCCTCTGATGCGCAATATTCCAATGTAACCATGTTATCCTTAACACATTGCCGAACATTCAGATAACGTATATCAGTGTATTTAGTCCTTGTCTTTACAGCAAGATTCGTTGCCGTTTTAATGGCTGCCTGGTTATCCTCATAAACCGTAATAGGATAATCCATTTTGAATCCAATATCTTCCATCAACTGTTTATAATAAATCAGCTCAGTACATGTAAGTGATAGACAAGAAAATTCCGCTTCCATGGTAGACAAACTGATGTGTTTCTGGCGAATTGATTTCCATCCAATCAGGCAGTTATCCAACATGATTGCTATTCCAGACGTAGATTTTCTGGCAAAACTGGCATCAGCATATGCCTTTAATATCATATTGGCATTTGGTTCTAAATACATAGCAAAATGTAATGTTCTTTTAAGATACCTAAGAACACGTTTAGCAGCCTGCCAATGCCTATCAGTAGGCTCTGAACTATATTGTGCTAGTTGATTAACACTAAAAGCTATATCAGGCCGTGTCCAGTTGCTCAAATACGACAAACTGCCTATTAATGATTGATACAGTTCTTTACTGAACTGTGGACTCTGCAAACTATCCTGTTGGAATTCTTGTGCCATAGGAGTCTTGGCAGGTTTACATAATTCCATCCCATATTTTTTCAACAATTTGCAGATCTTATTAGACTGTGAAATTTTAAATCCTCTAGATGTTTTCAGGATATCCAGCCCTAGATAATGCCGTATATGTCCTAGATTTCTAAGTTTAAATTTTGTTTGCAACTGACTGATAATCTCTCTGGCCTCAGCGTCAGTTCTGGTAATTATGGCAATGTCGTCTGTAAAGAGTAACAAGAATGAAACACATCCATCCTGTTCTTTTTTAAACAGACATTTATCTGCTACGCCCTCATAGAACCCAATGTTATGTAATTCCTGCACTATACATTGGTTCCACTCGTAACCTGATTGCCTTAAACCATATAGGCTTTTTTTTAGCCTCCAACACTCAGTTCTATCCTGTGTATCATAACCAGGAGGTTTCTTCATATATATTGTATGCCTTAACAGAGCGTTCAAGTAAGCTGTCTCGACATCTATATGAGTAATTGAGCATTTATTTCTAGCTGCCCAAACAAGCATCGTTCTCAAAGTGCTCGCTCGTAAACTTGGAGCAAAAACCTCATCATAGTCTCTATCTGTCTGTGAGAACCCTTGTGCAACAAGCCGAGCTTTATGGGTTACTACCCCATCTACACTTTTCTTTACCTTATAGACCCACCTACAGCCTATAAGTTTCTCATTTGGTGGTATTCTTACAACTTCATAGACACCAAGCCTCTTCAATGAATCAATTTCTCTATCCATTGCCTCTTGCCAGGCTTTTTGCTCCTTTTCTGGATATAATTTTATATCATGGTAACTGGATGGTTCGATATCTACTTGGCAAACCACTGTGGCTTTATAGCGATCTGGTGGATGCCGATCCCTGGAAGATCGTCTAGGCATAACAGGACTAACATCAGGTATATTGGGTTCATCCTCCCCTAACCCTAATTCCTGTTCCTGTTCTTCAATCTTAATAGATGGTTTATCATCCATCTCAGATGAACTATCATCATCAGGAATATGGTCTATCTTAACATCAATATCTGTAAAACCATAGTCTGCTTTTTCTAACCTGTCCCAGCCTTCATGTTCTAGGAATTTAGCATTAGCGCTACACAAAACTTTTGTTGTTCCTTTTTCCCAGAACCTATAGGACCTATGGTTAGCTTCATAGCCAACAAAAATCATTCTCTTTGCTCTCTGTTGGTCCTTCCTTCTCTGACTAACCGGTATATGCACCCAGGCTGGTGCACCAAAAGTATGTATATAACTTAAATCAGGCTTCCTGCCGTGCCATAAAGTAAAAGGTATTTTTCCTGTAGAGGAGTGCACCACATTATTTAAAATATGATTGGCACATAGTATTGCTTCTCCCCACAATTTATCAGGTAAACAAGCATCAGCCAGCATAGTCCTAGTCATAGCTTGTAGGGTCTGGCCTCTTCTTTCAATATATGCATTATGTTCTGGCCGAAAAGGGGCAGAACGTTTATGCTGTATCCCAGCATCCTTCAAAAACTTAGCCAACTGATGGTTAGTAAACTCAGTTCCATTGTCAGTAACAATGCATTTCACCTTAAACCTCTGCTTCCTTTCTACAAAACGAAGCCAGTTTGTGATACATTGGAACGTATCACTTTTGGACTTCATAAGATAGCAAAAACCATATCTGGTAAAGTGATCAACTATACTTAAAATATAGCATGCTCCCCCTAAACTGGGTTTCTTTGGCCCTATTAAGTCTAAAAAGACTACCTCCAAAGGTTTAATTGTTTTAAACCCATTGCAGCGGTTTGCAGGTGTAACTTTACTTTTATGCTGGTTACAAGTATTACAGTTCAGGTATTTGCTGCAAGCCCTTAATTTTATGCCTTTAGACTGCTTAACAGTCAAATTCAACAACCTGAAATTCAGATGACCAAGCCTTCTATGTAGTAAATGTACGCATTCATCATGCGGCTTTACATTTCCAAATTTAGCTTTTGACTGAACTAACAGTAATGACTTATCCCTAATAACAAATAAGTCGTCTTCTAATTCTGCAGTAACTACAGTGCCTTCACATTCCAGCAAACATTTGTCGTTTTTAAAAGTTACTGTAAACCCAGAATGTAGTAATGACTTTACAGATAAAAGGTTATATTTCAAACTAGGGATATAAAGCATGGGTAAAGGGTGCTTACTGATAGAACATTGAACAAGTCCCTCCCCAGCTACAGTCACATTCCAGCCATTAGCTAATTTGACCTTTTTAGTACTTTTCTTCATATTTAGAAACAGTTTTCTGTTTTTTGTTATGGATTGAGAGGCACCACTATCAATCACCCACCAATCATCTTTTATATTATTAGATGAACTGGTTGCTAAATTACACCCTTTCCTGGGTTTAGCAGAGCTTCTAGCAGACTCTTTCTTATTTTTACAATATTTTGCAATGTGCCCCTTAGCCCCACATGCATAACAGCGTTTCACAATATTGACATTCTCATATACAGCTTCCACATTTGGTTGCTGTTGCATCCTTAACTGGTCTCGTTCTTGCCTACGTTTGGCCTCATCCAGTAACCTACCAGTTATACTGGCCAATGTTAGTTCATCTCTAGACAATACTTCTAATGATGAAACAAAAGAGTCATAACTGTCATCCAACGATGAAAGAATAATATAAACTTGCTGCAGTTCAGTAAACACAAGGTCTTTCTCATGTAGCTCCTGGAAAAGCCCTGTCATGGAGTCCAGGTGAGCCATCATGTCTCCTCCTTTCTGAAGATGTAAGCGAAATAATTTCCGTGTCAGGTAGATATGGACACCCACAGAGTCACGAACGTAGAGCTTCTTTAGCTTTGACCAATACCTCGCAGCAGACTCTTCGCCCCGGAAATGGACAAGTTGCTGGTCTCCCAGTGTCAGGCCAATGATGCATAAAGCACGCTCGTTGTCCCTGTGAAACTTCGCTATCTTTTTGGCATCTTCTTCGTCAGCAGCATTCAATGCAGTTATGTCCGGTGGATTATTAACCATGTCCCACAGTCCTTCTTTTCGCAAAAGTAGACAGCATTTTGTGGACCAGGTAACATAGTTTGTTCCATCCAACCGGGTTATAGTAGAATAACTTGTACCTTGCTCAAAAACCATCATCTTGACTACTACACCCACTGCCTGCACTTCTCACTTCCACAAAAACAAATTAAAGAGCCCTGGAACGTTCTGGGCCCATAACCAATGTTAGGGTGTGTGTAAAAAGTATTTGTTGCTTGTGCAACGAGCAGAGCAGAAACACACAGGGAAGGAGATAAACGTCCAGCTCATGTGAGAAAAATACTTTATAGATAACAAGCAGTCTCAGTGTAAAACAGTCCAAGGTCATAAACAGTAATATCAGTCCAGTAAGTATCTTCCCTTACCAAAGCAAACAGACTTTAGTAACTCTTGGTATTCAGTACCATATAACAGACGCAATAAGCAACAGGATACAATCAGGTATCAATCCGGAAGAAGCAGGAAGAACGAACGCTTCTCTGTGCTGCTTATTTATGCACTGTAGCCTAATTACAGGGTTCAGCAAACCCTGATTACGTGGCTCAGTTGTTTCTTAAAGAAACAGATATTGCCTGACCAACAAGTTAGGAGTACGCTGCAAGCCGAACCCAACAAGCTGCATGCATGTAAGTATAAAAGATGTTGCCCTAAAGATACAGTGTGAGCACAAAATCAAGTAAAATAATATTACCACTCCATGAAATGAAAATTCCAGTCTCTGAGAGGAATTTAGAAATCTTACCTGCAGATCAAAGAACTTGCTGTAGCGTCGATAAATTGCCTCTGTTGAGCCATTGGACCAAATGACCTTGATAATGTACACCTGCAGGAAAGAAGACATATGATTTAGAAATATCAGGTCCAACTGGACAAGCGGATCATTGAGACACTAAGTGTTCAGTAAAGAGCTATTTTAGAATAAATAACCTAGTCCACAGAAGATACCACAAATTGGGCAGCAATTTGCATGGGTTATTTGTACAAAAAGGCTTTATGTAGAACCAACTCTGGCATCCACAGAGAAACTGAAAGACATCCGAGTTGAACGCAGAGAACATATAAAATTCAGAGCACATTTCTTGGTCAAACAAATTACTCTAGTTTAGTAGATACTTCTTTTTGAACAGACGGGAGGATAGCATTTTCCTTTTCAGACAGACAATCCTTTTCAGAATTTCAGGATGCACCCAAAGTGACTTTATGCCACTTCTAAGCATCTAAGTAAGATTTATCGCCACAATCTCAGATTGAAGCCGGGGCTTCAGTAGCACATCTCACTTTGCTTTATTGGAAAGATAAAGATATTGGGGAAGAAAGACTGGATTTATTTGCTGCCAATTTGTTCTTGCCTTTTGTCATTTATTTCTAGTATTAACAGTGGTCCCCCTCATAGCTTCATGGTCAGAACCAAAGATGATTTCTGAGAGGGGGCAGCATGTTTTACTTCTGGTTGCATGATAATGCAGCAGATCTATAGAGAGCAACACATTTTAATGTGTTTTAATGAGTTAATACATTTTAATCACAATGTATTAAAGAGTTTCTAGTGGGTACTAGGTACATAGTTTATCATTGTGATGGCAAGAGATAATTATTCTGTCACTGCTCAAACCCTCCTTTTATTTGAAAACCATAAAGTTGGGGAGAACATTAGCTGAAGTTTGACTTTTTCTTCCAGCTAAATAAAGCCTCCTGCAAAGAAAACACTGTATTTGACAAAGAACTTTCTATGAAATTATTTAATATAAGATGAAGCATGACAAGTACTTTGCTATCCTTTGTAGTACTGCAGCATTTGTATTCTTGAGTCATATCCAAGTCCTGAGGACATACAGTTAAACTTCACAACAGCAACTTTTGTCTTCCCATAATCCTAAAAGTGTGAGTGCTATAGAGACTCTGAATGATTTAATTGTCTTTACAGCAGAGAAAAAGAATAGAAGCAGAATCAGAAACATGTTCCTTAGGGAAAATTCCCTAAGCTAGTTCCCACCCACTTGCAGACTCTGCTATCTGGGATAACTAGGGAGTGTTTAGAGATCAAAGACTTTTAGACTTGGCAATGCTGACCAACATTTGCCTGCTTTTGCTGCACCACTATTCTGCTGACTGCCGACTGCCAGCAATGCAGCAGTTCGATTCTCACCAGCTCAAGGTTGACTCAGCCTTCCATCCTTCCGAGTTCAGTAGAATGAGGACCCAGACTATGCTGACTCTGTAAACCGCTTAGAGAGGGCTGTAAAGCACTGTGATGTGGTATATGTCTGAGTCCTCATTTTACCGACCTTGGAAGGATGGAAGGCTGAGTCAACCTTGAGGCAGTGAGGATAAAATGCTTGGCAGTGAGCTGAATTAGTCTGCAATACTGCATTCTAACCACTGCACCACCATGGCTCCTAATATCCTATCAATATAAAGATAGGATATATCTTATCTAAATATATAAGCAGAAAAGACATCTTAGAGAGCCCATTCATATTTAATTAGGTCCTTAGCCCACATAATGCTCCCTAGAAATTTTGTTCTCTTCCTCAGCCTGTTCTAAATACTTAGATAACTTAGACAAGATATATCCTATTTTTATATTGATACGATATTAGATTTAATTCTCCCAAAAACAATTCCTCTTGCATCAGAGATAGGCAACATGAGAGTTCCAGAAGTTGTAGACTACAACAGTGACAATTACTTTATGTAATTTATGTAATTTATGTAATAACAGTAACAATTACATCTATGATGGTGGAGCTGATAGGGCACTGTTTACCTTCTCCTATAATACACTCAGCTGAAAGGGAGCCACTTCTGTAAGTCATGAATTTACATTCCAACATAGATAGGTTCCTAGCTATCAGGAAAACACATCCTAAATTAGATATCCTCAACTGTGATTTAAAATTTTAAAATTAGAATTAAAATTCTAATAATCTCCAACTAGTGTTTCGTGGCTCAGAATTGTTGATGTCCCACTTCATTCAAATAGATTGCATTGGATTGTAAAAAGCAGCCCTGGTGAACAGCAACATTAAATTCACCTCAGCTACAGAATCTGAGTAGAAGATTGAACTGGGGATTTATTCCAGAGGAATAAGATTGGCAGCTGAGCCCAGATATCATGTGTGAGAGAAAGAGGGTGAGGACAACCCCTCCCTAATAGCTTACATAAAATACTGTAGATGCAGACAGTAGAGTGCTCAGTCTGGCAAGATTTCCTCTATAGGTGTGAAACAATAAAGAACTCAGCTTGGAAGAACTGCCACGTGTCATTCTTGGTTCTGGGCCACATACATTGTTTTTAATTAGTACATTTAGAATGTAATGTTTGTCTTTCAGAGACACAAATAAACATGTTAATCATCCTTAGGATTTGCTACATATTTTTCACATTTAAAATCTCCCCTAAGGGAAGAGAACATTCCCACAAGGGAATATATTTTCCAGTGCTCCTTTTCCAGTAAATTCCTTGGTCTTGGAGGAGCTCCCTGCAACTTTAAGTGTCCTTCCCCTCCCCCCCAAAAAAACCAAAGAAATGTAGATGTCCAAGGCTTTTTCTATGGTCAAGGTGTGGTAGATTCAAATCAGAGCGATCTTTCCAAATTATAATGAACCTTATTATAATGTGACCTTTATTAAGTGATGGATTAGTCCTACCCCTAGTGCTGGGGTACTTTGCAGAGCTTGCACTAAAAGTGTTTGCTGCCTCATTTTTGCCTTTTCTTTTTGTACAAATGTAGCAAACTTTTACAGAAGTACCAACATCTCTTTAAACCAGAGGTGGGGAACTATGGCCCTTTTATGACTTGTGGACTTCAACTGTCAGAATTCCTGAGTCAGCTATGCTTCCCACCTCTGCTTCAAACCCCTAGACCACTTCTCCTGGCTTGGTACACAGAATCGTGTACAAAATGTTTCTGGATTCTAATTGCTTTGAATTTGATTTCCTTTTCTCTTCTTGTGAAAAACTGTTCATCATTTCAGAAGGCTCTTGAGCTCAGAATACCCCCCAAAGAAATTGGAACAGCCTGTTTTGTCCTTGAAACAGCCATTCCACAAAGTGGGACGTTTGAATTCTGAAATGTTTTGCCCACTTTTAGTTATGCGTTTTTCACAGCTGGAAAATGAGATGCTCGGCCTTGATTTTTCCAGTTGTATTGCGAGGACAGCCCAATCCCTTCTGCATTCCCCATACAGGAAATGAATTGTACATTGAATTGTTCTACTTTTTCCCACCTATCTTACACTGCTGTTATATGTCCATCTTTGATCTCTGGGATGCTGAGATCAAGTTTCTCCCTATAACTTACTCTTTGTTAATGCTTCAGCCTTTCCACTCACCTGGCCCAAGGACCATTTTCACCCTTATGTATACATGAAGACAAAGTATTCATTCTGTATACTGTACATACATCAGTCATATGTTAGCTTTCCTTCTCTAAGGAAACATAGTAAACATAGTCAACTAAACATGGTAAACCATGTTTAAAGATGGTTTAGCAAACAAAATACTTGAGCTGGGGTTATGCAACTTGCTATGCAAAATCAATCAAACCACATTATGTTTAATAAGATGCAAATCCAACTTTTGTTCCTTAAAGGAGATAGGAAGCATTCTTGATTTCTCAATTTCAGGAGAAATGATTAAGCTTTGCTTCTAAAGCACTGCAAACCAAAAAGAATAATAAAGGAAATACTTAATTAAAAAAAAAAAATTCCCAAGCGTTTTAACTGTTTTCTCCTTCCTTTCCTTTCCCATTTTTTCTCTTGTGCACGTCTGTATATTGCGAGTGTTTATTTTCCCAGGTTCATTTTCACTGTTCTCAGCTTTAAATAAAATCTGCCCCTAAAAGCAGTTTCCATAAATCTGATTAAAGACTCCTGAGAAAGGAAAGGCAGCAACTGATACAGGCTTTCCCAGACCAATGGAATATTCTCATTCCCTCCAGGGCAGTCTGCCAGAGACTATCCATTACTGAAACGCTATCAAATGCTTAGCAAGCCAACCTCCACGGGCCAAAGGCCTGCATGATGTCATCACATTGGCTGCTTTGCAACAGGCCTTTTTGTGAACCAAGTGCATCCTGGGATTCCTTTGGAAAGGGATGGAATACCCTTTTTTTTAAAGCTAGAGAAAGCCTCAGCATTCTTGAGCACGTTATTGTGAGTTCTTGGAAAGAAATTACAGGGGAAAAAACGGGAGGGGAGGGCTTTTCTTGAAAGCTCTTCAATTACCGATTCAGTATATATTTCATGCAGGCTGAAACTGTAGGCTGATTCACACTATCGGCATTTTGAGAATTCCATTTGAGTAATGGGGTGGGGTGGGTGAGAAACTAATCACACAATGAGCATTTATTCAAGAGTGCCAACCCAAGGGGCACATGCACTAGGATGCATATACCTCACAAGCTGACCTTCTGATGTAGAAGAGGACATTGCAGTACGAAATACAGTGTGAGCTGGTGAACTTGTGTGAGCTGGTATTATGAAGCATCACTAGAACGGCAAACAAATTTGAGTAAACATACACTATTTATATGTACATATTACCATATAATATGTGTACATATTTACTGTAATAGAAATAGTCAAATTATTTAAAAGAGGTAATAATTCTAAAGACACGCATTCCTTTCCAATCTGTGTCACTTTATAGAGATGAGAAAATAAACAAATACACTTTGAAGCATCTTTGACTAGGAGTCCCCAACCCCTGGTTCGTAGGCTGGCACCAGTCTGCAGCATGCCAGAAACCGGGCCGCAGAAACAAGCAAAGTCCCATCCATATGTTGCCTGCATCCATGGGATGCAGGCAACACATGAAACCACACCCCCTCGGGTCCACAGAAAAACTCCATGGAACTGGTCCCTGGTGCCCAAAAGGTGGGGGGCCACTGTCTTAGATGGTTCTCATATGGTATTTTCCATCTGAATGAAACGAACTGAACTTTACCAGACCCTGGACAAGATCCAAGGAACTGGACAGACAGATCTGTGTTTCTAAGATAGCTTTGAATTTCCATTTTGATCACAGCAACCCCTACAGCATAGCAAAGGCCATTAAAAAGGAGGAGTTGATTATTTACAAACAGTCTCACTGGCCGCATTTTAGCCTATGGGAATACTTCAAGTAGGTCTTTGGATGGCAGCCATGATGTTCTTCTACAAATGGCTTAACTAGGTTTCTGGCTGGTATAATAATAATTATTCATTTTATAAATTATTCCAGGAAACAGAGCAGGCTTTTAGCCTGCTACCCCCAACATTTCACTATATGCCTAGCAGGGACACAGACCAATAAAAAGTGATGAATTATACTGCCATGGTTTCTTTACTAAAAGACTGAAATAAATTACATCCTGACAAGACGACCTCTTCCTTCAGCAACATTTGATTCAGATTTTAATCCTAGAGGAACACAGTAATAGAATGACTACAACAGTGTTTTTTCCCCCCTGAAAATATGCTGATTAAAAATGCTTTATTAAGCACAAGAGTTTCTTGGGTCAGCTCCAGCACAGGAAAAACTCTTCAGCCCATGTCAGTTGTGGAAAGAAAAACAATGGACACCACTAAGGGGATTGCTCTGCTCCAAGTGAGATCATCTCACAGTGAACACACACCTTTGCAGCGGGAGAGACCCTGATACTGAGTGATGCAATTCTTAAACAGAAATAGCTGTTTTATAAAGGGCAACAGGTCACATTTCTAACTGCTTCCTTTGTGTAAAGACTGCAGAGTCCCACACATGGTCTGGGAGAGGCAGTATTGCGATACACTTAATACCAATCACATGAGTATAGCTGAAAGTCCCTAGAAACTAAATTTTGATTGCTAGATTATTTGGTTTTTATTCCACCTTTATTATTCTTTATAAATAACTCAAGGTGGCAAAGATACCTAATACTCCACCCTACTCCCTATTTTCCCCAAAACAACATTCCTATGAGGTGGGTTAGGCTGAGAGAGAATGATTGTCAGAGATTGACATTGACAGTGGACCAGTCAACAAAGACCTTTACTGCTGTTCCAATAGGAATGTGAGGCAAGGAGTTCTTTCTAGGGTAGCATGATTCCATCAGGAGCAATATATGGAAAATCCTTGGAACCAGTGGGCTTCTTACTCTGTCCTGCTGGGATACAACTGCAGCCTTTATGTCCCACTCAATCTTTTATGGTCATCAAGCCCTAGATCAAGACTTCTATCACATCTCCTCTCTGGCTTAGGTTCAAGTTATCCACGTCTGTTCCCAACCAGGGGTTGTTGAAGAGAGTGATTCATGCTTTTGTCACATCTTGGCTAAACTAGTGCAATTCATGCTGCATGTGGTTGTCCTTGAAGGCAACTCAGAAGTTGAAACTGGCATAAAATATATCTGCTCCCCATTTAGTAAATTCCCCTGTAATTATCAACACTTATGTGCAAAAAAGTTAATTGTAACAAGTTATATTTATTTTTGTGCAATCGTATTTATTTTCATCCTTCAAGAATCTTCATGCATGTAGAGGCAGAAAAAAAAAAGGAATAGCATGGATATTTGATTTGATTTTTCAAAGATGACTTGGCTGTGTTAAACAGTCCCTTGTTTCAGTTTCTGTCTGTAAAGAGGGAAGAAAAAGAGCCTTTTAGACAAACAGCTGGCAAGCAGATTGTTCCATACAGAGATTTTCTTTGACATATTGAGGGAAATAAAACTGGGGGAAAAAAGCTGAAAGAAAAAAAAACCTGTCCAAAATGACAAGTTGGACTGCTGGAGAAATGCAAATGGAATTTGTCCAACTGTAACAGAGCTGTCAAGGAAAAAAGGGTCGCTCAAGCAACTTGGTGCAAAGGAAAAAGAGTTGACCTAAAATATCTCTCTTCTTCCTCCACTTTTGAAGTGGTGGGCTCATTCCAGTAACAATTTACTCTTCAAGGTCTTCTTAAGGGAAATTAGGAAGCAGCATGAACAAATAGTATTGTTATCAAAATAGGAATTAGTTTGCCTAAATCTTTTGGAAATGAACTCAGGGACTTTGATCAAATCAGTATGTGACATCAAGCTAGTGCTAACTCTTAGTGACATATATACAGGGCATCTCCAGGACGATCTGTCCTTAATTTGGCCCTGCTGGTCTTCCAGCATTGCTCTTCTAAACAAGTCCATCCATCTTGTTCTTGAAGATTCTCATCTTTTCTTTCCTTCCCTATTTCCCAGCACTATGAACTTCTCCAGAAAACTAGGTATTTGAATAACATATCCCAAAACATGATAATTTGAACCTGATCATTAGAATTAAAACTCTGGATTGAGTTGTGCTACAATTTTTTTCTTTTCCAATACCAAAGTTCAAAAGCATCAATATTCCTTTTATTCTGCTTCTTCAGAGCCCAATCTCATAGTGGTACAGGAAAGCCATTCATTGCCTGCCCGATTCTAATCTTTGTAGGAATAGACACATCAACATCATCTGAATATATTTTCCAAGTCTTTATTGTTGTGCTATTCAATGCTAGTCTGCAACCTATTTCTTGTCTCTCAGTTCCTTTATTACTGATAGTTAGTCCTAAAAGGCAGAAACTATTCACTACTACAAAATCATTAATCATTACCAAAATCATTAATACATTAAACAACTGTCTAAACCAAGTCTAATTGATACTATTTACTCATTGAATACATTGTACCAGAATACTGTTATTACTATATCCGTTCTGATGACTCTTCTTTGTTTTTCATATCCTGGCCATTACAATAAATGGTAGGATCTTCTGATCAACAGTGACCAATACAGTCCATTTCAAGTCATGGATATCTAAAAAAATCAATTTCAGTTTATTTGCTGCAGCTAACTTTGTATATGATTTATCTTTATAATCCTAAAAGTTTCAGTATACCGCTGTAGGATGTGCAACTGTTCAATTCAATGTAGCAAGCTGACTTCAACAAGCCATGTGGGTTAGAAAACAGAGATCCTATGTTTTTTGTAAGAGATGAAGTTTCAGTTTCCAAAAATGCCAGATAAGAAGTGTCCCAACTGTACCATCATCTCAGAATTTTCATACCGTAAGAACAGCTGCATAGCACCTATTCATTATCTGTTTATACATTTGAAAACATATACAATGCCAGCACAGTTATTAGTATTGCATTGGGCAGGTTCTATTATTTGTATCTGACTGGCCAATAGTACTAACATGCTTGGTATGAGACATTTCTGAACTGTCTAAATCATACAAGGAGCCTTGGTGGCACAGCAGACTAATGCACTGTTAAAGTAACACCAGCTGCCTGCAATTACTGCAAGTTCAAATTTCACCAGGCTCAAGGTTGACTCAGCCTTCCATCCTTTCGAGGTAGGTAAAATGAGGACCCGGTTTGTGGGGGCAATAAGCTGACTTTGTATAAAAAAGAACACCGCTTGGGGGGGGCGAAAGCCCTACTAAGCAGGTATATACAAAAAGTATGAAGGCTATTGCTTAACGCATTGTAAGCCACCCTGAGTCTCCGGAAAAGGGCGGCATATAAATCGAACCAATAAATAAACAATAAATAAATACAAAATTCACAATGACAAATTAGGGAATTTTTGTACTAGATATACCCATCAAGACCCTGAAGCATCATCTCTACCTCATCTAGTAAAAAAAAAAAAAGTCCACAGGAATAGAAACCAAGGTTCTCTAATTTCCCCCTTTATGAAGAATTACTTTGTAGTAGTAAAGGCATGTCAAGGATACAATGAGCTATTCAACTGAAAACGTGCATTCCTGCAAGTATCACCCACAATTGGCATCTCATAGTCCAAAGACTCAGACTAAAAGCAAATCATTGGAGAAAGAACTGACTCTCTGCTAAAAAAAAACCCAAAAAACCCCAAACAAACCCAAATGGACATTCACAACTGGAAAAATGTCAAGACAATACAGTGCTGGAATGTGAGCCTCACATTCTCCAAGTCTAAAGGTATTCAATAAGGTACTAGAAAAGAGCTGAGGAAAATGCATAGCTTTGGTGCTTATGATATCATTGGATTAAACCTACAAGAACTTCAGCCGCCACAGCCCAGAGGCAAAACAAAAATCCAGCGCAGTAAGCAAAGGTATGTATCCATTAAGACATGGAATGTCTGGCCTATAAATCAACACAAAGCTGATGATGCCCAAGCAGAAAAGTCAAAATTTAACATGCTGGGAATCAGGAAATTGAAATGGTCTGGGATTGGCCACTTTACATTAGAGGAGCATCAGTTCTTCTACTGAGGACAAGGAATTTGGAAGAAATGGACTAACTGTTGTTATTAACAAAAGGAAGTTAGTCAAGAGTGACAGACGACTCAATTTGAGTCCACGGTAAGCCAATCAATACCAAACATTACAACTCAAACCACAAAAGTGAAAGCTGAACAAGTCTATACACCATCTTATCAAAACAGCACCAAAAAAGCCATGCTAATTATAGGATCTTGGAATGCTGAAATTAGAGTAAAATAGCATCTGAAAGAATGAGAAAAGTTGTCACTGGTGCATAATACAAAGCAAGTCACAAACTAATAAACTTCTTCCCATTTTGTTATAGCAAATTCCTTCTTCCAACAACTTAAAGATTGATCTACATATGGAAATCAACTGATGGGGAACAACAAAATAAAATTGAATATATGCTGTGAAAGCAAAGATGAGAACTTTCAGGCAGCCAGCAAAAACAAGACTAATTGCAGCTCAGATCTTCTTCTAAAATTTTATCTTCAATTTAAGAAAACAAAAACATGAAACAACAAGATATGACCTCTTTCATTCCTTATCATTGCAGTGAAGATAAATAAGAGTTGGTACAAATACACAGAATAACTTTAGAAAAAGTATGTAACATTGATGATATGGCCAAAGTTTTAATCACTAAACTAGAGTCACACATCCAGGAACGTGAAGTTAACTGGGGTCTAGAAAATATTGCATACAACAAAATTGCAGAATTGGATGAAATATCAGAATTATTTAAAACTATGCAAGCCAGAAACCACAAGTAGTGTTTTAACTGCACTCTGTTGCCAGAAAGCAAAATAATGGCCAAGTGACTGGAAAAAGTCAATTTATAATCCACAACACAAAACCGTATTAAAGAAGGCTCATAGCACTGAACAACTGCACTTATCTCACACACTACTAAGAGAATAATGATTACACTGTTAACATTAATTGAGAAAGAAATAGTGAAAGAGTTGCAAACATAATTACTACTTTTGTCTCATTAATTACATAAACACTTTTAATCATAACAGTTTGTAGGTAATCTTTAAAAACATAGGAAAGTGGTCATCCTTCCTACTGAAAAATGTGTATGACAGGTAGCAAAAATGGAAAATGGGACAACTAAATCAAAATGAAACAATCAAATGAAGGAACTAAATCACTTAAAATTGAGAAACCCAAGATTGCAAACTCTCACTTTATTTAACTTTTTGCAGAATACATCATGAGAAATATTGGAGTAGAGAATCAGGAATTGTATCTTTAATTAAACAGAAACTGTAATTAAAATTGCTGGGAGAAATATTAATAATCACAGATATGTTGAACCTGATAAGTGGAATAGAATGGAATATTCTTATTAGCCAAGTATGATTAAACACACAAGGTATCTGTCTCTAGTGCATAACTCTCAGTGTACAAACAACAAAGTGATAAATCATAAATTGTAAATAAGATACAATAATAAATCATAAGATACAAATGACAAAATTATAAATCACCAAGGAAGGTTTAATTCCTTGGTAATAGAAACGAGTACAAAAGCCATTGTACAGTGGTACCTTGGTACTCATAGTTAATTGGTTCCAGGAGGTACCAAAAATGATGAGCACCAAACAATTTTCCCATAAAGAATAATGTAGTGAGTCATAAGGCAGCTGACATCGAACAAGTTCTAGTTTGTGTGTTGAGTACCAAACAAACAATGAGTATCGGGACAAAATGTTCACATCAAAATGCATTGAGTACCAAATTCAATGAATTTCAAAATAGTTGAGTACCAAGATATCACTGTATTTAATTCAATAGGGTTTTTTTAAAACCAAATCTACAATTACAGATAGTCCTCAACTTACAACCACAATTGAGCCCAAAACTTATGTTGCTAACTGAAACATTTGTTAAGTGAGTTTTGCCCCATTTTACAACTTTTCTTGTCATAGTTGTTAAGTGAATCAGCACAGTTGTTCAATTAGTAACATAGTTATTAAGTGAATCTGGCTTTCCCATTGCCTTTCCTTGTCAGAAGGTTGCAAAAGGAACCACATGACCTGAGGACACTGCAACCGTCATAAATACATGCCAGTTGCCAAGTGTCTGAATTTTGATCATGTGACTATGGAGATGTTGCAAGGGTTGTTAGTGTGAAAAATGGTCTTAAGTCACTTTTTTCAGTGCCGTTGTAACTTCAAATAGTCCCTAAGCACACTGGCAACAAAGTTACAGTATATATTGTCAAAGTCAGCAGTCTTCCCATAAAACCATATGAATGTAAACACCGGATCATCAGAAAGACTGAATGAAGAAAAATGATGCCTTTAGATTGTGTTGCTGGAGAACAGTGTGGAGAAAAGGTTGGATCGCAAGAATAAATCCTTCAATAGAAATGAAATAAAATCAGACAACTCGTTGGAAGCTCAAATGCTACAGCTTGGTTATTTTGGACAAATAGTGCAAAGACAAAAGTTACTGGAGCAGACCTCAATGATCAGAAAAAACTAAGGCAATAAAAAAGAGCCAATAGTATAGAAGGCAAATCATTAGACATCATCATGACATAAGCATGAGCTTACAGGAATAGTCAGTCAATCTTGGTGGAAAGTTGTACACTGTGTTATGAAGAATTGGGAACAATCAAATGACCCAGCAACAATGCTGGGAGTTGCTCCTAGTGAACGCCGGAGTGAAGACTACATAATTTGAGATATAATTTAAACAAATTAGTAAAAGGTTATATCTGTGCAGGCTTGCTTATGCATAGAATTGAAAGATTTGGACTGTTCGGAAAGATGCCGATCCTTATTTAAAACACAAGCCAACATTTCCCCCTTGCTATCAAGTTCCTCCCCACAGGCAAATCATTCTCTTCTAATCTATTATCCTTTCAGAAGAATGGATGGTGCAGAATTGCTTATTTACAGGAAAATGCCTGTTGCATCTTTAATTCTGACCCAACTTTATTTACAGCATTTTAACCTCACTTCTCATTCGGGGAAATATTAAAGCAGTTTACACTTGATTATGATGGACCATTCCTCAGACCATTTTGTCTCATTGGCCTGCTCCTCTTTGTGTTTCCTCCCCCCCCTTTTTTTTTTGAAGTTGCTCTTCTTCTGCCTTTGTGCAACTTCTTTGTTCTTGGAGGTCCTAGTGGTTTACTATCTTAATTGCTTTGGGTTCCTTTCATTATATTTTCCCTTCACAAGAGGTCCTAGCCAATCAAATTGCATTCAATTCTTTATCTGCAATTGACAAAGTAATTTCCCGCATAATTTAAGAGACCAATGCCCCCTCAGTCTTTGTTTTATGAAACATGTTCCCACTAGTGAATATATATTAGGCTTTCTTGAAACTACAAAATACCTTATTTGTACTTTGTGGCATAGCATGTCCCTGCCTCTCCCGACCTGATCAAAATTAAGCTGCAGGACTATTTTTAAAACAGCCTTCCCCACCCTACTCTTTCATATACGTTAGTCATCAGTTTTCCTTGGGCTATACTCTCTTGAATGTTATGGGAATTCCATAATCAACACTAGTTAAGAAAATGGTGCCTCAAAGAATGAATATCTCAGATTTCTGTCTTACACCCAAGATATAAAAGAACTCTTACAATATATTGTATAAAATATTAAATAGAAACAGAACAAAATAGGAACCACAATTTTTAACAAGTTAAAACTTACACGCTAATTGCTACTGCTGGTGAAACCCCTAAATTATTTTCACATTCCTCTGCATTTAGCAAGACAGTTTATATTAAAGCTTTGAACAAGTTATATCAATTAAGGAGATCCCCAGATTAATCAGATCAGTCATTTTCAATCGCTCTGAAAAATTTAAAAAAACTACAGATGATTAGCAATCTGAAAATCTTTGCTCTTATCAAAAGGAAATGTGTATTCTACAACACTGGTTTTATTTATTTTTTCCTTACAAAGCAAACAAATGGTGTACTTTGAAGATTTTGTGGACTTAAACACTGAGTCGAGATTCTAACTTGTTATCTGACTAAGTTTGTATCTGCTAGCCCACACATTAGGCTGACAACATCAGGCTTCCGCAGAAACTCAACTTGTATACGAGTTGGAAGTTTGCTTTAGGCGAGGGCACATTCACAACCACATGATCCTTCCAAGGGAATTTCTTTTCATAAAGTCACTGTGAAGTCATGCTGTCTCCTATAGTATCTGCCTGATTCAATTGTATAGGGCTGGCATGCTGCAGGTTTCTATGATTAAACAATGTCATTTACTGGGATCCAGGAAATGCACCTTCTCTGTAGCAGCCCTCCAGAACAAGTTTCTCCTATGATCCAGATGGCTCTGACTTTGTTGTTTAGAAGAGTCATGAAGATTTGCCTCTTCACCCAGGCTTTTGGTGACGGAAAGTGAGACAACCCCCACCCATTGTATTGCACTTGCCATGTTTTATCTTTCATGTTTTATTGATTTCATTATAATGTCTTTGTGCAAGTTGAACAGAGTCATTGGGTTGCATGGCATACTAGATAGATAGAGATGGAGAGGAAGCAGGAGAGAGAGGGGAGGAGGGGGGAAGGGGGAGACGAAGGGAGGGAGAGAGGGAGGGAGAGGGAGAGGACTAAATAGCTTTATCTTATTCCATTTTCTCTCATTGCACTCCAAGCATTTTCTGGGAACATTTCTGGACATCTTGTGCCTTTTTAAAGTTAAGTAGTTAATACTGAGTACAGAACATTAAATCTAAGAAACAGTGGCTATGACACAGAATCACATTATGCTGTAGCCTGATGTACTTTGCTGTATGTAAATGATACATTACTTTGAAACTGAACCTCTTATTGTAATCTAAAGTGTATTTTAATCAAAAGGTTTAGACACACTAAACTTCTTAAATCCCCCATACGAATCCAAGAAAAGGAGCCCAGCAGCACCTTTTCTGAGTAACAAAGAATTCTTATGCAAACAAGTCTGACTTTGCACAAAGCTTTTAATGGACACAAATTTGATATCAAGACTCAAAATGACAAGCTAATATCCATGCATTTTAATCCCCCCTGAGTTCACATACATCATAAGGTTTCAAGTTACCTCAGAAGGTCCTGGAAAACACAAGTTTTTTTTTAATGCATTACAGTTTCTAATTGAGGAGGTACTTATAATCTGTCTCACACATACCCCTCACCTACAAAACCACCATGCCTTCCTCTCCCTCTTGCCTTATCCCCTTTTCAAATGCTGCATCAGATTAATCCCTATGCATCTGATGGAATGAGTTATCGGAAACACTTATGTCTTTTCATTACATTTGTTGAACCGAAGAGATGATACCAGGCTCTTTCTGATTCATGGCTTCTATAATCCCGAACTATTTATTTTATTTTATTTATTTTATTAGTCATATTTCTATGCCGCCCACTCTCCGAGGACTCTGGGCGGCTTACACCAAAGACAGTATACTAAATAGCATATTGCCCCCTAACAATCTGGGTCTTCATTTTACCCACCTCGGAAGGATGGAAGGTTGAGTCAACCTTGAGCCGGTGAGATTTGATCCGCTGATCTGCTGAACTAGCAGTCAGCTGAAGTAGCTGCAGTACTGCACTCTAACCACTGCGCCACCTTGGCTCTTTGGAACTATGGAAGAGACAATGGCTTATATTGCTAAATGTCTGCCCCTTGAAAAACAGACTTGGGTTATTTTTTCTAGAATATAAGAAGTGACACCACCAGCTTTCTGTAGAATCATGACTGCTTTGTTCCATGCTCAACAAACAATTCCTATGTCAATCAAATGATGTAGGGAGGCCAGTTAGATTTCTTTTAAATTCCATTGACTTCAAAGAATGCATCTATAGGATTTTTATATAACTATCTCAATATAAAAGACGAAACAGGATCATATGACAGGACTACAGTCAAATCTGATGAAATGTAACATCTCATTGCATGATTACTGCACCCTTACAGATGGTGAGACCAATAGTTTATAAGACACAGTCATTCTGCACCCCTGTTTTGGAATTCTTTTTTAAGTGGCAAGAAAGCAGGGTAGAAAACTGTTACTGTATATGTAACTCATCCACTACTTATTGAAATAAAAATATTAATTACTATAATAATCTGATTGTTTTCAAACATATGGTTGATGAGAAATGCTAAAACAATAGGAGATGAAATTAGGTCTACAGCCCACCCTCACAATAAATTTGTGTTGTTTTTCCTTCCATGTAGTCTTATTGAAATGATCTCAATAGGATCACTATTCTCAAATGGCTATACCCTGTTTCCCCAAAAATAAGACGTCCCCGGATAATAAGCCCAATTGGGCTTTTGAGCGCACGTGCTAAAATAAGCCCCCCTGAAAATAAGCCCTCCCCAAAAGTATTTAAATGCATGTGCAGCCACTCTCTGCCATTTCCTCTGGTTAGGGTTAGGGAGACAGAGCTGGAAATCAGGTAAGATGGCAAGAGGAGCCCCATCTTGCTCCACGCGCCCCAAAATAATAAGATCTCCTCGAAAATAAGGCCAAGCGCTTATTTTGGGATTCAAAAAAATATAAGACAGGGTCTTATGTTTGGGGAAACACAGTATCTCAATATTGGTGTGCACTTCTTTCACATATAATATCACACTTATTTTCCTTTGGTCTGACTGATTCAACTACACGCTAGATACAAATCCAAAGAGCAGCAACTCTTATGCCTGTAGTTCAAACGGTTGCCCCGACATGCAGGAACATACTATAAGAAAGATTTGCTAAACCAATACAAATGCTGACAAAGAAAGGAATGAATAAACATGCAAGGATTAACTGGGAAAGCTGTTAACAATGGATAGCTTTTGGCCCATAATTTACAGCATTTACATTAGGGCTGTGCAAAGCATTAAATGGAGATGCATTGAAAAGCATGCTTGACCAAGGGAGACATCCTCTCGTTAAAGCAATGGAAAGGCTACATCCTTTGACAAGTCCAGATGATTGTTCTAAAAGCCGTTTCCAGTTCTCTGTGAAGATGTGTATAAGAGTTTTGCAGGGACAACTAATGACACAAAGTGGGCTGTGAGTAGGTGTGCAGCAACACATGTATATCATGCTGTCTCTAGCTCTTGTGGGTCAGATGGAATAATCTATCCTAAACAAAAATCTATCTGATCTATTCCATTAATATTTAACCATAATGTGTTACCTGTGTTTGTTTTATGGCAGAACCAACAAGGAAATTTGGTAAACTAGCTTCCTCCAATATGATGTCTCCCTATCTGATGCTTTAACCCCTAAAATCCAAATACCAACTTGATAAAACATTAGTTTATACATCTGTGGATTTTCAAACATACGATTGGCTACACCAACAAGCTTACTATGCAAGATGAAAGAAGGTGTAGCTCACACAAGTTTGTGCCAAATAAATGTACTATGCTTAAAAAGAAGAAAAATCTACATTAATACAATTAGTGTTAAATCAGAGACTGCTGCTAGATTAACATCTGGGCAGTGGTGAAAACTGAACCGGTTTGCTACCAGTTTGCCAGCTGTGCATGCGCGATGCGTGCCAAGCGCGCTGTGTGCCAAGCACGCACTGTGCATGCAGATGCGCAGTGCACGCAAAACGCATGTGCCAAACACACAGAAAAAGGAGGCTTCGGAAGGTAAGTATAACAGCGAGGGGGGGAACAGCTGTGCCACGCGATTCAGATTCATTAAAAAGCAGGATTTCCTGCTTTCTAGCGATTTTAAATTGCGCGGCACAGCTGATCGTTGAAAGTATTGGTTTGGAGGAACCAGTAGGGTTTTTTTACTACCGGTTTGCCCGAACGAGTGCAAACTGGTAGGATTTCACCACTGATACATGGCTTCTGTTTTCTATGAATAAAGCAACTGTTCTAACGTCAAGGTATTGTGGCCTAGGTGCAGAAAGTCTGGGGAAAATGCATAGAACATTGAAGATTTGGGGAAATTTAACATGAGAATCTGAGCAATCGGACAACTGGATTTAAAAGATCATTCCGAGACATGCAAGATAAAAGTTCAAACATTTTCCACCTATTATAAATACGATTAATTCCAAATCAGGAGTCTTTAGATGCATTTGAAGCCTGTTTTCCTCTCAAATCAGAAAATAGAAGCAACATGAAAAGGCACAGATGCCTTAGATATCCTGGACTCTTCTGTTATAGCCAGGCTAGAGATAAAGAAGCCCAGCACCATAATCTTAAAAGAAGGTATTTTTATGTGCTTTAAAGATACTATAAACTAGGCACTCATTGCCCTTTACTTGGACAATTTCTCATTACCTTGTAACTAAAATCCTTGTGGTGTGTTCTTTAGGATCAAACATCAAAATACTGCACATAAGAAGCTGCTTATTAATCAAGCTATTTTTAACTTTTAGTGGTAACTTATCCAGGATCGAAAAATATAGCTTCTCAGAAAGAGTGATGATTTCAGATAACCAAAAAGCAGAATTCAGCTAAAGTTACAAAGTTTCAGCTCCTCTCCCTCTTTAGGCTTCTGCCTTCAAAATAAGAAGATGAATTGTTTCATGCCAAATCTACATTCTTAGATTAAACATCTGTCTTCTGGGCAATAATGTTCCTTCAGTTAATTTAACGGTATGCCTACCCAAAATGATAAATTTCCCAGAGTTAATTAAGGGTTTTTGTTAAAATTGGCTGGCAACCTCTTGCAATTAGCAACATTTTGATTTTCTTTTTAGGGTCTTCAGTTCCTGTTCTCCCTCTAGGCATCTGCACCAAATAGAAGGATCCCATGCAGTGTCTTTCTCTGCTCTTAGTCCTTTGTCAACCCTTCTATAGCAATCTTGAATCACCCAAGAACTTTCAGCAATCCAAGATGATCATAGACCCGTGATGGCGAACCTATGGCATGCATGCCACAGGTGGCACTTGTAGCTGTATCAGCGGGCACGTGAGCTCGCGCCGGCCAGCTGATTTTCAGGCCTTCTGAAACCAATGGAAGTAGGGAAACAGGCTGTTTCCTGCCTCCGAGGGCCTCAGGGTGGTGGTGGGGAAGGCCTGTTTTTCTCTCTCCCCAGGCTGCAGAGCTTTTCTAGGAGCTTGGGGAGGGCGAAAACGGCCTTCCCCATCCCCCCGAGACCCCTCGGAGGCTGGAAATGGCCCATTTGCCAACTTCCGGATCAGAAGTAGGCAAACTGGCCCTTTCCAGCCTCTGAAGGGTCTCCAGGGGGTGGGGAAGGCCGTTTTCGCCCTCCCCAGGCTCCAGCGCCTTTCTAGGAGCCTGGGGAGGGCGAAAACGGGCCTATGGGGCCCACCGTGCCATCGCATGCCAGGAGCTGGGGGGTCACGTGTGCATATGTGGGGGTGGGGTGCATAGAATTATGGGTGTGGGCACGCATGCACACAACCCCGCCTCCCCTCTGTTCCTGGCACGTGATGGCAAAAATTTTAGCCATCACTGTCATAGACCATTATTGCTTCGTAGTCATTTTTCTTCCCTTTGACTCCAATTACAACAATAATTATTTCCTACAAGTTCCTTAGCTAGTGTCTCTCCTACTGTAAAATACTACTGGATCTTAAGCTCTTTCCCAGACTCAAATAAAGTCTCAAATAAAAACCCATATATCTGGAAGACCATACAACAGGATGGCAGATTGTGTTTATCTTCTGTATTATAGTGCTCTCTCCATATATCATCTAGATCTGTGTCTTTCCAAAGATTATAAGGTTTGAACAACCCCAATAATGCATTGTAAACTGCCTGAGTCTCCGGAGAAGGGCGGCATATAAATCGAATAAATAAATAAATAAATAAATAAATAAATAAATAAATAAATAAATAAAGTTATATACACTCTTCAGGTATTCTGCTCACAACCCATAGTACTTAATGAGCAGGAAGTTTCTCAAGCTCATCGCATACTAATAAAGGAGAATATTTATAGCTCAGGTTGAAATGAAGGGTTCTTGGTGCTCCCTCAGCTTGGTTGTTTTCTTGCAAATGCATTGATATTACCTAGTTTGGATAATGAAACATCTGCAAGAAAACAACCAAGCTCAGAAGCACCAAGGATCCCTCATAGCATACTAAGCAGCTGATTTTAGGAAGAAAATTAACGACAATTTTATGGTTAGAAAGGACAGAGTAGAATATTTATTATTGGTTCCAACACAGCATATACTGCCTATTGGTTGTTATGGTAAGATGACTCACTCTCATTTTTCCTACTTATTGTGGAAGAAATGGTTTGGAAGTCCTATAATTAACTATCATTGCAGATCTGTCTTACTCATATGGAAATAGCATCTTGATTCATGGCAGCACTCATTTCATTCACAGAATTTCAGAAACAACAATGTCATTTTTAAAAACCATGTACATCCTTTCTTTCAGGGAACCCGTAACAGCTTCTCCTTTTCCTCCTGCACTTTCAGAACAACCTTGTGAGTCAAACTGTCCTATATCTACAGTGTTATGTAAGAATCCACCCATTAACTGAAGAATCCAGAGTAAACTTTTTCTTACATTTTCGCTTTGGAGGCTGAGTTGAACAAATATGAGTGAATAATATAGAACAAGTGGCAGAAATAACAAATATCTACTATACAAAATTACACAGAAAATATATGTCAAATATTCCTATGAAACTTATTAAAAGCTACTTTATAAAAAACTTAAAGCTTGTTATCCTTTCAGGGGTTAAAGAGTCATGTAGCTGATCCAAAAAAGCAAACATATTTGTGGTGGCACGTTCCATTTCTGGAGTTCAAAGATTCTGAGTTGCCAAGACGAAATGTAATAATTATGAGTCTTTAGTTGAAGCATGTATTTGTAACTAAATTATGACATCACTGACTATTTTCAGGTTATTCCAAGGGGTTAAGTCAATATATTTCCACCATAAATAATATGAGGAATAAGATAAGTAAAGAGTACCCTGTAACAAACAATGAAGATTCATAAATCTCTCTCTCTCTCTCTCTCTCTCTCTCTCTCTCTCTCTCTCTCTCTCCTCCCTCCCTCCCCCATCCCTGCAGCGTTTTCCAGATCAGGCCATATAGTTGAAAGTAACTCTAAGGAATGTATTTTTAAAAAGATAAGAAAGTAACATTTTCAATAAATAATCAATACATACAAGAAGACATTAAATATTTCCCCATTTTCAAACTAGCAAATAATGATTTAGTAACAATGAAGGGTAATTTCCATCTAACCCTGTTTACACTATTGTCTCAATCCGCACCTAATTCTCTCCATCTGGATGGCAGCTGATTAGAAGGCTGATCTAATCATTAATTCCCTGCAACTGGTTTTCCACAGTTGCTATAGCAGGTAGATTCCAAATGTTGCTATGATGCTGCACGTTTACATTTTCCTGAATCAGTGGTGGGTTCCAACTGGTGTTACCACCGGTTCTCTTCGTGCACGCGTTTTATTTTATTTTATTTTATTTTTAGAATTCAAAGCAAAAGTATTCTTTATCATTAGAATGATAAAGCAAATGATATTAGAATATTTTTATTATTAGAATTCAAAGCAAAAGTATTCTTTATCAGGAAGGATTCTTTATCGTTAATTAAAAAAAATTAGTCCAGAAAAAAACTTAAGTCCTTAAACTTGTATTTAAAACTCATTTCGCTAAGGATTGGAAAAAACTCATCCAGTGCTATAAAACTTGCTGATCCAAAGATTCCTAATAGCTGAAAAGCACTTAAAAACATTTTCTGAAAGTGGTTAGAAAAGGAAACAAACCCAGTATCTTTTTAAAGGTCCCAACTGTGGTTTGAGCAAGATGATTATTCCTTCATTTCCCAAAGCTCTAAAACTGCAGACTTGCCTTGCAGTCTGCTGTTTTGAAGTCTCCTCCTGAGGAGCAATTGTCTGGAGTATTTGTGGGTAATCTCAGGCATCTCCTTGTCTAGAGAGCAATTATGAAGAGCTGGTCGACTCACTGGGGCTTCATTTCACTGCAGTCATTGGTTCTGTTTATCATGGAGCTAGCTTCAGTTTGCCATTTCTTCCCCAGATGTGACCATTCCTGTCATGTACCTGTTTTATAAAATGCTAGACAAACAATTGGAGCACCGTGTGCCCACTTAACATTTGTGAATTAGAGACTATAAGTAGTCCTCGACTACTTAGTCCTTATGACCGGAATTGAGCCCAAAATTTCCATTGCTAAGTGAGACATTTGTTAAGCGTGTTTTGCCGTATTTTACAACCTTTCTTGCCACAGTTGATAGCGAATCACATGGTTGTTAAGTGAATCCTGCTTCCCTATTGTCTTTGCTTGTCAGAAAGTCGCAAAAGGTGATCATATGTCTCTGAGGCACTACAAATGTCAAAAATATGAGTCAGTTGCCAAGTGTTTGAATTTTGATCACATGACCATGGGGATGCCACAATGGTCATAAGTGTGCATAAGTGTGAAAAATGATTGTATGTCACTTTCTTCAGCACCATTGTAACTTTGAATGGACACTAAATGAACTGTTCTCAGTTGAGGACAGTAAGAAAATATCCATAACCTGAGGACAGATATAAATGTTCCACAAAGGCAAGGAGCTTAATGCTAAAAGTTGGTTCAAAACTGGCATTGAACCACAGTTGGGTGCTACAGGAACAAAATTAATTATGGTTAAATAAAGTACACAACTACAGTAGCAACAGTGTGTAGCAAGCAATACTGTATTTATTACATTCCAAGTGGCAAACCATGACTTTTGCATGTACTATAAGCTTGCAAGTTTACCCATAGTTTACCCATTCATATGTAACAGCAGAGTATGATCTGAACAAACCAGGAACTAATTAAATCTGTCCCTTCCAAAAGGAGAAGAGATTCTTCCTACAAGGCGAAGTCACAGTCTGAGATTACACACAAGTGGTAGTAATGCTACAGAGCTGCTCAGGTTTAGATAGGAATTAGAATGGCCTCATTTAAGTCACACAAGTTATGCTAATGAAACCTTACAAATATTTGAAATGAACAGTTATACTATCACAATGATTACACTGTGAGCATCAGAAGACACAATTCCTTATCATTCCCCAAATAACTTGTTTTTAAAAAGAACTCTTTTGCTGTGCTTTGCAGTAATAATATTAGCATTGAGCATCCTGGATCCTTTCCTCATACCACCTATTTTCTTGCACACTATAACACTCCACAAAACTAGTGCATGTCTAATCAGCATTTCTCTATAAGGAATTTTCCAAAGAAGTTTCAGGCGCATTTTAAAGCAGAAGTGTATCTGTTATTATGTATAATAACAGGCAAGATTGAGACTTTCCATAACTCTCTCTCTCACAGTTTAACATGATAGCAGGCTGCCTACAGATGAAAAACAATTTTATCTGTATCCAAAGCTAAGCAGATATAACTGCACTTGGTCCATCATTTTACACAAACCTAATTGGAAATACAGTTCTGCTGCATGTAAGAAAGTTCTGCTTGGAAATAAACAAAAATGCACAAGATGTCAATCACTCTATTTTTCTGCCTTCTTTCTGACTCTCCCTCTCCCTCACACTGGGCTGTACTGTCTCACACCAGTATTGGATTTTGGAAGACTGCCAGCTATGTTGTGGTATGTACTGGTTATAATCTCAGATTAGGAAAGATATTCCCAGAATGGACTCTCCACTCTACCTTCTCTGGCTGAGTGTGGGATTAATCACCAGAGTCTTTTTTTTGTGTGTGTGGGTTTTTCTGATGACAACATGACCTAGAGATCAAGTATATATCATCTTGAGCTCCTCAGAGAAAAGATGGAATCAGGATCCTTCTTTAAAAAGTTCCATTCAAAGATCCCTGAGAAGATTCCCCCCCACACTTTTATTTACAAAATTCTGAAGCATTATGAATATATGTATATCAGGACAATTTGCAATAGATTTGAAACTATTTATAGCTTCCTATTGTTAAGTAACGGTATTATCAACAACTTCCGCTTACCCACATACCCACAGAAGGATCGTGAATTAGATTGCTAAAAGCAAAGATAACTGGATAATAACCTCTGTGTGGGAACAGAACCATTTTGAGTTTTGATCTGAAAACACATTTCTGAATTGACTGTATGCCCTGAGATATCCTTTCCTTATTCTTAATTCCAAGTGGGTAGGAGCTTCTATTGCTCTACTATTTTCCCAATAGATTGATTCCAGTTTTTTTTTCCCCCAAAAAGAAAGTAAATCTCATAAGCATGTCTGCCCACTGTTGATAAGCAGACAGCTCTATAAAAAGGCAGAATAATCTGAACAGAATTGGATTCCCATTATCAATTTATCACCCAAAAAAGAAAGCACTCTCATGTCTGTTAAGCAATGTATTTATTTTTTGGCAAAAAGAAAAGAAAGTTTGAATATAACACCCCCCCCCCCAGAGATGTATACATTGCAGTCATTTGCTTTAAATTCAGTAAGCACAAATTACAGACTGCAACACATGAGAAACCTGTATTCTAACAAAACTGTCTCATTCTACACCACCATTCACTCCTTGTTCTCCTCTGCATCCTAGCCATCTCCTACTCAACTTCTTTCTACATTATGATCAAGAGCAATCAGCTTCAGCCTCCAGACCTTTTTTGTTTTTGTTTTCACTCCTATGGCTTTCCACTTTTGCTACAAATTGATTAAACATTGTCTCGGATTCTTTAACAGTTCAGTTGCTAGCCAACTCTTTGGGGTTTAAACAATGCATTCCCACCCCAATCTGTAATGCACGAGGAATGTTTATTGCACTAAATGAAGTGATGGCAGGGCTGGTTAACTGTGGGATTCATCAGGAAATAAACCAGATACTCAAGATGAGAGTAAACCCTGAAATGAGAGGTATTTGCTTATTCTGCAGATGCATTCTGCTTTTCTCGAGATGATAAGCTGCTGCAGCATCCAATCAGCCCCCAAGGATTCAAGTCCTCAGAGAGAATTCAGTACTACAGACCTATGCAGTAAAGTTCTCTTGCTCTACAATGTCTGCAAAGCTTACTGGGCACTAACTCAGATTATCCAAAAATCTGTTTAAACTGCTTTTTCTTTATTTGTATTTCATAGGCTGCCCTAGGAGTCTATGGGAACAGGCATGTCTCATCATCTTCAGCATCTTGTCTGAAGGAGACCTCTCTTACACCCAGCCCAGCTGACCTATCACAGGGCAGGCATACAGCTTTCTCTATGGAGTGGGAAGACAAATCTGGCAGAAAAAGCCACTACTTTCTTTTCAAAAGGGAGAGATCCAACGTAGCGGATTCTCTGCCAGGACAGCAGCCGCTCTCCAGATCCTCTCCAGCATTTTAACATTTCAAGCACATTTTGAGACCAAAAAAACCCCAACCCCTGCCAAGGGAAGTGGTGACTCTCAGGTGACTCTCAACAGAGTCATCTAGAATGCTAGATAGTCAATAGAGTCCTGCCTTTGTAAAATCAATATTGAAAAAAGAAATGGGAAAAGGGGGGAAAAAAAACCCCCCACCAGGCAGGAGTAAGAACTTCCTGCTTGGCACGTTAGGAAGTTGCAGCACAGGCACAGGCGAAATGCTCCAATTACAACATTCACGGAGTAGAAATCTAGCCGAGAAAGGAAGGGACCACACAGAAGTTGCAAAAGGGTGGGGAGAGAGATCCTTCAGCGGGCCCTTTCTCCAAGCTGGTGCCCTTCCAGATGCGCTGGACTGCAATTCCATCATCCTCAGTCAGGAGAGCCATCTGGCAAGCCTCTTTTGCCAGTTTAGCCTCCCTCCCCCCGCTCCAGCCATTGCCCATAGGGAGAGAATCCTTGTCTAAGAGCTCCGATTCAGAGGGGTCGCTTTTGCATTTGAAAAGCAGGAACGGGCCCGATCCTGGCCATCTCCACCCTGCCCACCCGGCGTTCCCCAGACTCACATAATGCTTGTTGGGGATTCGCCTCTTCTGCACGTCCAGCACCTTCACCTCCACGATACTCTTCCGGGGCATAGCGTTGGTCGTCTGCAACGCGAACCCCAGAAAACGGGGCAAACCTCGGGCTGAAAGGCGGGGGGAAATCGGGGTGTGGGGGGAGAACAGAGAGAGAGAGGGCGAGGGAGAGGCGGCCGAAAGAGCCCCCTTCTTCGGGAGGGTGGTGGAATCACGGCTGCTACAGAAAGGTACACTACAAACTTTTAGGCGCAGCTCGCGGGCAACTTGGATAGGCAGGAGTGAGCCACACCACCCTCGGCGTCTGCTTCCTCTTCCTCCTCCTCTTCCTCCTCCCCCTCTCGGTCTGCCTCTGTCCAGAGTTTGCAGCTGCGGGAGGGGACTCCTCCCCGGCCAGGGCCGCTCAGACAATGTGGTTATGTGCTCCAATCCACCAGGGCTCTTAAAGGGACACGAGCCCCCGCAGGAGAAGGGAAGCCGGCTAACCCAACGGCAAGGCAAGCAAAATCAATGCAAAGCAACCAGAAAAGCCGCTGGGATTTCTCTCCCCCCCCCCCCCGCCCCACTCCCGCCCCATCTATCTGCGCGCCCCACCGGGGAGAAGCGATCGTTGAAAATGAAGGGGAAGAATGAGAGCGCTCGGGAAGTGGTAGGTCTCGGGCAGAGGGATATATGGGGATATATGGGGAGTAGGTATTTTCAGACCTTCTTCCAAGGTTTTAACCTCCGCTTGACCTCCTCCCCCTCCCCTCTAAGTGAGCGAAGGAACAGAGATTAATTAGCAGCAGTTTTGTCTCAAATCCAATATCGCGCCTTACCTCCCACGGGGGGAAAAACATGCATGAAAGGTTGGAATCGGAAATCTCCAAAAAGACCAACCAACTAACTAAACTAAACTCACGAATCTGTTGCAAAAATGAGTGATTTCTGAGCTGGGACACAGGCCACCTTCGGGCCATCAGCCAAATATCAATAGTCTCAGAGCGAACAGCATAGACATTTTAACATAAAATGGTTGCCCTTATAAAAAGTTCAATGTATTAGAGAGAAATCAACTAAGATCTCTATCCTTTTCGATATTACATTTTTATTAATGCCCCCAAACAACTGGAAAACAATGGCATGGAATAATCTTTTCTGACCCAAACCAAGTTCACCATATCCCAGAAAATTTGAATAGCCAATATATCCCAATATTTATGGCATCAATTTGGTTTGAAAAGAATTCTCTTGTTTTTACAAAAGCTGAACAATACATGCGTATATGCAGAACTTCTGGGAATGGCACAGTCTTGATGCTGAAAATGACCTCTACAATATATATATATATATACAATACACTATATAAAAATGACCCCTACAATACAATACACTATATATATATATAATAGTGTGTGTGTGTATGTCTTACATAGAATTTTAAAATTTGATGTATTGTTTTTATGCTGTATGCTGCCCTTCTATCCATACTGATGAGTTGGATGAATTTATGCACCTTATAAATACATAATATTTAAAATGGCTTTACTTATGAACATTACTTCTTCAGATGTTTAAAGTTAAGACACTGATCACCTGTGTTCAGGAGAAGCTGTTGCATGTCATTCAAGTACAGTGATGCTTTAAGCACTCCTCTTTGGTTGGAAATTTATTCCATCTTTCCATTTATGGAGAGCTGATTGGTGTTTGTAACTGCAAATAGCATCTCGGAGTGACATGCCCTATCTGGACAATCTGATGACATTTCTTATTTTTGTTTTGGCATTTGACACTCCATTCTATTCCTCCTACAACCTTTGTCCCTTATCCAAACCTCAGTATTCCACACAACTGAATTCTAAAAGGTCACTTTCTGGATTTTTGTCCACCAAAATCTTCTTGAGCATCTGCAGAAGTGGACATATTTGGATGAACTGAATATGAGAAAATTGGCTTAGGTAGGTAGGGAGAGCCAGTTTGGTTTACTGGTTAAGGCATCAGGCTAGAAAACAAGAGAGCCAGGGTTTAAGTCCTGCCTTGGCCATTAAAGCCAACTGGATGACCGTGAGCCAGTCACTCTCTCTCAGCCCGACCCACCTCAAAGAGTTATTGTTATGGGGAAAATGGGAGGAAGAAGGTCTGTTGGATATGTTCCTCACCTTGAGTTATTTGTAAAAATAATAAGGGTGTGATATAACAATAACAGAGTTGGAAGGGACCTTGGAGGTCTTCTAGTCCAACCCCCTGTTTGGGCAGGGAACCTACACCATTTCAGACAAATGGTTATCCAATCTCTTCTTAAAAACTTCCAGTGTTGGAGCACTTACAACTTCTGGAGGCAAGTTGTTCTACTGATTAATTGTTCTGACTGTCAGGAAATTTTTCCTTAGTTCTAAGTTGCTTCTCTCCTTGATTAGTTTCCAGCCATTGCTTCTTGTCCTACCCTCAGGTAATTTGGAGAATAGCTTGACTCCCTCTTCTTTGTGGCAGCCCCTGAGGTATTGGAAGACTGCTATCATGTCACCCCTAGTCCTTCTTTTCATCAAACTAGACATACCCAGTTCCAGCAACCGCTCTTTATACTGTATGTTTTAACCTCCAATCCCCTAATCATCTTTGTTGCTCTTCTCTGCACTCTTTCTAGAGTCTCAACATATTTTTTACATCGTGGTGACAAAAACTGGATGCAGTATTCCAAGTGTGGCCTTATAAAGTGGTATTAACACTTCACGTGATCTTGATTCTATCCCTCTGTTTATGCAACCTAGAACTGTGTTGGCTTTTTTGGAAGCTGCTGCACACTGTTGGCTCATATTTAAATGGCTGTCCACTCCAAGATCCCTCTCACGGTTACTACTATTGAGCAAGGTACTACATATACTGTATCTGTGTATTTTGTTTTTCTTGCCCAAATGTAGAACCTTACTTTTATTTATAAATAAATAGAAGGAATTATTGTGAAATCTGGATGCCTAAAGATAAAGAAGCATTTGCTTAATTTATTTTTTAGATTAATTTATATGGCTGCCCTTCTTGCTAAATAGGACTCAAGGCAGCTAACAAAGATTAAAAACAATACAATAAATAAGAAACAAACGACAACAAAAAACATAACATAGATGTAGGGAAAACATGCAGCTAACAAACATGGGCTCAATTCCATGACCCCAGAGCCACGGAAGGAGTTGTTCTGTATTAGACTGATAACTGCAGAAGAATGAGACTAACTGACATATGCAGCATTTGTAATTGTTCTGTTTTGTTAACTTTTAATGAGGTTCCACAACTTCTCAATATATTAGACTCTCTGGATTTACCTTCCAACTGGGTGATTCCTTTCTTACATTTCAACCTCCCTCCACTACAAAATGACAGATTGACAACAATAAGGATCTACATGGAGTTTCTTAAATCTGTAGACTTGTTCTCCAGGTCAGTGAAAGCTCTACTTTTGTTTTCAGCAGGACTGAAATTGTCTTTTGGGACTTGATTACTTCACTTATGTGGGAGAAGGCCTCCATCTGCCAGGCCACAGAAGGAAAATAACCCAAGATGAGGAATCTCAGCATACGAAAGCAGGAAAAACACTTCCTTGTTCCTGTGGCCTAAAAATTAGCTAATATTCTTGAGAATATATGATGAAATCGCATTAGAACTGCACTCTTTAACCAGGAGAGCTATTTATTGTCACGTATCAGAGCAGTTCATGAGTCAGATCTCCCATTTTGTTTCATTTTGTCTAAAACCATGGGCCTTAGCAAGAGACAACTAAGGAAGTTGCTATTCCAACCCAAATACATGTCCGAGATGAGCATTTTCTCCATATTGATGGTGGTTTAAGTTCCTGCCTAAAACAGATACTCTTAATCTATCTCAAAGATCTATCTCCAAGGCTTGTCAAATGCACTGCCTCACTTGAGTATTACTTGAGTATTTCTTAGAGTCCTTGCAGAAGAAGAAAAGGGAAAGAAAATGGCAGAGAACTTTGACACTGCCTATGATCAGCCATCCTTTGTCTCCCTGAAGGGGCACTAGCCATCACTTGAACAAGCCTATTTGCCTAGAGACATAACAGATAGGCAAGATGATATTGTGGCATCCCCTAACATGGCAGAAGGGCCCAGGGAAAAGGACATTAGGGGAGTCACTTACTTAAACTGTCAGAGGAAAGGTGGATGCAGGAAAAGCCTCCTGCAAGGCAATCTGGATTCCTAGTAATGTTGAGTCAATTAAATATTGGAGGTAGGAAAGAATTGCCATTATGGAAGCGGTTGGAACTGTGTAAATTACTGGACGCTTGCAAGCCATTTTCCTTTCATTTTGCTTGTTCCTAATAAAAATGCATGAGTTTGGTCCATAGCATAGACTAATGCGAGTATGATTGCTTTCTATATTGGCTGTCAAGAAGTGAAACCCATTCTTTCTTCTTCCACATTCAATAATAGATGGACTGATTTTTTTAAAAAAAAATTGTGCTGATTGAATAGCTTTTATTTATTTATTTCTCAGGAGGTATTTTTTAAAAATTATTCTTAAACAAAATTTGCCTTAATTTGTAAAATATATTCAATTCTATTTTAAAATGATTAATTCTCTTCGATGGAATACATATGCCTATTTTACCAATGGGGAATAGGCACAGATAATCTGAATACCACCACTGACAATTTACACTGATACAAATTTTTTTTTCATGGTGTTTGCATTTCATCTTCAAACAATACTTTGATTTTGGTTTGCTGCTCGGTTCATAAAATATCCTTAAGCAGATTGCAAAACAGGGGCTCAAAACAGAAGCAAACTGCAGTTGAGATATCAAAGTCCAGCAATTCTTCTTTGTTTAGTTAGGCTACAGGGAATACGTTATCCCACAACCAAACAGTTCTCATATGTTAAGTCTCACTTCTGAGACATGCTGCATTCCAGGTAACTGCAACTGACAATCTTATCTTCTCTAGCTAATAGCAGAGCCTTCTCTAGGTCTCTGGACAGAGCATTATGGTGGACCTTGTGTTTCTCTGATGCAGCATGGATGTTATAGACATAAGTTTGGCAGAGCTCCTGATTTGTTCACCTTCCACAAATTTCATATCACATCATAAAGAACATTTAGCTGTCATTTTGTGCTCTGTTATCTCATCCTCTCAGATTTAGAAAAGTGGATTTTCCATTTTTGAGATATTCAAAAGAGCAACAGGAATTATGGAGAAACAAGGAAATTGGATCATAGGAAGTAGACTTCATTTATGTAATTGCTGAGTTGCATTTTAAAATGAATTTAGATTTAGTGCTGGCATACCGCCGTCTTTCAAATTGATCGACTTTTCTCACAAGCACCTCATCTATAGACATCCATTTAATCATAACCTTCCTTACATTCAGCAGCAGGGGGGTTGGGTGCAAAATAACTTATGTTCTAATGTATGGATGATTTTTCCTCCGTTTATAAAAGCTGATCTTTGTCAGCATTATAAGATTCCACTTATACTTTAGAAGAACAGTGTGTCTGTCATCTCTGTGGTCGCTTCTAAACATGATAATGTTCTTTGAAACTTAACACGATCATATATTTGTGTATACATGTGTAAGTATATTTGTGGAACTACTGTAGTCCTATGAGATAGATCAAGCTCTGAAAACACTCCATACCATTTTTTAAAAAAGATTTGACTGCCATCATTCTTATTCCAAACACACAAAACCCAGTTGTATAGACATTATGTGTTCATGAAAGGAACAAATTTTTCCTTTTGCAGCATGAGTATCAGTGGTGGGTTGCTACCAGTTTGCCCCGGATTGAATGAACTGGTAGCGGCAGTGACAGGAGGCGCCTGTGCAGAAGCGTCATGTGCGCACACATACACAAGCAAACTGGTAGCAAACTAAATTGAAACCCAATGGGCAAGGTAGTCCATTGCCTGGGCTACCTTGAGCGAAGAGGAATTGTTTTGGGCCATAAACTAGTTAATATTATATAGTTAATATAGTTAAATATCATTTAAAAATCACACAATAATGTTAAAATATCACAATCGTGCAGGGCTGCATTACTAGCTGTCCAGGATTGCAGGTGGCCCATGGGTCACAGGTTGGACATGCCTGTTTTATAGCTTTCTTTGATCCAGCAAGATCTGTAGGGAAGGTCCAAACTGGATATGATAGCATTGCAATGGAAACTTCCCCATTTGGCATGTGTGTTGATGTCACATGTATGTACAAAGGTGGAGGGTTTCAATTCTAATGCTGCAACTGCAATTTGGCCTGTTTTTACCATAGGAAAACCTGCCCCCCAAGATTCTACTTTAGTCTCATTAAAAACCAGGCAAATATATGTGGAAAGCAACCTGGCATGCAAAGAGGGCCATACTCAAGCAAGCAAAGGACCAAATAAATTCCAGTTAATGAACATGACACAAAAAAGACCACCAATTGCTACTTTCCTTGGAAATGATACAAATCACAATAAAATATTATCTAGGTCAGTGGGTCTCAACCTTCCTAATGCCGCAACCCTTTAATACAGTTCCTCATGTTGTGGTGACCCCCAACCATAAAATTATTCCTAAGACCATTGAAAATATGTGTTTTCCGATGGTCTTAGGCGACCCCTGTGAAAGGGTCATTCGACCCCCAAAGGGGTCCCGACCCACAGGTTGAGAACCACTGATCTAGGTAATTCTATCTGGAACTTTACTTTAGGAATAGTTCACCAGTGGAGGTTATTGGGAGGTCAGCCTGTGGCAAGATCAGATCTTGAGATTTTGTCTGGTACATGAAGCCAAGAAAGATTCCACCAAGTAGTTATCCGAAAGTTTGGCAAGTAGGACTGGAAATGTCCAAGATGGACTGGAAATTCAAACTAACCAGTCATCAGTTATTTTAATTATGCTTTGTACAGTGGAAACCATCTTTTAATAGTCTATTAATTTCTACAAAATCATTTCTGGAAATAAAGCCAGTAGGACTTAGATGGAGACGCTGCAGCATCTTCAAATAACTTATTCTGTTTAGTGCTGTTTATAAACATTAAAAAAAAAAACTAATTCGAAAGTAACCTGTGTTTGTTTCTTTATGTGTCCTTGAATATTTCTGAATGTTAATCACATGCACACAATTTTGGTGCCCTTTCAGTAACCACTGTGTATTGAGCAGTTCTTCTGTTTATTCTGATAATTGAAATTAATTTCACTGAGGCTCCCAGCAGTTTGTTATTCCGCTGCACCCAATAATTGGCTCCATCATTAAGACACTCCAGTGTATCATTTACAAGAAAATTGTCAGGAGTCTAAGAGAAAGGCAACTAGCAACAGGGAAGCTGTAAGAAAAAGACTGGTTAACCATACCGATACTACTTGAATGAGATGGGCTGTGTCAGATGGATTGTTGTCTACAGCACTGCCAATCCACAATTTCTTAACTTGGTGTGAACCCTTGCTTGTGAAGGCCCGTAAGACATAACATGGAGTGGATTATCATCATCTCTGGAATGTCATAGGATAAAAAAAAACATTCCGTATCTCCATAAAGATCTTTTCTATTTTTTTTTTTGTTGTTAGTTGTGTCCAACCCATCACGACCCCATGGAAAAACGTTCTTCCAGGCCTTCCTGTCCTCTACCATCCTCTGGAGTCCATTTAAGCTCACGCCTACTGTTTCAGTGACTCCATCCAGCCACCTAGTTCTCTGCCGTCCTCTTCTTTTGCCCTCAATCTTTCCCAGCATTAGGCTCTTCTCTAGTGAGTCCTTCCTTCCAATTAGGTGGCCAAAGTATTTGAGTTTCATCTTCAGGATCTGGCCTTCTAAAGAGCAGTCAGGGTTGATCTCCTCTAGGACTGACCCGTTTGATCGCCTTGCAGCCCAAGGGACTCGCAGGAGTCTTCTCCAGTACCATAGTTCAAAGGCCTCAATTTTTTGGCGCTCAGCCTTTCTTATGGTCCAATTTTCACAGCCAAACATTGCAACTGGGAAAACCATAGCCTTGACTATACGTACTTCAGGGTGATGTCTCTGCTTTTTAGTATGCTGTCTAGAGCTTTCCTCCCCAGGAGAAAGAGTCTTTTAATTTCTTGGCTGGAGTCCCCATCTGTGGTGATCTTGGAGCCCAGGAAAATAAAATCTGTCACTACCTCCATTTTTTCCCCATCTATTTGCCAGGACCTTTTTTTATTAGGCACTACCATTTTAAACAATAGGAGAAGTCATAATAGAAACTTCTGTTTAGTCAGATGCATAATGAAATCTCACATTTCTTAATCAGTCTCTTGGTTACACAGATGCTTCATCATAAGGAGCATGGGAATTTACACTTACTTAGATTCACATGGGCTTCCCTGAAGTCTTATATTTCCTGAATCCTCTTGATTAATGTTGACTTCTAAACTGTCTCCTTTTCCTCCACCCCCCACCCCATCCCGTGTATCTGTGATTGGACATTTTAACCTACATATCTATAACCGTTTTAAGCTTTATCTGCTATAGAAGATTTTTGTTTTTATTTTATTTTACTTTTTTACATCTGAATTGGTGAAATATAGATAACAGAAAGCAAAGAAATGCAATAGTTGGTAAAATGCAATATTCTATATGAATATATAGTTCTTATTTTTTTTTGTTAAGTTTATTTTAGTTAGTTAGTTTTAGTTAGTTTAGTTTAGTTAGTTAATTCCAGATTCCTGGGAATTCAGGGCTTGTAGGGATAGCACAATATGGAGTTGCATTTAAAAATTCCATGGAAAAACATATTTAAGCAAAATAAATTTAGTCTTAATACAATTTCACTAGTGAATTTGTCATTTCAGATCATGCTACCTAATCAAATTCCTCAAAACATCATTCTTATCTTTAGTTTATAACATCTTGATAAAAACACAAATCAAACTCAAATCATTATTTTAATATAGTACCATCTAGTGGACACTCTGGGGACTGCATCATAATGGTCAGAAATTAAAAACTATGTTCAATCTGATTTTAGAAATCAATTTTTTATCTCACTTTAGTGTTATCTTCAGGCCAGTTTTCCATTAATATTATTTTTCAAAGAAATTTTAAAAATCTATAAAAATTAATCAGAGTATTTTAAATGCACAAAATGATCAAGATTTCTTTCAACTTTATTTTACCCTTATTCTACCCTTACAATAGCTTGACATACTTCAGTAATGGTAGACTCCTGACTGAAAGGCATGGAATGATTTTGCATCTTTTGTTGTATGTTTAAAATGCAATATTATTTTTTAAAATGGTAACAATATAAACACAGCAATAAAATATAGAATGACAATGATGAGAAGGGAAATGTTTGTACTTTGAACATTTTCATACTTCTGCTCAAGATATCAATATTTCTTGCAAGAACTTCTAGGTGTGCAGATTGATAACACTCATACAAAGTTGGTCAAAGAATCCAGGACTTTAAAATGTGGGGATTTATTGGAGGGCGATGTTGCTGTTAAAATGCTAACAGTAACTTGGGGATCCTCACACATTCCTAGAATCATAGAATCATACCCTTTGTTGTGGCTCCATTACCTGAGCCTGTGTCATCGGCAGGAGAGGACTCCGAGAGTGAAGGAGAGGAGTTGGCAAGGCCTCCCTCTCCAGGACCCTCCTCTCTGGCAATGCCTTCGGTGTCCGCCGAAGGGCAAGAGATAGGACCAGGGCCAAGCACGTCCACGCAGCCACAGGTGGACAGTGATGAGGGTAATGAGTCTTGGCTGGATCCACGCCAGTGTCACAGAAATAAGCGTGCACAACAGAAGAAAAGGCGTGCCCGAGATTAGCTGAGTCACTGGACCACACCCCACAGAATATAAAAGGGAGCGTGGTGGCCAGTCAAACCTTGTGACGAACAAAGCTGAACGCTTCCACGCCATTCTGCATTGCCGGACTTTTGCTATAAACTTTGCTGGATTATCTCTGGACTTGATTGACTCTGTAATTATTGAGCTGTTTCCTTTGATGTACCAGAAGTGGAGAGAAGTTCTCTCTCCTCTTCATAAGTAATAAACTCTTGGCAGGCAGCCACTAGGTTGTTGCCAAGTTCCGTTATCATAAGGAAAAGGATTTTGCCGGCTGGTTTGGTCTTTAACTCTTGAACGTCTGTTGGTGTGTGTGCGTGTGGGATGGGGACAGAACACCCTTGGGACACACCTTAAAGAGCAGCCCAACTCTCTGCTCAGTGCAGGAACCACTAGACCAGGGGTCCCCAACCCCCAGATCCATGGATCGGTACCGGACCATGGCATGCCAGTAACTGGGCCGTGCAAACAAGCAAAACCCCATATGTGTGATGCAGGCAGCACATGAAACGAAGCCCCCTCGTCTGCAAAAACACCTCACTTCACAGAACTGGTTCCTGGTGTCCAAAAGGTTGAGGACCTTTGTACTAGACCAGTGATGGCAAACCTTTTAGACATTGAGTGCCCAAACTGCACGCACACGCATGCCCAAACTGAAAGATGCGCACATGCACATGTGCAGACATGCACGCATGTGCAAGAGACCCGAACACCAGCTGGCCGGCAGGAGGCAGGGCATCCCAACATAGCAGCGTGGCAAGAGGTAAGATCTTTTTCTTTCGTGAGCTGTTTCGTTGTTTGCAGGGAAACAGAAGCTCACGAAAGAAATGCCACGGAGATCCGACCTGGGGCGACGGTGCGCATGCTAGCAGAGAGGGTTCTATGTGCCACCTCTGGCACACATGCCATAGGTTCGCCATCACGATACTAGACTATTTATCTCAGGTGGAATCTATTGTTCCTTCAATAGTAACATGAATTTGCAAAGTAATATTGAACTAACAGCTTGCTTACTGCATTATTTAAGTAACTACTTTTATCACAGCAGTATTGTATCTACATGACAGCTGCATAGCAACCTACTACAGGTGAAAGATTTTAGGAAGGAAATATTATTATAAATTAAGAGCTGAGCAGGCATCGGAATAAAGTTGCCTTGATTTGCTTATAGAATGCCAGAAATGTTAGGGCTTTATTCCAGTGGTGGGATTCAAATAATTTAACAACTGTTTCGCTCAGGGTCAGGTTGTCTGTCATGGGAGGCATGGCCCATCCCTGTCCTCCAGCTCTGCCACATATGTGGGATGAGCCTCCCGCGACAGTCAACCTGACCCTGGGTGAACCAGTTGTTAAATTACACCCTCCCCTATCAAGTGGATCCTGGGTAATTTAACAACCGGTTCACTTGAAACAGTACGAACCGGCTAAATCCCACCACTGCTTTATTCACAGATAATGAATAAATAAGTTCCCCTCTTCTCTCTCTTTCCCAGAGCCATTGCTGCAGCCTAGAAGTAGAAAGTATATTTAAGAGTAGGCATCTATAAAGGGGAAGGTTGATGGCTTGTGCAATGAACATTTGAAGGTACAAGTAAAGGATCTGATCTTCACTGTGCAAGCTGCCAAATTTTTGGCAGCTGATTATTCCCAAAAGCAAGATTTATATACCTCTGTGTAAAGAAATGTTGATATCTTGAGCAGAAGATATTACACAAAATTTAGCAAGTGAGTATTTTCCTTTTAGTATCTAAATTATCTCAAAGGTGTCTTAGGATGGGAGTGTCTTCACATCCTTGTTAATGGACAGGAAGGGACCTAGCTGTGAGCTTTCTTGATGATAATGGAATAATGTAAGAATTCCAAGCTTGTGATAATAGTTTTGAAACTACCATCTTCTTTTCCACACTCTGAAAATATCATAAAAACCACTTTCCCACTCAATTTGCCCCCCCCCCCCCCCGTGTAATAGCATAATGAAAGAACAGAAATGGCAGAAGATGCATTGATAATGGCTATAGCTGGCTTGTCCAAATTGCTGCATCAGCTGAGGAACATCAATAGTCAATTGACTAGTTTGTGAATCTACCTATTGCTAATGTTGAACCGGAATGGGACTTTTCGGGTTCGTACCCTTGGCCATGCCTATTTCTCCTCCAGGGTTTCGCCTCTGCGTTATTATCCACAAGCTTTTCTCCTCGGCTGGCCCTCCCCCATCCTTTCACCCAGTAGTGAAATCCAAATTTTTTTACTACTGGTTCTGTGGGCATGGCTTGGTGGGTAGGGTGTGGCTTGGTGGGTGTGATAGGGGAAGATACTGCAAAATCCCCATTCCTACCCCATTCCGGGGGAAGGATACTGCAAAATCTCCATTCCCACCCCACTCTGGGGCCAGCCAGAAGTGGTATTTGCCGGTTCTCCAAACTACTCAAAATTTCCGCTACCGGTTCTCCAGAACCTGTTAGAACCTGCTGGATTTCACCCCTGCTTTCACCCTGGCACATGGGCCATGGCCCCTCCATCCCAGTCCCTCCGCCGCGGAGTCCTAGACCCTGTTGAAGTGAGGTACTGGTGACCTGTTCTGTGTTCCCTTCTGTTCCCAGTCATTTGCATGGTCCAGGTCAAGAACAAGAATATAGCTTTCGTTGTAAGAGGACTAGAAGAGTCACCAGGATCAATCTCAAGCTTTTGACAGGTAAAGCAAATTTATCAGAAGTTTTTTCAATCAGATTTATCGGAAAGGAAAGGCGGTTATAGAAATCTTAGCAAAGAGACTAATTTCATTTTCAAATTTATCTCTGTTAATTGCGACAGAGACTTCTTCACACTCTTGTTAATATAGTAACCCTTTGAGTATGTGCAGACGGTCTGAATTTGTGAATTCACAAATCATTGTGACAGTTCACAGCACAGAGAATCACCAAATTAATGCCCTTGATAGGAAAAGTGAAATAGTGACCCTGGAATCGTACAATATGTGCCTGTCTGACTGACATCACAGATAGCTGGAAAAATAAGGTGGAATTAGTGATCTGTGAAGATTAAATGCCACAGAGAGAGGAAAAAAATCAGTCATCAAATTTTGTAAACTAGACATTAACTGATATTGCTGAAGACCTACGTAGTAAAAAATACATCTACAGGAATGGTAAAAGTTGATATAGAAATATGAAAGTAGCAAATGTCAGCCAGAGTTATATGTCATTAAAAGTTAAGATCCAGCACTCAGTAGGAAAGCATGGGTGAAAGTACTACCCTTGAACTGTCGTTGTTGTTCATGTTCGACAAATTGCTATGGAAGAAATCTGGTAAGGAAATATTACAAGGCATTAAAAGAAGCAACGGAAGAGTTCAAGGAAGGAACTGGAACCTTGAAATATATCAAATGAAAATAGAATCAGATGAAAATGCACAGCCTGAGTCCCACAAAATGAGGCTTGTTCATCATGGCATTGTGAACACTGAAGTGGATTGCTTGAAAAAGGACAGCACATTTTCAAAAGTTACTTAGAGATCATGGACAACTCCTGTCATCCTGATTATAAAAACAAACTGAACAGGGAGATTAGATCAGAATGGTTATTTTAATTTGTGACTTGTTTACATATGGTCTATGAAGCACAGAAGACATGCATGCAAATATTAGGCATGGTAGAGCATATATAGTAATTGGAACACTTACACCTTTTGGTTCCCTACTTATTAAGGGCTCAGATTTTCTGAACTGTTCAAGCTGACCCTTTAAAAAGGATTTAGCTTTAGTGCTGATGAGAGAAAACAACACTACAAGAAGAGCAAAGAAAGGAAGGACCGTAGAGAAAGCTGAAGATTGCTGGCAGTGGCAGTAAGGCCTAAGCAGTGATGCTGAATGGCATTGAAGACAACGGAATAGGCAGAAATGGGGCAGTGGCTGAGGTGAGATTAAAGAGAAGCTGAATAAATCAACTGTTACAGATCCAGTGTGGACCAGCAAATTACAAATGGACCAGGCACTTGGAAACCAGTATAAGTCAAAGGTAACCTCTTTTAAGTAGGCCCAGGTACTAGGATTTTGACAGCCCAGCTTCTAAAGGTTCAGAAGAAAGCTAAAGCAAAACATTTACCACTCCCTTCAGCAACCATCTAAATGGCCCAGGATGACCACTAGAACTTTCCAATAGCTAAGGAAAAATACCCTCAATCTTACCCACCAGGCCCAGTTGTTCTCAAGTGACTGTGAGGAAGGGTGAGGGGGGAAGACAGAATCCAGGAAAGAGAAAACAAATAGTATACCAATTTCAGAAACAGAGAATCATCTATTGAGGGTAGAATTATTGATTAGGAAACGAAGTAGTAACATCTTCTTTACTAAAAAAAATAATTTGTAAAAAGTTTTCAATAGAATTTCAGTTTCTAAGGAATTGTGTACCTCCCTGCCTCTGACTGTTGCTGTCTTGCAAATAAAACCAAGGGTATAAACAATATTTATTTATTTATTAGTTTGATTTATATGCCGTCCTTCTCCGGAAACTCAGGAAGGGAATATGGAAGGGAACAACTCGCTGGAACTGAGTTGCTGGACCTGGCCGGTTGTCGTGTGGGACAATTCATCACAGGAAAATGCCAGAGGTGAAGGCAACCTCCTTCTCCTTCTCCCTCCCAAATACCCCTTGAACTCTGAGGCATAAACTCCTGGGCATAGAAAAATATGTGACTCTCTCCCTCTTCCCCTCCCCACTTTGTCCTCCCACTCCCCCCACCCCAATCAGCTACAGGGGAGGAAGTATCCCTCATCCCACAGTGAGTTACATCTCAGCGAGGCAGCTGGAGTGAGGCAGCGTCGGGGTGAGGTGGCGGTGGTGATTTGTCCTATATCCTTAGTTTACATGGCAAATGCATTTACAGCTCAGTAGAATGAAGGCATTTGCAATGATGCCTTGTTAGGAGACTGCTTCTCAGGGCAGGAAGAGTTCTCCAGTGGTTGTGGAGTTTTTTTCTTCTATTTTTTTTTTTTAGTTGTTTATTCTTCCAACAACTCTTCCCTCTTCAGCGGCCTAGAGGCTTTGAATGATCAACTAGTACTGCATAGTAACAGATATTGTAAAAGATATTATAAGTGGTGCAAAATTCTGAACATAAATTTCTGTATTTTCTGTTCTCAGTACCCTAATATTTTATGGGAACTGCTAAAAATGTACAGGAAAAATGTACATTTTAAAAATCTGTTAAACCTGGTCAATTAACAGAAATTTCCATCTAATAGAAAATCAGTAAATTACTAGATGGCTACAAAGGCCCTTTTAACTAAGACTTCAAGATACAGTCTTGAAGTCTGTAAGGTAGAAATATTTCTGGTACTCAACTAAAGTAATTTCAGGTACATGAAATTACACCCTTTTAAATACTTCAGCACTCCCAGTCTATTATTATTATACAGTATAATAGTTCATATCAAAATAGAACTATTATAAAGTTACATTAAGTGTCTATGAAAGATCCAGATCTTCCTTGCTATCAAAGTCAAGCTTTTTTAAAAATAATCAGCGATGGAGTCTTGTACATAGTTCAAACTAATCACAGTTTGCTTCAAGAATTAATAGTTTAATATTAACACATTCCAATACAGTACAGATATTTTCAAGTAAGACCATCTATATTTTAAAAACACTTTCTACAGGACCAGCAAGCTGTGGATTTGGGTTTTTTTTTTTTAAATGCCAATCAACAGAGTTATGAAACACAATTCCACTGTAGCCAGCCAAGATCATGTATAAATACAGCTCAGCACTGCTGACCTAAAGAGACACGCAGCAGGAATGCAATTGTGGATTGCTATGCAAAGGCTTAGTGCAGGGGTCTCCAAACTTGGCAACTTTAAGACTTGTGGACTTACAACTCCACAAAGCTGGCTGAGGAATTCTGGGAGTTCTGTGAGTTGAAGTCCGCAAGTCTTAAAGTTGCCAAGTTTGGAGACCCCTGGCTTAGTGGTTCATATTTTATTAGATTATTTACATCATTGTGGTAACCCAAAGAGAGAAAATCTTTGAGATCTTTTTATTTTCAAAAAAAAAAAAAAACCCTTACCCCTATAAAAATACAAAATATCTTCTCTCTCCCCTGATGAAACCAAAATATTTTTTCCCCTAGGTTAACAAGAGTTTAAAGTAGGGAAGGGATATTTTTTCTTTCAATAACCTTCCTGGAAAAACTAGAAGATGCATATTGCACAAAGGGAAGTTCCAGCCCCTTTGGGAACAGCCAGGATCAATTTGGCAAGGGAAGGGAAGAGAGAAAAAGCAATTGTGAGTGTATGCTTTTTCTTGGCCAAGAGAGGAAAGAGCAGGAATGTGCATACAAACCAATGCACCCAAGACACAATGATTATAAAGCAGGGGTCTCCAACCTTGGCAACTGTAAGACTCGTGGACTGCAACTCCAGCTTTGCTGGCTGAGGAATTCTGGGAGTTGAAGTCCATGAGTCTTAAAAATGCCAAGGTTGGAGACTCCTGTTATAAAGCATCCATAATTTTCAACACGAAGCTAACACTGTTCAAAGAAAATTTGCCTTTACTTTCAACATTCATGTGCAGGCTTTGTTCCCTTTTCTGTCTCTCTCTCTCCTCACACATTATCTTAATGCACAAAGATCTAAAACAGTGTGAAGAGGGATTAAGTGCTTTGTGAACACACACTTCCTAAAAAACTTCTAATATCCAGTATCCTTTCAGCAGACATTTCTTTCAGATTGGACTTTCACTTTGCCACCTTTAATATAATGTTTGACACATTGTGGCTGTCAGCAGCCACTAGTTTACTAAACTTCAATTGACATTCCGACAAATTAACTGTCAGCAAAGAAATCAGGTCGTTAGCTACAGTGCTCTGAAGAACAGTGCATAAGAAAACAGAACCATTTTTCCTACTGAGAGAGCAACGAGCTATGCTTAGAATGACCCTATACTGGACACCAAAAAGAACACTGGACCATGTTCTCTCCAAAAATGCATATTGTTCTGAGATGGTGAAAATGAATTGTATCAGCTTTCTGTTTGGATTTATAGCTAAACAAATACCAAACAATGCATTTAGCACATATAGCTGGTTGCTCAAATTGAAATCTGTGTGAATTATACTTCATCAATGTGAAAACAACAATTTAAATATAACTCATAGGGAAATGCCAACTGGCAAAGAGGAAATTTATATTAAATAAATAAAAAAACATGGGGGAGGGAAAGAAAAGAGATCTCTTTGGTCAAAAATAGCATTTGTAAAAGTTTGAAATACTGAACTGCTTTAGCATTTCAAATATATAATAATATATTCTACAACCTGTGGCTTCTCTTAGGTGGCCCTTTCTATTGATTCAGAAAAACTACAAAGGCTGGAATTACTCATAGCAACCGAGCATTGCTTTATTTCAAAATTATGTCTTCAATTCTGAGCACACCCAATCATTTAGCACGAGAAAATCCCTAAGCTAGCAGTTGCTGCTCTATGAAAACTTGAAAATCATATACAATTTGATACAAAGCAAAGTGCCTTCAATCTTAATCCAGCGACAAATTTGTTGCCATAGACATCTGGGGTTGCTCTTCTTTAATTTACCTAAAGAGTAAACATTAGCTCTTTCCATAACTTCAGCAGAAGCTTCATCCTTGACTGTGGAAAGAAAGGGAACCACAGAATTCTGGTTCACTAGCACACAGGTAAACCAAAGGTGCAATGCTGCATCTGAAAAGAGAAGCTACTGGGATCACAGATGATTGACAAAGAAGAGAAAAATCAGTCTTCCTTACTGTACATTTACAACCATTTAACTTGGGCAAGCCTGTTTATTTAAACGTAGCCCAGATTGGAAGCATTTTCCATAGTCTCTACTCAACCTTCACCATGACAGAAATTCATTCCTCTGGCTACCCTGTTTGTTTTAAGACTGCTTTGCTTTTAAATTTCAAGCTATTCTATATCAAAGAAAAAAATGCAAATTATGTCACAAGCTGTTCGGAAGATGCTGATCAATTCCAAAAGGGAAGCATAGAACAAAAAGCAGTCTTGCTTAATCTACAAGGGTAGAGACCATGTTAAACACAGGTGATGGTTTACTGTCATCTTAAAGGCTATCACAGGTAAACATCATCTACTATTGAGTTTTACTGTTGAGTAAAACCACCTACTCATTAAGCTCAAATACACAGGAAAGCTAACTTGGAAAATTAAACCAATACTGTAATTAATCTCCTCTTAGATCTTTTCCACTATCCCATTAGGAAATGGTAAAACTGGCCAGGGAAGGATTCAGCAAGCAATGTAGACTCTGCAGTCGACCCCATCAGGTGGTCCCCTTGAAGCTTGCTTCTCACCTATATGTGAACCTGCCTCACCGCTAGTGGATCAGATTGCTAGCCACATTGACTATCTGGCACACAACTGAACAGGAAACTCTGATCAGCGTTGGCAAAGAAAGGAAGGAGCCCTGTCTGTTGATTTCCCTCCAACAGGCAAAGGAAAGTATTACCAAGCCTTGCCTTCTTAACCCAAGTATTATGAAGCCTCTGCAGAGCTGAATGGGACAAATTTAGCAGGCTTGTTTGGTGATATAGGAGACAGGCCATCAGTTTCTTCACTGAGTTTGAAAAACATCTCTTGTTCTCGCTTTTTCTGATTCAGTTCTTCTTCTAGTGCCTGAAACACAAAGACAGAAGAGGTGAAAAGATGATGTTTTGCTAGTAATAACCTTGGCTTCTCTCTGGATTCCTGCCAGCTTACATGCAGCTGCAGGTTGAAATGAATATGACATTAGAATAAGGAGAATAAAACAGAGTATACAATGCAAACCTGCTCACAAACATTCAAAGTCCTCCCTATTTGTTTTCCTCTAAATTATCTTGTGGAAATTAACCTTTTTTTATCCTTATTTTGATCAACGGATCTGAAAATAAAAATGTCACAATTTAATTCTGATACGAGTGCAAATTTTTAATCACCTTTTTTCTTGGCCTAAGTTTATCTCGCCAGTCCTTGAGGGTCAGGTTGTGGTTTTCGTCCAGGGCTTTCAGTTTTTGGGTCTCATGTTCAACCAGAAGGTGGCACTTTTCATTCTACATAGATTGAAACAAGCAAGAGAGAGAGAGAAATATGAGAAGATATTTTGCAAGGAAGAAACAGCACCAGGCCTACCATCTCTTTGACCTAATTTGAGATTGCATGACCAGCAGCAAATAATATGAAGTTATCGTTCTAATATCTTTCTGACATTAGGTAGAAAGAAGTCTCATTCCACCTAATATCACAGATTCAATGTGCCTGCTTAACTTGGAGTTAGCAAATATAGCATGGTTAGCATATTGCGCTCTAGTCATAAAGACTTGAGATCTATGGTAATCCATGGAGTTTAACTTGATGGCTTTGAGAAAAACCATTCTCTTTCAAAACTAGCATAACTCACCAGGGTTTAATGAATGTTAGGGTTTAAATGAATTAAATGAACCCACATTTAATAATCCATATTTCACCCCTTGGGTAAAGCTTCAGATATAAATACAATTACGTGCCAGCATTTAAAAACTCTCCTGATATTATTTATCTCTTCTGTTTTAAGGACCGACTGTGACCAGCATTAACAAATCTTTCGGAACAGGGTAACAGATAGCTCAAAGATTTCATATGTCCTGTACTTCTGAAGATTTAACATAAGCATAAATAAAACTGAACCACTGATATTAAGTTACCTGTAACTGCTGCAGTTCATTCATGTTGCTCTCACACTGAGCCAACATCTCCTTCATCTGCATTTCATGCTTCTGCTGCTGTTGCATTCGCTCAGCTTTTTGTCTCTTATCTTCCTGCTGTGCAAACTGTAATGGGGAGAGCACCAATAATCATGCAAGGTTTGGATGGTTTCCCACAACAGTTATATACCTGAACTTTGAAATGCTACAGAAGGTAAGTGAAGATTACCTTTGTGATTAATTATTTATTGTCAGTGAAACTGTTTTAAATCAACTTCTCGGATAGTTACAGGATTTCTGGATCTTGTCTAATATTTGCTTGGATGATGAGTGCTTTATTAATATTATTTGATTTCATTTTTCCTTACATAAGGTACACCAAAAATAAGAGGGACTGGTGATCATAATTATGATCATCCTTTCATGAAATCAGAGTATGTGACATAGTAGATAATTTGAATTATTTCTATTTTGAAACTCATTTAATACTGAAGCCTAAATGTCAGTGATATGACATGCAGCTAGACAAATACTGCATTTTTTGGAGTATAAGATGCACCAGAATATAAGACGCACCTATCTTTTTTGGTGAGGAAAAGAAGAAAAAGAAATCTCCCTCTGCCTCAATTTTGCCTCCTTGCAGCAAACAGCAAACAGCCTGCTTTATTTTCATTTTCAGCATAGCTTGATTAGCACAAGGAAAAAAAATCTGCTCCAGAAATTTACCTCTTTGCAGCAAGCAGCAGAGCCCTGCGCCGATCCAATCAACTTGTGATAATTAGCCTCTGCTGAAGCTGAAAGGAGCTGCTTTTTCTTGCTGTTTGCTTGCAAGGAGGTAACTGCTGCGAGGCAGAGGCCAAAGGATGGGGGCCAGTGGGTGGGCAGAGCTACATTTGGTGTATAAGACGCACCTAAATTTTCACCCCCTTTTAGGGGGGGAAAAAGGTGCGTCTTCTACTCCGAAAAATACGGTAATTCCCAGTAGGCTATCTCTAGTAGATTTTTATAGTATAATATATTTATTTGATTCATTTGCATGACAAATGTAAGGCCAAAATACTGTTTAGCAATTAATTGGCAGTGCATTGGTCCATACAGTGTTGCTTTGGCAGTACCTATGGCTCCTCCTGTGAGCTGGCACAGCTAAACAACCTTGGATGATTCTATCTATAGATAATTCATTATATTATTCAAAGGAGGGTCCCTGGTTTGTTCTTCTCAGTCTCGGAATCCTCCATAATTTGTTAGCTGGGCCCACTAATGGATGCGGTAGCAGATACAATCAGGGAAAGTATAGAATAGCATAATAATTTACCATTAACTTGTTTTTTTTATTTAAAATATGCCTATTCCTTACTCTCTTTGTTAAAAAAATGTTTTATTGTTATAATCCTGTAACATGTCTAAACAGGTTATATGAAATGACTCATTGACAAATGAATCCTCTGCTTATTTTTCATCCATAGTCATGGAATCATAGGATTGGAAGGGACCTTAGAGACAGGAGTCCTCCTATCATCTTGGACAAATGATTGTCCAAACTCTTCTTGAAAGCCTCCAGCAATGAACCACCCACCACTCTGGGAGGCAAGCTGTTCTACTGCTTGAAAATTGTCATTGTCAGGAAATTCCTCCTTAGTTCCAGATTGGATCACTCTCTGATGAGCTTCCACCCCTTGCTTCTTGCCCTACCCTCAGGTTCTAGGGAGAATAAATCCAGACCTTCTTCTCTATATTGGACATACAAATATTGAAAGATTGCTATCTTGTCTTCCCTAAGAGTTCTCTTTGTTAAGCTAAAGATATCTAGTTACTTTAGCCATTCTTCATAGGATTAGTCTTCAGACCCCTTATCATCTTTGTTTCTCTTCTCTGTATTCTGTAATCTTTCAGCATCTTTTTTGTAATATGGTGCCCAGAACTGGATGTAGCATTCCAAATACAGCTTTATCAATGCGGTATAGAGTGGTACTATTGCTTCCCTTTATCTTGATGCTATCCCTCTATTGATGCAGCCCTGGACTAATTTGGCTTTGCAGCATACTGATGACTCATGCTTAAGCAGTGGTCCACCAGGGCACCTTGATCCCTCTCATAGGCACTACCGCCTATCCTGTACTAGTGCATCTGATTTTTCCTGCCCAAGAGCAACAACTTACTTTTCTCACTGCTGAATTGCATCTCATTGGATAGGACCCAATGCTCAACTCTGCCAAGATGCCTGAGTAGGTGGCTCAGTGGCTAAGACACTGAGCTTGTCAATCAGAAAGGTTGGCAGTTCGGTGGTTCGAATCTCTAGTACAGGTCTCCTGTGTGAGCAGGGGTTTGGACTAGATGACCTCCAAGGTTCCTTCCAACTCTGTTACCTGTTACCTTCTGAATCTTGAATCTATCTTCTAAAGTGTTAGCAATCCCTCAACCACAAATTTGATGAGTGCCCTTCAATCTCTTCATCTAGGTCAGGGGTCCCCAACCCCCAGTTCATGGCCTGGTGGTGGGCCACAGCCCGTTCGGAACCAAGCCATGGAAGTGGTGAACGAACACATGCATGCAAGCGTGTGAAACTGGCGTGTGCACTCAAAACCATCCTTACCAGGGGTGGGTTCTACTTACCTGTACTACCGGTTTGCAATGGGGCCGCGTGTGTGCGCAAGCTCTGATGACGTCGGGGTCGGAGCTTCTCTCCGGTTTTACTACCGGTTCTATAGAACCGGTTCAAACCGGGGGCAACCCACCACTGATTCTTACCCCCCCCCCCCGCGCTGCTGCTTCTGCTGGTCCGCCAAAACGGAATGTAGCTCATTTATGAAGAAGTTGAAGAGCACTGGTCCCAAGACATCTCTATATCTAATTAATGTTCTCAGGCAAATCCCTTCAGCAAGGTGACTACCCAGCTCTGACAGCAAACTTCACCTGTTTTATCTTCTCTCTCTGTTCTGAGGCACTTCCACTGGAGTTGATATGGAGACTCTTTTTATACATGGCCATGCGGGTTTTCCCTTCACTCCTCTGAATTTTGGGGAGACGGGCCCTCTCTTGCTGCTGCCTAACTTTCAGCTGTTCTATCATGCGCTGGTTATATCGTTGCATTTGCTCACGTTCCTGCAATATAAATCACCACAGTGGTGGGAGCCAGTGTAAGAGAATGCCCCACATTACATTCAGAGACATCAATGACAAGGAGCCGCAAGTTATTGAACAAAAAAACAAGAGAGGGGGAGAGAGAGAAGTAAGATCAAACTGGAAGACCTGAAGATGCAGAGGAGGGTAGTACAGTTTTTTTTCCTGAAGGAAATAACATCAATGCCTCCAGCTCCTATGAATGCATCCCAAGCGTAAGCTATTGGGAACTATCACAGACAACAATGCTAATTAAGCCATCTGAAATATAAAAGTTATCATAGAAAGCTGCCAAATTACAGATCTACCCAGTGGGATTTCTTAATGGAAATCATAATCAGTATGCTATTTATGTGCGGAAAGATGACTGTTCAATGCAATGTGTAGTGATTGTAATAAACTATGCACATAATAAGCAATATATGAATATTAGCGATCATCCAGACCTACAGTACAGGTGCCAATAAATCAGAGGTATAATATATACTAGTGTACTATTAGTACAATATTATTGTATATATTAGTATTCTCCATATAGAGAAGGAACATTAGAAACATCTCTAATGGAAATGAAAGACATCTTGTTCCATAATGTAAAATAAGCAGTTTTGCCAAAGGTTCAATGCAATTTCTATCACAGCAAAAGGCGGAAATAGAACATTTGATCTAATGTTGTTGTTTCTTTCTCTGAAATCAGAATTTAATCTGGTGTGAAGAAATTTTCTTTAGCAAACTTGACTATAATCACAGTGGATATTGGAACTACAACCCAACACATTGAGAGAATCTTAATTTAGGAGAGACTAACTCTAAGCGTGTGTCCTCCCCCTAATAACTCTAGATGGTTGTATTATAACCAGAGTACTCCTTTCCAGGAGGGCTCTTAGGTGCCCACAATTACCATACAATTTTAAATCTTCCTCATTATGATGCTCTACCAAATAACCTTTCCCATATCTTCACGCTCTGATTCTTCTGCACACTTGATTTGTTTATCTGCAACTTTAGATCCCACCTATCATTCAAAAGAACCGAGAACAGAAAATGCTGCTACCTTCTCATGTTTCCGGAGCAGCTCGTGTCTCTGGAGGAAATACTGATCTTTTAGTTGCTGTTTCAAAGTCTGGTGCTTCTCCTGCAGATGGTGCTCTTCAAGATCCCAAATAGTAGCTTCTCGGTCTACAGGGTTAAAAAAAAACCAAACTAAATATATATATGGTCCTTCAAAACTTGAACAGAGAGGGGAAGAGTAACTGTTTCAATCTCAAGGTGTCTACCCACATGCTCAGTTTCTGTCCCCCTCAACCTTCTCTTTATATTATGACATTATGGGCCTGAAATTAAAAGGTAAATGAATGACAAGAGCAGCTTTTTTTCTTTGCATGGCAGTTCCCAAAGCAAGAGAAGAGGAAGAATATGTGTGTGTGGGAAGGAATTGATTGCAAAATCTTTCCTACAGAGGCAGAAAACTGTGAATCTTTAGATTAGCGGTTAGTGATCAGTACAAATAATCATTTCCCAATCTGTGTTCCTATAATAGTATTCCAATCCATAGAATGCTGTGTTAATACCATTTTTAAAAATAGTTTTCAAAAATTAGTGGTACCTTGAAACATCTCCTAATGTATAAAGCTTTTGCATGCACCTTTCCTAATTCACATTTAAAAGAAAAATGATAAGCCTCCCTAATGTATAATTTTGCATATGAATTCCATTTTAAAATAGAATTCTCTGCTTTCTTTCCTAATTTTTTTATAGATGATCAGGCTGAGCCTGAGAAGGAGGTCAAATGCATCATAAATTTGGAGTCACTATGACCCCCCAAGAGACCTAAATCCAGCCCCACCCACATCCAGGGTTAGGGTTAATCTATTGACTCTTTATCTGGTACCAATTTGCCTTGACTATAAGTAGATCAGGTTTTTATTTATTTGTTCAACTTGTATGCCGCCTTTCTCCAAAGACTCAAGGCTCTTGTATATAGGTTGCAGGGAATAAACTCACAGTGCTTTTGAACTCTATACTGGCTCCTGGTTTCCTGAACTTGACACTTTTTTCTCTTTTCATATCTATTCCGCATATATACTTTTTTAAAAAAATGCAAATACTTTTTGTACATAAAATACGGCTTTGTGACAGATGAGATCTCTTCCCATCATATCTTTTATGAACAGTTCTTCAGAGGAGATCTTTTATTAAAGAAAGACGAACAACCAGATACTATAATCTGGGAAGAATTCATACTATGGTGGCTTTTGCTTCCTTAGAAATCTGTAGCAAAGGTTTACTTTTACATTTCTATTTCTGTTTTAATTTTTTATTCCAACTCTCACCAGCACCAGCCAGGAAGCTGAAAGCTGTATATCAGAATATGGAATATCACAAGTTTTCCCATCCCCGTGTTATAGGTAAGCTCTATTTTTGATGTTTTATTGTTGGCTTTCAAGTTAGCACTGTGACAAAAAATGGCTTGGAAATTTATAACTTCAGATTAATTAGCTACTTTTCCAAAAACAACTCTCTATCTTAAAATATTATTTTAAAAGCTTAAAATATTATTCAATAATATAAATACTGATGATCAAGACAATCTAAGGCATACTTCTCATTCAGTGGTGAAATGTAAAATTTGTTACTACCGGTTCTGTGGGCATGGCTTGTGGGGGGGGGGGAGGTAATGTGACTCGGTGGGCATGGCCAACTTCTTTTTTTTTTATTACTTTTAAAAGCATTTTTTCTACAACCTTAAGAGGCAACTCAGCTGGGATTGTCAGAGGCTTTTAAAGGCATTTTTTTTTACAACCTCTTCAGCCGAAGAGGTTGTAGAAAAAATGCTTTTAAAAGCCTCTGATGATCCCAGCTGAACCACGTGATCATCAGAGGCTTTTTTTTTACTTTTAAAAGCATTTTTTCAGCCGAAGAGGTTGTAGAAAAAATGCTTTTAAAAGTAAAAAAAAAGCCTCTGATGATCGCATGGCTCAGCTGGGCATGTGGGGGGAGGCAGGGATTTTTGCTACCGGTTCTCCAAACAACCCGCCGCCATCGCTACCAGATTGGGCGATCCAGTCCAAACCGTGAGCATTTCACCCCTGTTCTCATTACTGTAAAGGATTTGCATTCTTCCTGTTTACAGCTTTGCTAATGCTTTCCTATAGGTTGCATTGCCTTTAAACGAAAGCATATTCTTCTTAGTCCGACTTTGTTACTTGTAATCCATTGTAATTGGTCCATTTAAGGAAAAAAAGCACCTCTCATAAGTTGCTGCTTTTTATTGAGGCAATCTCGTTCTTTGTCACAGATCTCTTTCCGATTCTGAGCTGTAATGTTTTTCATAGCCTGCTCCAGATCCTCAGATTGCTTGGCTATAAAGTCTTGTTCCTGGAATGAGAGAGGAGATGTATGAATACTCGTCTTGGCCGGCAGAGCTTTCCCAAATCTGCCAACTTTTAGATACGATGGGATGGTAATTCTCAAACTAATTAGAAACTAGAATTCCAGGCTCTCTGAAGGTCTTTGAGATAATCCATAGTGTTTCTGGTTGGGAATCTAGGTTGCTGTAAGAGTTTGTGCTACAATGTCAATTAAATCTCTCTTGTGCCTTACCATTACTTGCTTTTTTTGTACAAATTCATCCATCTTCACTTTCATGCTGCTCTTGCGTTGTTGCCGTGGGAGTTTTTCAATGTCATTCTTGAGCTTCGTAACAAGGAAAAAGACAAGCAGTCAAACTTTTGAGATATTCAGAACCACTGGGGAGCCCTTTGTAGCTTAGAAGGATCTATAATAAGGTTTCATACATTTAGCAGAAAACTGAAGAGTGCAGTCAGTTTTTTGTTTCTCTTCTGTCTCTCCTTCTTACTGTCTTGCTGTTGCTCATTCTTTTATTAATGGCCTTTTTTAAATTGGCATTGTCCCCCAAATTCCTCCCTCAATACCTTTTTATTCAGCAGCCCCACCTAGGTCAATAGAATGTATTTCTAATGTGTCTATAGAGAAATGTCTAAAGATGTTGAAAAAGTTTGTGGAAGAAATGAGATTTGAACCAGGAACTTTACAATTTATAGCTCAATCATTAAGCAACTTCGTTAGCTCTTTACGTTTTCCTGCCTTCTCTCTCACCTCACTTTTTCATTCTTCTTTCCTTTACGCCTTTCTCTGCATTCCTGTATATTTTTTCTTCCTTGGACTACTTTCTTCATTGTCCTGGATTTCACCTTCCAACCCCCTTGAACTGCTTTGTTTATGACAAAGACTTTAACTGAGAGCTAGGTTGGCATCCTAACATTATCCTAGCATGTAAGAATTCAAAGCTTTACCTCTTTCTTTTTTTGTTTCAGCAGTTCTTGAAATTTAACCAGATCCCGTTCTTGCTCAGCACGGATACGTTTAGCTTCATCTCGCCGATTCAGTGCATGATCTTGCTCCATTTTTTCAATTTGTTGCTTCTGTTGCCGTTCTAAATTTTCTAATTCCGTGTCATAAAACTTCTTCTTTGACTACACAAGAAATGTCAGATAGAACCTTAAATAAATTGATATTTTTCTTAATTCAGTAATAAGAACAAAGTTTTTTTTGGGGGGGAAACAAGCTTAGATACCTAAGTTTGGTTTCAGATAAGAATCATTAGTTAATTTCATATTAAATCTAAAAGATCCTCACACTATCTTGGCTGTGAACATTAAATAAGAGTCCATTGCTTGAGCTGTAACTGAGAAGTAACTCTTATTATTTCACCTCGGATTCAGCAAGAGAAAGTAAGACCACTCACTTCATCATGCTTGCCATCTTTATTTTTTTAATGTTTTAGTTTAATGTAATTTCTTTGTTGTTGAGAGTCAGGCAGTATGCAGGATTTAACAATAGTAGCTCTGATGAAAAACCTCTGAACTAGTGCAGGAAGGATGGACAATATTTTGGAGCAATATTTTGGGACTAGTGGCTTCACTGATCTTAATGCAACCCTTTTGGGGATGATAGGATTCATGTTGCTGATGATTGATTCAGTAATGACAGTCTGGACAACAACCATTAGGACCTGACTGTGGCATCCTTGTCTGTAGGCTGTGGATTGCGTGTGTGTGTGTGTGTGTGTGTGTGTGTGTGTGTGTTACAGTAGATCAGGAAAAAGCTGTTCAAGCTTCCTTCTCTGTATAAGATTGGATGATGCACAGGAAAAAATAATGGGAAAAATTGCTCAAGTACAGGAATAATTTCAAATGATCAAAGAAAGAGAAATTCCTATTAAGCCTGATTGAAAACTGGGAATGTATAGCCCTGAGAAAACTTGAGGATGGAGACTGTTAATTGTTCAAATATAGTATTTGAAACATTATTGCCAATTTTTTTTTGAAGATTTAACAATAGAGAAACTGAGAAGGATTCAGCAATGCTGATACTGGCAGAAGAAATGATTGCATCTGTTTACATAACTCTTCTTCAACCTTGCATTCTCCAGATGTGTTGGAGTACAGCTCCAACAAACCCATATTACTATAGTCATGATGTCTGCATGCCGTTAGTTGTGGGATAACACCTGCAGAAGATGCTGAATTAGAGGTGGCATACTATGAGACATAAGAAAAGTGACTGGAAGGGATTTCTTCTCCCAGAATGTTTAACTAAATATGCTGCTTCCTGGCATTCTGAACATGCAAGAGAATCTGGAACAGAAATGCATACCAAAATTTTACAACGCAACAATGCATAACTAAAAATTAATTATGTTTGGATGGGAGATTCCTGCAATTTTTTAGTAGTGTGAGAAATTATTAGGGATAGAAGGAAGAATAGCCCTTGTTTTGTATATGCTAAGAATATGTCAGGAATATCAAACTTTGTATGCTCCAGATATTTTGAACTGCAGCTTCAAAAAATCAGCATGAGAATTTCTTGGAGTTCAAAACATTTGGGATTTTGCTACTTGATATTATGATTTTAGCAAGGATTTTCCAAAGGATCTTCAATGTTTGAAGACACTAAAATATAAACACAGGAAAATTATTCTGAATAATAAAAGATTATAAGCCTCTCACACCTAACATCCACAATCTATAGTAAAGAATGTTATGTTTTATGTTTTTTGTTATGTTTTGTTAGTTATGATACGATATACAATATATAATGTATTAATATTGATACATTCACACAGACAAGATTGCCATTCTATCCATAATTCTTCAGAGAACTGACACTACTTTTAGTGCCAGGGTTTAGGTTTCTTTCTAACCTAATTAATACCACTTATGGCTTGTTAATTTTTCTTTTCTCCATCTTCAGCCAACTTCTGAGATGGCAATTCCTTTTCCCACTTACATTCATTTCTTGTTCAAAACGTTTTAACATTTGTTCCACGAGCAGTTGATGTTTGTTTGTTAATTGTGTCTGATTCCGATGTTCCTCTTTCTGAAGTAAACGTAGCTCCCGCAGCTCCTGGCGCCTGCAGAATAGAACAGAAGTCAGAACAGAAGTAAAGTAGAACAGAAGTTTAGAAACAAAGGAGAAGCTTTCCCTTTAAAACTAAAGCTACACAGAAGCACCATTTAGGCTAAAATAATCATAATGAAGACTAGCCAAGATGGGTTGCCTGCTGTCATCTGCATTCTGAGGATCTAGGAATCTCCTTGAGGGGAGAACTGACTCTTTCAATCACTGTCATGAACACACACCACTTTTGGCCTGCAGGCAGAATATTTTGAAGAGGCTGGTTTTTTCAGCTCTTTCTTGTTTATATTTGCACTTCTGGCCTTGAATTATTCAGATTACATCATGCAAACGTTTTGAATAAATGCAGTTTAATACAATTGGCATGCAAGAATATATCTCTGTCTGAAACTTAGCAAACTGAAAGAAATATAATGACCAATTCAGGTAAGTTTGTGGTGTTGACCTCTGTTGAACTGAGTTTTAGAAAACTTACCATATGTCACTTGTTTTGGTATAATTTAGATTGCCAGACTGTTGCCAGACATTTATTGACTACTGTGGTAATAAAAAGAGCAGGCAAAAACATTAGCAATGAATTGCTGAACTTTCATTTTTCCATTCCCCATTCTTGTTCTGTTGCATGGTTTAGTGCTTTCTAGATGTATTATTCTGCAACTCCTATAAATCCAAGCTAGCCTTTGGCCAAGCTGGATGGAATACTGGATGATAATTCTCAATATCTGGTTCCATAAGATAATTTCTAATCTCTAGTGAATAGAAACCTCATAGATATGCTTCTGTATGTGCTGTACTTGAACAAGATCTAAAATGACCTACTATTTTCATAGATTCTCTGATCCAAGGCTGAATCTTATTACCATCAAAAAAAATTTCCTAGTATTTAACGTTTTCACTGATTACCTAAACAGTCAGGCCTGTACAAATCCTTACAAACAAAACACAGTTTTAGCTTGCCTGAGGAATCTCATCTCTTCATCCTTCTTTTCATCTTCACTGATAATTTTTGAAGTGGTAACACTCACTTCCACTCCATCTACTACAAATCTTCTTGTTCGTTTCAGTGTCATGTTCTGCATTTTTGCATTCTACACATATAACAAAAGAAACAGTGTAAAAAGACAATAAGACGTTCTGAATATGAAATAATTATTTACTGTAACTAAACAAAATGTGTTTTCTAAAACCTTCACAGGAATCATAATCACCATGGGGAAAAAAGGAAAGATTTCTAGCGAGGAAATTCAGATTCCAAGACAATATTAAGAAATTAAAACAACAGATCCCACAGATATTCTTGATTTGTATGATTCATTTTGCTTTTAGTATTTGTATTTGGGGGAGTTTGGGGAAGAGAAGACACCCTGTCCAATTAGAAGACTTACAAAGACCAGGAGGAACTGACAGTTACTGAATGCCAATCATTTTTCTGAAATTTCAAAATTTGAACCCTCTCTGAAATCACAAATATTTAAGTATCTTCTCTTTCCACCAAAAAATAGGACTCCTCCTCCTTACATGTTTTATTATTACAGTACTATCTCTAGGCAGGCAACATAGTATTATTTAGATTTTTCAATGACATCACTTGCAATGGTGTGTCTTCAGTCAAAAAAAAAATTAGTTGGTAATGCTAATGAGAATTAAAATCCAAAACACTTGTGAAGCATTTGGTTGTTTTCCTCTGATTTCTGGATCTGAAAGTTTCTTACCTTCCTATCCACTGCAGCCCAAAACACAACCTGATTGTAGTAGAAGATGCTGCTGAATTTCCTAATCCTACAATCCAGTGATGCATTGTTGCATCAGTGCACAAGAGAGAGGCTGCTGCTGCTGCGCTTTTTTGCTGATCATTCAATGGGGGCGCCTACATAACCCTCTGCCCCACCCACGATCTTCAATTCTTACCTTTAGGGAGTGGGATTCACTGCCTCTGTTCAAGGACAAATCAGTAGATAAAGAGATGTTGAGGTCCATACTCTCTGAAGCAGAGGTGCTACCAGAATCAGAATCTCTCTTAAGGCTGTCATTCTCAAACTGAGAAGAGTTCACACTCCCATTGGGGAGTTTTTCTTCAGTCGGTGTTTCAAGGAGGCTGTTTACAGTGTGGCTTCCCCAATTTGAATCCTCACTGTTTGCTGTCTCAGTGCTTTCCTTTTGGTGGTTGACAGCCCCATCCTCTGCTGGTTTAATGTTTTCATTGGGCTGCAATGCCTGGGTGCTGGTGTTTAACTTCTGTTTGGCACCAGGCAGGACTGAATAACTTTCAATTCCCAACATATCTGAATGCTCAGCAGTTTTGACCAGAGCTTCAGTTCTAGTTTCTTCCTCCAAAAGCCTACTGTCCTGCCCATTTATAGCTTCCTTGACGTGCTCCAAAGGCAACTTTGGTCCATTGGCCACAAGTGATAAGCGGTTTTCTTGAAGCTTTTCTCCTTCCAAACCTAACTGGCTTGAAAGAGAAGAATCCCTCTTCTGAACATCATGAGGCTGAGTGAAGGAAGAGGGGAAACAAGAGGAAGATAATGAAATTATCCTTTAAAAAAAAAAATTTGCCTGAAGGAACAAGAAAGAACAATTAACAAACAGAACACTGAACACACTGAGATAAAACAGAGACTCGTTCTAAGGGGAAACAGGATCACATTCTCCTCCAGAAAAGAATTTTTGCAAACAAACCATTGAAACTTAGGCTGAAGTAGGTAATTTGTTTCATCATTGAGTTCTGAGGAAACTTTGAGTACCTAGAGAATATTCCCTCTCTCTGCCAACTTATATAGTGGAGGTGGGGAGGATGTGGGAGTTAGAAGTAAAAGGGAGAGTTTAATTCTCTCCTAGTAATTTGGCACTGATGAAGATGCTTTCTCCTCTTCTGCTTCATCAGTTCACAGGTCTCATTGCTGGTCTATAAAGTGTTCTCCTTGCTACAGAACAGCTGACAACATCCTGCCAAAATCTTCCAGTAGGCTGTGTTTTGACTTTTCTTTGACACTGTTAGTGAACTGTTACTTGAAGTATGTTGCCCCACCTCACTCTTTGCCAATTTTGCTTCGTTCGGCCTGCCTTTACACTTTTCTGTTTCTGATGATCTCTCCTCCGTAAGCCTTCTGTCAGGGTTACAGGACCTCCAATTTATAAAATAGAAAAAGTCTGCAACCAAGAATATTGAATTTTTGTCATGCCCCCGGCATGCTATCACAAGAATAAGGGGAGCAGGATGGGATATTAGACATCTGAGAGATTGAGTTGTAGCACTACTAAGGCAGAAGCAGGGTTCACCACTCCTACCTCTACAGAGCCAATCTCTTCCTCTTCGTCCATATTGTCCAATCTTCAGAATGTCACTACTATGGATGTGGAAATCCAAAGAGTGGAAATACTCTAGAATCTATGGTGAGACATCTTGGCAGGAAGATCTACTGAGAATTGGCTGTTATACTGAACACCCTGGCTTGTGCAGCCAGCTGGTTACTGATGGCTATGTCTGAATGAAAATCAGGAACCTGGACAGAGTATAATACTAGAAAAACATTTTCAGTACCTTAGTCTTGTGTCCTCTGTGCTTGTCTTTAAACCATACCAGCTTTCCTAGAAATGCTATTCTTTCATCTGAACTTGAAAAACACTTTTTAACTTTTCCTATGAACCCAGAATTGTAAGACACCTAGTCACTTGGTTAAGCTGGATGGCTATAGAAATAAATCTTAAACCTTAGCCATTGATCATACATTTTTGCTTATCTTTATTTAGATTGGATTGGCACTTTTGTGTCCCAATTTCAACTCTGAATGCATTTACACATTCATGAACTATGAACAATTTTGCTAAAGCTCTGCAGGCTAGGAGAAGATCTGCAGGCTAGGACAAGTACTAACCTATCAAAATTATACAGATTTGTCTTGCATTACCATTATATTCCTTGTTTTGTGTCAATTAGATTGGCCTTATAATAGAGGGACAATGAGTTAACCTACTATATTTTTTCTGCCCTTCCTCCAGTGAATTTGGGATAATGTAAATAGTAATTTCACTATCTTCCAGTTTATTCTCAGAATATCCTTGTGAAGCACACTAGGCTGAGAAACAGTGATTGGTCCAAACAATTTTCTTTTACTATGGCATTCAAACAATTATTCACCCCCTAGCAAACTGTTAAAGCAATAGTTCCTGACCGCTAGAATTAGAATGAGCTAAATAGGACTGGAAAGGTGATGATTAGTAACAATTGCATTTATAAAAACTTCAGGATTCCTATTGCCCCAATTAGAACCAAGCATTCTTATTGGACTATGCAAGTTGCAGCTGTTCAAATCTAAACTGGAGCTGCAGTGAGGAAGGGCACATTGTTGAAAGTTCATCAGAGCCTATTAGAAAGAACTAAATTGGGACTGGATTCCCTGCCTTTCATCCGAGCAAGGAACAAAGGCAGAACTGGTTATCTATTTCCTTTAAAGTAACATGCAATTTGACTTCAGGAAACCACTCCTTTTGCTTGGAGGATTTCACCAGATAATAACTATCAAGCATTTTTTTTTTCACTCTTTTCACATACAAAGGAGTAGGAAAATTAGTAATGAAAATGCCGAAAGGTGAAGCTTAAGTTTTCCCGGGAGCAGAAGGCTTCAGGCTGCCCTTCTACATAATTTGTACTAATGACTGTCCCCCCCCGCCCCCCCCCCCCCGCCCCATCCATTTCACTTTCTTTTCAAACTGTGTATTGCTCACCATTGTACTGGATAGAATCTGAGTTGCTTCAAGTATTATTAATAAAATCTTGGCAGCTACTGAAGGAAGTGCTGTGCCAAAATTATATTCTGCATTTTTAACTCTTTTCTTTTGAAAGGGATGGGGGGGAGGATGCTTTTCATTGTTTTCTCCAACGGAAAACAACATTTCCTGAAATTTCATGGAAAAAGTGGAAGATTCTTGCAGCTCTTGTAGTTAGGAGATGGCCAAGGAATGAAGACAGATATTCTGTCTCTCATTGTGGAACCGCTCTACAGCAATCTTCATCTCTCTCGCTTCCCCTGCTTCAATTATATTACAAGAGAGGCAACTACAACAGAAGTTCTCACATGAGGCTTCTACTCATTAGACAGCCAGAGAGGCTGCAGAGGTGAGGACTAAAATGAAAGACAAATCGGACAGAAAAATAGCATTTCTTCCACCTCGTTACAAAACCACAACTAAAATACGTTCAGAAGAAAACCTCAAAATGAAAAACAGAAACAGAAACTTTATTCATGAGGAAAGGAAATCTCAAGAAATGGACAGGCTTCAGCCCAGAGCAAGGGCAGAATGAGAGTCACTAAAATGGTAGTAAGGTCTGACTATAGATTTTTTGACTAGATTTATAGACTTTTGATGTGGACCAGGGAAAAAAAATGAAATTATGATGTATGGTTTTGGTAACTGGAAAAAATAGATTATAGAAAAAATATATATCATGTTGTAATCCTAGACTAAGAGGTTAATTTACATGCATATTTATAACTGCTGTAAAGAAAATTGGAAACTACTTCTTCATATTTTCTTTCCTTTTTTTCTTTCCTTCATTTGTAGCTTTTTCTTCTCTTTTTTTTCCTTTTCCCTTCTGTTCTAAATAATCGTTATTGTAAGTATTTATCTTTCTTTTTCAAAATTGCAATAAAGTTATATGAAAAAAAATCTATAAAGTAAATAAAGTCATTCTTCGCTGCAAACAATCCTCAGCCATATTTCCTACAAACCAAAAATCTTTGATTTCCTGTGTTGCATTTGATAAGATTCAGTGATACTCGTATTAGAGACACAAACCTCTTACAAATCCTTTATACATGCCTTAATAAAAAAAATGTTTGTTACAATTCACAACCTCCGTGCAATAAGGTACAAATCTGCCTGTGTACTTGACACAGAAGGAGAGCCTGAGATCACATGTGAGTGTGTATGTGTATCTGTCTCTGTCTGTGTATGTGTGTATGTACATACCTCAGAAGGAAGGCAGGAGAAGTAACCTCAGGTTAAACAGTCTCTAGGGCAAAGAGAAGGTAGAGGGGACATGCAATGCATTCTTAATTCTAACTATATTCTACTGCCTCCTTGTAACCAAGAAGTCATGAGAAGGTCCAGAATGTTGAAGGTCCATTCAATATTTTTGAATCTATACCTCTAGCAATATGGAAAGCAAAGCTACCATGCTCCATTCTATCCTACCACAAAACTACTGCTGAGTCAGTACAATATATTCTTGGTTTTCTTGTGGTTATTCTTGTTGAAAAGTTAGTTTGTACAGGCTTCCAAATACTTCTTTCAAACGCTGTTTTTATTTTATTCATGTCGGGGACAAAAGGCAGAAAGAGACAAAAAGTTGAGCTAGTTAACAAGATATATTCTACAGAAGATTCTTCATTCTTTTTATCCAGCGAAACCATTGATGGATGGGAATGTGCAGAGTCTGCCCTATCTTACCCCAGTTTGAAAAAAAAATTTTTTTTTAGATAATATCCTTGTTGTTGGCTAGTGACTGCAGATCTCACCTTGCTTGATGATCCTGAATCATTCAATGGACCAAACGCCTCTTCCCTGCCCAAATGTCTTTCCTTCTATCTGTCCTAACTAAGCCTGAAAGCAGCCAGCACAGTCCAGGGAGCAGTTTACAGTTTTAATCCTAAGAAGCTAAAGGCTACGTTCTTCATAGTTAAAGGTGCCAACAATTAAAATGTTTCCTAGGGGACATGTTTGTCCACACAGCGAGTGCATTTATTGAGAAAGTCATCTTGTAAGCGGAAAGGGAAGGCTTGGCTCCCTGTCCAAACATTGTTTGAAGGATTCCTGGCTGCTGAATAAAGAGCAGCCTCTTCTCATCCAAGGAGCCCATTCTTCCTGCCCACCTGCATAAAAGCAACACAACTTCTCTCCTCTGCAAGTAGCTGCAGGGGTCAAAGGGAGCCAGCACTTTGCTTTCAAAAATCCAGCTAGTGTAGTTTGTGGACTCTAAAGGATTTTTAATGTGCATGTATACAGTACATATGTCTGTGTCTACTAATGCATAGATGTATAAGCACACATTCAGGTATGTATAAGTCAGTAGTGAAATCCAATTTTTTTTACTACTGGTTTTGTGGGTGTGGCATTGCTTGGTGGGTATGGCAGGGGAAGGATACTGCAAAATCTCCCATTTCCTCCCCACTCCTGGAGGAAGGATATTGCAAAATCTTCATTCCCACCCCACTCTGGGGCCAGCCAGAGGTGGTATTTGCTGGTTCTCCAAACTACTCAAAATTTCTGCTACCGGTTCTCCAGAACCTGTCAGAACCTACTGGATTTCGCACCTGGTATAGGGTAAAAGTAATATTTTGCTTTGTTTCCTTAAAGCAAACATCTCTTAATGCAATAAAAGGAATTCAACTTACAGAGGCAGATTCTGACGAGTCCTCTTCCTCACCTTCCTCTCTATTGTCTTCAATTTCCTCCATCACTTCAGCCTTTGCCTCTGCCACGAGCTCACGTAAGGCTTTATTACTGGTGACCTTGCTGACAAAAGGATGCTAAAAAAATCAAGTTCATGATTACCAAACTAGCCTGATTCTCTTGCAAATCAAGAGCAAGACAAAGTGAATGTAGAGGCCTTGTCAGTTATCTCTCTCTTCCTTTGCTACTCAAATATTCATGTTCAATACAGATAGTCCTCCAGCCTACAACCACAATTAAGCTCAACATTTCTGTTGTCAAATGAGACATTTGTTAAGTGAGTTTTGCCCCATTTTATGACCTTTCTTTTCACAGTTGCTAAGTGAATCATCGCAGTTATAATTTAGTAACATGGTAGTTAAGTGAATCTGGCTTCCTCATTGGTTTTGCTTGTCAAAAGTGGCAAAAGAGTTAGGGACACAGCAATGGTCGTAAGTATGAACTAATTGCCAAGCATCTGAATTTTGATCACGTGATCATGCGGATGCTGCAAAGGTTGTAAGTGTGAAAAATGGTCATGTCACTTTTTTCAGTGCCGTTGTAACTTTGAACAGTCACTAAATGAACTGTTGTAAATTGAGGATTACCTGCACAATGTATTGATCATGAGTTACAGGCAATAATATTGCAATCTCTAACTTTAAAATAAATAGTCATAAATCAGTTTCTGCATTACTGGGGCCAAAACATTTCCAGAAAATGTTAGGAGCTAGAAGTATATTTAGTTATCAGTCTTTTATATAATCAGACTGGTTTCTTTCACAGTTGTGGCATTTGTGTGCTTCTAAGTAGCTGTTCTACACAAGCACATACTCTCTTTGACAGTGAAACACTGAAGCTCTTTGCACAGATAAGGCAAAGAGAAAACAGGAAAAGACATAAGGGCTAGCTGCCTCTTACAGCTTTAGAAAAATATGTTTTTATTGCTTAATAAGTGCAACTATGAGCTGGAATTGTAAAACACTCTGCTTAAAATTGGGCACTGTTACTATGAGGTAAGACAAAATTAGGCTCTCAGGTATGACATTCAATCTATGGGACTTCAGTCAGTATCACTATTCCTGCCTATAGAAGCATTATGCATAAAAATTGCATTCATAGGAGCAACTAAGGAGCTGAAATATACAAAATGTTATGTTAGATGTCCCTCCATCACAGTTGAACAGGTAAGAGGAACTACCTAATCATGTACAGTATATACACAGACTTACCTGGAAAAACCCAGTGAAGACCATAGTGTAAAATGGTTTCAGAAGTACAAGGGAGATTGTACTAGATGCCTCAGAAAGCAGAACTATGCAAATGGCAGAGTTCTTTGTCCCATGAGAGACAAAATTCCTACATAATTAAAATCTAAACTCCAGCAACCATCCAAGTTTTCTCTATATTAATAACCAAGGAGGAAATCTGTACTCCAACCAGGGAATGTGTGTGGATTTATGAGCCTTTCGCAGTGTCAACGTGTGTGACTCACTTGAGATGCTATACTTACTTCCAGTAATTGTGTGGCAGTTGGCCGGGTCTCAGGGTTTTTGTCAAGTGTAGTCTTCAGAAAATCTCTGAATGCTAGAGACCTTTATGAACAAACACACGCATTTAAAAATGTTGGGAGAAAGAAAACAAGAACATCCTAGCCTGGATACACACTACACGGTTTATAAATTGAAATTGGTGCTTTTCAGTGGGAAGAAACACAAAGTAGCACAAACTTGTATATATTTAATAATATTAGTAAAAAAAAAAAATGTGGCCTTGATTAATTGCAGATCTACCGCTGTTTTGCAACCCAGATACTGTAGCTGTTCAGAAGCAAGTTACATGCTGTCATTCTGTTCCCAATTCATGCCAAAGACCAAATGTTAGCAAGCTCACGCAGGGACAAATGGCTGCCTGAGTTTAAACTACTACAAAGCCTTCTGTCAGACAACTGATTGTACCCTCCTCCCTTCCTGCACCCCTTTTTCTGTGCCGGCTGCCATGTAAGAATAGATAAAAACACTTACTGCCAGTTTCTACATATAACCACAGCAAATATTTCACATATGGCTCCTCTACTCAGTGATTTTCTAGCCAGAAAAATTATACTGTCCTATTCTTACGCAGAAGGGAAGTGGTGGCTCAGTGGCTAAGATGCTGAGCTTGTCGATCGAAAGGTCGGCAGTTCAACGGTTCTAATCCCTAGTGCCACATAACAGGGTGAGCTCCCATTACTTGTCCCAGCTTCTGCCAACCTAGCAGTTTGAAAGCACGTAAAAAAAATGCCAGTAGAAAAATAGGGACCACTTTTGGTGGGAAGGTAACAGCGTTCTGTGCACCTTTGGTGTTTAGTCATGCCGGCCACATGACCACGAGACATCTTTGGACAGCGCTGGCTCTTCGGCTTTGAACTGGAGATGAGCACTGCCCCCTAGAGTCGGGAATGACTAGCACATATGTGCGAGGGGAACCTTTACCTTTTTATTCCTATGCAAGAAATTCAGAGAGTCTTGCTGTTTTCTATTCCTCTTGTAATAGGAAGCCTAACTCGATGACTTTCTAATAAACATTTTGTGTCCTGGGAGAGGCCAAAAGAAGCTTCAGAAAGTAAAAGTACAAAGTTGCACTAGTTGGATATTTGCTGGGAACTGTGCTGTGCATTGAAAATATCATCATAAATCACATTTCAAATTTTCACAGAAACAGAGAAAGTTACATTGCACCAGTCAAGCTACAGGTAGACCTCAGTTAAGAGCAGCAATCGGGACTGGATTTGCTGTTGTTAAGCAATGCGGTCATACAGTGTGATGTCACATGACTATGCTGTTTAGTGACAACAATTTCTGCAGTCCAGTTCTTCACTTCATTAAGTGAGGGCATCACACAATTACCATTTGTGACTTCCTGCTGGTTTCCCCCATTGGCTTCCCCCGTTGGAAGCCACCAATGAAAGTTGCAGATGATAACTACATGACCACAAGATGCTGCTATCCATAACTGTGAGGTTGCACAGTGCTCAGATAGCAATTGTGTGACTATGAGGATGCTGTGATGGCCAGAACTGTGAGGACCAGCCATAAGTACTACTTGTTCAGTGCCATCACAAGTTTGAACAGTTACTGAACAAGTAGTTGTTATGCAAGGACACTTGCATTTGTCTTAGAATGGAGGGAATTTTTCCTCTCCCTTATTATCATACGCATTTTAAATGAGGAAGTCAGGGAGAGAACCTGGTATCTTCTTATTACAACGAATGTACTTAGGTACTAAGCTATTATCTTTGTTCATATCTCGGATGCTGCAGAAAAATGTGATATTATATAGTCCTAAGGGAGGAAAGACACTATTTTAAGAGTTTGGAAATGAAATATTCTGGAAAACAGCACACTGCAATATCATATAAATAAGAAATGGAAAATAATGATTGAAAAAACTAAGGACAATGACAATGGGAGTTGTAGACCAAAACATCTAGAGAACATCAGGTTGAGAAAGGCTGCTCTAAGGAATTCAAGGTATACTTTTTGTATGTGTCAGCCCTTTGAGGTAGCCCAGAATCAGACACCAAAATCATGAATACTAAAACAGCTTTTATTATAGGGTTACAGTAACGGAATCTTGCAAATTTCTCAAATTCCATTCCTGCTTTGGGTGGAGATCTATCTGACTATTGTCTTGGCTGGGACTCTTCTTCCCTCAAGGTTATTTTCACAGCCCACTCTACCAAGTAACACCTTTACATACATGTTTTAGGAACATACGCTAAGAAGACAAAGCTCTTTGCCCAACATTACCTAGTTTTGAGGGATAAGTAGAGATTTGTGTATAAACAAAATACAATTTAGTACTAACAGTAACCAAGATGAGCGATATCTCAATGTTACGCTTGCTAGACATTGCTGGAATAATACTTTCCATCAGCTGCAAAACTCATGGTCAATAGTGAAAGGGGCAGAAGTTATAGCTAACCTGGAGATCACCATAGGGAATCTTAATCAAGACTAGGGATACATAATCCTTTTGTTGGAAACATTTCAAGTGATGCCCAAAGGGCTGCATTTGACAAACTGGGAAGAACAAAATCTAATTAAAATTACTTTAATTGACTTAATTAAATGCAGTTAAGGTGATTACTCAGCATGTTTTTAATTATTTCCCTTTTCTGTCAGATTAAATATTACAATTTAGTGGCAAGTTATGGAGTAGTCCTGAGGGATGCATTTAAAGCATTACAGCTTTGAGTAAGGGCTTGGTGCCTTAGGCGGTGTGTTTCTGAACTAGTCCAAGGTTATTAAAATAATAAGAAAAATATTTCCTTTCCTCTGGTTATACCTCGAGAACTTTTTTATTAAATGGGTCCCCATTGGCAATGGCAATATTTTATAGCAGCTGAGAAACCCTAATAATTAGCCATGCTGGCTGAGGCTGATGGTAGGTGGAATTCAGCAACAGCTGGAAAGGTTCCGCTTTTCAAATTCAACTTCTCAGATCTTTTCTACCATGATTATTCCAATTGCTACAGACCAGGGGTGAAATGCTCCCGGTTCGGACTGGATAGCCCAATCCGGTAGCGATGGAGGCAGGTGGTTCGGAGAACCGGTAGCAAAAATCCCTGCCTCCCCAATTGCCCAGCTGAGCCGTGCAATCATCAGAGGCTTTTCTTTTAATTTTTAAAAGCATTTTTTCTACAACCTCTTCGGCCAAAAAGGTTATAGAAAAAATGCTTTCAAAAGGAAAAACAAAGCCTCTGCTGATCAGGCAAGTCAGCTGGGATCGTCAGAGGCTTTAAAAACATTTTTAAAACAACCTCTTCAGCCAAAGAGGTTGAAGAAAAATGGTTTTAAAAGTAAAAAAAAAAAAAAAGTTGGCCACGCCCACTGTCATATTACCTCCCCAAGCCACACCCACAGAACCGGTAGTAACAAAATTTACATTTCACCACTGCTACAGACTTATTCTGTCTGCTTACAAAGTAAGGTGATTAATGTAGTAAAATATTTCCTATTAATATAATGGTATGTGAAAATGATGGGGACGCAGTGTTTCAGTGGCTAAGATGCTGAGCTTGTCGATCGAAAGGTCAGCAGTTCAGCAGTTCAAATCCCTAGTGCCGCGTAACAGGGTGAGCTCCCATTACTTGTCCCAGCTTCTGCCAACCCGGCAGTTAGAAAGTAGAAAAATAGGGACCACTTTGGTGGGAAGGTAACAGTGTTCCGGGCACCTTTGGCATTTAGTCATGCTGGCCACATGACCACGGAGATGTCTTTGGACAGTGCTGGCCTTTTGGCTTTGACATGGAGATGAGCACCACCCCCTAGAGTCGGGAACGAGTAGCACATATGTGCGAGGGGGACCTTTACCTTTACCTATGTGAAAATGACCTTGAAGGAGAACAAAAGAGATTCTGCTTAGGAAATGATCAGAGAAGAGTAGGAATCCCCAGGGGTTTAATAGTCAGAGGAAGAAATGTAGGAAAGACCTGCCCTAATTGATTGGGCAGTTAAAAGTGGTGATCGGAGATTTATATCTTCACCCTTACAAGATTCTATGAATGTAGCCTTACAATAATGTACAATTAGCTCATCCAGTCATATTTCCTGTTTTGTTTACCAGGAATTGTTAGTTGTTGTTAGTAAATGTGGGAGGGACAGAAGACCAGGACGCTTCTTGTAGGTATTCATGATTGTTAATGAACAAGAAAAAACAAAACCTCTTACCACTTTGATGGATAATTAAGAGTTGGAGGATCAGATTTGGCTATTTTCAGTAAGACCCTCATAGGGTTCAGCTCATGGTGAGGTGGCTCTATTTGTGCCATTTCTATGAGTGTTATGCCCAAGGACCATATGTCAGCCTTATAATCATAAGGGGTGTCTTTCATAGTCTCACACATTACTACTTCAGGAGCCATCCTAAAAAAACAAATCAAAGAAAGAAGAGTGAAATTATACTACAAATTCATTTTTGCTGAAAGTGATTCTAAGAACCATATCTTGTTTTCAAGCTAAACTATATATATATATTCAACTAGTCTAGGCTTAGTATAACAAGTATAACTTTGCAAGTAAACTATGAATGAAATATGAAAATTCATCCCTTCTGTACTCAGAATGGCCAGCTTTACAAACTCCTTGAATCCCGTTGTCTTTGGTAATACTACTGAATATAACATAGAAATGCATCCTCTACTGAAATTAATAGATAACAAAGATGGTTAACCTCTTTAGGCCATATCCAGCCCACATATACACTCCCGGTCATTCATCTCTCCATTCTCAATTGGCCACAGAAGGCAAGCAGTCGGCTAATGACATCTGGCCTAGATACTGTTTGAAATGGCAAATTAAATGCACACTGATTGCATCCCCTTAATGATGATGTAGCTGATTTAGCGATTAAATTCTTGGAGTGAATAGTTGTTTTCATATCCTTGGAATTGCTTCAAAAGGACATTCCACCAAATTTGGGGGTGGGGGTTTAAAAAAAAGACAGAACAGCCCAAATTCCATCAATATCTCATTCCAGATACAAGCTGCACTTTCTTTACTGTTTTAAGAGAGGCAGTGATTCAAATGACAGAATATTGTTGCAGCTGACAGTTTTTATTTCTTCCATATTTTTCCCTCCATCTCCAAGGATAAAATCCTTGAAACACACAAACTCATTAAAAAAACCCCTACAAATATTAAATACAGCACTGCCTTCTAGGGTGACACACTCATTTTATATTTTACATTCATTTAAAATACATACAAATGGGACTAATTAAGATCAAGATATCAGTCACACAGCACAGAGACAAATATATCTGAATATGCAGGGCATACTTTAAAATGCAGCCCCATAATAAATAACTACAACACCGTATGTTGAATAGGACACAACATCTCCCCTTCCCTCCCAATGAAATTTGGCAGCAACCTCTTTAAAGGTCATGCTACTGAAATAATCCTCTTACCAGTATGGTGTGCCAATGAAAGAATCCCTCTTCTGCACAGTCTTCATGTTTTTGGCTGATACTCCAAAATCGGCTGAAAAGAGTTGAAATCACATTCAATTCTTTAATGAATGTTTTGGGTTGCAGTGAAAAGGGCAACCTTTAATTATATCACTCCTCGGTTTATTTCTCAAAGCAAGCATACAGAGGACCAATAGAAACTTTAACCTGGATGGACACCAAGGACTCTCTGCATCTTATTGTACTACAATCCCCAAATTTGGGAATTGGCTCTACCCATATCTAGCCTATACTAATGATCTGAAACATGTTAAAAATATAAAAACAATGATAGTCAAATGGAATCTATACCCACAAAACATATTATTGCCAAATATTTTTCTCTTAAAACAGACTATTTCAATGTGGGTGAGTATTTGAGAAGGATGTGAAAAGTAATTTAGGATTCTGATTAACTTGCTTTTTTTAGATAACCATAATTACAGGGATGGTAAAGAAAACACTTTTACATCTGTCATCAAGTTAGAGCAGAATTTTGCTTTACTATAAGAGGGAAACAATTCACTGTCAGGGACTTCACCCCCCATCCTAACACATGGCTTTGCTATTTAAATTCAATTTCCTACAATAATTTACAGTTCCATTTTACAGTACATAAGTATTATTTCCACCTCTTCCCAGAAATTTCCACTATAAAGAGGATACAAATCCTTCTTATCTCTCCACATCAACAAATAAAATTCTCCACTGATATAGAAATGATGCCAATTCTCATGAAACTCAAAAAGAATAGCAAGCATTGATTTATACACAAGCCCTCACAGAACAATAAGAAAAATGCTGAATTCATAAGTAGCTTTCAGTGTCTCCTTACATTCCTACACCTACTACTTCTGCTTTTATTAGTCTTTTTAATGAGCCTAATTTCTTTATCAACTTGTATGCAGGACTTTTCATTGTGCAATTTTGGATTTTATAACTGCTGTTCCAGAGAATTCACATGCTGTTAAATTATGTTCTTGGCAGAACTGGACCTTTCATAATTCTACCCTGAATAGACTTAAGATGGGACAAGCATGAAGATGAATATATGGTGACAATGGGATGACAACTTGAGAAGGAAGGTCACAATTAAAAGTAATGAAAGGGCGCCATGTGTAATGCAAAATTTAAACTTCTGTTCTGCTCCTGGAAAGATAAATGCTGACTTATTGAGATATTTGATTATATAGCATTGTCTTCTAAATACCTGCCCAACACTAACCTGCTCTGCAAACAGGTTTCCATTTAGAGTTAACCAATTATCAAAAACTTCTGCTTATTAAGGAGAATGAGTTCTAAACAAAAGCATCCAATCCCAAGGAACCATTATTAGACAATTAAGAGATTGGGATAGTGAGTAAAAATCCTAAGAGTCTAACAAGAACATTAGAACAACAGCTATCCTTATGTGGCAGCATGGAAAAGGTTGGCCTTTTGGACAAAGAAATACTGTCTAAGCCAGTAAGAGAAGAAAATTCTTTGGTGGTTGTGTCTTTCTCACTGTAGCCAATGTTACATTCCACAAAGTTCACAAAATGACAAAGTTGCTGAACTGACTCCCCCCTACACACACACACACACACACACACACACACACACACACACACACCACTTTCTGGAAGGGGATGGAGGGGAGAGATCAGCAGCAAGCACTAAAGTTCTGAAGATGAAGCTAAGAACCTAGCAACTATGACTATGTCTCTCTCCCATATAAAACCTGTTAAAAAAACAATCATTTTCTTTTACAAAATGTTTATTGATTTATATCCACTTACACTAACCTACATCTCTGCTGACTCTCTCTACACCATTTATGAACATGCTTAAAAGCATTAGGCTCAATAAATCCATAGAGGGTTCTGTTCAGAAATCATCTTTCAATTGTGGTCCATTTATTCTTGTGCCATGATTTATGTTCTTAAATAAAGTCTCTATCCTTGTTCCCTGAGACATCCTCAAATCTTAAAACTCTGCCTTTCTTCCTTTCCTAGATGATTTGTAATTTCAATATAAATTCTTTAAAAAAAAAAAAAAGCTCTGTATGGATACCATCTGGTGCCAGAGAACAGTTCCATGTTCATTTTGCTCATTAAGTCTGAACTCACTGTAAATTTCATTTACATTATCTGTGTTATATGGATTATAAAAAACTGTGAATTCGCAAGAGGCAACTAATCTATACTCTTAAATCTGAAGTAGGAACAAGAATTTTATTTGCATTGTTTCTGACTTCATGGGGCCTCTCTCTGGCAGCTTTTGGCCCCATGACTGAATATATTTAGTCTTCTTTGTTGGAGAAATACATTTCCAGTTAAAATATTTTCGCATTTTGTCATGGCTAAATAACATGACAAAAGCCCACCAAGGCTGCAATCCAGTGCATGCTTTTTCAGGAGGGAATTCCATTAAATAGTGGGACTTCTTCCTAAATACAAGATTGTACATTAAGAACTTATTGAAAGGAAATTCAGAAATCTGGTCAATAATAAAAGCTGCTGGATTACATTCAGCAAATTCTTCTTTTCCAATCCAAAAAATATTTGATTGGTGAAAAAGGCTGGAGGAAGACCAATCTAACAAAAGACTATTATCTAACAGCTAAATGTGCCTAGTTGTCTGATTGCTATTTTCGCAACAAATAGTCCCAACCGTTAAATATAAGCCTTTCCCTACTTGCTGAATACAAGAACCAATCTTTTGGCATAACAACTATTTCTCACTGAAGAGCTAAGTATATGTCTCACCAAGTTTAATATCTCCATCTAAGGTTAGCAACACATTGCCTGCCTTCAAGTCTCGATGGATAATCTTCTTGCCATGCAGATAGTTGAGGGCCTCCAGCATCTGGCGACAAATCACCTGGATTTGGGATTCAGTCAGGCCTCGATCCAGCTCTATAAAACAGTTGGAAAGACTCTTTCAGTTATTCTTTAGTTTTATTCAGTTTATTTATTCAGTTATTCTTTATCCATGGGGTCGCAATGGGTCGGACACAACTTCGCGACTAAAAACAACACGATTTAGGACCACAACTGAGCCCAACATTTCTGTTGCTAGGTGAGAAATTTGTTAAGCGAGTTTTGCCCCATTTTATGACCTTCCTTGCCAAAGTTGTTAGGTGAATCCCTACAGTTGTTAAGTTAGTAACACAGTTGTTAAGTGAAGCTGACTTCCCCATTAACTTTGCTGGTCAGATGTTCACAAAAGGTCATCACATGACCCAAGACACTTTAACCATCATAAATATGAGTCAGTTGCCAAGTATCTGAATTTTGATCATGTGACCAGGGGAATGCTGCAACAGTCATAAATATGAAAAATGGTCATAAGTCACTTTTTTCAGTGCTGTTGTAACTTCAAATGGTCACTAAACAACCTGTTGTAAGTCGAGAACTATCTGTAAATGTTTTGGGGACCATGGCCTGTTTTCTCTTAAATATAGATAACTCATGTTAATATGTAAAATCTATCACCCATACTAAATACAGCTTTATCGGGATCGGGACTCCCTACGCACGGTCACTCATGCCCTCGTCACCTCCCGCCTGGACTATTGTAACGCTCTCTACATGGGGCTCCCCTTGAGGAGCACCCGGAGGCTCCAACTGGTGCAGAGTGCGGCCACGCGGATGGTAATGGGAGCGACATGGCGCTCCCATGTAACACCTCTCTTGCACGAGCTGCACTGGCTCCTGGTGGTCTTCCGGGTGCGCTTCAAGGTTTTGGTTACCACCTTTAGAGTGCTCCATAGCTTAGGACCTGGTTATCTATGGGACTGCCTACTATCACCAATAGACTCCCACCGGCCGGTACACTCTCATAGAGAGGGGCTCCTCCGGGTGCCGTCGGCCAAACAATGTCGACTGGCGGCCCCTAGGGGGAGAGCCTTCTCTGTGGGGGCACCTATTATCTGGAACGAGCTCCCCCCGGAGATACGGAGGATCCCGGATCTGCGCACCTTCTGCTGCGCTCTTAAGACCTTTTTATTCCACCAGGCGGGCCTGGCCTAATCTTTCCCCTCTTTTTAATTATGCAAATTTTAATCGGTTTTTTTAAATGATTGGGGTGTTTTAATTTGTCTGGGCCAAATTGTTTAATTCGATTTTATTTTGTTTTTAAATTTTGTATCTATGTATTTTTACTGTTTGGCTGTTCACCGCCCTGAGTCCTTCGGGAGTAGGGCAGTATATAAATCAAATAAATAAATAAATAAATAAATAAATAAATAAATAAATAAATAAATAAATAAATAAATAAATAAATAAATAAATAAATAAATAAATAAATAAATAAATAAATAAATAAATAAATAAATAAATAAATAAATAATTCAATTTCATTTTCAGAATCTGGAGTTTACAATATTCAGGCCTAAAGTATTTAGAGCAAAATCAGGTTTAAAGTGTAAAAATTCAAATGCCATTGTTACCGAAAAAATTAAGATACTAAATAAAAGTGTGCACTGTCACTTTCATTTGTCACACACATTAACAGCTTTCCCTTTTTTCCTCACTGGAGGGATACTGAATCCAGCCCAATCATTAAATCCTGGCTGAGGTTATCATGAGGCAATTCAAAAGGATATCTGGTCCCATATAGCAAGAACATTTTTTAAAAATCTCTTGTTTTACCTCAGGTAAAAACAAGAGATAAAAAAACTCACACCTCATCTTTCGTTTTTACTTCAAAGGAAGAAAACGGTGATCTGAATATGGAAGAGACAGTATGGATCTAAATGATTTTCTGGAAATTTCTAGTGAAATTTCTCTTCACTTCTAGCAAAACTTCCATTAGTGTCTGGAACAGGGAAATCAATTGGGAAACAGATGCAGTCTCCCTGATAGTCTGGCAACAAAATAGGTTAAAGTTTTAGTGTCATAGAGGAATAGTTTGGAAAATCCATTGGAGGATTATTCTGTATTGTGGTATGTGTTTGTGTGTTGTCTGTTTTGTGATTCTTAGCTTGGAGCAGAGGTGGGTTTCAGCAGGTTCTGACCAGTTCTGGAGAACCAGAAGCGGAAATTTTCAATAGTTTGGAGAACTGGTAAATACCACCTCTGACTGGCCCTGCCGTCATCTATTCTCTGCCTCCTGAGTTCCAGCTGATCAGGAGGAAATGGAGATTTTGCAGTATCCTTCCCCTGGAGTGGGGAGGGAATGGAGATTTTGCAATATACTTCTTCTGCCACGCCCACCAAGCCACGCTCACCAAGCCACACCCACAGAACCAGTAGTAAAAAAATTTGAAACCCACCACTGGCTTGGAGGATAGCCTGCAGCCCATGTTAAGGCCTATGGAATGACAAGGATAACAAACAAATAAGTGCTTAGCCATCCATTAGCATCCAAAAAGAGTTAGGCTGTGCAGCTATTTCAAGATGAAAGAAATCTATTCTGTCAAGGGTCTCCTAAAAGTGATTGTCTACTCAATCCCTTGGTCAAATTCATAAGCATAAATCTTGCTGGTCTTCTGAACCATCACAGCAGGAATGGGTATAAGAGGTACTAAGCAAAAGTCAGTCTTCAGAAAAGCATTCTTTCTACAGGCAACATAAACTTTAGAAGATGCAATTTCCTGCTGACTTGATATATTTTTTGTAATTGATTTTAGAGCACTACTGTTTTATCAAACATTTGTACCGACTTTATTTCTTTAAAAGATTCATATGGCTGCCCAACTTGCAAACACCAACTTTTTCTTTCTTAAAGGTAAAGGTTCCCCTTGCACATATGTGCTAGTTGTTCCCAACTCTAGGGGATGGTGCTCATCTCCGTTTCAAAGCCGAAGAGCCAGCGCTGTCTGAAGATGTCTCCATGGTCATGTGGCCAGCATATTAAACGCCAAAGGTGCATGGAATGCTGTTACCTTCCCACCAAAGGTGGTCCCTATTTTTCTACTTGCATTTTTTATGTGCTTTTGAACTGCTAGGTTGGCAGAAGCTGGGACAAGTAACGGGAGCTCACCCTGTTATGCGGCACTAGGGATTAGAACCGTTGAACTGCCAACCTTTCAACCGACAAGCTCAGCATTTTAGCCACTTTCTTACATGAGTTAAAAACATAGAATCTAAGAATCACAAAACAGTCAACACACAAACACATACCACAATACAGAATAATCAAGGCCAACCACATATATGCCAAATTCCGAAAGCTTTGTAGGACAGACCCATCCAAAACTCTGGCCCACTGCCCAGGAAGGGGAAAAAAATCCCTGGCCTTAAGGCTGAAAGCCAACAGGGCTGTTTAGCACACCAAGAGATGCCTGTTCATTGGAGGAAGAGATAAGGATATTTATATACATAAATATATAATTCTCCAAGGCACAATTATTACTGATGACTAATAATAAAGCCTTGACTCACAGTTATTGTAATAGAAATTAGTTTCCTTATTTTTTATTTTTGCTAAAACTTAATAGATAAGACATTTAAGAATATTCCCTATCTTTTGCATTAAGTAGCATGGCCCCATATGAATGTCAAATCGGGCTAATCCAAGAGGGAGCTGTTAAATAGGACAGCCATTCTTTCAGCAGCAAAACATTTTAAACAAAGGAAAAAAAGCTCCCATTTCAGCGCTGGTTTCTTTTTGTCCACTTCCAGTAGAGATGTTGGATTCATTTTAAGGGCAGACATGGTTGAAGGGATAGGGGGAATGTTCTCTTTGTCAGCATTATATTTCTTCAAAATGTTTCCAGAGATAGCAACACTTGGCTCTGAGATAGTTTTTCGGGATTTCAAGTCCTCTCCAAGCTGAAGTTGTCTACAAGGTTTGCAGTGACCAAAGGATAGGCTCATCATAAAACTAAAGGGCACAGTTGGGATTCATTGCCCATGATCAGAATCAGTGCTGTATAATGATTAATTGCATATTAAAGTTCCCCCCTCTTTCTTTAGATCAGGGGTCCTCAAACTTTTTAAACAGGGGGCCAATTCACGGTGCCTCAGACTGTTGGGGGCCCGGACCAGCTGGTTGGGTGGTGGCTAGGTGGTCATGTGACTGGGTGTGGTTAGGTCATGTGACTATGTGGGCGTGGTCAATTTAACAATGCACACAAATTAAACTTTAATTTGTTTTGCTCCTGGGGGTGTTTTATTTGCTTTTGTTTGCATGTTGCTCTTTTGGTTGACTTTTCTTTTTACTAGATCATTTTTTCAGTTGTTTAGGAGTCTAGTGGTCCACTTCAGGAAACTCAGTTTTACAGCAATTGTTCTCAACCCCAAGGAGCTTACAATCAACAAGTCTCTGTCTCTCTCTCCCTCTCCCTCTGTCTCTCTCTCTCTCTCTCTCTCTCTGTCTCTCTTTCTCTTTCTCTGTCTATCTTCTGGAGGTGGGGGAGGTGAAAAACGGGCCCATTTTTCACCTCCCCCACCTCCAGAAGCATTCTGCAGGCCAAAAACTGGCTAAAATGGCCCATTTTTTGGCCAAAAACAAGCTAAAATAGGCCCATTTTTCACCTCCCCGCCTCCAAAACATCTCTGCAGGCCAAAATTGTTGGCCTTACCTTCCAGTTCCAGCCTGCGGGGCTCGCAAAGGTAAGTCTTGCACTCATATGAAGGATGGGGGCTGGTGGGTGGGCAGGGAGATGTGGGCAGGGCAGCCTTGTGGTCCTGCATGGGCTGGATCAATGGCTTCGGCGGTCCGCATGTGGCCTGGGGACCATAGTTTGAGGACCCTCGCTTTAGATCTGCAACTTCTATGCCAAGTTACCCCCAAGCAAGCAGAACTTCATTACTCCCTGCCTTAAGGGCGGCAGCTGAACTTTTAGTTTTAATTTGAAATATTGCTTGATTCTTTCACTTGGCTTTCTTCTAAAAGCACCTTTTCAGTCCTGGAAGTGATTTGTGGGGGGAAAAAATAAACCTGTGCAATTAAAATTCTGAAGAACACAAAACTCTTTCTTTCCTATCAGGAAGATTATCACTATAGGTCACTTTGAAATATCAGCTGTAGCAAATTAAACCTCATCACTAGAAGAACCTTTATTTAAAAAAATAGATTTGCTCTATCTTTTTTCACCATTGGCCACCTCTCATTCTTCATGATGAAGCCACAACTCCCAGATTGATCTCAAAAATAAAGCACATTAATAGGTTTGCCTGATTTGTTGTATTTTAAGGAAAGCTGTGAAAATAAGCTTTCTTTATAATGGCATATATCTTCCTACTACTGAATTTCCTGTATGATTATTGTCAGGCTATTATGGGAATAAGAGACGTGGTGGCTCAATGGCTAAGACGCTGAGCTTGTCGATCGAAAGGTCGGCAGTTCAGCGGTTTGAATCCCTAGTGCCGCGTAATGGGGTGGGCTCCCATTACTTGTCCCAGCTTCTGCCAACCTAGCAGTTTGAAAGCATGTAAAAAATGCAAGTAGAAAAATAGGGACCACTTTTGGTGGGAAGGTAACAATGTTCTGTACACCTTTGGTGTTTAGTCATGCTGGCCACATGACCATGGAGATATCTTCAGACAGCGCTGGCTCTTTGGCTTTGAAACAGAGATAAGCACCATCCCCTAGAGTTAGGAACGACTAGCACATATGTGCGAGGGGAACCTTATTATGGGAATGTTTTATGCACAAGCTGTAATAATCTATATGATATGGGATGATCTACTTTATATGCAGAGATTAGTACCTATTTATTTATCAACATACTCCAAAGGTTGACAATATGAAACTTCATTGTATTTACCTAGCATAGTAGCATCTACAGCTCCGCCAGGACAAAACTCAATCATAATCTAAAGAAAAGAGAGAAAGAGAAAGAAAGAAATAATTTAAATGGGTAGGCAGAAATGATATTTATATAAGATATACATTTTATTTCATAAAATATGCAAAATGAACAAATCAGTTATGTAAAACATACATATATCTGATATTTGTATACACGCATAACTATATAAAAATTATATACAAAAAACCTGGAATCACTGAATAAACAACCACAACAATAACGAATTTCACTCAGTTATTTCTTCTCCAAAATAAAGTTGCATTTCAGTAACATTTTCACAACTGAGCTGGACTCCTTGCTGCTTCTAAAATATTGTAACGAGGTGTTAAGATGCTCATTCAAATACAAGAATAACTAAAGAGATTATCTTTCCTCCTATGAACACAGGAAAAATGTTGTGTTAAAGTCAAGGCAAATCATCTTACAGTCCTTGTAATTTTTAACAAAAATAATAATTTGTTTCAAAACTATTAATACGTTCAAAGCACATTAGATTGTCTTTGAGTTAGACTGAAACAATAGTATTGTTATAGTTTGGGCTAGACGTGCCCAAGTTATTCCTTTTAGTTTAGAAATCAAAACCCTCCAGTCCCAATGTGTCTCAATGTCTCTGTCCAAAATGGCTAAGGCTCACACATTGTCTCTTCATGGGTTTAGAGATTTTGACTGCTGCTTGAAGGATTGTTCCAGATATTTGCACTTGGCAATAAAATGCGATAGCGGTCATAGCAGATGTGATAACAGCTTGAAAGCCTAGACAATTCACCATATTATTTGGATGTTTTCTTCTGCTTTAGGTTATTTCAATGATTATCAATTCTCAGCACAGTTTTGCCTTCAAAGTATTTGGAGAGGGAGGGGCTGAAGGAGCTATCAGTTTTCAGGTTTTTGCTGTTGTTCAGTTTCTACCTTCCATTCTGCTAATAGGATATTTAGATAAATATTCTGTATCTGTCATTATCATACCTTTTGAAATACGTTTCTTGATGCCCTCCCTTTAGTCAAAACCGATCAGACACACATTTTAATTTCTTGGCATGATCATTTGGAATATGAATTTTTTAAATTGCAAAAACAGATACTCTGAACCAATACAATTCCAGCATTATTTTTATATTCAAGTAATACTGAGATCTTTTTCAACCAGAAATGGGTTGAAAAAGGAATGCCTATTGTCATGGATAAAAGGCTGAGTTGAACCAACAAAGTTATTGCTTATAAATCTGTACATCACATGATAATGGACAAGATTATTCACACAATTGTCTATCTTCAATTATTTCTGCCTATTCCATTTGCTCTCACAAGGTGGGCATATTCTCGATCTCTTCCATAAGGCAATGCCATTTAATGGGATATAGGATTTGTGCCATTTTTGGGGCAGTGCCCCTCCTTTGGCAATTTCCCCTCTGCAATGGATTTCAAATGTTCCCAACTCTGTTAGCCTTTCAAAAAGCTTTAAATTCCTATTTCCCACCTCCCCCAATATTAGGCCACAAATGAGGTGGTGTGTGATCTGGTTGATCTTGGCTGTGTCATTTGATATATTAGATATTTGATATCAAATAACTGGACGTGCAGCTCAGAATACTTTAAATGACTGTATATGACATTTTAGGTTTTATTTAATTAACTGCTTGTTTTGCAAGTGGAATTTGAACCAGCTAGGCCAATATCTGCAACTTGTTAGAGGACATAATTACCCAGGCAAGGCAGAAGAAGAAGTGTGACTTCCTCCCAGGTACACTCATAAAATAATGCCAACCTTCTAAATTGGGCTGCATCTTTTGAATCAGATTTTAAGGAGTAAAGTGGACGCTGTAAGTCTCTGCGGTTCTTTCAAGCATCCCTTTTACCACTTAACCATTCTTTAAACCCACAAACCAGGGAAAATGTTTGCTCATTCCTGTGCCATCTCCAAGTCTCCAGCAAGGATGAGACTTCGCAACATTTTATATGTGTTGAGCATGCACAAAAATTCATTCCTTCACTCATTGGGCATACTGGGCATGCCCACAAATTCCTTCCTTCCCTTGGTTGCCTACACTTTTTGTACCAGGGACAATCCTACAAGGTTTTCTCATTACTCTAGTTTGAAAGTTATCATCAACCATATTGGAAAACAGATTCCAGAAAACCCTTAATGTAGAAAGCATTTACTCTGTCAGTCTGGGAATACTGAATAAATGAACCACATTTTGGTCTGCTACGATTTTTTTAATAGAGATATTTGTAGAGCTGCTAACATGGCTCATTAAGCCATTCCCTAGTTGTTCATATGAATTTTAAGTGAAGCTCCTCTTGGCAGACCAAAGTCCCCAAACAACCCTACTGTTTGCATCTGTAGCTGGAGAACTTATGCTTTGCTAACAGTAAATTAATTTGGGATTGCTCTTACTGGTTATATGAAGTGCTGTTGCAATTGTCCCTATGCCATTTTAGTAGTTTATTGTCTTTTATTTTGATATGTTCAATGCATCTGTGACCTGTAATGAACAATAAAGCAAGCTTCATTCACATTTTATTCCCCTCATACAAGCTTGAAATGTAGTCAATTAAGAAAACCAATCACTGCAGAATCATTCCTCTCTGGTATACTATGGATACACCATAACTGAAAATTGCTTAGCTGGATTACTAACCTAAATACTAAGCTAAATACCAACTGTTTGTCAACTTTTGGCTGATCTCAAAAAGCTAAGCAGTATCAGAATGGCTAGGACTTATATAGGAAATATCAGGAGCTGTAGACTATACTAGAAATTGAAAAAACAAAACAAATGGAAAATGGCAAACTACATTTGTATTGTGCCAAGTAAACTCATACCTATGTCTGCAAAATTATTAGGAGAGAAGCTTAACTTGGAGACTTTATCTTAACTTAAAAGACAGCCAGGCTTATAAACCATTTTCATTTACCACTTCCAGATAATCTATTTTCTTACTAGCAGACACTGTAAATGATAAAGCAAGACATTTATACTACCAAAATATTTAAAGTAGGTCAATGAGCACTGGCCAATTGAATTAGAAATCTGTGATTATCTTCACTTTATACAACTACTCCAGTTCCTGCACTGAAATATATTTTTTTCACTATAGGTCTTGCTCCTTTCCATCCAAGAATATTAAAAAGTTTCATTTCTGCTTGAGACATTCACACATGTGAATTTGTTATATATCTTCATGATGGAGTTCTTCTATCTATCTTATACATCTGATTGCCCAATGTAGCTGCATGGAAGTGGTCATTTTTTTTATCACTGTTCCCCTCCTTTTGAACAGCAAGAATGCTCCTCACTCTTAGAGCCTTCTAGAGCAGTGGTCCCCAACCTTTTTATCGCCGCGGCCCGCTGAGCGCGCGCAGGGGTGGGGGCACGGCCCAGGAGCTTTTGCGCATGGCCCATTGCGCACGGCCCAGGAGCCTTTGCGCTGCAGCGTTCATGTCCCCGGGCCACTGCGCGGCCCGGTGCCAGGTACTCCACGGCCCGGCACCGGTCCGCGGACCGGGGGTTGGGAACCACTGTTCTAGAGAATAGTTAAAACTTGCATTTATGGAAATCCTTTGAAGATAGGAAGATCTGCACCATTATTGTTTGTTACTGTTTATAATTGTATTTCTTTGATTTTGTACACTCCACAGAGTCTCTGGAATGAGTTGGCTTATGAATCTTATAAATATGTCATCATATATAAATACAAGCTATAATTGCTTCTTTTCAATGCAACATTTTGCACTGCTGAAAAGAGATATAACTCTACCTTGGATACAATTTGATGCAATATATTTTTTAAGGTAAAAATGATTAACACCAACCAAAGATGGATAAATATTGTCTGACTTAGTTATTACACTGTCTTCCTTTACTGTAACAAAATAGAAGGTCTGGAAAGGAACAAGAAATAAATATATTTAATATAACAAAGTTAGACCGAAAGTTTGAAAAGCTGGCATGAACATGAAGCATGTTGGGGAGGAGGCAAGACTTTGTGAATCTAAGAAATTGAAAAATTATATATGTGCAGTTCATGTAATACTAAGGGTGGAAAATGAGTAGTTTAAGCTGCTAGGATGCACATTGTTCTTGAGGTCCAGAAATTCTATTTAAGTAGTAGTAGAAACTGTAATAGCTTTAGTTATATGAAATCCAATAACAAGGCTTGCCTTCCAGTCCCAAACATAAACATTTAAGAGTGCTCCGTTCTACAGAACAATATTAAACAGACATTTACTTCCCTTTTTAAGCTCTTGGCTAGCTACAGTATACAAGTTGTGTGGTTAAATTCAACAGAAGAAAGAAACAAGATTTAGTTACTGTGGAACAAATAGAAAATAACACAATTCACTACTCAAATCAAGTAGCAATGTTGATGCCTTTTCTTAAACGAAACACCGGGAAGGACAAGGTCTAAAAGTTGTTCACACTGGTTATTCCTAGGACTCATCTAAACCTTTCATGTACATTAGCACATTAACTTCATGACCTTTTTTTCCTTAGCTCAATGGCACTAGGCAGCCCTCATCTATCAGCTAAAATTTGCCTTCCAATGTTTGATCACTAGTCTTAAAAAGGCAGCACACCAGATGGTTTCTGTAAAGCCTTAAAATGGTGAACAAATTTGGCATGGGATTCTTGAATCATCTCCAGCCCATCTGCTTCAGCATTCTTTTTCCAGTTGTGAAAAAGCTACTGAACAGCACATACTCTTAATTTTATAAGTAATTTTTAATAAAAGCGATTTTAAAAAGAAAACAAAGAAAGAAGGAATAGTCTTATGTAATGATATTGGTAGGTCCCACAATTGAGTTCAAGCCAGACTTGATATTCCAAACCTTACAAACATAAGTTCCATGTAGTTGAACTGCCCAGTGGTGACAAATGTCACATTTGTTATTTCTCTTTTTATTACTTGTCAATTCCTTTTAAAATATTTATTGAATTGTTTTCAAGGATAAGCATTTAATCATAAACTAGAGTAGATTATGAATACAAATAACTTAAAAAAAGAAAGAAAGAAACAAGGTGGTAGGTGGCTCAGTGGCTAAGACGCTGAGCTTGTCGATGAGAAAGGTCAGCAGTTCGGTGGTTTGAATCCCTAATATAGGTCTCCTGTGTAAGCAGGGGGTTGGGCTAGATGACCTCCAACATCCCTTTCAACTCTGTTACTGTTATGTTAAGATGATTAGCTGAAAGCTGCTTTGGAACTGGTTGAGTTGTATGGGTGTTGGGGAATATGATTAGAAAACTGGGAACAAGAGCTTCTCCAGACCAATCACTCTTGGATAGTTACCACATAACTGAAGCTAACTAGGATCACTGTAGCTCTGCATTGGGGGTCATTCCCACTCCTGTAGAAACATCCATATCTATACCATCCATAAAGGATTTGTACCAGAATCTTGAAAATCAGCCTTGATTAATAAATAGAGGAGTGTTACTGTTTCATTAGATAAGAAGTCAGGTGCTCTCAGAAAGACTGCTAGGATTCTTAAAAAGGATGCTCGCCATTGCATTTTTGGAGACAGATTTGTGAATTCACTCCAAAGAGATCAAATCCATCCTTTCACATTTCTTAACCCACTCTTCACTCTTCTCAGCAAAAGAGGCTTAAAGTCTGTGGCATGGAAATTTAACTGCCGAGTAAGCAAAGATTAGAGCTGAAAACCACCCTTCCTGTGTGAAGAATTCATGACCTTTGGTCACTTTTCTTACAAACTGGCAATTCTCTCAATAATTAATCCTGCAGGGGAAGCACACTAAAAAGTAGGGTGTGTGTGCCAGAGACAGAATGAGAGATAGTTGCATATTACTGGGTGTGTTCTGTTAGCTTTACTGAAATTGTCCCAGAACTAAATTCTAATTACCAACTTTCCAAAAATACTGCCCTGACACAAGAATCTTGCATTTTCATCTCTTCTATCTCAAAATCCACTCTCTAGAAGATCATGTCCAAAATATTGGGGTAACAATTCCTTTTTGGGTTCAAAACATTAAGAGTTTCATACTTTCCTTCAGAAGTTAAAAGATCAAGTCACTACTATTCAGGTCTCCAATGGAGCACTTGTGAAAGAAAGGCCTTCACAGCCTAGGACAGTGATGGCTAACCTTTTTGCCTTCGTGTGCCAAAAGTGGGGGGAGCAGAGGGGGTGCATGTGCCCACATCCATAATTCAATGTGCCCTCCCACGCATGTGCATGTGACCCCCCCCACACACTTCCCCCTGCTTTTGGCACGCAATGGCACGGTGGGCCCAGTAGGCCTGTTTTTCCCCCTCCCCAGGCTCCAGAGGGTTTCTAGGAGCCTGGGGGGGGCAAAAATAGCCTTCTCATCCCCCCCGAGGCCTTCCGGAGGCTGGAAACAGACAGTTTCCCGACTTCTGGTAGGACCGGAAGGCCTGAAAATCAGTTGGCCGGTGTGTGCATGCATGCTAGAGCTGAGCTAGGACAACACTCGCGTGCCCACTAATATGGCTTCGCGTGCTACCTGTGGCACCTGTGCCATAGGTTCGCCATCATGGGCCTAGGACAATGATAACTAACCTTTTTGCCATCGTGTGCCAAAAGCGGGGGGAGCACGGTGGGGTCACATGCACGTGTGCCCACATCCATAATTCTATGTGCCCCACCCCCCATGCTCCCCCCACTTTTCGCACGTGATGGCACGGTAGGCCTGGTAGGCCTGTTTTTCGCTCTCCCTAGGCTCTAGAGCCTTTCTAGGAGCCTGGGGAGGGTGAAAACGGCCTTCCCCATTCCCCCAGAGGCCCTTCGGAGGCCAGAAATAGTGTGTTTCCTGACTTCTGGTGAGCCCAGAAGGCTCAAAAATCAGTTGGCCGGTGCACGCATGCGTGCTGAAGCTGAGCTCGCGTGCCCACCGATATGGCTCCACGTGCTACCTCTGGCACCCATGCCATAGGATCGCCATCACGGGCCTAGGACCTGACTATCTGAGGGACCTTCTGCCTCCTCTAGTTTTTGCTGGTCGGGTGAATCAGTTAGCATGTTTTGGAATCCATTTGACTAAACTGGGTCATTTGATGGAGCCCAGAAATTATGCTGTCTCTGTTGCAATGCCTACCCTCTGGAACAGTAACTCCCTAGAGATCCATATTATTAATAGACTGATATCTTGCTTTTATTTGTACAGCTTAAAGCACTCTACATAATACTCCCTCCCTCAGTTTTCCCCACAATAACAACATTGTGAAGTGGATTGAGCTGGGAGTGTGTGACTGGTTCAAAATCATGCAGTTAGCTAAGGGAGGCTTACAACTCAGTCTCCTGGTTCCTGGGCCAGGATCTTCACCAATGTATCAAACTGGCTTCTATAAGCTACGAGTCTAGTCTGTACCTTGATCTCATTTAGTAACCCTAAAAAAAAGTTCTCTCCCAGGCCTTGGCCTAGGGGGAGTGGCATATGGGAATCTTTTGCACTCATTATATGGACTTTATTGCTCTCTCTGGATGCTTATCACCCTTTCCTATCTGTTATACTGTCTCAAATTGTGGTTAATATGATATGCTTCCCAGAGTTGTTATGAAGTCAAGTAGTTTCAGAAATTATGTATATATAAATAAAATGTACCTACCAAGGTCCCTGCTCCATCTGATTTTATGTTTTTGTGACTCTTTGAGTTAATAATTGTTAAGTCTGGGGTGCTGTGCAACACATGCTTCTCTATTTGAATTCTAAAGTGCCAGAGCACTTTATCTTCTTCATTTTCAATTACTTTGTCTATTTTGTGGCCTCACCAATTCTTGTTTGCAGGTAAATAGTATTTCTTCCACAATAATAACAACAATTAAGAAGCTAGCATGTTGCAGAGCACTAGCCTCAAGGTTCCATTTTCAAAAAGCTTCTATAAAAAGGTGGGAGACCATAATCCAATGTGTTGTTTGATTTCTGGTAAATAGGCTTTTTAAAAATTTGGCCAAATCCACCAAGATAACCATCTTGTTCCAGTGCCCATAACACACTGTCTAAATTAAAACATGCACTCTGATTCAAAAAAACTTCAGACCCCTGCACTAAATTATATTTCTTGACCATCCAATCTATACATTGGCTCTAATTACATTTCTTTTCCAGCGTCTATACTGCAGAAAACTCCAATGAGACACACAGAAAAAACTGAATCAAATGGGTTGATTCTAAAATAATAGAAAACCTGATATTAAAGGAGAACCTGATATTTCTGAGCTGATGAAAACAATCCCCATCACAGCTCAGAGATAGACCGCAACACTTTTTTGTTTTTTGTTTGAAACACCGATGACCTGTCTGCTTTCGTTTGCCTTATTTTGAGCCATACAGCAAGCAGCTTTCTACATTCTGGTCTCTTAGTCTAGATTTTACTAAATGGTCATTTAACATAATGTCTCCTAATAAGAGGAAGTTATTTAACTATATGACAACCACAAGCAAAACAACAAACCAAATTAAAGGCACAAATGTTCAAAGTCACGTTCACAATTCTGTAACTGCTGATACCATTTCCATCTTTCTTTAAACCAAGATATACATTTCTTGAATGGATTGCTCTATGTAATCCTTTTCAACATCTACATGAAACTGCTGAGTTTGGAAACATCAGTATGCTGCAGTATATCTTTCAACCCCAGGCCAGTCAACTGATGCTACCAAGGTTCTGCCTCAGTGCCTAGAGACTGTGTAGGTATGGACGGTGAGAAGCCATCTCCAACTCAGCTCAACCAAGATTGAGTGGCTATGGGTATTTGGGCCATCCAGATCTATAATATCTTATCTCTGATCTTGCCTGGGGTGGCACTTCCCCATTGAACGGTGCTGTATTTGAGGGGGGGGGGGTCTTCCTAGATTGAGAAACATTTAAGACAGTCAGCCACACTGGCCTGATTTAGTGATTCCGCTCCCTCCCCAGAATGCAAAGAGATCACAGCATGCTTGTGTTATCCAGGAAAAATACAAAGATTTAAGATATTACCCATAAGGCCCTAAACAGCTGGGATTCAACTTACTTGAGAGATACCTTGTTCTACATCAGGGGTGTCAAACTCGCGGTCCGTAGGCCAGATGCATCAGGTGCTGGCCCCGCCCCCAGCAAAGGGGGAAAAAGTTCCGATACATCATGTGATGCCACCGTTATGCCGTGAGTTTGACACCCCTGTTCTACATTGTTCCCACCCCTACTGAGATCATCTAAAGAGTTTTCTAGAATGCAAGATTCTAGAATTGGAAAAAACAGGCTTTTCCTTGCTTTTTAAAAGTTTCTTAAATAGGCAGCAAACAAGACAGACAGACAGACAGACAGATATTGTAGATAGGCAGGCAGGCAAGCAGGCATTTCCCAGAAGGTAACCTATGGCAGATCTTAAACTTGGGATGACTGAGAAGAATTGTCCAATAAAGATTCAATTCTGTTCTTTAAAAAAAGGAGAACTGAACTCAGAGTTATTTTGTATACAACCAAGCCATAATCAAGAATTATATTTCCCTCCCATTCCTGACTTTTGCCTTTCCTCCCATCCTCTTTCACTCTAAGGTTATTATTGATGGAGCAGGGAGTCAGTGGCACAGAAATTGGCTTTGGCAAAGATTGGAAGCTGGAATGATGGATGGTGAAACAATAATATATTAGATTAACTGGTATTCTGGTCCTCTGCTATGGTAGTTACATGGGCAACTAGAGTTTTTCTAAGGTGGACGGTTGTATCTTCTAGTAGTTTTAAAGTTGAAATTCTAGCTAAATCATAACAAAGGTGGGAAAAATGCACTAATTAAAATAGTGGAAGGGCCTCCACTACAGGTTCACAGAGGGCAACCAACCAGGGGTGAAATCTAATTTTTTTTGCTACCGGTTCTGTGGGTGTGGCTTAATTAGTGGGCGGGGCTTGGTGGTAAGGTGACTGGGAGGGCATGGCTTGTTGGTAAGGTGGGCGTGGCCAAGTCAATGTCACTTCTTTGCCCTTTTTTAACCTACAAAACACAACACAACACAACTGGCTCACCCACAATATAAAAGCAGCTGTGCTAGACCCAAAATGGCCCCTGCAACAAGCAGGAACCTCACACAGTCACAAAAAGCCCCAAAAAACAACTTTCACACTTTACACACACACAACACAACACAACTGGCTCACCCACAATGTAAAAGCAGCTGTGCTAGATCCAAAATGGCCCCTGCAACAAGCAGGAACTTCACACAGCCACAAAAAGTCCCAAAAACCAACTTTCACACTTTACACACACAAAATTCCACATACAGCTTTGTGAGATTTTGTGTGTTTGCGTAGATAGAGTGAAACACTACAGAAACACACAAAATCTCAGAAAGCTGCACAAATATTATTTTATTTTATTTTTATTTTTATATAAAAGCAGCTAAATTTAAAACTTCCTAAACTTTAAATGGCTAGGTCTAAAAAAAGAACAACTAAAAAAACCCCCAATTAACTATTTTTTTGAAAGCTCCCAAAGGGGGGAAAAACTTACCCAATAGAACAGGGGTCTCCAACCTTGGCAACTTTAAGACTTGTAGACCTCAACTCCCAGAATTCCTCAGCCAGCTTTGCTTTGCTGGCTGAGGAATTCTGGGAGTTGAAGTCCACAACTCTCTGCCTGCTTGATTGCAGGCAGGGAGATTCAGTTGCTTGCTGCTGCAATGGATTGCAGGGATTACAGCAAGGCGTTGCGACCAGCAGCTAAGGTAAGCAAGCTGAGGGGGAGAGGGGGAGGGATTTTTGCTACCGATTAGCAGGCAACAGCTGAGATCGTCAGAGCTGGGATCGTCAGAGCTGGGCTCTCAGAGCCATTTAAAAGAAAAAAAAGGCTCTGATGATTGCACGGCTCAGCTGGGCATGGGGGGCAGGGGCAGGGATTTTTGCTACCAGTTCTCCGAACTGCCTGCCGCAATCGCTACCTACTCGCCCAAGCCGGTCCGAACCGGGAGCATTTCACCCCTGCAACCAACCATTTAAAGCAACTCCATCTTAAGATAGAATTTAAAATTCTTAGACAGACATACCATGCTGAGGGAAAATTCTGCTGAGTTCAAGGCAAGGAGCCTACTATCTTGCCAAGTTCTAGCTAGGGGGCCTGATAACTACATTCAGAAGACCACTGAACCTCAAAGGCCAAACATGTATTATCCATTTGTTCTTGGTAGAAAGACCTGGGTGCTTGGTTCCAAACTTGAGTATTATGGGATGGTCTCAACGAGAGATATCCAATAGCCTGAGAAATCTTCAGATACAAAACCATCAGGTTCAAAAGGATCAGCATAGGAAATAAATGGGGTGAATTCCACGGCTCAGTGGATGCAGACAAAAATCTGAGACTAAGGAGCCTCAGCAGATGCTGACCTAACTAAGGGATGGTTGTAATTTCTGGGCAAGCAACAGGCTTTGCATGCCAGGAAAAGAAAGAATGAAGAATGAAAGAGCATTGCTAGCAAAGCTGCCTGTCATATGGTTGGTTCAAAGACAATTACTGTATATAGCAGGCTTCAGAAGAAATACAGCATAGAAGGCCAAAGTTAGAATGGTCTTCTTAGTATACTTAATTTAGACTAGTTCAGGGGAATTCATGTCCATTAGTTTGCTTCGATGCCAAGGAGGCCAATAATATATTCTAGAAGAATGGAACAGCATGAAACACATTACAGATTAGAGAGCAATGCTGTCAGAAAACAGAATATGGATGAAATGATCAGCAACAGTCACAATGATCTTGAAACCAGTGAAAACAAAAGTCCTTAGTTTTGATCATCCTAGTAGTTCATCAGAGAACAGGCCAGAGAAGTAGACATGAGGGAGATCTGTCCTGAATTTCACCTTTGATTCCCAGATTTGAAGAAGAATTGATAAAGGTAGAGAGGATGAATTGAAAAATTTGCTCACACTTTCTAGAGACAAAGACATTACCTGTGGGGAAGACTTGGGAGTTAGGTGAAAGGACTAGAATACCTTTGGTGTCTACTATCCTTACAGCCTGTTCTCTGAAGAGTGGGTCACCCACAAGATGATTGGTATAACGATGACAATAATCTACCATGTGTCTTACACCAAGATAACCCCACTCATAATTTGTTGCTATATGAGGTCTTTCCCCACAACACTGGCACTTGCACAAGCTAAGAAAGACCAACCAAAAAAAAAAAAAAAGAGGAAAATTTATTCATTCATTCATTCATTCATTCATTCATTCATTCATTCATTCATTCATTTATTTATTATTTAAATTTGTATACCGCCCTTCTCCCGAAGGACTCAGGGTGGTGAACAGCCAAAATTAAAATACATACAATATAAAATTTAAAATAATTTAAAAACAGAATTAAATCGAATTGGCTTCCCCAAAAAATTAAAACCCATTACCCTTAAAATAACCGATTAAAATTTTAAGCCAGCCCAGTTTGCTGAAATAGGAAGGTCTTTAAAGCTCGACGGAAGGTAGGGAGGTCCGGGATCAGTTGTATTCCTGGGGGTAGCTCGTTTCAGAGGGCGGGTGCCCCCACAGAGAAGGCTCTCCTCCTGGGGGTCGTCAGTTGACATTGCTGGACCGACGGCACCCTGAGGAGGCCCTCTCTGTGGGAGCGAATTGGCCGGTGGGAGGTTATCGGTGGCAGAAGGTGGTCTCGTAAATAACCGGGCCCTAAGCCATGGAGCGCTTTAAAGGTGAGAACCAATACCTTGAATCGCACCTGGAAGATCACCGGAAGCCAGTGCAGCTCGCGCAGGCAATGTGTCACATGGGAGCACCATGTCGCCCCCATAATTACCCACGCAGCTGCATTCTGGACCAGCTGGAACTTCCAAGTGCTCCTCAAGGGGAGCCCCATGTAGAGAGTGTTGCAGTAGTCCAGGCAAGAGGTGATGAGGGCGTGAGAGACCGTGCATAGGGAGTCCTGATCCAGAAAGGGACGCAACTGGCATATCAGGCAAACCTGATAGAAAGCCCCCCTGGCCACGGCCGTCATATGCTCTTCTAAAGACAGCCGTGCATCCAGGAGGACACCCAAGTTACGAGCCCTCTCTGTGGGGGCCAATGACTCGCCCCCAATAGCCAGCGATGGCACCAGCTGGCTATATCGGGGCGCCGGCATCCACAGCCACTCGGTCTTGGAAGGGTTGAGTTGAAGCCTGTTCCTCCACATCCAGACCCGCATCTCCAGGCACCGGGACATCACTTCAAGGGCATCGTTGGGGTGGTCTGGGGTGGAAATAATGGTTTCAGTACTACAGAAGGACAATCTGCTTTACTGGTACCAAGTGCTTATTTAAAACAAAGATGAAATGCAGTTTGGCAGAGGAAGCATCAAGTAAAAACATCAAGAAGATTTTGATTTGAAAGACTGAATGCAGAACTACACTCTCTAAATGGACTCATTGTCAGGGTTCCAACGGATGCCCTAATTAAAGCATGAGCAGGCCAGGGATGCTTTACGAGTTGACATTCATCCTGTAACATAGGGGTGTCAAACTCACATCGTCATGATGTCATCACATGACATATCGTGACTTTTTTCTCCTTTGCTAAACCAGGCAAAGGCATGGCCACCGTGTGAAGCATCTGGCCCTCGGGCCACGAATTTGACAGCCCTGCTGTAACAGCTCTGCAACCCCATCTGTGCTCAATGATCTGTCCTATAAGAGAAATGGGAAACACTTGATCTTCTCGTTACACACTACAGAGGTGAAAGCTACTCTTTTTTTCTTTTCTTTTTTTTTGTGATGGAGCCTCTGAGAAGAGGGTGAAAGGAAATATGATCTGCAAAAAGGATTTAGAAAGAAGTTTGAATGCTGGTGAGAGGATGAGTAAAGGAAAAGAGGAAAGAATTATAACTATCTTCAGAGATTTTTATTTCTTCCTCTGAATCTTTGTCCCCCCACTATCTCTGGGTCTTAAATTGTCTCTAGGAGACTGCGTTTTTCTTCCTCCGGTCTCTGCATTTATATATGAAATGCAATAGCTGTTTGAGGGATGGGCATTCTTAACTTTTCAAGTTTCCAAAACCTGGAGACCTATAGGTGTATTTATAGGGAAAGGAGAGGAACTGAACAGCAACTTTGAGCACATTTTGTTATTTCCACAATTTGCTGGTAGACTTCTGTCCTGTATCTTTCAAATGCCTAGCAATGCCCGACTATCTGACTGTATAAGTTCCCATGTCTAATGTGATTGATAGCATAAACAGCGAGGAGATCTGTTTCCACTGCTCTGGTCACTAATCCCTGCCTCATTGTCACTGAACAGGAACTGAGTCTGGCAGAAATGTCAAATGCCTTCCCCACACTTTCTAGGCATCTGTGTGATCTCATAAAGCCATCACACTTTGGGGTAACTTCAGAGAATCTAAAGACATTCTAATTGGGGGGTGGGGGAAGTTAAATGTCAGCAGCTTGTCTGGCACGCAAGTATTCAGTAGGTGGAATTTAAATAGCTAACTCCCTGGGGAAACAGATTGCTTCCATTTTGCTATCATTCTTCTGCAATACAAGAGTACCATTCACCAGCATGTTAAGCATAATGCCTTATTTTTCCTGAACAAACAAACACAATAACCAACTAGGAGAAACAACAAACTGGGAACGTCATCCTTGAGCCCAAGTAGCAAGTTACAAGAGGAAGACAAAGTGAAAACAGTCCCAGGTGGAGGGGGAAAAAAATCAGAAAATAATAAATCTAGCATTGCAGTCTAAAACTGAATAGATTACACCCATTTGGGTTTCCAACCTCTTACAAACCATCTTCAATATTTAATGACACATACTTTGTCCTAAACTATGTTTGCCACTGCATGGTATGAAGGACCAACAGTTCATACTCTTAATTCTGGCCAGCTCATATGTCTTTGGGTGAGTTCAGCCAATAAAATTAGTCAGCCTTGAGGACTAATTTAAACAACATCTTCCAAATGTCACTTTCTCCCTTTATTGCAATAAATAAATTCAGGAATATAGCATTGGAGGTTATAGTGTTGAAATTATTATTCGTAATATTAATCTAGGTAGGGTGGTATAGGTAGTTTTCATTTAGTGATCAGACAATGACTGTTTACAGATATGACAGTATGAAAAAGTAACTCTGATCAATGCAGGTCTGTAAAGCAAAGCTGAAGTAAAACCATAATGCCAGTCATGGTTTCACTTCAAAGCAGTTGTTTTACTTAATTATCAAGTTGCTTGTCCCAATTATAGTTGCTAAATGAGGACTACCTGTATAGTATTCATATATGATGTTATCTTTGTGGAGGCTGTTTTAACTTTTTAATTATTATTTGCATATAAACTGTGTTTCTTTGACCCTTCATTTGGCAATCAACATCTTAACTGAGGGTTCATTATTTTATTATATTGCAAATAAATTTCTAAACTGAGGGATGCCTACTCAGAATGGATATCCACTTCAATCCAGAAAAATATTTTAATCAACAAATTGAACGTTTTAATATACTTCACTAATTTAATCAGCTTTAAAAAAAATAATTTGTATTAATAAAACACTTCATAGAGGCTTGGCGATTCGTGCCCATGATACACATGTCAGAGCTTGTGTGTCAAGCATAGTTGCCTTTTGAACGTTTCAAAATAAATCATTTAGAGACTTCTGGAAAATTCCAGCGAACTGTAAAGTTCCTTCCTTCTTAGCACATGCCTGCACTTTAGCCTTCCAGTTCCTGAAGTTCCACTTCTGTAAACTAAACCTAAACACAGGAGAAACAGTTGCAGAAAATCCAATAGGGATGTTGTCCATTTTTTCTGTTATTGGGGCTCCAACTAGTTCAGTATTTCTCAATCTCAGCAACTTTAAAATGGGTGGATTTCAACTCTTGGAATTCCCCCGTTGGTTCTTGTTGAAGTCCACCCATGTTAAAGTTGCCAAAGTTGAGAAACTATAAGCAATGATCACATATAAACATTCCACCTCCACTGAGGCATTTAATTCAATTTAAATTGTGTAAGTGATGGCAGCTGGAACTTGTATTCATATATAATACTAATCTTTTTAGAGGGAAAGCTACAATATGGACATCACATCTAGGATGCACATTGATTTTAAAAATCACTCTGTTAGGATTTCCATACTATGGTGAAATATTCATATCTGCAGAGAAACAGCACAAGATAGGGTTATGCGTGAAATGATTTTAAGCAAGGCAGCTAAAATAACTGAAAAAGAAATAGAGCTCAAGAATTTAAATCATTGGATCAATTAGAAATATAATGGACATTGTAATAAAGAGTTTTTTGGACCAGGGAAGATATATTAAACCTAATAAGATATGACAAAATAAAAATACACCAGAAAAATCTTCATAAATGAAAATCTGGTTCAAAACTGAGCAAAAGCAGCTCACGGAGATAGCATATGACTCAAAATATGGAAACCATTGGCCAAAGATATTCCCCCGTTAGGAGCAAGAAAAAAACCATAACTAATGAAAAATTGAGTGAACAAGAATTTGCCTGTCTCTGCTCCATTATCTTTTAAGTTGCTTTTAGACAACTCCCAACTGCACCCCAGCTCAGAATGTCGTCATTTTAGAGAAGGATAAAACATGCTAATCTTTACCGCTTTAAAGAAATCCTGAACAACAGAGCATTTGTTTAAACGTGAAGTTCTTTCTAGGAAAAAGTTTTCCGAATCCAAATGGAAGGTGTTCAGTTGAGGGTGGGTGGTTTATGAATTATCAATCTTTCCAAAGAGCCCACTTCATTCCTTTTCTTAAATATCTTCCTCCCCAAAGCCCCATATGACTAACTCCCACCCGAAAATTTATTTTCAGTTGTATTCATGTGAACTTGGGAGGTTCCTTTCCTCGACATAGCTTGCAACTTTTCTCTACTTAAGAAGAGTGCAATTTAGTGGTTTTAAATAAATAACTGCCACAGAAGATTGATTTTGTTCTTATCCTAGTTGCCAAGGTTCCTCTTGCAATGTAGTCTGCCTTCTGCGTACTAGAAATTTTTCTGCAATAAAGTTCAAAATAAGAAACTTCTGTTGATTAAACAATCACCCAATTAGAAAGTCCCAACTACTACGCTGTGAAGGATGATCCTTGTTGTAAGCTAAAGATATTGAGAACCAGTTTATGGCTTTGTTGAAACAAAACAGCATTTAGTCAGAATTTACAATCTGGTTAACAATTCAAAGTCTGAGCCCACCAGAATTTCATCGGTTTGAATAAAACAAAGTTCAGCTGTAAAAAAAGATGCATTTCTCTATGCAGAAATGCATAGATTTGTAAGAATAGGCACAAAGAAGCTCTGAAACACTGGTAGTTCAAAAGGAAGGTCTGTCTCAATGCAAATTAAGATGAATAGCATGGAGCAGGACCACAAACAAATATGAATTCCACATGACAACTTTTAGCCGTATTTATGGAAAAAATGTTATAAGCAAAATATTATATGAAGGTATTCAATAAATAGCTTCAAGAAGACCAAGCTACACATAATTGGCATATACCTGCTTATGCACAATCTTGTACACTCACAAGATGTTAACATTCTTGAATAAATATAATGACCTGAAAAAAGAAGAACACTGCATTGTAGAGTCTGCTTACCCATAATTTGCTGTCATAATAAAAGGATCCTAGGAGTTTTACAATGTGCGGGTGATCACAAGTAGCAAGAATCTCTATTTCCACTATATAGTCTTCCAGCTCATCTTCACTTTTGGTCTCAATAACTTTGGCAGCAGCTAAGGCTCCGGTCTCTCTGTTTATGGCCTGTAATATATAAGCAAAAGGAATATTACCTCTTATGTGAGAAATGGATGAGTGCTATTCCACACACCTGGAAGAACAATTTTGGGTTATGATTATTGTACCAAATAATAAACCTGGTGTAATTGGTACATGAGAACATACTAAAATGTGTCATGTAATGTCAAAACATATATGCAATTATGGGAATTAATTAAATTAACTACATGATCAAGGCAGCAATCAAATATTCTTATTAAATCTGAAGGCAGCTCCATCTGAAACCCATCACTGAACAACTACCATGTTGAGGGATCACAGGGAAAAGGTAAATGCATCTTTCTTTTTTTGTCAAAGCGATTGGTATGACATAAATTACCATTTTTGCACATGTGGAACACAGTCTAAACCATAGTTGAGTAGCTTACAGGATGAGGCAGATTCCTACATTAGGATTCTGACAGGGATGGGTTCTACTTACCTTTACTACTGGTTCGCATCGTGCCCACACAATTGCGCTTGCTTCGCTCGCGCGCATGTTCTTCTGTGCATGCGCACACTCTTCTGCAAATGTGCATGCACTTCTGTGCATGCGCGGTAGCTTCTGTGCATATGCAGATAACTTATGATGACATCCAGGTCAGTGGGCGGAGCCTCCCGCTGGTTTTACTACCGGTTCTTGCGAACAGGTCCAAACCGGGGGCAGCCCACCACTGGTTTCTGACCAAGTTGCTAAGCAGTTAAAAGCTACATGTATTCAAATCTGCATATGTACTTAGATGTACTTACATCTGTATATATAAGAATGTTTGCAGCCCATTTACCAGCAAGCATCAAGATTAAACTGGATGTCTGTCCAGTTTAAACAATTCTAAGCAATTCATAAACGGGCATGTTGTTCAAAGCCTTCACTATCAGAACATCCAAAGTAGGAAGTGGAGCTGTGGAGCAAAAGGTAGTAATGTAATGGCTCAAAGTATTTTAACAACTTAAAGCAGGATGGATCAAAGATATATGGGCAAAATGATAATCACCTGGTGTCCAAATATTGTAAATGGATTGTATTGTAAACTGAAAATGTAGAGCTCTTCAAGTTATATGGAGTAATTCTTTTTTATAAACTTCTCTAGATAGCATGAGTTGAATTGAAGGGTGACAAACACTGAAGTAGTTTAAATTAAGCAAACTTGAGTCTCTACCAGACAGTCTCTAATACTTTACTTCTTCTGCAACTGGAACTTCATTTCTTAACCAAATTAGACAAATGAACTCTTTTAGGACACTGTTTTCCAAATGCTGCTGTCTTGATTAGTTAGAGACTGATACAGGTTACAGAGCAGGGTACTCCAAACCTGGCAACTTTTAAGACTCCCAGAATTCTTCAGTCACCAATGCTGGCTGGCGAATTCTGGAAATTAAAGTCCTCAAGTGTTAAAGTTGACAAGTTTGGAGATCCCTTTACTAGAGGAAAACTGAACTAGATCTTATTACTGATTTGAATATGGTCAACTAAGCCAGGCAAAGCCCAGCAGTCTCTATAAAGTTTGAACATCAGTTCTGAAAGCTTTTTGAAAATAGTCCTGACCAGCATTGGCCCTCCTACTCATCTTAGGCAATGATATCTGGTTCTGCTTCCTTGGTTATCTGAACCCAATTCTCAGTGTCTCTCTCTTAATTTGGCCAAAATGTGCAGGAATGAGCAATGTACCGGGCAAGAGAGGGCAATGCATAAAATCGTGGTTGAGTTTCTCTAGACTGCCTCATTTCCCAGGTCAGTATCCAGGTAATCTGCCAAGGCATAGGGACAATCAGTCAGTGATTACACACATCATCCACAAATAGTTTTTCTCCAGTTAACGAAAAGGGATACTTAGGACAAGCTTTTTGTGATAAACAGAGGTACACATATACAAACAGATGAATAGCTAAGTTAGTAACAGCCCTACTGAATAAACTTAACCAATCTACTTAAGTACAGCATAAGACCATAGGCTCCCCATCTTTGTCTAATACTCTAAATGTAATATATAACCCTCTCTTTACTTGAAGAGATGTGGCGGTACTTTCCATCCTGAATCTTCTGCAAAGTCTACATCGGGTGATGAGTGTTGTGGGCTGAATGAGCTTTACTGGAAAATTCTAAGGGCTTGTTGTCTACATTATTGCTTTCTCTTTTTAGATTTCTGTTTATAATATCTTCACAGACAGTTTATAATGGCATTTGTGCCCAACATAAACATTCAAGGTGTGCTTGAGTGAGGACAACATTGGAAATGCAGGAATACGTTGGCTATTTCCCTGTTTCCCCCAAAATAAGATATCCCCCAATAATAAGCCCAATCAGGCTTTTGAGCACATGGCAATAAGGCCAAGCACTTTTTTCAGGATTCCAAAAAAATATAAGACAGGGTCTTATTTTTGGGGAAACACAGTATGATTTTATAGTGCTGTTTAGTAAGTTGCATTTGGAGGCTGAAGCTGAGTTTGTACCCTTGCATCATCCCATTTCTTTCTAAAAAGAGAGGGCAAGGTGGGGAGGGAGAAAAAAGTAAATAATGTTATTTTCTTTTTAAAATGTTATTGTACTTCCTTTTAGAGAAGTGTAGTTTGTGCTAGCAAAACAAAAGATTAGAAAGCACGGGAAATATTCAGGCTTACTGTGTGGAACTTAGTACAGGAAACTACGTGCACCAAATGGTAGAAAGATCTGCTCTCTCTCACCACAGGGTGCAGAACTATTGGCTTGGAGTAGCAGAACACAGTTCTACTCATCACAGAATTACCACCAAAATGACAAGTGATATTAAGAAGTACAAGAATTTCCAACTGGAGGAAACAAACTAAGATCCTAGTGTATAGGGAGATTCTCAATCATTCAGGTCGTGGTTGTCCCAAGGTATTTTTCAAAAGGCAACTGGGCTTTCTTTCTTTTTAAGATCCCAATGATACTGGTTAGGCACCAACTTTAAGAGATCCACTATAATAAGGACCCAACCTTATTGATAACCCTCCAAATACTGTACAACATCTTTTCTGGATTATGTGTTGGCATGACTGTAGGAACTGTGCTCAGATAGCATCCTAAATCAGTTTTTTAAAATCATCTTTTGTTAAACCAGGAAAAAAAAAGCCAGATTCATTCTTAACAAGAGAGTAAACGAATCTTGACTTTTTGTCAGTTTCTCTTTCCTTTTAAACAATTCTTGCTAGCACCTTTATGAAGAGATTATACAAACTGATAACAGGAGTATACAGCCTGAAACTCCATTCCTTATGAGCCAGCAGTGAATTCTTTAGGGACTTTCCAAAGTTTCAAATCTTTATTGTCAGTGCACAACATATGTACAATGAGATTGGTTGAGCTCCCTCTGTGTACCTCCTCCCCACACAATACAACTCACAGTGAAGACAGAAAATCCCTAACCCAATAAATCATATTAACAAAACACCCAGTCCTATTGCACCAATATTGTTACCAAATTATTATTTTAATGTATTAAAAGGTAAATCAAATGGAAACAAATGTACTTTTCAGCCTATCCAAACCTGCTATTTTTGGATCATGGCCTTGCATGTCACACAAAGATCAAGAATGGCATTTTGTATGAAAAACTTTTGCAGAAAGTTTTTCTAACTTTCTCCAAACTCGATTGCAGAAAATACGACTTCAGCAACAGAGTGGTCAACACCAGGAATGTTCTACCTAACTCCATTGTTGCATCCTCAAACCCCCACAGCTTCAACCTTAAACTGTCTACCGTGAACCTCACCCCATTCCTAAGAGGTCTGTAAAGGGGGCGTGCTTAAGCGCACCAGCGTGCCTACTGTCCTACTGTCCCCATTTATTTGTATTCATTTCCTTCATTCATGTCCATGTTCATATTTATACCTGCTAACTTGTACATGTTTAACAAATTAATAAATAAAATAAAAATTTAAAAATGTAAAAAAAAAAAAAATCCTGTTCCAGGATAGTAAATGGATTGATATTCTGCAGGGGAAGGAAGCATCTGTTGAGTCAAGCAACAAAACTCACAAGACAGAGAGATATTTATGTTTTTGTGTTCATCCTCAAGCCTGTCTTTTGACACTCTACCCCATTACTCCATTACTTATCTATTCATCCCATACATTTTCCAGACTCATATTTGCAACAAATCTTATTTGCCAGATAACAGAGGCCGAAATCAAATATGTTAATAGCTTGTTTTATATGCCTTTTAATGCCTGTTAATTATTACACATTTCATTATTCTAATTTCCCAGTTATTTCTAAAGCAGTATAGAGCAAAAGGAGATCATTTGTAGAACAGCTATTCAGTCAGGGAATGAAGAGGGAGAAGAAACTGTATGAACGTTTACAGAGACCTTGCTGCCTGATCATGAATTCAATTCAGTTATTCTGATTGTGTAGTAGAATATTTTTATCACAATTTCTAAATTTGTGGAAGTGTGAAACATAGAAACACAGATCATTGAAGTTACATATTAAGTCAACAAACTTCTGTGATACATCTTGCCCTCAGGACAAAGTATAACGCTCAAAGGTTATTCTCAGTATGCTTTCCAAAGGATTTACAAATATATTACGTTTCTTCATCTTCCATCTGTTCAGTGCAGTATGAAAATGATTTCATAGCATATGGAGTATGATGGACAACAGCTAAGAGAAGAAATGGAAATTTTCACTAGTGAGAATTAGAGAAAAAATATTATTAAAAATAAGTATTAGAGAAAAAATGGCAATGTAATGAAAGATTACAAACATTATGTGGGCTTTTTGCTGAAAGTAAAAAAGATTGAATTCATGATTTCAGAACTCAGGGATTAAAAAAGGATGAAGAGGATGGGGAGAAAATAAAGATGGAAATTACTTGATAGAAAACAGAAGGCATAGTTGTATGTTTCCTTTTCTTTCTTATTTACTTTTTCTATTTGACTTTTTTATTTTTGTATAATTTTACTAAATTGAAAAATTCTTTCTCTCTCTGGATATATAAAGAAATGAAAGCTTTCACCCGATGAACTACCTTTAGAATGGCTTTTTCTGTGTTATAGGCATATTTTTAAAAATTCATTCCATGGGGCAAGACTCAACCATTGCATTGTTCTTATGCACGTCTTAGCTTGTTCTGTGCTGGCCTCTATCAGGAAGCAAACTTCCTTTCATTTCAGATGGAAAGTGATTAAAACATCTACTGTTCCCAATTTATTTATTTATTTATTTTTAGGAACGAGAGTACATTTATTTTATTTGGTTTTTTATCTGTATTTCTTGCTTAAAATTCTTGTAATTTCTTTACATTTTTTAAAAAAATCTGTGTCATTTTTGTATTTGTGGGCTTTATCTGTTGTGTGTCGCCCCGAGTCTCTTTTGGTTAAATGGGTGGCTATACAAATGTGATTAGTAAATATTGGGAGCAAAAGTAATAATGAACTATTCTGTTCAATTGAAAATGGTCAAGAAACTCAAACAAGGGGCATCCATGCATATGTAAACATGTGACAACTGCAGGATAGAGTCATAACATTTGAGTGTTCCTCTTCAGAATTCTCTTCAGTCCTGCCATCTTCCAGAATACCCAAAGCCATTCCCTTTCCCACTCAGCTTTCAATTTGGGACATTCCCAAACACCATTTGGGATTACTATGTTCAGTAATCATGTTTCATCCTCACTGTTTATTTTTCTGTTTGTACAGAGTCTTGTATAGACTTCATTCATATATTGTGGGATTTTTGAGTTTGTTGGTGGTACTTTGGTACCTACATAAATACTCAGTGTCAAAGACTCGGTTATGCTACTAGTATACAGGTTAAAGATAATTCTTTTGTATTTTAATTTCTTTTGAAAGATTTGCCTGTCTCTCTGGCCCAACTCACCTTAGCAGAAGGCTGTCCTGTGAACTGAACAACTTGGTGAGCTTGTTATTAACAAATTTTCACTTGTGAGAAACTGTGAGCCTCTTGTAAGAGCTGCGGCTCTTTCCTTTCTGTGGTTTACATCGTTTGCTTTCAGAGGACTCTTAGAAAAAGCTTCCTTTGAGACTGAACTTGCTGGAAATCATCCACAACATAAGAACGTAACGTAAGGGAGAGAGAGGAAGCCTTATACTGTGTATGGGGTGTAACCTGGCTTCTCCAAGTTAAATCTGAACTCAGAAAGTGATGAACATTTTCAGCTTATTGAAATGATCTAATGAATTACCCGCATGATTAGATTTGATAGTCACTCTGGTCAGACATGACTTCCTCTTCTGTGCCAAGTAGAAATGCATTATATTGATCACTTGTTGTCTGCAAACTCAGTCACTTGCACTTAAAATAAGACATTGACATAAATGTGTTTTCAAAACCTACTTGCTCAATATGCCACCTTTACAAAGAGGCTGTTCTGATTTTCTGTTTGTGAACTGTAAATTACTGAGGTATCGAGAGACAGAGATACCTGAGGTAACAAACAGGAGTCTTTAAGTAGTGTCTTTCATTTCTAGACTCTGTGGAATGACATCCTGCCTTCTCCAGCCAGTGCAGCAAATGGTCAGATATAACAGCCATTGATAAACCAACCCGGTAAAGAAATGAAGCACAGGACTAGCTGGGGAGTTTCAAGGTCAGGTTCATCCATAGAACACAGTGGGCAGCCTTGGGTCAATCACTATCAACCCCACCAACGTCACAACATAACTGACTTGGGGAAAAATGCAGAAGAGAATTCTGTTTGTGTAACCTTGAGTTCAAGGAAGGAATCCAAGATATAAATCAAATAAAATAAGTTGGTTATCACTTATGACTCAAAGTTAGGAATTATTGCCTTGAACTAAGTGGAGTTCAGGGCTAGAGATGCGATATTTTCTTTTCTCATTTGTTTCCTGAAATACACTAAAAAGAATTGAAATAGTCATTTTTTTTCATATTATTGTTTACTTATTTAAATTCTCTTTGCTGCAATAATAACATTACATGCATTGTGGATAGTTCTGCTTATTTCTAACATTTACTCATAAAATTAGCAAATTTAGTACATTTATTAAATGTCAATATATGATTTGGTATATAAACTTATAACTTGAATTATACATATATACACCCCCACACATATATGAAGCAATTAATAATACACACGAAGGCCCTCTAAGAAATACAGGATCTCTTAATTCTGTCAGTAAGGTAAGTCAGCAAAAATAAATTCAGAACTAAAAAAATATCAATATGATAATAAAATGGAGCTATGTTTTCTTGATTTAAGACTTTTCTACATGTTCAAGTTTTTAGAAAAAGAGCTGG